>NC_050505.2:1711582-2311582 GCF_012460135.2 Molothrus ater | reverse complement strand
GAACAAAAATGGGAATTTTGTTCAGTTTTTTCTGCACCGAGGAATCCATGGTTCTGCTCCGCTCCAGAACAAAATCCGAGGTCCTGATTTATTCATGGCAAAGTGCAGCACGCATAACAAATGGTGGGGAAATTAAAGGATGTGCTACTTTGGAAATGGCTCCGGCAGCCCCGGGAGCTGGTGGGGCCAGCTGGAGATGAGCTGAGGCGAGGATGTGCCAAAATCTCCTTGTGTTCCTGGAGCAACATCCACACCAAGCGTCTTTCACTCCAAAATTTCCACCAGCATCCAGGTTGTGCTGGCCCAAGCTGCTCCCTGAATTGCAGCCCCGGGCAGTGATGGAAGCTCAGGGCTGGCCACTCATTTTTGAGGCAGGGCAGGGTGGTGTTTGTGAGGTCCCCAGGATGAAGGAGGAATTGAGAATCTGACTCCATGTTCTCAGAAGGCTGATTTATTATTATATTATATTATATTACATATTATATTATATTATATTATATTATATTATATTATATTATATTATATTATATTATGCTATACTAAAACTATACTAAAGGATACAGAAAGGATACAGACAGAAGACTAAAAAGATATTAAATGAATCTCGTGACTCTCCAGAGCCCTGACACAGCTCGAGAGTGATTGGTCATTAAGTTAAAACAATTCACAGAAATCAATGGAACAATCACCTGTTGGATAAACAATCTCCAGACACATTCCAAAGCAGCAAAACACGGGGGAAGCAAATCAGATAATTATTGTTTTCATTTTTCTCTGAGGCTTCTCAGCTTCCCAGGAGAAAATCCTGTGGAAAGAGATTTTTCAGAAAATGTGACAGTGACAGTGCAGAGCCCTGGGGCTGATCTGGGATCCCAGAGATTCCCGGGCTCAGGGGTTTGTTGGGAATGAAAAGGGGCAGCTGGGAGAGGGGGAATGGGAGAGGTGCAGAGGCACCTCTGAGTGTGGGGGAAGAACAGAGGGATGGACATCAGCGAGGGTAGGATGGTCAGGGATGGGGAAAGGATGGAAAGATGGACATTTGTGAGGGAAGGATGGTCAGGGATGGGGAAAGGATGGAAGGATGGACATTTGTGAGGGGAGAATGGTCAGGGATGGGGAAAGGATGGAAGGATGGACATTTGTGAGGGAAGAACAGTCAGGGATGAGGAAAGGATGGCCAGGGATGGGTGAAGAATGAAGGGACGGACATTTCTGAGGGAAAGATGGCCACTTCTAAGGGAAGGATGGCCAGGGATGGGGAAAGGGTGGAAGGATGGACATCAGCGAGGGTAGGATGGTCTGGGATGGGGAAAGGATGGAAGGATGGACATTTGTGAGGGAAGAATGGTCAGGAATGGGGAAAGGATGGAAGGATGGACATTTGTGAGGGGAGAATGGTCAGGGATGGGGAAAGGATGGACATTTGTGAGGGAAGGATGGCCAGGGATAGGGAAAGGAGGGAAAGATGGCCACTGCTGAGGGAAGGATGGACATTTGTGAGGGAAGAATGGTGAGGAATGGGGAAAAGATGGCCAGGGATGGGTGAAGAATGAAGGGACGGACATTTCTGAGGGAAAGATGGCCACTTCTAAGGGAAGGATGGTCACTTCTGAGGGAGTGATGGACATTTCTGAGGGAAGGATGGTGAGGGATGGGGGAAGGATGGCCAGGGATGGGTGAAGAATGAAGGGATGGTCACTTCTGAGGGAAAGATGGCCACTTCTAAGGGAAGGATGGTCACTTCTGAGGGAGTGATGGACATTTCTGAGGGAAGGATGGTGAGGGATGGGGGAAGGATGGCCAGGGATGGGTGAAGAATGAAGGGATGGTCACTTCTGAGGGAAGGATGGACATCAGTGAGGGAAGGATGGCCAGGGATGGGGAAAGGATGGAGTGATGGTCATTTCTGAGGGAAAGATGGACATTT
Organism: Molothrus ater; assembly: GCF_012460135.2. Lineage (NCBI taxonomy): Eukaryota > Metazoa > Chordata > Aves > Passeriformes > Icteridae > Molothrus > Molothrus ater. Next base: position 2,309,655 of record NC_050505.2, on the reverse strand, counting down.
GTGAGGGAAGGATGGACATTTGTGAGGGAAGGATGGACATCAGTGAGGGAAGGATGGACATTTGTGAGGGAAGGATGGACATTTGTGAGGGAAGGATGGACATCAGTGAGGGAAGGATGGACATCAGTGAGGGAAGGATGGACATCAGTGAGGGAAGGATGGACATCAGTGAGGGAAGGATGGCCACTGCAGTGTCCCTGGCCCCAGCACTGGCCGCTGCAGGACGCACAAGCCCTGCCAGCCCTGGGGATGAGGAGCCGACTGTGTGCAGTGGAGAGGCAGCTGGAGCTGCTCTCCATGGCAGCAGCAGCAGCAGCAGCTGACCTGGCCTGAGGGATCGCAGGAACTGAAATCCAGCGTGTGCAGCCCCCGCAGCTGCAGGGTTTGCTGGCTGGGCTCCCTCCTGGAGCAGCTGCTGGAGGAGCCCTGCCAGCAGAAATGGGATATTTCTGTGGGTTCGGGCTCCTGCTCTGCCAGCACGGCCTTTACTCCACCAGAGAAGGGAGGAATCCTCAGAGGAGAACTGAACTCACACTGGTTCTTGGATAAACCCCTCGCATTTTGACAAAAATCCACTCAAGTTTGGAAAAATCCCACAGATCCCAAATTCACCTCAGCAGGTTCCCAGGGTGGGGCTCAACCCAAGGTGATGCTGCTGTGCTGAAACCTCCTGGCTCCCTGTCACAGGGGTGAAATATCCCTGAATCATCCTGGAGAAAGGATTTTTCCTCCGTGGGAGGCTGGAAAAACAAAGCTCTCAGCTCTTGGCCCTGTTGGAGTTTGGTGAATCAGGGGGTGAGAGGCAGATCCCAAATTTCCTTTTGGGAGCAGATCAATGCCTGGCTCAGCCCCTGCAGATCAGAGCTGACAGTCCCCAGCCTGCTGCAGGGTTAAATAACTCAGGTCATTTCAGCCCTGAACACACAAAAATATCATCAAACCCCATCATGGGCAGTGATGTCCCAGGACAAGGACTTGGGGCCCCATGGCCCACCCAGGTTTTAACCCGGCCTTTTGGGATTGCTGAGGTTTGCAACGTCCCTTGGGGCTAAAACAGCTGAAAAGTGGGGCCAGTGCAAAGCACTCAAAACTCCATTTTCCATTTAGGTGCCAGCTAAGAACCACAATCACTGCTGACAGTACAGATACTCAGCATCATCACTTTATATTCAGTTCTTACCATTTGTGATTTCTTGGGTAATTCCAAAGGGCTGAAGTTGTCCTTAAAGGGTGCTGTGAAGTTTTAGCATGTTAAATATCTGTGTATTTATTATTAAATATCTGTGGTGTTTTATGAGAGTTTTATGGAGTGAAATTGAGGCCTGTCCCAGGATCCATGGGATGAAAATGATCCATTTCCAGCAGCTCCTGCCCGGCGCCTCACAGACAGGAGCTGCTGTGTCCTTATGGAGGCAGAGCTTTTCCCAAGCTGCTTTTCCATGGTTTTCTCATGGATCTGGTTTAAAAGGCTCCAACCAAGGGATGAAACCTCCCAGCCTGAAGCCAGGAAATCGAATCTTTGGGCACCTGCCTGAACAAACCTGCCTGTTTGCTCTGCTCAAAGGCCCATGAAGAGAAGAATTTGGGCATTTCAAAGCTTTTTTTTCTTCACATTTGCCACTTCAGAGGAGCCCAGCAAGCTCCAGGAATTTGGGAAAGCTTGGGCTCAGCATCAAGAACCGTGTCAGGTTTCCCTCAGTGCATATTTCCAGGCAGGCAGGAAATATTCATCACCTCCCATCCTGTTTTGTCACCCTTTTTGTTCCGTGTAGCTGCATTTATGTGAAGTGTGCAGCAGGGATGTTTGTGTTTGTATTTACATGACTGTTATTAGAGAAAGAGCTGCCACTTTGACACTGCATTTATGTGGGAGCCATCTCCCACTTTCTAATGCAGACTTGGCTCCTTTTTTTCTTTTTTTTTCTTTTTTTTCCCCATTTTCTTTTCATCCTGGCTGAGGATGTGTCCTACTTTCTTGTTTAGAAGATGATATGCTTGCATTATGCATTCTAAATATAGGTTTTTATTTTTTCTTTTCTTGTGCAAAGCAGGTTGACGTGGTCGTCAAAAGAAATGAATTCAGAGTTCCTCTCCTGCCCCAGGGGAGCTGTGCTGGGAGAATTTTATTCCAAGGAAGGGCTAAAACACGAAGCTGCTGATGTGTTCCGGGCCAATTTACTGCATGTTGGATTTTTATAATTTTTTTTTACCTGTTTTTATCACAATTTGGGACTGGTAGGGCCTGAGGAGAGGGGAGGAAGCAGAAAAACTCACATGGACCAAGGGTCCACTCAAAATCCCTTTCCCAAAAACTCATCAAAACCTCAGTGCAGAGAGAACCAGGAAGGGACTGAGGGATCCAGAGAGAGATTCGGGGATCCAGGGAGGGATTGGGGGATCCAGGGAGGGAGTGAGGGGATCTAGAGAGGGATTGAGAGATCCAGGGACGGATTGAGGGATCCAGAGAGAGATTCAGGGATCCAGGGAAGGAGTGGGGGGATCTAGAGAGGGATTGAGAGATCCAGGGAGAGATTCAGGGATCCAGGGAGGGATTGGGTGATCCAGGGAGGGATTGGGGGATCCAGGGAAGGATTGGGGGATCCAGGGAGGGAGTGGGGGGATCTAGAGAGGGATTGAGAGATCCAGAGAGGGATTGAGGGATCCAGGCAGGGACTGGGGGGATCCAGAGAAGGATTGAGGGATCCAGGGAGAGATTCAGGGATCCAGGCAGGGACTGGGGGATCCAGGCAGGAATTGAGGGGATCCAGGCAGGGATTGGGGGGATCCAAGGAGGGATTGGGGGATCCAGAGAGGGATTGGGGGATCCAGGGAAGGATTGAGGGGATCCAAGGAGGGATCGAGGGATCCTGACAGGGATTGGGGGATCCAGAGAGGGATTAAGGGGATCCAGGGAGGGATTGGGGGGATCCAGGGAGGGATTGAGGGATCCAGGGAGGGATTGAGGGATCCAGGGAGGGATTAGGGGGATCCAGGCAGGAACTGGGGGATCCAGGGAAGGATTGGGGGGATCTAGAGAGGGATTGAGAGATTCAGGGAGGGATTGGGGGATCCAGGCAGGGATTGAGGGGATCCAGAGAGAGATCCAGGGATCCAGGGAGGGATTGAGGGATCCATGCAGGGATTGGAGGGATCCCAGGAGGGATTGAGGGGATCCAAGGAGGGATTGAGGGGATCTTGTGCCCATCCCTGCTCTCCCAAATGTGGGAATTTCGCCCCATTTCAGGAATTTCTGGGCTTTCTCAGCCCTGACTGCACCAAGCACCCACCTCTGGCCCCTCCTGGCTGAGGTTTGAACAAAATTCCTCCTTATTTCATTTCCAGCACTGATCCAGAAGGGGAGGACAGGGAGTCGCTGGCCTGAAGGTGACTCTCAATGTCCTGATGAAATGAAATCATTGGTTTATTTGGAAAAAGAGGAGAGGGCAAAGCACCCAAATACCACAGAATGAAGGACCTGCAGCAGGGGGCTCCACAGAACATAAAGCAGCTCTTTTTAAAGGAAGAACATTCCAGAACCTCCCAGCCCAGGCAGGAAGGAGCAGCTCTGTGGGCACCCTCTGCCTCCAAAACCCAGGATCCAAAAAAATCCAAAATCCAGCTCCATCACCCCAAAGACTGGCAAACATCACGGGCAGAGTTAAAGGGAATTAACCAATGGCAAAATCCCATTTCATTTGAGGAGCCTGGATACTTCTCACTCAAACCTTTGCTTTTTGGGGTTGTTCCTGTTCAAAATTCCAGAGCCAAATCCCTCTGTGGTCCAGCACCGGGGGGTTCAATGAATTTACAGCAGGGACAGGGAAGCAAACCCAGTCCCTTTTCATCTCCCCCTGTAATTCCTCCTCCATCAGGTGCAGCTCTGCTCAGCAGCCAGGACGTGGGGATTGTTCCAGCCCTGTCCTTGTGACATTTCATTAAGCTGCTCGTTTAAAGCTTATCATTAGAGGGACTGGAAGAACTTAATTGCATCCTATTTTCCCTGCCTGGAGATGCATTGGAGGAGTCAGTTTGCATTTTGATTTTTTTTTTTTTTTTCCCTTTCGTTATTTCAAGGTCTTGGTGCTGCACAGAATTTTAAGTTGCTCCATCTGCTCTGCTCCTTCCTCACCTGGGGCTGGCAGAACCCCTGCTATTAGAGCTGTCAATATTCCCCTTCTAAACTCGAGCAGGAATGGAGATCACAGCCAGGAGTTTGCCTGGGAAAGGCCTTTGCATGAGTGAGAAAAGGAAGAAAAAGCCATAAAACCACACAAAACAGAGAATGTTTCTCTTTGCTGCAAGCAAAACCTGTTGTCCTCTCCTTTAAGATACCCCCAAACAAAAACTCCCAACACTTCTTTACCCCCACACAGGGGGGAAAAAAATTCCAGCTTGAACAGCACAGAACCAAAAAAAAAAGGGTCACAACTTGAGGCAGGACAGCCTGACCTGAGTGTCCCCTGCAGGGTGGGCACAAAACCCCCCCTGTGTTGCCCTGGAGGAGCCCCTGCACCGCTGCCTTTGATTGTGCTGAGATGTGAAATCCTCTCTCTGCAGCAGCCACTGGGGAGGGCTCCGGAGAGCTGCTCCTCCAGAAGGTGAAACGGTGCCCGGGGCTGGGTGGGATTAAAAAGGGCACAGAGGGGTGGTCTGTGCATGGAGAGGACACAGAGGGGTGGTCTGTGCAGGGAAAGGACACAGAGAGTTGGTCTGTGCAGGGAAAGGATTCAGAGAGAGTTGGTCTGTGCAGGGAAAGGATTCAGAGAGAGTTGGTCTGTGCAGGGAAAGGATTCAGAGAGTTGGTCTGTGCAGGGAAAGGGCACAGAGAGAGTTGGTCTGTGCAGGGAAAGGACAGAGAGAGTTGGTCTGTGCAGGGAAAGGATTCAGAGAGAGTTGGTCTGTGCAGGGAGAGGATTCAGAGAGAGTTGGTCTGTGCAGGGAAAGGGCACAGAGAGAGTTGGTCTGTGCAGGGAAAGGACAGAGAGAGAGTTGGTCTGTGCAGGGAGAGGACACACAGGGTTGGTCTGTGCTGCCCAAGGTGGATCCACTGAGGAGATCCTTTTAATAAATACCTTTTAATAAATACCTTTTAAAATACCTTTTAATAAATACCAAGGTGTATCCACTGAGGATATCCTTTTAATAAAAACCTTTTAATAAATACCTTTTAAAATACCTTTTAAAATACCTTTTAATAAATTCCAAGGTGTATCCACTGAGGATATCCTTTCAATAAACACCTTTTAATAAATACCTTTTAATGAATACCTTTTAAAATACCTTTTAAGAAAAACCTTTTAATAAATACCTTTTATTAAAATACCTTTTAATAAATACCAAGGTGTATCCACTGAGGATATCCTTTTAATAAATGCCTTTTAATAAATACCTTTTAAAATACCTTTAAAAATACCTTTTAATAAATACCAAGGTGTATCCACTGAGGATATCCTTTTAATAAATTCCTTTTAATAAAAACCTTTTAATAAATACCTTTTAATAAATATCTTTTAATAAATACCAAGGTGTATCCACCGATGATATCCTTTTAATAAAAATCTTTTAATAAAAACCTTTTAAAATACCTTTTAATAAGTACCAAGGTGTATCCACCGAGGATATCCTTTTAATAAAAACCTTTTAATAAATACCTTTTAAAATACCTTTAAAAATACCTTTTAATAAATACCAAGGTGTATCTACTGAGGATATCCTTTTAATAAACACCTTTTAATAAGTACCTTTTAAAATACCTTTAAAATACCTTTTAATAAATGCCTTTTAAATTACCATTTAATAAATCCCTACTTTATTCTTTAACCCTGTTCCAGGCCAGCCTTCCCAGGAGCACAGGGAGGACTCCAGGCTCTGCTCCTCTCCCCAGCACTGCCAGAGTGGAATTTGCTGCTCTGCTGAGTCAATTCTGCTCTAAATAAAATTCCGGGGCTGTTTGGAAAGAACAGAAACAAAATATTCCTGTGCCTGGCTTCTCCTCTGTCATCCATGCAGAGTTTCCAGCCCCCAGAGCTGAGCTCCAGGAGCTCCTCGGGGCAGTTCTGAGGGGGTTGATGTTTACCTTGGGCGCTCTTTCCACCTTATGCAACTTTAATTAATCCCGGCTGCTCTGCAGTGAGGGATGAGCCAAGGATTCCTGCCAGGGCTGGGAGCAGAGCTGGGGGTTCACTTTCACTTCACCTGAGCAGCCTCCAGCTTGACCCTTCTAAAAGCCAAAAGCCGGGAAACTCTGGAAGTTTTACTTCTCACCACAAAGGTTTTTGTGTTTCACCTCGGCCAGTGAGGTTTCCCTCTTCACTGCTCTGGTTAAAGTGCACTGGAGGTTTCCTGGCTTTGAAAACCACTGGTGAGATGCCCCAGGGAGCTTCCTCCTAATGCAGCAATAAATAAAAAATATTTCTTGGGTGTCACTGTCGTATTTTCTAAAAAATCCCTTCACCCAGGATTTCTCTCCTGGGAAGCTGAGAAGTCTCAGAGAAAAAGGAAAACAAATTCTTATCTGATTTGCTTCTCCTGTGTTTTGCTGCTTTGGAATGTGTTTGGAGATTGTTTTTCCAACTAGCGATTGTTTCATTGGTTTCATGTGAATTGTTTTGACTCATTGGCCAATCAGGGTCAAGCTGTGTCCAGGCTCTGGAAGGAGTGCTGGTGATTATTATGGAATAATGTGTGATATTCATATTTTCTGAAAACTCCCCTTGCTCAGGATTTTTCTCCTGGGAAGCTGAGAAGCCTCAGAGAAAAATGAAAGCAATAATGATCTGATTTGCTTCTCCTGTGTTTTGCTGCTTTGGAATGTGGTTGGACACTGTTTACCCACAGGTGATTGTTTCATTGGTTTCATGTGAATTGTTTTGACTCTTTAGCCAATCATGGCCAAGCTGTGTCGGGGCTCTGGAGCGAGTCACGAATTTTTCATTATGATCTTTTGAGCCTTCTGTCTGTATCCTTTCTGTATTCTTTAGTATAGTTTAGTAGAGCATTCTATAATATAATATATTATCATAAAATAATAAATCAGCCTTCTGAGAACATGGAGTCAGATCCATCATTCCTCCCTTTGTCTGGGCACTGCACAAGTGCAACACTTGGGAAGCAAAGAGGGAATTCTCCCAGCAATAAATAAAAATGTTTCTTGGGAAGCAAAGAGAAGGCAGAGTTCCCCTGAGGGAATTCTCCGTGGGCAGGGCTGACAGTCAGGCCCAGGCTGCTCAGGAGAATTCCTCCTGCAACCTCACCTGGGCTTCCTGAGGCAAATTAAAAGGGAAAAATCTGTAAACACATGGAGAGGAGAGAGAAGATGAAATCAGGCTGGTGCTGCTGGTTGTTTTTTCTCTCTCCCAGTGACTTCAAGCACAACCTGGAGGGTTCTGCCCCTCCTTGGGATCCAGAGGCTCAGCTCACAAACTGAACCTGCCCACGTTGTCATCATGGAAATTACTGAGCTCACTCCTGACTGCGTTTGCTCTGCTCTCTCTCCCTTTTTTTGTGTGTATGTTTGGATTTCAGGGCACAATGTGTAGCAGTGGCCAATATGTGGGGTGAACAATAGTTCACAGGCAGAAAGATAAGAGGATTAATAGAGCAAAAAATAACAGCGTTCACTGTTATCTAAAGGTCAAGGAGAACTATAAATTGCATTCACTCGGGGAAAAGGACAAGCACTTAAAAATAAAAAGGCAAATCCTTAAAATGCAGAGCAAAGTTTGCTTCAGCCAGAACAATTTTTATAATAATGATGCAAGGTTCATAATTATGTCAGATTATTATGGTCTATTATCGTCCAATTGTGCAGTAACTGGAGATTTTCTCTGTTCAGTGGAGCTGGGTCGAGCTTTAATTCCCATTCCCATTAATTCCCATTCCTTGAGTTCACTTGTGAACTCAAGCCCACCAGGCTGAAACTGCCAGCTGGGATTTTCTGGGCAGCTGGGAGCAGGCAGGAAGGATTTCCCTCACAGCCTGGGTCTACTGGAGGACCTGGATTTCATCTCCACTTCCCCAGGAAAAAAAAATTAAAAACCCTGCATTTCCACAGTGTCTGAATGCTTCTGAAAAAACCCATTAGGTGATTCCCACCCAAAAGGGCTGAAAATCCCCCCAAAAGGAATCCAGGTGAAGCCTTAAGGGATTGATCAGACACTCCTCAAATCTTCATTCCTGTTCTTTTCCTGAGCTCTGGGTTGGTTATTCCCCATTTTCCTCTCCCAGCCTTTGGGTTTGGCTGCTCCCAGAGCACCAGGAAAGCCCCAAAGTGCAGCAGGGACAGAGCCCAGGGGTTCCTGAGCAGCTCCAGCAGCCCCTGGGTGAATCCTTCCTTCCCCAGAGCTCCAGCTGGGAAAAGATCCCTGGCTGTACAAATTGGGAATAATGAACTCCAGACCCCCTGCACCGCCCTGACAGGCCCATTTCCAGCCCCAGCTCATTGGGGAACAATGAATTCCTCTTTATTGGGGAATAATGAATTCCTCTTTATTGGGGAATAATGAATTCCTCATAATTGGGGGAAAATGAGGAATAAATTCCCGACACCCCTGCACCGTCCTGACACACCCATTTCCAGCCCCACCTCATTGAGGAACAGTGAATTCCTCATTATCGGGGAATAATTAATTCCTCATAATTGGGGAATAATTAATTCCTCATTATTAGGGAGCGACGAATTTCTCATCATTGGGCAATAATTAATTCCCCATCATTGGGGAATAATGATTCTGACACCCCTGCACCATCCTGGCACACCCATTTCTGGCCCCACCTCATTGGGGAACAATGAATTCCTCATTATTGGGGAACAATGAATTCCTCATTATTGGGGAATAATTAATTCCTCATTATTGGGGAAATAATTAATTCCTCAATATTGGGGAATAATGAGGAATAAATAAGGGGAATAGTGGGGAATAATGAGGAATAAATTCCTGCCACCCCTGCACCATCCTGGCACACCCATTTCCAGCCCCAGCTCATTTTTGGGTGGATAAAGTGAGGCTGGAAGGAATTCTGCAGGTGGGAAGGACCCTGGATGTCCCTGGAAGTGGATCCCACACACGAGGAATTCCTGATTATCCCTGATTTTCCATCTTTTCCCGTTTGCAGGGGGCAGGAAGAACCAGGTGGGGCTTTTCCCCTTTCACCGGGCAGCAGGGGCAGGGCCAGGGGGGAATTTCAGTGCTGGGATTTCCCTGGGAGGGAGCAGAGCTGGGATTTGTCACCCTCCATCACGGGGCTGATCCATCACATCCCTGGCTGGCCCCTGGCCACGCTCCCTCCCCGCTGGCCACCTGCCAGCCCCAATAATTCCACTTTTCCAGGCAGGACATCTCCTCCCTCACAGCCTTAATCAGATTATTATTCTCTCATTGCTCATGAACAGAATTCATCCAGAGGTGAGGGAGGCACAGCCAGGACAGGAATCTGGTCCAGCTGCTGCTTTAACATTCAGGGGAGAGAATAAAATCTTTAAAAAGGCGACATTTTCTTCTCTTCTCCTCAGATTTTATCTTCGGCTTCTCAACAATTGCTCCACGTGCCAAACTGGTTTTCCATCAATCCGTGCACGATTTCTGCATTAAATAAATCCCCCTGCAAACCAGGAGCAGATGCTGCAGCTGGTGCCAGGGAGAGAACAGGAGGGAATTCCTGAGAAATCACAAATGGAGCTGCTCTGGTCAGCTGCAAACACCCAGGGGAAAATCCCGGGCTGTGCAAACAGCCCCCAGCAGGTTTGCTGGGAGACAATTCCCCTGCATGGGAAGGTGGGAAAAAACCTTTCCTGCCAGGTTCCTCCAGGAATTACAGAAACTTTTCCTGCCACGCCAGCCCTGACCTGAAGGGATGGAAAAATCTCCAGTTCCTCAAGGAATTACAGAAATTTTTTCCTGCCACGCCAGCCCTGACCTCACATTAAGGGATGGGAAAAGCTCAGGTTCCATGTGAATTACAGAAATTTTTCCTCCCAGACCTGCCTCACCTCAAAGGATGGAAAAACCTCCAGTTCCTCAAGGAATTACAGAAATTTTTTCTGCCACAGAAGGCCCACCTTGCCTCAAGGGACGGGAAAAGCTCAGATTCCATGAGGAATTACAGAAAGTTTTCCTTCCAGACCAGCCCTCACCTCAAGGGATGGAAAAATCTCCAGTTCCTCCAGGAATTACAGAAATTTTTCTGTATTTTTCCTGCCACGCCAGCCCTGACCTCAAGGGATGGAACAAACTCCAGTTCCACAAGGAATTACAGAAAATTTTTCCAGCCAGACCAGCCCTGACTGCAAGGGATGGAAAAATCTCCAGGTCCTCAAGGAATTACAGAAATTTTTCTGTATTTTTCCTGCCACGCCAGCCCTCACCTCAAGGGATGGAAAAATCTCCAGTTCCTCAAGGAATCACACAAATTTTTCCTGCCAGACCAGGCCCAGCTGGCCTCCAGGGATGGAACAAACTCCAGTTCCATGAGAATGGCAGAGGCAGAGGGCGGCTGGAGCCCTGCAGAACCCAAGGAAATGCCAGCCCTGCTTTGTGCAGGGGATAATGGCCCTGACAGGAGCCCTGAGCTCCACTGGAGAGCCCCAGTAACGAGGCAGGAATTCACCGGCCAGGGCCTGTCACAGGCACAAAATGCATTTGTGAGGAGCTGCATCGGGCCAAAGGCTTTAATAAATTCAATAAAGTCCCCACTAAATGCATTAGTGCTGCCTGGGTATGATCTTGATGGATCGTGGAAGTTGCCCTGGAGCAATTAGTGCCGGGCCAATTGCGCAGATTCAATTGGAACAAAGCGCCGGCACTCGCTAATTCGGTTCCTCTAATGAGAGAAAGCGTTTCTGAGGGGATGTGGGCAATAAAAGCCGCAAAACACCATTTAAAAGGTGGTGACAAAAGTAAACAGACGTTCAGCAAGGCACTCGGGGTCATCCCTGGAGCTGTGTGGGGCTGAGGCCTCCCAAGGAGGGCGAGGAGAGCGGGACTGGGCCGAGCGCCTGCAGCTCGTGGGGAACGATGAATTCCTCAGTATTGGGGAACAATGAATTCCTCAATATTGGGGAACAATGAATTCCTCAATATTGGGGAATAATGAATTCCTCAGTATTGGGGAACAATGAATTCCTCAATATTGGGGAATAGTGAATTCCTCAGTATTGGGGAATAATGAATTCCTGTATATTGGGGAATAATGAATTCCTCAGTATTGGGGAATAATGAATTCCTCATTATTGGGGAACAATGAATTCCTCAGTATTGGGGAATAATGAATTCCTGTATATTGGGGAGTAATGAATTCCTCAGTATTGGGGAACAATGAATTCCTCAGTATTGGGGAACAATGTTGGGGAATAATGAATTCCTCAGTATTGGGGAACAATGAATTCCTCAATATTGGGGAACAATGAATTCCTCAATCTTGGGGAATAATGATTTCTGACACCCCTGCACCATCCTGGCACACCCATTTCCAGCCCACCTCATTGGGGAGCAATGAATTCCTCATTATTTCCCAATAATAAATTCCTTATTATTGGGAAATAATTAATTCCTCATCACTGGGGAAATGAGGAATAAATCAGGGGAATATTGGGGAATAATGAGGAGTAAATTCCTGACACCCCTGCACCATCCTGGCACACCCATTTCTGGCCCCACCTCATTGGGGAATAATGAATTCCTCAGTATTGGGGAATAATGAATTCCTGACACCCCTGCACCATCCTGGCACACCCATTTCCAGCCCCAGCTCATTTTTGGGTGGATAAAGTGAGACTGGAAGGAATTCTGCTGGTGGAAAGAACCCTGGATGTCCCTGGATGTCCCTGGAAGTGGAACCCACACACGAGGAATTCCTGACCATCCCTCAATCACCTTTTTCTGTTTGCATGGAGCACAAAGCTGGGGCTTTTCTCCTGCCCCCTGGGACTGCAACAAGCCCTTCCCAACCTTATTTCCCTCAGGAAATAACGAATCAGGATTGAGAGCAGTGCCCAGGACCAAGCTGAGCTCTGTGAGGGACTCCCGAGGAGCTGGAGCTGAGGTGGAGGAGCCGCTGGAGGCTGTGCAATGCCAGCAATTCTCCTGGCAGCAGAGCACTCCAGATGGGCTGGGACAGAGCCAGCCCAGCTAAGACTTCATCTCTGCCACAAAAACAGAGGCAAGAAGGAAAACAATCCCCTTGCTTCAGTTTGCTTTGTCTTTAGTGGAAGAGCCCAGCCCAGGATGGCTCCAGGGCAGTGACAGCTCTGTCCCCACGTCCCTGGCATGGGGACCACCACAGCCAGGGGAGGGTTCCCCCAACCCCTCCTTCTGCCCAGCACAAAGAACTGAATTTAGAGCAGAAAACAGCAAAACCCTCCCTGCTCAGCACCTGAAGCCGGCCCAGCGCTCACCTCGCTCCAGCTGCAAGCCAGCAATTAGTTCCAGCAAAACTGTGTTTGCTTATAGAACTAATTAGAGATCAAGAAAGTGGCTCACTTTTGATAATTACATGGTTGTGTCCCATCTATCAGCCACTGTTAAATTGTTGTTATATTAATGTAAAGCTCATAATCATGGCTGTTGGAAATTGAATAAATGTTCCTGCCAATTCTCTAATGCAATTAATTTACATAAAAGCCTCTGGAACTAAAATTGAAATGATATACATCTTTCCAAGGGTTTCATTTAAAACAAAGCTAAATAATGGAGAAATTATAGATCTCCTTTCTTTTCTCTTCACATTCTTATATTTACTAAAGTTAATGGCCAAATAATTGCTGGGATGTGCCTAAACTGGAGCTGCTGCAGCAGGAGCTCATTGCCCTGCCCACCATTCATTATCCACCACGTGAACATTCCAGAGAGCCTCTTCCCAACCCAGGGAGCTTCCAGAGGACCCCATCCCCAGCATCCCCCATCCCCAGCATCCCCATTCCCAAGGGGAATTCACCTTCCCCCCCAAAATTAGGGAGTGAGGACAAGGGCTTCAGTTTTAGGGAAAAACCTTCAGAGCTCCCGGTGCTCCTAGCAGGACAATCCTCAGCTCCATTCTTTGCAAATTCCCAGGGGATTTATGCTCCTCCCAGAACTGGGGATGGAAATGAGGGTTTCAGCTTTAGGGAAAAGCCTCCAGAACTCCCAGTGCAGGACCAGGACAATCCTCAGCTCCATTCCCTCCAGATTCCCAGAGAAATTTACTTTCTCCCCCAGAACCAGGGAGTGAGAATGAGGTTTGCAATTTTAGGGAAAAGCCACCAGAACTGCAGGAGGCCGAGGAAGCTCAGGAAGCTCCGTTCCCTCAGCCATCACCATGGAAATCACACCCTGCTCTCTTTATTGGGGAATTTGCATTTGCAGCTGTGGCTGCTGATCCGGGCAGATCTGACCCAGCCCTTCCTGCTGTCTCGGGTTTCTGTGGTTGAGATGACTCCCAAGGTATTAAAAAGTCTCTTTTTCCCCAGCCCCGCGACTGAAGAAGAAGTTGAGAGTCCTCAGCTCTGCTTTCCAAGGCTGTTTATTTTCTCTCATCTCTTCCATTCTTTCTCTGACCTGCTGAGATCTGTCCAGCAGGTCGGATTGGGGCACAGTCCCTGCCCTTGGGGTGGTGTTGGCTTTTTATACTAAGAACTGCCTGTGCTTTATTTACAATAATTTTCCAATACCCATCACCTGTGTTAGACAGTCTGTCTCTGCTCTAAACCAATCCAAAAGTGTCACCAACACAGCAGAAGATGGAGGAGAAGAAGAAGGAGAAGAAGGACAGGACACACCCAGATTCCTCCATCTTGCCTCTTGAACCCCCATTCTAAATCCCCAAAATTCTACTTTTTCACCCTGTGACAAATTCACTGTCATTCCACTCAAACTCTTGTGCCTTGTAACTCCTCACACAAAGTTGGGAATTGTTTCCATGGGCTAGAATCAAAGGCACAGGTGTTTGTGACTCTGTGCCAAGGGCTCTGAGCCCCTGCCAGGGTCTGGAGCCCTCCAGGGCAGCCAGAGCAATGTCCTGGGTTCAGACACTGAGGGCTCTGTTTGTCCATCTCCAAACCCACCCCAGAGCAGGTTCAGAGCATCCACACCTGCCTTAAATCCGAGCAGGGGGTGCTGCCAGTCTGTGCTGAGGGTGCTCCCACACCTGCAGTGCCAGCAGCTCCTTGGCCGTGAGAGGATGGGGAAAATCCTCCTAAATCAGCAGGAGAGAGCTGAATAAACATCAGGAACCCGCCCTGGCCATGGGAGAATGGGGAAAATCCTCCTAAATCAGGAGAGAAGTGGATGAACATCAGGAGTTCTCTCTGGCCATGAGAGGATGGGGAAAATCCTCCTAAATCAGCAAGAGAAAACTGGATGAACATCAGGAACCTGCCCTGGCCCATGACAGGATGGGGAAAAAAATCTCTTAAATCAGGAGAGAAGTGGATGAACATCAGGAATCCTGCTTGGCCATGAGAGGATGGGGAAAATCTCCTAAATCAGCAGGAGAGAAGTGAATGAGCATCAGGAACCCTCCCTGGCCATGAGAGGAAGGGGAAAATCCTCCTAAATCAGGATAGAACTGGATGAACACCGGGAACCTTCCCCCACTCCTGCTGAATTCCTTCCCTTCTCATCCCCAGCCCCTCACAGCCCCTCACAGCTCTGGCTGACATTTATGTCTCTGTTTTCACAGCCTGGCACAGTTGTTCAAGGAGAGGAGCTGACTCAAGAGATAGAGGGCAAACAGATCTGAGTTTAAGTTCCCCGAATTTCCCCGTATTTATTACCCTGATTTATGGGGTCGTGCTCATCTGGAGAAGTTTGTGCTAATGCCGTAAAAAGCTTGGAGGGCCAGCAGCTCTAATAAAACAGAAATTAGCTGTCACTGTCACACTTTCTGAAAAATCCTCTTCGCCCAGGAGTTCTCTCCTGGGAAGCTGAGAAGCCTCAGAGAGAAATGAAAACAATAATTCTCTGATTTGCTTCTCCTGTGTTTTGCTGCTTTGGAATGTGGTTGGAGATTGTTTTACCCACAGGTGATTGTTTCATTGATTTATGTGAATTGTTTTTACTTAATGACCAATCACTGTCCAGCTGTGTCAGACTCTGGAGAGTCACGAGTTTTTCATTATTATCTTTTAGCCTTCTGTCTGTACCCTTTCTGTATCCTTTAGTATAGTTTTAGTATAGCGTTCTTTAATACAACACCATAAAATAATAAATCAGCTTCTAAGAACATGGAGTCAGATTCATCATCTCCTCCCCACGATGGGGGACCCAGAAAACACCACAATTCCCCACGGACCAGGGTAGAGAGGGCAGGGAGCAGAGCAGGGAGTCATGAAATCAGTAACACCAAGGTCTGGCTGAGACGTGCTCCTGTCAGTAATGCTGATATAACTTTAATAAATATAAATCAAAAGAAATTAAAAATTAAATAAAATTAAATAAAATTAAATAAAATTAAATATAAATAAATAAATAAATAAATAAATAAATAAATAAATAAATAAATTTTTACCCTGGCTGGAGTGAGGGAAATCCTCTCACCTTGGCCCAGAGCCCTTCAGGTCCTGGGGGCTCAGGGGTTTGGTATTTGACAGACGAGCACTGCAAGGATTTATTCTCCCCAAAACCAAGCCCAGCACTGGACTGGGCACTGAATTTGGGAAGGCAAAAGGGATCTGCAGGACTTTGACTGCAGTCCCTGCCAGCAGTGTCACAAATTCTACAGGAATTACAGGAAATACAGGAAATTAAATACAATACAGAAATGTAAATACAATACAGGAAATAATGGGCACTTTGGGGTGGGGTTTCAGGCTCCTGCCCTTGTCAGAGCTTCTGGAATGGGATTTGGGGTGGCAGCCAGGTCCAGAGCGCCCTCCCAGCTGAGGAACTGCAGGGACTCCCTGAGAAAACAAATCCAACCCATCACTAATCCCCTGCTCCTTCACGTGGGGTGGGATTTAAAATTTTACCTGGTGAGAGCCCAAGGACGGCTCGGTTTAACTGGAGATTGGAGAGAAAAGTGTCTGCAGCTCCAAATTCTCGGCTAATCTGGACCATTTGGGGCCGAACAAATCAAATGAGAAAATAATTTCCAAACAACCTTGGAGTAATTTAAACCTCCTTGACTTTCTGGATCTCGGAGTTTGGCCTTAAAGCATAGATGAGAAGTTAATACACGCCAGTAATGAAAATAACCCCTAATTTCAATTCTATTCAGCTCCCAAGGTGTTAAAAGTAGAATTAGCAATGATTTTAACCTGATATTATTGCTATTGTTTCCCTGCAAACAGCAGAACGTGGAGGGAGAAAGAGCTTGCCATGTTTTATTTTTATACACCCAGAAAAGGAGAGCAGAGCCAATAAACTGAGGGTGTCCTACACGAGCTCCAATATTGTGTAAATCATGAATAATGCATCAGGCAGAAATGAGAAACTGCAACAGCATCAAACCTATATGGAAATAAATAAAACATAACAGCACAAGTGCAATCATGTCGGCCGTGTCGATAAAAATGTGTTTGTGTTTGGGCAAGGAGCAGGAGGAGGGAGAAAACTTCTCTGGTGAATGATTGTAGGAGTTGTTATTATTATTATTATTATTATTATTATTATTATTATTATTATTATTATTATTATTATTATTATTATTATTATTCTAAAAATAAGGCAAGGGTAATTAGCAAATGAACATCCAGCTCAGGGAGGCTGCGGGGTGGGGGGAGCCAGGAGGTGGAAAAGGGGTGGGGAGGGGATTTTGGGGAAGGATGGGAATGCAGGGCTGGGTCTGGATCTTTGGGAAAGGATGGGAATGCAGGGCTGGGTCTGGATTTTTGGGGAAGGATGGGAATGCAGGGCTGGGTCTGGGTTTTTGGGGAAGGATGGGAATGCAGGGCTGGGTTTGGATTTTTGGGAAGGATGGGATGCACACCCTGCACAGGCTGGGTTTGGATCTTTGGGAAGGGTGGGATGCACACCCTGCACAGGCTGGGTTTGGATCTTTGGGAAGGGTGGGATGCACACCCTGCACATCAGCAGCTCTAATTCCACACCTGGAATAGCTCTGTCCCAGAAAATCAGAGGGGATTCAGGAACTGGGCAGAATCTCAGTTCCAGTCTCAGGCCCCAGGGTTAAATCCCAGCTTTACCTTCCCCAGAGGGCTGCGGGATCAGCCAGGGCCCCCCTGTCCCTTCCTGCCCCTCTGCAGGGCCACACTGAGGGGGCAGAGTGCAGGAAGGACGGAGGCGGCTCCTGTTGTGCCATCCCACTGGAATCTGCTCCTCCAGGAGCTGCTCACACCCTTCATGCCCCTGTCCTGCAGCACAGCTCCACACCAACAGCAGCTCTGGGCGTTTGGATCATCAGCCAAGCCCAGCAGAGCCGAGCTTTAATGGGATCCAAAGGAAACTTGACTCAAGGACAAACCCTCCACTCGCCTCCTGTAATGATCCCTGTGTTTCCAAGGAAATCTCTTCCCCCTAAGATTACCAGGAACATTTAATGCAAATTGGATGCATCCCTCTTTTCTTTAAGACTCAAAATAATCTATGCATATCTTTCTATTACTTCTCGGAGCCATTAGCCAGGATGAGTTCATATTTTTATTCCCTTTGCACACTGAATGCTTCTCCTTCCTTTGGGGTGGCAGCTTTTATTACTGAAGTCAGCAAAACCTGAGCAATCCCATTACCTGCTCCCTCTGCTCCCTCCCTCCCAACCACCCCTGATTTACGAGCCAAAATCAAGGCTTGGATTGCTCAGAGCTGCTCCTATTTTCAAACAAAATCCCAAATAACTGATCAGAGTTGCTCTGATGATTGAAGCCACGACAATTAACGGGTGGGAGCCGTTCCCCAAATCTGCTGTTCCCATTTCTTTAAGGTTTCAGCTCATCAAAGAGCAGATTTGGCTCCTCACAAAGCACTTAAGGGATGGCTTGATAACACTCCTGAAGCAGCACAGAAATGTGATAGCAGCTGAAGAAGCCACCAGGAGCAGGAAGAACTGGATACTGAAGTTTGATAAAATCTGATCAAAACCAGAACTTGTCTCCTTTTTTTGTTGGTGTGGGCATTTTTTTTTTTTCCTTTTTAATGGAGATATTTAATCCTTGGCACGCTGTGCCTTTGCTGCTTGGGAAATGTGAGCCCAGGTAGTTTATACTGGAACGGTGGAATGTGGGACTGTTGGATTGCTGGATCCAGAGGGGCTGGAATGCCAGATCCAGAGGGGCAATGCTGGATCCAGAGGGGCTGGGTTGCCAGATCCAGAGGGGCAGTGCTGGATCCAGAGGGGCTGAAGAGTTGGATTGCTGGATCCAGAGGGGCAATGCTGGATCCAGAGAGGCTGGGTTGTGGGATTGTTGGATTTCTGGATCCCAAGGGGCTGCATTGCAGGATTGCAGGATTGCAGATTTTCAGGATTGCAGGATTGTAGAATTGCAGGACTGCAGGATTGCAGGGTTGCAGGATTGCAGGATTTCAGGATTGCAGGATTTCAGGATTTCAGGATTGCAGGACTGCAGGATTTCAGGACTGCAGGATTGCAGGATTGCAGGATTGAAGGATTGAAGGATTTCAGGATTGCAGGATTGCAGGATTTCAGGACTGCAGGACTGCAGGATTTCAGGATTTCAGGGTTACAGGATTGCAGGACTGCAGGATTGCAGGAATTCAGGATTGCAGGATTGCAGGATTGCAGGAATTCAGGATTGCAGGATTGCAGGATTGCGGGATTGCTGTCCCCAGGCTCCTCCTGGCCAGGGGAGGGTGGCAGCTGTGACAAGTGACCAACTTGGGCAGGTCAGGCAGGGCTGGGCCGTGCCAGAGCTCTGTTTGTGGGCAATTAGGAACAGCCCAGGCCTAATCAAACGGCTCAGGAGGGAGGCACGGAGAGACAGGGACAGACACGGAGACAGGGACAGACACAGAGACAGGGACAGACACGGAGACAGGGACAGACACGGAGAGACAGGGACAGACACGAAGACAGGGACAGACACAGAGACGGGGACAGACACGGAGACACGGACAGACATGGAGACAGGGACAGACACAGAGACAGGGACAGACACGGAGACACGGACAGACACAGAGACAGGGACAGACACAGAGACAGGGACAGACACAGAGGCAGGGACAGACACAGAGACGGGGACAGGCACGGAGAGACAGGGACAGACACGGAGACAGGGACAGACACGGAGACAAGGACAGACACAGAGAGACAGACACGGAGACAGGGACAGACACGGAGACAGGGACAGACACAGAGACAGGGACAGACATGGAGACAGGGACAGACACAGAGAGACAGGGACAGGCACAGAGACAGGGACAGACACAGAGAGACAGGGACAGGCACAGAGACAGGGACAGACACAGAGACAGGGACAGACATGGAGAGACAGGGACAGACACGGAGGCAGGGACAGACACAGAGACAGGGACAGACATGGAGACAGGGACAGACACAGAGACAGGGACAGGCAGCGCTGGGGATGGGGCAGGAGGGAGGGAAATCAGTCTGTGATGTGGGATCCCTTTGATCAAACAAATCTGTTCCTGCTCCCCTTCCCTCCTCTCGTGGCTGGGAATGTCTGGTGCCTTTGGGGGGGAAAAATGTGGGGATGCAAATTGGTGCTGGAACTTGGAATGGAGAGGGATGGGATGGGATGAGGATGGGATGGGATGGGATGGGATGGGATGGGATGGGATGGGATGAGGATGAGGATGGGATGGGATGGGATGGGATGGGATGGGATGGGATGGGATGAGGATGAGGATGAGCAGGGTGGGTTTAATTCTGTGATGGGGGAGGATGAGAAAACCCCACACAGATTCTGGGCTCAGTCTTGGCCTCCTGGAGGCATTTGTGGGGACACTGGGGGGAACAGGACCCGCTTCACGGGGCAGGGAGGAAGGGCTGCATGGGGAGCTCTGGGTTGATTCTCATTTCCTCCCTCTCACCAACTGAGCACCTCCCAAGGAGCCCAAATCAGCCAGAACCTGCTGCTGAGCACTGCCAATCCCTTATTTTCATTCCAGAAAGTTCCACAGGTCGGATTTAGGGGAAGCAGATGAAGGGTTGTCCTTCATTCCGGGCGAGCTGCCCGTCCCCCTCAGGTCCAGAGCCCTGCCTCTGTTTGGGCTCCCAGGTGCTGTTGTTTTGCAAATTAATAATGAGAGAATTGATATTTATTTACTGGAGATGCTCTTCCCCGACTCAAGGAGCCAACAGCAGAGTGGAGATGAGCTTGTGAAGTGGTGCATAAAAAGAAATCTAATCTTGGCAAATTAGATAATAGAGAGCACTATTAGCTGTGGTTTAGATATCCTGGTTGATAATCTGCATTAAGAAGGGCTTTTTAGCCTGATCCATCTGCACCAGTTCTTACCAATGTCCAAACAATCACAAGTGAGAGTAAATAAATAGCGAGGAAACCCTGATAAGAATTTTATCGATCTCCTCTCACTGCTCTGAAGCTGGCATTGATTCCAGTATTTGCAGCTAAGGTTCATTTTTGAAGCCTCTTTGCCGAGCAGCCTCAAGTTTCTCATAATTTCATTTCAGAGTGGGGGATGTTGTTTGTATCAGAATATCTTATTAGCAATAAAAGGATATTCCCTATAATTGAATAACTTCTCAATTAACTCCTTGGAGAGGCAGCAAAAACAACCAATTCCCTCTGATCCACCCTCAGCAGGAGGCCCTGGAATTACCAGCGAGTCAATTAACATCCTTCCACCCAAATGACAAATCAGGACAGCAAATGCATGGGACGGAAAGGGACAAACGTGGAAAATGAGCGTGGGGTTAAAAATGTGGGAGAAACGCGCAGTGCAGGATTTCTGTGGGAAGCACGGGCACGCAGAGATCAGGGATGCAAAGGGAGAAGAACCAGGGATCGTTCCCTAAAAATTCAGCATTCATGGGGTTCAGGCCATCCCAGCAGTGAGGGAGGAGCTGGAATTCCTGCTCCCTGCTTGGGGATGGGATGGGATTGGATGGGATCAATGGGATCAATGGGATCAATGGGATCAATGGGATGGGATGGGATCAATGGGATCAATGGGATCAATGGGATCAATAGGACCAATGGGATGGGATCAATGGGATCAATGGGATCAATGGGATCAATGGGATCAATAGGATCAATGGGATGGGATCAATGGGATCAATGGGATCAATGGAATGGGATCAATGGGATCAATGGGATCAGTGGGATGGGATGGGATCAATGGGATTAATGGGATCAATGGGATCAGTGGGATCAGTGGGATCAGTGGGATGGGATGGGATCAATGGGATCAATGGGATCAATAGGACCAATGGGATGGGATCAATGGGATCAATGGGATCAATGGGATCAATAGGATCAATGGGATGGGATCAATGGGATCAATGGAATGGGATCAATGGGATCAATGGGATCAGTGGGATGGGATGGGATCAATGGGATTAATGGGATCAATGGGATCAGTGGGATCAGTGGGATCAGTGGGATGGGATCAATGGGATGGGATGGGATCCATGGGATGGGATGGGATCAATGGGATGGGATGGGATTGCATCAGTGGGATGGGATCAATGGGATCCATGGGATAGGATAGGATAGGATAGGATAGGATAGGATAGGATAGGATAGGATAGGATGATCTTTAGGGTTCCTCCCACTCTGGGGTTCCCTAGATCAACCCCTGCTCCTAAAAAAGGGTCAGATCTCCTCAATCCACCCGAGCCGAGCCCCCAGTCCCTGTTTTTCACCAAATGAAGCCCTGCCTGGGGGATCTGCCCAGAAATTAAAGCTCTGGCAGAGCTCAGGGAGGGAGAACCCCGAGCTGCCCGTGTTTTGTTTGTCCAATCCTGCCGTGACATTCACTCCCAAACGTTGATTATTTGAGGAAATAACGGCTCTGGCATTTAAAAAGTCAGCTCCCATCAGCTGCAGCTCCAGACGTGCTGTGTAATTGGGGGATTCTAATTGCAAATAAGAACCTTTTTCTCCTCAGGAGCCAGGTCTGAGTTTGTCTAAGGTAATGAAGCAGGGGCTGAAGATCAGCCCTGGAACAAATTGCATTAAGGGGAATCAGGCACTTGTCTGTTCAGATTTCTTCCCTCAGAAAAGCTTCGTGTCACCCAGTCCCCACAGCTCAGGGGCTCTGCTTATCCACAGAAGCTCCAGCAAGGGTGGGGAAAAAAACCCCAGTGATAAAAGCAAAATATTACAACGAACCCCCATTCATCCACCCCTCCAGAACCACCAGCGCTTTCTCCTGGCTTTGAAGTCCCCGTGGATAAATAACAGGGAGAGGTTGTTGCTATGGAACTCCAGCATTGAAATGGATGAGGCAGAGTGACCTTTGCCTCCGGAGATGATGTGCAAGCTATTTATATGCACAGCTGTACAAATTGCCAGAGTTTAATGTTAAATTCCACGGAAAATCATCTTTGCTGTGCTGCTTTTGAGGAAAGGACGGGGTTTAAATATTTAATGGGCTCTCTGGCTGTGCAGGCACATTCGGTGTTACATAAGTGAGCAGCACAGAGCTCATCCTGGCAAGGTCTGCTCTAATGAGAGCGAATTCCAGAGGGTCCTGAGAACGCCTGGGAGGTGCAGCTTCGGTTCTTTGTGTCCCCTGCTCCTGGCAGGACAACCCTCAGCTCCATTCCCTCCGAATTCCCAGGGGATTTATGTTCCCCCCAGAGCTGGGGATGGAAACGAGGGTTTCAGATTTAGGGAAAAGCCTCCAGAATTCCCAGTGAAGGACCAGGACAACCCTCAGCTCCATTCCCTCTGAATTCCCAGAGGATTCATGTTCCCCCCAAAACCAGGGAGTGAGAATGAGGTTTTCAATTTTAGGAAAAAGCCTCCAGAACTCCCAGTATGGGACCAGGACAACCCTCAGCTCCATTCCCTCTGAATTCGCAGGGGAATTTACCTTCCCCCGAGACCTGATGATGGAAATGAGGGGTTTAGTTCTAAGGAAAAGCCTCCAGAACTCCGAGTGCAGGACCAGGACAATCCTCATTTCCATGCCCTCCTCAGCTGCTGAATTCCCAGGAAATTCACCTTTCCTCCCAAAATTAGGGAGTGAGAACACGGGTTTCACTTTTAGGGAAAAGCCTCCAGAACTCCCAGTGCAGGACCAGGACAACCCTCAGCTCCATTCCCTCTGAATTCCCAGGGAATTTATGTTCCCCCCCAGAATCAGGGAGTGAGAATGAGGATTTAAATTTTAGGGAAAAGCCTCCAGAATTCCCAGTGCTCCCTGTAGGACAACCCTCAGCTCCATTCCCTCCAAAATTCCCGGGGAATTTACCTTCCCCCCTGAACTGGAGATGGAAATGAGAATTTCAGTTTTAAGTAAAACCATCCGAACTCCGAGTGCAAGACCAGGGAATTCCCTGCTCCATTCCCTCCAAATTCCCAGGGAATTCACCTTTCCCCCAGACCCAGTGATGGCAATGAGGGTCTCACTTTTAGGGAAAAGCCTCCAGAGCTCCCAGTGCTCCCAGTTCAAGGAGGAGCTGCGACTCTCCTCTCCTCACCCCCATCATTTTGCACCATCAGAACCCAACGATTTTGCTCCCAAACCCAACAATTGCAGTGCTCGGGGCCTCCACCCCCATTCCAGTGCTGACCTGGGCTCTAAAATCTTCCCAAATAATGCAGCAAATGAACTGAAACCTGATGGCCCTGCAGAGCTCGGGGTGAGGTTGTTTAAACCCCCCCAACATCACCCCAAAAGTTCCTTTCCTCCCTTTAGCTGGCAAAATCCTGTCAAAACCTTATTTAATCTGCACAATAAAATGATGCTTAGCCTGAAAATCTGGTTAATGGGTTGTTAGGATGCAAGAAGTGAGCACCAATGTTCATTATTCTTTTGTTTTCATTTCTAAAAGCCCTTTCTTTTTTTCCTTTTTTTTTTTTTTATTTTTCTTTTTCCTGCAGGAGTTCTGCCTGTAAATGGAAACTCACTGGCAAAGTTCTGACTGAAAAATTCAGGCAGCTGGAGTTAAAAACACAAAGCCCTGGGCACATTATGGATTTTACATACATTGATGGGCTGTTGCAGCCCTCAGTAAGATTTAAAAATAGGCCGGAAATTGTCCATAATTCTTTGTGCAGGCCCTTGGAACTGGACATTAATTTATAGCAGCTGCAAACCTGACCCGAGACAATATTTTTGAATAACAGGGGGAGGTTTAATGCTTGAATCAACAGGAACCCCTCCAGAACTCCATTATTTACTCCAAGATTAAAGGCTGGTACAAATAAAGAATATTCAGACAATGGAGCACAGCAGAAAGAGGGAAAGTCAACGCTTCCAGTTGCTGCTAATTTGCATTTCCAGAGGTGCTCCAGATGTGAGACAGATAACGCAGGGCCTCAGGCACTGAGCAGATTATTCTGCAGCAAAAGGAAGACTCATCACAGGTGCTGAAGGGAATGAAGTTATTGGAGAGCTTTAAACTCCGCTCTTTTCTCAGGAAATGGGGATTTAAATTGGATTTATCTTCCCCCAGTCAGGACAGATGAATCAGCACTGGGAGAGGAGTTTAACTGAGCCAGCAGGGCTGAATTGAGCAGGTTTGGGATGCAGGAAACACAAAGAGCTGGGGATTGTTTTGTTCATCATCATTCACTGCCTGCTGCGCCTCAGGACTGGGCAAACAAGAAATGTTTGGGAGAGCTGAGGGTGAGTTATGAGCAATAAACCCAAATTCCCAAAGCCAGGGGGATGAATCCCGCTGGGTCTGAACCCCAAACCTCCTCAGTCCCCCCAGAGCCTCCTGCAGCCCAGGGAGACTTTATTTTATTCTTTTATTCTTTTTTTTTTTTCTGTATTTTTGCATTTTTCTGTATATTTTTCTGTATTTTTTCTGTATTTTTTCTGTATATTTTTCTGTATTTTTCTATATTTTTCTGTATATTTTTCTGTATTTTTTCTGTATTATTTTCTGCATAATTTTTCTGTATTTTTTCTGTATATTTTTCTGTATTTTTCTGTATATTTTTCTGCATTTTTTCTGTATATTTTTCTGCATTTTTTCTGTATATTTTTTCTGTATATTTTTCTGTATTTTTCTGTATATTTTTCTGTATTTTTTCTGTATTTTTCTTTATTTTTAATGTATTTTTTCTATATTTTTTTCTCCATTTTTGTAATTTTGCATTTGGCCAATCAGAGGCGCAGCCAGCCACTAAAGGAATTTTCCCAACTTTTTAAGCCCATTAATTGGCCCTGAATGGCTGAGCAGTAAATCCTGGAATCCTGCAGGTGCCCCCACGAGGGTTTTTCAGTGGAGTGCTTGAGCTTTCACCTCATTTTAGCAATTTTGATCCCTCAAAAATCAGCACAAACCTTCATCCTGCGCCTTCAGAGGTTTGCGCCTCTGCTCTGAGCATTTAGTGCTGGCAGGAGTTGGGGAATTGGGGTGGAAAACGCAGATCCTGGGCAGGAGCTCATTGTTATTCCTGTGTTTTTCTCCTTTTACCAAGGGCCCTCATTTCCCTCTCAGTGATGCTGCTTTGAGCACATTGGATTTGACTCCTCACTTCCACCTGCCAGAGATCAAACATTCAACAGCCCCGAAAAGAACCCTCAAGTGGTTCCCAAAAGCCAAACAAAACCAGCCCAGGAAATGGGAAACAACGTGCAAACGAGAGCTCCAGAGATGGGAAATAACAACAGGGCAGAAAAAAAAAAAACCCAGAAAATGTGATTTCCACCCATGGAAAGGAGGGGAAATAATTGGAGTCCAGTTTGTTCCAGCAAATAAACCCTGAGGGGCTGCAGAGGGGAAATGCAGGGTCTGGGCAGCTCAGTTTGCAGTAATTAACCCAAAACAAGAGGTTTGTGGACATTTTATCCACAGGGGAGGGAAAGAAGAGTTGTGTCGGCATCGATCCCCTTTTCTGAGGGAAAGGAATTAAAATAAAATGGGTTTGATGGAATCAACGATTTCCTGGTGAGTTCCAAGCACCAAAAAGAAATCAGGCGGTTCCCTCAGGTGAGGTGACATCCATGGGGTTTTTCCCAAGGGAACAAAGCTCATTTGGGGACAGCTGTGGGGTTTGGGCAGAGTTTGGGGCGATCACTGCCCAGGAAATGGGAGGTGCCAGGTGGGACAGCAGTGCTGGAGCTGGGAGGGAGGAATTTCACTGAATTATCGACTTGGTGGATCCGCTTTATCCCAAAATCCCAAACCCAAGGAAGGTTCAATGGGGAGAGTTTAATGCTGAGCTCTCCAGGTGATCCCATCCAGCCCCACAGCTGCTGGGATCCTGCAGCGCCTCGGTCCTGCCCCCTCCGAGCCCAGGCAGAGGCAGCAACAATCAATTCCTCCATGGAAATCAGAATCTGGAATGGCCATAAGGCCCTGCCTCAGAAAAATCCCACAGCCCCCGTGTCCTTCGTGAAATCCTATAATGTTCCCTAAAAAAGGCCAGTCTGGGTTCGACCCAGCCCATTTTAGGGGCCCTTTTCCTCTTGTAGGTTCCACACATCAGGCAAAGCTGGAGTTTATTTATTTAAATGTGATTGAAATTCACTTTTTCCAGCAGAGCTCCTCATTTGATCCTTCCTGGCTCTTGCCCAGCTCTCGCACCAGATGTTGCAATTTGCACCTGGTGGGTTGGTGTTTGAAAAGCCCCATTTCTGCTTTTTCTTCCATAAACAGAAGGAAATCTGTCTTTAGCACCTTTGATGAATTCCATGCACTTTTCCCACCTATTAACTCCTCCATCTGGGTGCCACCGCCAGCAGGAATCCAGCAGGGACGTGGAGGAGGTCACTGCCAGCCCCAAACTGCCAGCTCAGAACTGCCAACCCCAAATGCCAACCCCAAATGGCCAATCCCAAACTCACAACCCCAAATGGCAAACCCCAAATGACAAACCCCAAATGGCCAACCCCAAATGCCAACCCCAAATGGCCAATCCCAAACTCACAACCCCAAACGGCAAACCCCAAATGACAAACCCCAAATGGCCAATCTTAAACTGCCAATGTCAAATGGCCAATCCCAAACTCCCAACCCCAAAACTGCCAACCCTAAATGGCAAACCCCGAACTGCCAATGCCAAGTGGACAATTCCAAACTGGCCACCCCAAACTGCCAACCCCAGACTCGCAGCCCCAAACTGCCAATGCCAAATGGCCAATCCTAAACGGCCAATCCCAGACTCACAGCCCCAAAATGTCAACCCCAAACTCCCAACCCCAAATGGCAAACCCCAAACTGCCGGCCCCAAACTGGCCACCCCAAATTCCCAACCCCAAACTCACAACCCCAAATGGAGAACCCTAAACTGCCACTGTAAAATGGCCAATCCCAAACTCACAACCCCAAACTGGCCACCCCAAACTGCCAACCCCAGACTCACAGCCCCAAACTGCCAATGCCAAATGGCCAATCCTAAATGCCCAATCCCAAACTCGCAGCCCCAAAATGCCAACCCCAAATGGGCAAACCCCAAACTGCCAATTTAAAATGGCTAATCCCAAACTCACAGCCCAAAACTCCCAACCCCAAATGGCCAATCCCAAACTTGCAGCCCCAAACTCCCAACTCCAAATGGCAAACCCCAAACTGCCGGCCCCAAACTGGCCACCCCAAATTCCCAACCCCAAACTCACAACCCCAAATGGCCAACCCCAAATGGAGAACCCCAAACTGCCAATGTAAAAAGGCCAATCCCAAACTCCCAACCCCAAACTGGCAATGTAAGATGGTCAATCCCTAATTGCCAACCCCAAACTGGCCACCCCAAACTGCCAACCCCAGACTCACAGCCCCAAACTGCCAATGCCAAATGGCCAATTCTAAACGGCCAATCCCAAACTCGCAGCCCCAAAATGCCAACCCCAAACTGCCAACCCCAAATGGGCAAACCCCAAACTGCCAATTTAAAACACCAAACTTACAGCCCAAAACTCCCAACCCTGAACTGGCCACCCCAAACTCCCAACTTCAAATGGCCAATCACAAACTGGCCGCCCCAAACTGGCCACCCCAAACTGCCAACCCCAAATGGAGAACCCCAAACTGCCAATATAAAATGGCCAATCCCAATCTCCCAACCCCAACCTCCCACCTCCAAACTGCCAGCCCCAAACTCCCAACCCCAAACTGCCAATGCCAAATGGCCAACGCCAAATGGCCAATCCCAAACTCCCAACCTCAAAATCCCAACCCCAAATGGCCAATCCCAAACTCCCAACCTCAAAATCCCAACCCCAAACTCACAACCCCAAACTGCCAATGCCAAATGGCCAATGCCAAATGGCCAATCCCAAACTCCCAACCTCAAAATCCCAACCCCAAACTCCCAACCCCAAATGGCCAATCCCAAACTCCCAACCCCAAATTCCCAACCCCAAACTCACAACCCCAAACTGCCAATGCCAAACGGCCAATCCCAAACTCCCAACCCCAAATGGCCAACCCCAAGCTGCCCAATGTAAAATGGCCAATCCCAATCTCCCAAACCCAAACTCACAGCCCCAAACTGCCAATGCCAAATGGTCAATCCTAAACTCCCAACCCCAAAATCCCAACCCCAAAGTGGCCGTGAGGAGCTGCTGCCATCAGCTCCTCCCCACCCTACACAAACGTCTCCTCTCAGACAATTCCCGAAGCTCTTCGGCACCAGAAATTCCTTTCCTATCCCGAATTTCCTCAGCAATAACAAAAATATCTCCAGACAAAGCTCAGGGAGGCAGCAAGAACAGAAGGAATGTGAAGAGTTCAATTGCGAGTTAGAAATGAAAATGGATTTAATCTGTCTGGAAGCTTCTGGAAAAGTCCAAAATGGGCATTTCCTTGTTTGTTCAGCCTGGTTTTGTTGTTTGTGGGGTTTTTTTTTTTAAGCACAGAACTGCAGGGGGTGCAATCAGAGCCTTCATCACTCACATCGGGCTCATTTCTTACCCCACCCAGCCCTGCCAGACGAAAATGTTCCTTCACCAATGAGCAATGAGAAATTGAAGCGACAACAAAAGAAAGTGGAGCTGGGAAGTGCAAAGGAGTCTCCAGCAGGGAGGGAAGAAAGGAAGAAAAAATAAAAAAACAAGACAAGAATGCGGTGATCACGACCTGTTTTCATTCACTGCTTTCCAATTAAAGTGATTTTTCTTAGAAGAAACCCTTATCTCTGGAACACATTCATTTCTTCTCAGCCTTCTGTGAAGGCAAATTGAAAACTCACGGGGTAAAATTTGACTTCATGGTAAAATTACAACCAATTTTTTCCTCACAACAATAACAACACAGCCGCTTGCAGTTTTCAAATCAATTTTCCCTTCTCTTTTACTGGATAAGTGGCACAGTTTCCACGATTTGAGAGGTTTTTTCCCCCCCTAAAGATTTCTACTCAACGCTGACCACGATCACACAATTCCTGCCCCTCCTCCATGAAATCTCTGCTAATCATCAGTGCAGGGATGGACTCGGCGCTGCCTAAAAGCTCATTTAGCACAAATCCCTGCCAGGTGAATTTTCTCCTCGCCGGGAGCCAGCCCAGCCTCACCATCACCATTTCACAGCACAAAGAAAAGAGTTAAAACCCCCCCCAAAAAAATCTGCATTTCCAGGGCTCTTTTTCCTTCTCCCAGCTGGGCACATCCCCTTCCCTCTGCTCTCAGGCTGTTCCCAGGAAAAAGCCATTTTTCCTGGAATTATTGTGAATTATTCTGCCAGGGCAGGCAGAACCAGCAGCGATTTTCAGATCAATTTGCAGGACATCCCACTTACTTCATGTTGCTGTTCCACTCCACTGCATTCATTACTTAAAACGTGTCCTTAAAATTGAGTTTTCATCTCCTGTTCCCCGCGGTTCTGGAGTGCAAAAATCTCCTCCTTAGCCCTGGGGCTGCTCATTTCCATCCCATTCCTCACTCCCACAAAGAACTTTTCCAAACTGAAGGGTCTAAAGCCATTCTCCTTGGCAGAGGTGATTTATAAATTGGTTTTTTTTTTTCAGGTGTTAACAGGACCTTTAAACCCAGAGCATTTCTGGATTTCCCAGCCACATGGGGAAGTTGGATGAATTAAACTGATTTTATTTTTCAATTCTGATCTATTTTCTCAGCTTTCAGCCCAGCTTTTCCAGCCTTTCCACAGCATTTCTGCAGCTCTGCCACTGGAGGAGTAAAATTCCAGCTGGTGACCTCAGAAAGGAGAGGAAATCTGAAAAAAAAAAGCTTTTTTCTATGCACACCTCCCAGCAGTGTAAACATCTCTGATGGAAAAGGAGTCACTCCCAATTTCCCTGATAGGGGGGAAATTAAAGCTTGATTTATACACTTGGAAGCAGAAATGATTCAGAGTTTTCCCAGGCCAGGTGCTGTTAAAAATTGAAATAAACCTCTGAAGAGATGGAGAATTCTCCCTCTCTTGGCGCTTTTGGTGCAGATCCTGGGAATTCAGCTATGAGGACTCAGGAGGAGCAATAAATACAGGGAAAACCCAAAGTTATACTGAGGATGTTAAAACATCCCCCACACCACGACTGAGGCTGCAAATTCAGTTTTTTTCAGACCATAGAATTGTGAAATACCTAAAGAAGAGAGGGAAATGAGAATATGGTTGGGTTTGTGGCGCTGGTGCTGTTCATACAAGGGAAAAACCCTGCACAGCCCCAGAATGATGAAGGTTTTGCCAATTTTGAGAGGCTTCAGAGCAATCTTGTCAGGAAAATGAACCCACAAACTCCAGAGGTTTGTGTCCAAAAAGGAGACACAGGAGTCCTTTGACTTTATTCCAATACAGGCAGAGGCCGTGGGGCATCCCCTGGGGTCTCTCCAAGTTTTCTCCCTTTTTATCCCAATTTCCAGCCACATTTCCCTTCTCTCTTTCCCCATTTCTGAGGTACCTGAGAGGTTCAGACTTCCCAGAACCCCTGATCCCAAAGATTCCCCTCTAATGTATAACCCTTCCTTTAAATTTTTAATTCTTATGGAATTTAGGGGTTTTTCCCCATTGTTTCTTTCATCTTTCAATGTCTAATTTCATTTATCAGCAAATCTAAAGTTTATTTGTAAAAGCAAATCTCTTTTTCCATTCATCCATCAGTGGAACCCTTCCCATGGTTTCTTTTCTCTCCCAGTGCTGGTTTTATCTCCCAGCAGACCCACAGCTTGTTTGGAAACACAAATCCCCCATTCCTCTCAATCTGAACGTGCTGTGCCACCAAATTAAACCCAAAATTGCTCATTTGAGCATCCCTGAGCTCCCCAGCCATGACCCCACAACTCCTTTATTTCCAGGAACTCCTTGAGAGGAATAAATCTGAGCCAGCTCTGGGCAGCCCAGGCCAGCTCAGGTTTGTGATCAGAATCTCTCAGCGTGATCTGAGCTTGGACCTTGGCTGGAACTCCACCTTCACAACCCGCTCTGAAAATATCCATGGCAAGGCTGCGTTTACTAAAAAAGGTGAATGCACTGAGATTCTGCCTTTTTTTTAATCTTTTATCGATTTTTTTTCAACCAACTTCCCTTTTTTCAACCCTTTCTTTTCAACCAGCTTCCCTTTTTTCAACCTTTCAAAATCTTTAGGCTGGGTGAGCTCGGCCTCTGTTACACTCGGAGCAAATCTGCGTGTGAGGGGTGCACACCATAACCCTGCACGTCTTATTTAATCAATAACTGTTTCAATAATAATTTTTAAAAATAATTAAATGTATAATTAAATATCTTAAGAATAGCTAAGTATTTTAATTAGGAATTAACCTGCACGTTTTGTTTAATTAATAATTATTTCAATAATAATATAAAAATAATTAAATATTTTAAGAATAACTAAATATTTAATTCGGAACTACCATGCCCATTCATTTAATGATTTTATTTATTTAGTTTTTTTTTTTTTTTTCATTTATTTCTGTCCCGTATTTCCCTTTCACACACAGCTTGCAGCACGTGGCTCTCAAAGCCCCAGCAATATTCAGCGTGTCGGGGCTGTCAGGATGATTAACAAGAGGAATTTGAAAAGAAAACAGGAGGTAGTTAAGACTTGCTCTCAGAATATGATTTATGGAGGTGTTTTCTGACAGAACCACGCTCAGAAATCTGAAAGGAGGGCGGAGCAGATTGGGTTTGGCTTCGAGATTCTTTTGTTTTTCAGAGTTGGTTAAAGTCAGTGAGAAATGATGAGGAAAATTGGATCTCTTAAAGATAAGGGGCACCAGGGGAAACCCAAATCCCAGATATTCCACATCAGCCTGTCCCTGGTGGAACAGCAAATCGTGCACAGCACTGAGGGGTAAAACAGAAAAAAGTCACAGTATTGAGGGGTAAAACAGAAATAATTCACAGTATTGAGGGGTAAAACAGAAATAATTCATGGCACTGAGGGGTAAAACCTAAATAATTCATAGCATTGAGAGGTAAAACAGAAATAATTCACAGCATTGAGTGTGAATGGAAGACAGGAAATAATTCACAGTATTGAGGGGTAAAACAGAAATAATTTACAGCATTGAGGGGTAAAACAGAAATAATTCATGGCACTGAGGGGTAAAACCTCAGTGCCATGTAGAATAATAATAATTATAATAATTAATATAATATAATATCATATCATACAATATGTATGTGCCATGTAGAATAATAATAATTATAATAATTAATATAATATAATATCATATCATATCATATGTATGTGCCATGTAGAATAATAATAATTATAATAATTAATATAATATAATATCATATCATATAATACAATATAATACAATATAATACAATATAATACAATATAATACAATAATAATTCACAGCATTGAGTGTGAATGAAAGACAGGAAATAATTCCCAGCATTGAGGGGTAAAACAGAAATATTTGACAGCACTGAGGGAAATCTGCACCCAGGCAGAGCAGGGTGGGTTTAGTGGAACCCCCCGAGGCCATCACTGCCCAAGGATTGGCTCTCGGGGTTTTGTTTCCTTTGTAAAGTTCTTGCCTGAGCCTCCAACCACGGAACTGCCCCAGCCTGGCTGGAGACACCCAGGTGCTCCTGGATGCAGGAACACCCCCAGTTTTAACATTCTGCTCATCCCTGGGGCTGTCTGCAAGCCCAGCTGAATGGGAAGGATCCTCTGAGATTTTCCTCGCTTTGCATTTTGTTGAGCATTAAAGGGAATGAATGAGAGGAGGAACCCCAGTGCTCAAAACCCCAGGAAGAAGAACCCCAGTGCTCAAAACCCTGAGAGGAGGAACCCCAGTGCTCAAAACCCCAAAAGAAAGAACCCCAGAGCTCAAAACCCCAGGAAGAGTGTGAAAAATGAACCCCTGTGCTCAAAACTCTGAGAGGAAGAACCCCAGTGCTCAAAACCCCATGAGGAAGAGCCCCTGTGCTCAAAAACCCAAAAGAAAGAACCCTTGTGCTCAAAACCTCAAGAGGAAGAACCCCAGTGCTCAAAACCCCCCAAAAAAAGAACCCCCTGTGCTCAAAACCCCAGGAAGACTGTGAAAAATGAACCTCACTGCTCAAAACCCCCAAAGGAAGAACCCCAGTGCTCAAAACCCCAAAAGGAAGAACCCTGTTCTCAAAACCCCAAAAGGAAGAACCCCCAGTGCTCAAAACCCCGAGAGGAAGAACCCCTGTGCTCAAAACCCCGTGGAATTTAGGGGAAGGATCCTCTGGGATGGATTTCTGAAGCAGCTTGGAAACATTTCCCCTCGTTTTTCATCCCCTCTTTGTCCCAGCATCACCAGGGGGTTCTGCTTATTTGAGTTCCAGCAAGTGGGGTCAATTTGCTGATTTTAAATCAGCCTTTAATGCAGCTTTTGAGAGGTTTCCTCTCCAATTTAAGGCAATTTAAGCAGCTGTTCATTCTGACCCGGGGGTCAGCTGCACTTGGTAAAACACTGTGCAGATCAAGGGGGGGCAGGTGATTGTCAGGGGCTGCAGCAGCTGCTCGAGGCACAGAGGATGAAAAATGGGGATTTTTGCTGCTGTTGAGACCCAAAATTCACCAAGTTTGGGTGAGTCCCCACTCGAGCTTCTCCTCCTGTGCAGCTCCGGGAGTTCTGACCCCAGTTCTCCCCTCCCCGTTGAAAGGAATGAGGGAGATTTGTCCTCACAAACTGTGGGACTGCTGAGAAATAAAACTGGATGCTGAGAGGTGATAGAAACACTGGGAGGAACCATTAATTCGATAGGAATTTGTCAAGGAAAGAATGGGAAGAACCATGAATTCCATAGGAATTTATCAAGGAAAGAATGAGAAGAACCATAAATTCCACAGGAATTCATGAAGGGAACACTGGGAGGAATCATAAATTCCACAGGAATTCATGAAGGGAACACTGGGAGGAACCGTAAATTCCGTGGGAATTAATCAAAGAAAGAATGGGAAGAACCATGAATTCCATAGGAATTCATGAAGGGAACACTGGGAGGAACGGTAAATTCCATAGGAATTTATCAAAGAAAGAATGGGAAGAACCATGGAATTTATCAAGGAAAGAATGAGAAGAACCATAAATTCCACAGGAATTCATGAAGGGAACACTGGGAGGAACCATAAATTCCACGGGAATTCCACTGATGAACACAAGGAAAAGACAAAGGGGGATAGATTGGAAAGGGGGTCTGGATTAGAGGATTTGGGAAGTCTGAACCTCTCAAGTACCTCAGCCAGTGGAGAGAAGGAAATTGGGATAAAAATGAGGCTGAGTCCCCTAAAACTTGGGTGACCCCATGGGAAATGCCCCATGGCCTCTCCCTTTATTCCAAGGAAATCCCAGGACTCCTCTGTCTCCTTTTTGGGCACAAACCTCTGGGGTTTGTGGGTGAATTTTCCTCACAGTCTTTACAAACAAACTGTGGGTCTGCTGATAAATACAATTGGATTCTCAGAGATGAGAGCAACACGGGGAGGAACCATAAATTCCACAGGAAAATACAGAAGGGGGATAGAATGGAAGGGGCTCTGGATTAGGGGATTTGGGAAGTCTGAACCTCTCCAGTTCCTCAGCCAGTGGGGAAAGAGAGAGGGAAATTGGGATAAAAAGGAGGCTGAATCCCCTAAAAATCTGAAACACCCCATGGGAAATGCCCCATGGGCTCTCCCTTGATTCCAATGAAATCCCAGGACTCCTCTGTCTCCTTTTTGGGCACAAACCTCTGAACCTCTGTGACCATGGTCACAAGGGTTTTCAGGATGAAGAAGAGACAAGAATGTTGACTCCATGATCAGAAGGCTTGATTTATTATTTTATAATATATGTTACATTAAGACTATACTAAAAAGCAATAGAAAGGAAAAGGTTTCTTCAGAAGCTAGCTAAGCTAAGAATAGAAAAAAATTAAAAACAAAGATCTGTGTCTCAGCCAGAGCAAGAGCCAGCTCTGCCATGAGTGGCCAGGAAATCCCAACATCCACAGGAGACCAATCACGGGTCTACCTGTTGCATTCCACAGCAGCAGATAACCATTGTTTACTTTTGGTTGCTGAAACTGCAGCTTCTCACAAGGAAAAATCCTAAAAAAGGATTTTTCATGAAAGATGTCTGCGACAAACCTCTGGGGTTTGTGGATGAATTTTCCTGACCCCATCATTTCCCAGCCTCTCTCAGTGCTGATTCTGGGTGAGCTCTGCCCTCCCTCCCCTCTCCCAGCCCCTGCCCCTCCCCACCCTTGTCCTGCCCACCCCAGGAGAGCGATTGGGACCTCGGGGCTGCCTGTCAGACACAGCTACTGGAGATCAGCTCTGCTGGGAAACGTGGGAAGGACCATTCCTGCCAGGGAATGAGCACAGCAGCTCCATCCAGCTGCTGGATATGGCAGGGATCTTTCAAAAGCAATAAGGAATAAATATTGAGCCATCAAACCTTACCAGACCGCTCGGGCAGCAGGGGAGAACAAGGCTGGGAATGAAAAGGAGAATTATTTTTTAACAGATAGAAGCAGGGGAAAAAAAAAAGCTCAGAGGGATTTTCTTGGAGCTGAAGTACCAAGGTGTTCTCAAGGCAGCTGCAGGTGGGAATTAATGTGCATTTTACC
Organism: Molothrus ater; assembly: GCF_012460135.2. NCBI lineage: Eukaryota > Metazoa > Chordata > Aves > Passeriformes > Icteridae > Molothrus > Molothrus ater. The sequence goes on along the minus strand of NC_050505.2, from coordinate 2,273,669 downwards.
CACAATTAGAGTGCTGGGTCGTTAAGGGGTAGGGATGGATATCTGCTGGTTTTCAGCTGCCTTTTTCTACCTCTACTGAGGTCAGGATTGAAGGCACTTGGGAGGACGGTTCCCATTCACACTCAGGTTATTTCTCACTCATTATTGTTTCCTATCAATGTTACCGTCTCACAGCAGTGAGTTCTGCAGCCTTCCATTAACCAGGCACACAATGGTTAACTATCTCTTGCTACAAGGTCTTTTAAGGTTAAGCTACCCAATTAAGAAATGACACCTAAAGAAGAACAAGCTGCCTCCACCCTAAATCCTCCATCTCACTCCACACACATTACTGTGTTCTAAACCCTCAAACTCTTAAGTTTTCCACCCTGTGATATCACACACTTTTAACTGACTACACCTTCATAATCCCAGTGTTATCAGTCAATTTTGGAAGCCTTCTCCACAGCCTCAGGTCAAATAAGGAGTCGGAGTCTCTCCTGGGAGTCAGAGTCTGTGTGTACAGAAAGTCTGAAATTCTCAGCATCCAGAACTCCAACAGTTACCTGGCGAGCAGAGGTTTGGAATATATTTATATCCCAAATAGCTATATAGTTATATTCCAAATAGTTATATTCCAATATAGTTATATCCCAAATAGTTATATTCCAAATAGTTATATAGTTACATTCCAATAGAATATAGAATTCCAGATAGTTATATAGTTATATTCCAATACAGTTATATTGCAAATAGTTATATAGTTATATTCCAATATAGTTACATTCCAGATGACCATTAATAAATTCCAGTTAATATATTCCAGTTAACCATTTTGTGCCTTGTTAATGAAAGACTACAAAAGACTACAGAAGACTATTTCTCACAGCCTCAGGTCATATGCAGCGCTCTCCTGGGAGTCAGGGTCTGTCTGTACAGAAAGTCTCAAATTCTCAGCATCCAGAACTCCAGCAGGTACCACAGCACCAGCGCCCTCAGCTGCCCTGGCTGCCCCTGATGCACAAACTCCAAAGCGCCCCTGCCCTGCCCTGGCAGCAGCCCCCAGGCTCTGCCATTCCCCAATGCCAGCTCCCATCGGGGTTATTCACCTGCCCTGCTGTCCCAGATTGCAAGGCAAGGTGTGCTTATTCCATTTGCCATCTGCATGGCAGCTGTCTCCTGTTCATGGGCAGTTCTCCTTATCTCTTCCGCACCCACTCCTCCCTCTGGGGAGGGGACATCTGCTGATAAGAGGCCATTGAATGTCCCTGCATGGCTGATAAGAACTGCAGCATCCCACTGGGAGATGTGAGCCCAGAGGGAGGAGCCAAGCATTCCTACCTGGATATAATCTGGAGATTCTGGGACACCAGCCAAGCATTCCTACCTGGATATAATCTGGAGATTCTGGAGCACCAGCCAAGCATTCCTACCTGGATATAATCTGGAGATTCTGGAACACCAGCCAAGCATTCCTACCTGGATATAACCTGGAGATTCTGGAACACCAGCCAAGCATTCCTGCCTGGATAGAATCTGGAGATTCTGGAACACCAGCCAAGCATTCCTACCTGGATAGAATCTGGAGATTCTGGAACACCAGCACGGCTTCCCCACTGGATTTCCCAGAGGAGCAGCAGCTGCCTCTCCTTCCCCTGGATCTTCAGAGGAAGAGACTCCACCCTTCTCCAGGATCCCTGCTCCAGCAGAACCAGCCCTGGCACTGCAGGAGGGCTGAGCCACAATTCCAATGGTTCTGCTGCCCACACCCTGACCCACAGGGTGTCAGGCTGGGTTCTGACTCTGGCACTGTTGGTTTAGTTCACTGCATTGTTTATTTTATCTTTTTATTTTCTTCTCTATTAAAGAACTGTTATTTCCTGCTCCCATATTTTTTGCCTGAGAGCACCCTAATTTAAAATGTATAGCAATTCAGAGGGAGGGGGTTTACATTTTTCATTTTTTACATTTTACATTTTTCCATTTCAGGGGAGACTCCCGCCTTCCTTAACAAACACCTCTCTTTCCAAACCGAGACACCTGGGCTGCACAAACACCTCCAGAGAATCAGCAAATCCATCAGAGGGGACCACACAAACTGCAATTCCACAGCCAGCCTCCTGCTCCAGACCATCCAGAAAGCACCTGTGGCACCCTGCCCTGCTCTGAAATGGGCTTTTATCCTCTGGCCTTGGCTCCCAGTGCCTGAGATCTCTGCAGGGATGCTGGGGCAGCCAAGCTGCCAGATGTCCACGAGAGAAGGATGGAAAAGGAGCGAGTGTCTGATCCTCCAAGTGGATGAAATGGCCCCTCCTGCTCTGGGAAAAGCAACAACCCCAAACCAGGAGAAAAGCAGGGCTGAGGGACGGGCAGAACAAAGCAGAGCAATCTTTCTTTGGTCAGTAAACAAACCTGGAGAGAATGGGTTTGCAGTGTGTTGACAACGTTCTGGCAGTTCATTAATCCCAGCAAAATCTCTCCAAAGCCACTGATGCATGGATTCCATTTTCAAATTTCTCATTAGTTCCTCTTTATGGATTAAATGCTGATGTTCACGAGTGAATGCACACAGCTTCAGCTGATGGATGTAATTGGGTTGTAATGGATTTTAGCTGCTGTTCCTCCTGATCTGGCCAATTTGAAATGCAGTATCAATGCATTCTGCCCATCTCTCTGTAGGGAATGAGAAATTGAAACCTACAAGATGAGATTTATCAACTTCCATAAAGTTCTCTCCAACCATCATAAAACTGTTAAACTCCTCATTATCATTCCAGCACAGCGATTTCCCCAACTCTGCTCGGGCAGTCCAAATATTAAAGTGCATTAGAAATAAGTAGAGTTGATCCCTCAATATTCTGCATGTCCTCAACATTGATTTAGGTGCTGTAAATATCCCCAACCCCGAATGACACGAGCACAGCGAAAAAAAAGAGCTTAACAGCAGGAACACAAAGGGCTGTGACAGGATTTAAAGGTTGCAGAACTTCCCTCCAATTTTTAATAGGTCTGAGTCTCAATAGATAAATGGGTGAGTGATTTGCTCTCCCTGTGGGGCCGGGGTGTAAAATGCAGCTTTGCACATTTTCCCCTCCGTTTTTATGGATTGAAGGCAGCCCTGGGCCAGCAGGGGGATGGGGAATGCTGAGGGAATTCCCTCAGTGTTGCTGTCCTGAAAACGGCAGGGTTTTCACAAATGCCAGGAAATTCCTGTTTGGAGGTGGGGCTGTGAGGGAGCCCCAGGCTGGGGCACCCAAAGCTGCTGAGGGGATTTGGGAAATGATTCCCTGGATTCTCGTCCCTGAGAAGCCCCATGGGGCTGAGAACACCTTGCTGTGATTTCTCTTCAGGCTGAGGGGTCACAATTCCCTGAGATTCAGATTTCACCTGGCAGGAGCCCAGCTCACCTGGGACCACCCCCAGGGAACCCCCCAGCCCCGCTGGCCAGGCTGAAAATCCCATTCCTGCACCAAACCCTGCGCTCCCAGCCAGGGCCAGGCTGCACTTGCTGGTCCTTAAAACCGAGATCAGCAGCAAAACCCGGGGGCAGGACCAAGCACAGACCCAAGCCCAACCGGTGGTCCCTTTTTAGTGACATTTTAGTGACATTTTAGTGACTCCAAGTGCTCACATGAGGCAGCCCAGCCCTTCCCAGCTCTTCCCCATCCCTGCTGCCACCACCAGACCTTCCCTGCCTGCTCCCCCTTCCACATTCCAGCCTGGTTGCAAGTGAAAACCGAATTATTGCCTGCGGTGATGCTGGGTTTGACCTGCTCTGTCCATCAGCAGCCACAGAATCCCAGACTAATTAGAAAAGCCCCGTAAAACAGATGAGAAATTTCTCAGTTTTACTGCTGTTATTATTAGAGTCCTCATTTCCATCCTGTGAGGTGTTTAAAGGCTGGAATAGCAGCTAAATGGGGCATTTTGGAATAAACATTGCTCACCCTGCCAGCCACACTCATCTGTCCCCTCCTGAAGCTCTTAAAACCAACTTCCAGCTGATTAAAATGTTAATGAGACCCTCAGAAGCGTGGTCTAACCCAAAGCTCAGCTCTAAAGCAGAGCTTTACCTGCCTGATCCATGGGAACAGCCTGAAGGGAAATGTTCTCCCAAAACCTGGCCTTGGTCAAGAGATTTTGGTAAAATAAACCACTGGAAACCAGGTAATAATGGAAAAGTCAGAAGTTCCATCAGAAATGAGCTCTGAGCCTCTCAACCAGTATTCCCAGTAATTCCCATCACTATAAAAAATTCCTGTACTGGGCTGGTTAAGCCTTGAGGGGAACTCCTCCCTGTGTTCCAGCATCTCCCCTCCCCTCCTGGCTGCTTCTCATTTCTTGGCACTGATTCTCCTCCAAAAGCTCCTCACACCTTCAATGGAATCATCTCAGCCCTTCCTGGGTGATCCATAAATCCTCATTTGTTGCCTTCGATCTGGGTTTGCTAATTGCAGAAATTAGCAAAATTAGCAGAGCCGCAGGGAGTGGCTAGAGCGGGGTTTTGTTAAGCCTGGCTCAATATGAGCCACAGCACTGTTTGTGTGGTGGGTGGAAATTCCCTCAGAGCTCACCCAGAGCCTGGAAATCAGCACAGGAATGTTCCTGGCATGGGGACACAAGGGAGAAACTGGGACCCACCAGGGCCTGCCCAAAGCTCCCCCAGCTGGGGCGATGGAGATGCTTTGCCTTCAATGCTTTGTATTCAGGATCTCCAACCCAAATCTTAGTTTTCCTGCCTCAGATTTGCCAAAACACTTCAGTTTCCATCCAAATTGGTTTTGTGAGTAGAGAGTGTGGCATTCACATTCTCCAAAAAATCCCTTCACCCAGGATTCTTCTCCTGGGAAGCTGAGAAGCCTCAGAGAAAAATGAAAGCAATTCTTATCTCATTTGCTTCTCCTGTGTTGTGCTCATGTGGAATGTGGTTGGACATTGTTCACCCACAGGTGATTGTTTCATTGGTTTCATGTGAATTGTTTTGACTCTTTGGCCAATCAGGGCCAAGCTGTGTCAGGGCTCCGGAAAGAGTCAGGAGTTTTCATTGTTATCTTTTTAGCATTCAGTAAGTATCCTGTCTGTATGCTTTAGTATAGTTTAGTATAGCATTCTTTAATATAATATAGATCATAAAATAATAAATCAGCCTTCTGAGAACATGGAGTCAGATCCATCATTCCCTCCTTCACTGGGGCATTCCCAGCAAATACAATAGGAGAGAGCTCAGGAACCCCAAATCCAAATCCCAGGAACCCCAAACCCCAGGAACCCCAAATCCAATGGGTTCTGTGCCTGTTTTTCCCCTCAGTTCAGGAACATTTTGGAGCAGGAGCAGCTCAATCCCTGGCATCGTTTTTAATTCCTCACAAGGCACAACCCAAACGAGGTCTGGGGGCATTTTGGAAGGGAGGAATGAGGAAAGGAAGAGGAATTTCAGCAGTTTGATAAAAACGGGGGAACAACAGCTCAGGGGATGGGGATTTCATTTTGGGGAGTTTGATAAAAAAAGAGACCAACAGCTCTTTTAGGGGTTAGGGATGGCATTTTAGGGTGTTTGATAAAAACGGGGGAACAACAGCTCAGGAGATGGGGAGCACAATTTGGGCATTTGATAAAAAGAGGGGAATAATGGGCTCAGGAGATGGGATCACATTTTGGGGGTGTTTGATAAAAACAGAGGAACACGGGATCACATTTTGGGGGAGTTTGATAAAAACAGAGGAACATGGGATCACATTTTGGGGGTGTTTGATACAAACAGAGGAACATGGGATCACATTTTGGGGGAGTTTGATAAAAACAGAGGAACATGGGATCACATTTTGGGGAGTTTGATAAAAGCAGAGGAACATGAGATCACATTTTGGGGGTGTTTGATAAAAACAGGAGGAAGGAGCTCAGGGATGGGATCACACTGGGAACTGCTCTGCTCTGCCACAGAGGGTGCCAGGAGCCCAATTAGGAGGAGCAATTAACAAACGGAATTGGGGTTTGTGGGTATTAATCACAGACAGCAAAAAGGTTGCAGGGTGGTGGAAAAACCCCAAGTGCCCCACACAAAACCATCGCACACCCAGGAGCTCAGGACTTTGGGGAGAATAAAACTTCTCCCAGATGGGGATGGCCAAAAATCCTTTAAAATATCCAATAATGAGCCCAAATCAGGCTCTGATTGGCACCCAGTGCCCTTGGCATGGACAGAAACCCTAAAGGACACAAGACAGGGAAAAAGATTTTGTCAAGAGATCCGGGATTCCAAACCAAGCAGAATTCAAAACACCGTATAATAATAATAATAATAATAATAATAATAATAATAATAATAATAATAATAATAATAATAATAATAATAATAATAATAATAATAATTTTATTCTTCTTCTTTTCTTTTCTCTTTTAATTTTTTTCATTTTATTTTTATCCTCGTTTCTCCATTGTCAAGAGCCTCTCTTCAGAGATGCTTCGCTCACTCTCAGCCCAGAGTATTTACCACTGGAGCTATTGATTCCTCCCTCAGCAGATGGAACACCTTGCTGGGCTGAAGCCAGCGGGATGAATCGATCGAGGATGTTTTTTCCTGCCTGTCATAAAGCGGTTTTGCACTGCTCACAGTCCCAGGGTGGGTTTGTCCACATGGATTTCTCTTTTCATTAGTCTGCCATCCAAGCCAGACAAACCAGCTGATTGTTTTCCCCCCCAACGCTTCAAATAACTGTTGATAGAAACGTTAATTCCGAGCCTATTGTCTTGGCTAATTAGCATATTAAAGGAAGTCAGCTAGAGGAAAATATCAATTTATTAGGAATAATGAGCCTTACGTCTCTCAGAGAGGTAAATATTTCAGGATTAAAGACTTCAAGTGGCTGAATGTCCTGAAGGGATCTGAGCTCCCAAGGGAAAAGCAGGCAGAGGTTCAGAATCAGAACTGTCCACAGCAGGAATTGGGGATTTTGGATTTAGGGCAGGAAACCCTAAAGAAACCCCCTAAAAACAGTGGGATTCCAGCTAAAAGCAGAGTGATTTCCCTAAAACCAGAGTGATTTCCCTAAAACCAGAGTCATTTCCCTAAAACCAGAGTCATTTCCCTAAAAACAGAGTGATTCCAGCTAAAACCAAAGTGATTTCCCTAAAAACAGAGTGATTTCCATAAAAACAGAGGGATTCCAGCTAAAACCAGAGTGATTTCCATAAAAGCAGAGTGATTGCCATAATAAAATAATAAGTACTAAAATAAAAGTAAATACCATAATAAAATAAAAATAGTAATGAAAAATAATTTGTGGGCAGAAATAGAAGCGGGAAGAACTTTGGCATGGCACCATAATGAAATAAAAATAAAAAATAAAAATAAAAATAAATTTGGTGTGGAAATAAAGGTGGGAAGAACTTAGGCAACCCACCATAATAACTCCTCTCAGTTGGGAGTACAGAATTGTCTGCTCGAGCTCACAGCACTCAGGAAGGGGGAAAAACCTCAATTATTCCATTTGGACACAGCAAAAAAATTCAAAATTAAACCCAGGTTATTTAAATAACCCTATTATTAAAAACCTCAATTATTCCATTTGGACACAGCAGAAAAATTCAAAATTCAACCCAGCTGTAGTTGAGTGGGTTTATTTGGGCCTGAATAAACAATTTTGCCCTTCCACGACTGCTCTGAGATGTTTTCAGACACAAATCTTGAGGAGCTCTGCAGTTTCTCAGGGCTGACTCCTGGAGGACATAAATTGATTCCAAATACCATCGAAGGGATGAATTAATTTGACAATAACTTTCTTTCCAGTCTAATAAAGGCAGAATGAATCACTGAAGGATGAGTTCACCACGAGGGGAGCACTGGCTGATGATTTCATTAATCCTCCCTAAAAAACCTGGACCACAATGAAAGAAGACAGCTTGCTTCAAAAAATGTTATTTTTATCTGCATAAAAACCCCCTTCTGGTCTTTTTTCTCCCCCATTTATGCTTGTACCCTGTTAAGAATCAAATTGCAGAGAAAATTGCCCTGGAAACGTGCCTTTGGAAACTATCCTGCTGTAATATACTAATTATTATATTATTATCTGTTATAATATATAATAAATAATGTAAAATAATGTATTATAAGATATAATAATTTTTATAATAATATATATAATACATAACCTATAAAATATATTCTATATTATTATACCAATTATTATATGAATTATATTATATAATTAAAAATATTTCTTATATCATTATATATAATTATAATAATGCAATATGAAATATTATATATTATATAATATATATTATAGAATGTACACTAATTAATGTATATTAATGTATCATTATTTTAAGAATTATTATAATACTATATATTATAACATGTAATAATGTAAAATAAGCTATATATAATAATTTGTATATACTACTATATATACTATTAAGCAATTAATATATAATAATATTCTAGTATTAATAACATTATATAATATTATTATAATATCCCAGTGGTAAAGAAATAATAAAAATAATTTTTAAAATATTATATAAATAACTCAGTATTATATAATATAAATAACCCTATTATGTTATAGAATATAATAATATAATAATAATAATATAATAGAATAATATAATATTATTATATATAACAATATTATAATAATATAAATAGTCCGCTTACATTACATAACATAAATAACTCTGTATTACTAAATATATTAATTATATATTAATATATACATTTAGAATTTAATAAATATACCTTCTTTTCTACTTTAATTCAATTTAATTCAATTTAATTCAATTTAATTGCAGCTGTCCGTGTTTCACAGCCCCGGGCTGTTCATTCTCCCTGCAGACACAAGGTCAGAGCTTTTATGGGCTCTGGCTCCAGCCTGCCCGGCCCTGCCTGGATCCCGGCGGGAGAGGAGGAGCTCGGGGATGAATCACCCAGGGCAGGCACCAAGGAGCCTCTGATTTACTGAAAAAGCAGCAATGCAGGCCAGGGGTGTCGGGTTTGTGAGGTGAGAGAGGAGAATCTGACTCCGTGTGCTCAGAAGGCTGATTTATTATTTTATTGTATTTTATTAAAGAATGCTGTGCTAAAACGACACCAAAGAAAGAGGAAGGATGCATCAGAAAGCTTAGCAAGAATGAATAATAAAAACTCATGACTGACTCCTCACACAGCTGATGGTGATTGGTCATTAATTAAAAACAATTCACATGGAACCAATCAAACATGCACCTGTTGGTAAATGACAGGAATGGGGGATTTGTGTTTGCAAACAAGCTGTGGGGCTGCTGGGAGATAAAACCAGCACTGGGGGATAAAAGAAACCATGGAAGGATTGCACTGATTGATGAATGGAAAAAGAGATTTGCTTTTACAAATCAACTTTAGGTTTGATGATAAATGAAATTAGGCATTGAAAGATGAAAGAAACAATGAGGGAAAAGCCCTAAATTCAGTAAGAATTACAAATTAAAAGCGGGGGGTTATACATTAGAGGGGAATCTTTGGGATCAGGTGTTCTGGGGAGTCTGAACCTCTCAAGCACCTCAGAAATGGGGAAAGAGAGAAGCGAAATGTGGCTGGAAATTGGGATAAAAAGGGAGGCTGCATCCTCCAAAAATATGAGAGACCCCAGGGGATGCCCCATGGCCTCTGCCTGTATTGGAATAAATCCAGAAAGGACTCCTCTGTCTCCTTTTTGGACATAAACCTCTGGTGTTTGTGGGTTAATGTTCCTAACAGTAAACAATCTCCAGACCACATTCCAAAGCAGCAAAACATGGAGAAGCAATCAGATAATTCTTGTTTCCATTCTTTTCTGAGGCTTCTCAGCTTCCCAGGAGAAGAAATCCTGGCGAAGGGATTTTTCCAGAAAATGCGATGGCGACACAGGGGGGACTCTGGGAATAACAATCTCTGCTTCTCCCTGGCTTTTCAGGAGCATCTTCTGGTGGGAAATGGGAAATCCACAGAAAGATTGGGTTGGAAAAGACCCTAAAGACCATTGAGTCCGACCCATGCCCTGTGGAGCTGGCCAAATTGCCCTATAGAGTCGCCCTAAATGGTTGGCTTTGGATGGTGCTGGTGTGAATTAGAAATCTGTATTTTTGTGCAGATATAATTTTTTATAAGTCTGTATTTTTGTACAGATATAATATTTTTTTTTATAAATCTCTCTCAGTCTTCACTGGGGCTGAAAATTGAATGAAAGGTTTTAAAACCCCTCTCAGTTGTCCCATCTGTGGCTCAGGAAAGGGCAAAATCCAACATCCCCTGAGTGGGGCAGCTGCTGGGGTTGTGGGGTGGGGATGGGGGCATCCAGGAGAAATTCCCTGTGGGGTGGGGATGGGGGCATCCAGGAGAAATTCCCTGTGGGGTGGGGATGGGATATCCAGGGCAAATTCCTTTTGGGGTGGGGATGGGATGGGATATCCAGGAGAAATTCCTTGTGGGACGGGGATGGGGGTTTGTGGGGTGGGAATGGGGGTATCCAGGAGAAATTCCTTGTGGGGTGGAGATGGGGTCAGCCAAGAGAAATTCCCTATGGGGTGGGGATGGCACATCCAGGAGAAATTCCCTGTGGGGATGGGGTCAGCCAGGAGAAATTTCCTGTGGGGTGGGATGGGGGTTTGTGGGGTGGGAATAGGGGTAGCCAGAAGAAATTCCTTGTGGGACAGGGATGGGGGTATCCAGGAGAATTTCCTTGTGGGGTGGAGGTGGAGTATCCAGGGCAAATTCCTTTTGGGGTGGGGATGGGGTCAGCCAGGAGAAATTCCCTGTGGAGTGAGATGGGGTATCCAGGAGAAATTCCCTGTGGGGATGGAGTCAGACAGGGGAAATTCCCTGTGGGGTGAGATGGGATATCCAGGAGAAATTCCTTGTGGGGTGGGGATGGGATATCCAGGAGAATTTCCCTGTAGGGTGGGATGGGAGTTTGTGTGGTGGGAAATGGGGGTATCCAGGAGAAATTCCTTGTGGAGGGATGGGGTCAGCAAGGACAAAATCCCTTGTGGGACGGGGATGGGGGTTTGTGAGGCAAATCCCTTGTGGGGTGGGGATGGGGTCAGCCAAGAGAAACCCCTCGTGGCCCTAAAGCAGAATTTCAGTGCTGAGGGCACCAATCCTCCCCCAGCCCCCTGCAGGACCTGCCCAAACCCCGCTGGAAATGTCCCCAAGGTCACATCACCCGCGGGGGCTGAGGCCCTCCAGCTCCAGGCCAGGACAGAGGGAGAGGGAAAAGAGAAAGAGGAAAAGCACGGGAATTAGGACGGCTGGCAATTTGTTTTGTTCTCACATCTATTCCCCAGGAATGAAAATACAGCAGGAGCAGGAGCAGGAGTGCCAAACGCTGAAAAGTTGTGAAAGACGGGCTAATTATAGGCAGGATTAACAGATGGGAAAGCTGAGCCCGAGACAGGCCACCAGGAGAAACAGGGCTCCGTGACAGGCAGGGGAAACTTGGACCAGTGCTTTTTGTCAATCTCCCTCCCCGTTCGTTTTAAAGGCACAATTAACTCCTGGTTTTGGGTTGTTTTTTTGCTACAAGCAGGAGTGATTTATTCTGCTAAAAACAGCGGAAGGACAGCAAGCGAGAGCGATGTGAATGATCTCAAATCCCCGCACGTGGAGCTCGGGGCCCGGGCTGCTCCGAGCCTGAAGGAAATTCACCTTCCAAAACGCTGACAAGGAATGAAAAAACCAGCTGGAGCTTTTCTCCAACGAGCCCTTCCCCAACAAGTTTCTGTGGTTGTTTTCTGTACAAAACTCCTGTCCAAAATTCCCCAGCACTGCTCAGCTCTGCCTGTTATTTTGGACAACTCTCAAAGGAAACTCTCCGGCAGCTGCCTTACAATAATTGCTCTGAGAACTGCCCTCAAACCTTCCTTTTTCCGAAAAACGCCTCGGGATGAGCACCAGGGTGCCTCCTTTCCCCTAAAACATCCTTATTCCAGCTGCCACGAGCTGAGAAACCCCTCCCTCTCCCCTTGAATCTCAGGCTTTTAAAATCCAATCTGAATTTCGGGTTTTAAAAGCCCCACTTGAGCTGCCAGCCCTGGAGATGGAGCAGGAGCAGCCACTCAGCCCATCAGCCAGCACTCCCCTGAGGCCCAAAAAAGGAGAGAAACTGCAGATTTAATGTATATTAATGCATCATCATTATAAGAATTATCATGATATTATATATTATAACCTGCAATAATGTAAAAGAAGGTATATATAACAATTTGTGTATGCTATATAATAACTAATATATAAAAATTAAGATATAATAATTCATCTTGTAATATTATTAATAATATATAATATAATTATAATATCCCGCTGGTAAATATAAACTAATAAATATAAATATAAATTTATAATATAAATATATCTATAAATTGCTCCCAAAATCCAGCCCCTGCTCCCTTTCATTAGAGCCCCTCTGGGGAGGAATTCACTCCAATAACTGGGAACTGCATTCAGGAGAGTGGAAAAAAATCCCCAGGCACTTTTGTCACCCAGCTGTTGCTGTTCCATAAAAATTTACCTCCCTGGCAGCCTCTTGTCCTCTCAGCCTTCACCATGACCCAATTTTTTTCTTCTTTTCACAAAAAACCCCTTCCCCAACCCCTTCCCTCTCCCACTCAGCACATTCCTAGCTCCAGAACGGACGCAGAGCTGAAAAATCAATGCTGTTTGGAGGGGGAAGAAAGGGTTTAAAAGCCCCTGTTTATTTGTCAGTGATTGGATTCCAGGCTGCAGAGACAATCAGCAGCAAGGCCCCGTGAACCATTGCTGATGCATTCCTGTCAAACCTGCGGGTCTGTGGTAATTAAAGCTCTGCTTGCAGCCCAGACCCACAGCTCCTGGCACAGAATTCTGGACGAGGCCAAGCCCAGCAAAGCTGGGCCCTTTGCAGCTAAAAAAAAAAAAAAATCAGCCACCACCACAACAACAACAAAATAATAAAAAAAAAAAAAAAAAAAAAAAAAAGAAACAAAAATCGATGTTTCCTCAGAGTGGAGAACAGCTTGAAGCCAGACAGACACATTGCAAGGAGAGCAAAAAAAAAAAATGTTTAGACCCCCCTGAAAATGTATTTACACAAATCTGTGTTTCTTGCAGAGCTGCCTGGCTGCTCGGGGAGCTTGGATTGATTTCCCAGCTCCTGCCCCACTGCTGCTAATCTGACAGGCCGGCTCTGCTCGGCTCAGAAACTGTGTCTGACCACTTTGCTCGTGCTGGTTTTGGGCTGATAAACTCCAAAATTCCTCCCAGGTTTGGTGTTGCTGAAATGGCTCCCGAGGTGTTGGAAAGTCTCTTTTTCTCCCAGCCCCGCGACCACAGAAGTCGAGATTCCTCAGCTCTGCTTTTCAAGGTTGTTTATTTTCTCTCATCTCTTCCATTCTTTCTCTGACCTGCAGAGATCTGTCCAGCAGGTCGGGCTGGGGCACAGGCCCTGCCCTTGGGGCGGTGTTGGCTTTTTGTCAAGGCAGAGGCCATGGGGCATCCCCTGGGGTCTCTCAGATTTTTGCAGGATGCAGTCTCCCTTTTTATCCCAATTTCCAGCCACATTTCCCTTCTCTCTTTTCCCATTTCTGAGGTGCTTGAGAGGTTCAGACTTCCCAGAACACCTGATCCCAAAGATTCCCCTCTAATGTGTAACCCTCCCTTTTCATTTTTAATTCTTATGGAATTTAGGTGTTTTTCTTCCCCATTGTTTCTTTCATCTTTCAGTGTCTAATTCCATTTCTCAGCAACCCTAAAGTTTATTTGTAAGAGCAAATCTCTTTTTCCATTCACCAATCAGTGCAATCCTTCCCATTGTTTCTTTTCTCTCCCAGTGCTGGTTTTATCTCCCAGCAGCCCCACAGCTTGTCTGGAAACACAAATCTGATAATTCCTCTCAATCTCAAAACCATTGCCAAAAAGAGGCGATTTCAGCCTGCCCTGCCCTGGGCTGAGCTGCCAGCGGCACCAAAGGGAGCCCAGCAGGAGGGAAAATCCCATTTCCCCCTGGGGGATGTCAGGGATCGGGCCTGGCTCTTACCTGCAGCTGCTCTGGTGCCTCAGGTTGGAGCTTTTCTATGTTTCAGGTTCTGGGCTGCCTCAGTGTGTGGGTCTGGGCTTCACATTATGGGATGGGGAGCTCTGTGCACAGAGTGGGAGACAAAACAATCCCTGCTCCAGCTGGGGACCAGGGACAAATGATCCAAATCTCAAGAGCACAAACAACGTGGGCCGAGGAGAGAAAAACAAAAAGGATGGGACTTGATAACCTAAAGCTGTAATTAGACAATTAACTCCAATATACAAATGGAGTAGAACTTCAAAAAAGTGAGAGACCCCGTGAGTGGTCATGAATTTTGAGACCATTTTGGTTCATTTTGGGACCATTTTGTGACCATTTTGGTTCATCTTGGGACCATTTTATGACCATTTTGGTTCATCTAGGGTTCATTTTGTGACCATTTTGGTTCATCTTGGGTGCAGCCCTGGCTGGGCTCTGGTGCTGCCCAAGGTGGATCCATTGAGGAGATCCTTTGAATAAATCCTTTTTTCTTATTTTAATAAATGCTTTATTCTGTACCCCTGCTCCAGGCCAGCCGTCCCAGGCAGCAGTTCCAGCAGCAATAACTCAAGGGCAGGAGCTCTGGGTGAGCTCTGGCTGCACCTGGAGTTCTTTATCCTGCCCTTGTGCTGCACATTAAATTGCTTTTCCTCCAGCAGAAGGACTGGGATTTATATATTTTTATTTTTTTTCCCATCTCCCAGCCCAGGCTGCAGGAAAAGTCCTTCAATGTTGGGAAGGATGAGAGTTTGGCAGGAAAGTCTCACAGATTTTGTGCTTGGCAGAAAGATTTTTAAATGTGGAGTCTGATGAAAGAATAGAGATGGAAGCAAGTTTTGATATAGAAGGAAAGAATTGCTGAGCCAGTCTCACTGGATAACCAAGGAGCAAAGGGTGTGTGAGTTAGAAGGGGTTTTATGGCTTAGAGCAGAGGATAAACCCACCCCAAACAAGAAGATGTTTTTACCAAGCAGGGAGAGAGCACAGGCAAACAAGGCAGCAAATGTGGCAAATAGAAAAAAGGTCTCAGAATTTTCCACTGCAAGAAAACTGAAAAACAACTTCCAGCTTAAACTGTAATGTACTGACTGTGAGTGACTGGAGAACAGTACCATGAATATGGAAATTACAGCAGTTATGATAGGCTGTAGATAATAGTTAAGGTATAGATTGGTGCTACTGCATTAAGATCCTCAGCAAAGAAAAGTAAATAATGCAATGTAACCAAAAGAAAAGTATAGAATGCATTGTAACCAAAACCAAAGGGTCTCCAGGCCTGCCTGCAGCTGGAGCTGACAGCTGTGGGCACAGCTCTGTCACCCACCACCCTGGGCTGCTGTGACCTCTTGGATGGAATAAACTGCATTTTGTGTAAAATAAACTGCATTTTGGATACAATAAACTGCATTTTGGATACAATAAATTCCATTTTTTATATAATAAACTGCATTTTCCATACAATAAAGTTTATTTCGTGTACAATAAACTGCATTTTGGAGAGCTGCCTGGAGTCCTGCCTCTCTCATTCAGGCTCTTACCCTTCTCCCTGGTTTTGCAGCCCTCATTCCTCACTGCAGACACGGCTGAAGCGCTGCTGCTGCTCAGCGAGCCCCTCCCTGCCTTGAACAGGATCTTGTCCTGCTGCATCTCCATCACAAGCCAGGGCACGGGATGAATTTTTGATGCTGTGAGGTCCCACCACACACAGATCCTCATTTCAGCTTTTTTCCAGTTTTTTTTCCTCCTGCTCTGCTCCGGGTTCAGCTCAGCTTTCTGTCCCAAACTCCCCAACTAAAACAAGAATAAACAATGTCAAAAAAAAAAACAAAACTGAGGAATTGGCACAGCCCAGCCAGAGACAGCTGAGAACTCCCTAAAACTCAGAGCAGGTCAGTGATTATGATTTATAAATCATTCATAACCACCAAGAGTCCAGCAGGCAGCAATGAGTGCTCGATTCCGGGTGGAGGTAAAGATGTAAAACTAAAACCTGAGCGAAATCTTTGGTTTTCATTCTTCCAAATAAAAAAAATCCCTGCTAATTAAAAAATCCCTGCTAAATAAAAAATCCCTGCTAAATAAAAACAAAATTCACTCCAGAACATTCCCTGGTTTAAAATCCCTTCAGAACATTCACTCCGGAACATTCCCTGATTTAAAATCCCTTCAGTTCCCCCTAATTATCATTAACGAGCAGCTCCTGAGCCCCACAAACACCACAAAACTCCCTGCTTCTCTCTGGAGCTGTGGCTGAAGAGTTTTTTTGGGTTTTTTTCAGCGATCTCAAGAAATACACAAGTAAAGAGGCCCCGTCCTGCATTGCAATGGGCAACTTAAGGAAAATAAATTGTGATTTCCCTGCTGCTGAAGAGGAGAGGGCAGAGCAGCAGCAGCTGCCAGCAGAGATCCCCTCCCTGATTTCCAAGAACAAAAACTCAAAATTCAAATAAAGCACAAGGAAAGGAGCAGGGCCCGGCCTGGCAGGGCCCATTAGAGCTTCCAGAAGCTTCTCCTCTTTGGAGCTGGGAATAAACCAGGGCTGCAATGAAGGGAAGGAATTAATTTGCCAAAAATTAACGGTGAATCTTGGAGGTGGTGGCCTCAAAGGCTCTTTAAGAGCTGTTAAGAGGCAGAATAAAGAGGTTTTCTCTGGGTACCAGAGGATGTCAGGCCTTGTGGGGATGTTCTGGTCAAAACACCGAGGCTGCTTTCAGCAGAAAGGTTCAGTGGCTTTAAAAAGGTGTTTCTGGAGGAGGGGAAAAAAAAGCAGAATAAACTTGAAGGGGTTTTGTCCTGCTTTAACACACAAAAGGCTTTTAAAATGAAAAATCACCATGACAGAATTCACTCCAGGGGTGTCTCAGATTTGTCTGATCTTTTGGGAGCGATCGGGACCCGAGTTTGTTGTGGGATTGTGCAGCTGGGGCTCTTTCATCCCCAGAGCTCCTTGGAGAGCAAACCAGGAGTTCATTAATAAATAAAAAATAAATAAAAGGAGGGAACAA
Source organism: Molothrus ater (assembly GCF_012460135.2). Classification (NCBI taxonomy): domain Eukaryota; kingdom Metazoa; phylum Chordata; class Aves; order Passeriformes; family Icteridae; genus Molothrus; species Molothrus ater. Next base: position 2,256,640 of record NC_050505.2, on the reverse strand, counting down.
CTTGTGTGGCTGGGGCAGAGCAGAGCCCTGCGCTGGGGCTTGGCTGCTTCCAGAACATTCCCTGGCACCTCCTTTTGTCTGAGCACCAACATCCGACAAACTCCCTGATTGAAAATCTTTGCAGTTCCCCTTAATTATCATTAATGAGGGGGTCCTGAGCCCCACAAACACCACAAAAATCATTGGGTTTAGAAAGGTCTTTTTGGAGGAGGAAAAAAAAGCAAAACTAAAATTCAAGGGGTTTTGTCCCCCTTTAACACACGAAAGGTTTTTAAAATAAAAAATTACCATGACAAAATTCACTCCAGAACATTCCCTGGTTTAAAATCCCTTCAGAACATTCACTCCAGAACATTCCCTGGTTTAAAATCCCTTCAGAACATTCACTCCAGAACATTCCCTGATTTAAAATCCCCTCGGTTCCCCCTAATTATCATTAACGAGCAGCTCCTGAGCCCCACAAACACTACACAACACCCAGAAACCCCCCACAAACACCACAAAATCATTGGTTTAAAAAGGTCTTTTTGGAGGAGGAAAAAACCAAAAGGAGACCTGAAGTGATTTTGTCCTGTTTTAACACACGAAAGGCTTTTAAAATAAAAAATTACCATGACAAAATTCACTCCAGAACGTTCCCTGGCACCTCCTTTTGTCTGAGAACCAACATTGGACAAATTCCCCAGCACCTCATTTAAAATCCCCTCGGTTCCCCCTAATTATCATTAACGAGCAGCTCCTGAGCCCCACAACACCCCAGAAACCCCCCAGCCCCACAAATACTACAAAAATCATTGGGTTTAGAAAGGTCTTTTTGGAGGAGGAAAAAAAAAGCAAAACTAAAATTCAAGGGGTTTTGTCCCCCTTTAACACACGAAAGGTTTTTAAAATGAAAAAATTACCATGACAAAATTCACTCCAGAACGTTCCCTGGTTTAAAATCCCTTCAGAACATTCACTCCAGAACATTCCCTGGTTTAAAATCCCCTCGGTTCCCCCTAATTATCATTAACGAGCAGCTCCTGAGCCCCACAAACACTACACAACACCCAGAAACCCCCCACAAACACCACAAAATCATTGGTTTAAAAAGGTCTTTTTGGAGGAGGAAAAAACCAAAAGGAGACCTGAAGTGATTTTGTCCTGTTTTAACACACGAAAGGCTTTTAAAATAAAAAATTACCATGACAAAATTCACTCCAGAACGTTCCCTGGCACCTCCTTTTGTCTGAGAACCAACATTGGACAAATTCCCCAGCACCTCATTTAAAATCCCCTCGGTTCCCCCTAATTATCATTAACGAGCAGCTCCTGAGCCCCACAACACCCCAGAAACCCCCCAGCCCCACAAATACTACAAAAATCATTGGGTTTAGAAAGGTCTTTTTGGAGGAGGAAAAAAAAAGCAAAACTAAAATTCAAGGGGTTTTGTCCCCCTTTAACACACGAAAGGTTTTTAAAATGAAAAAATTACCATTACAAAATTCACTCCAGAACGTTCCCTGGCACCTCCTTTTGTCTGAGAATCAACATCGGACAAACTCCCCAGCACCTCATTTAAAATCCCTTCGGTTCCCCCTAATTATCATTAACGAGCAGCTCCTGAGCCCCACAAATGCCAGGCCCAGAGCCCAGGTGGATTTGTGATCTCTTGACAGGCAGGAATTGATTTCTGTTTAGTCCAGAGTTATTTTACACCTCTCTGGATGCATTAAAAAAAAACCAAAAAAACAAAAAAAAAAACCCTTAAATTGACTGGAAACAATTTTCCCCTCAGATTGATGTGGCAGGGTAGGAGCAAAGGGAGAATTCAGAATTTACCTGGGGATTTCCTCAACAGAGAGCGGGACTGGGGCTCCCAAACCCCTTTCCCCAAAGCTCTTGGCATTCTCCAGCTATTTCTCGACAGAAAAAGCAACAGATTTCCAAAAGAATCTGGGAATTCATCCCCATCCCCTTGGTCAGAACCAGTGGTGCCTCCTGTGGAGTCTGTCTGGAGCAGAAATTCCCTTTATTTATATTCCCTGGCATTCCTGAGCGCTGCAGAGCTCTGTGGGATTTATTTCCCTCTGGGAGCAGGGGGCTGGATCCACCTCTGGCAATTATAGAAGTGGTTTGGTGTGAAGGGCAGGTTTGGTGCTAAAAAATGTGTTTTGGTGTTATAAAATGTGGTTTGGTGTTATAAAATGTGGTTTGGTGTTATAAAACACGTTTTGGTGTGAAGGGCAGGTTTGGTGTTATCAAATCTGCTTTGGTGTTTGGTGTTATCAAATCTGGTTTGGTGTTATCAAATCTGGTTTGGTGTTACCAAATCTGCTTTGGTGTTTGGTGTGAAGGGCAGGTTTGGTGTTATCAAATCTGCTTTGGGCAAGTTTGGTGTTATCAAATCTGGTTTGGTATGAAGGGCGGCTTTATATTATAAAATCTGCTTTGGTGTTATAAAGTGTGGTTTGGTTTGAAGGGCAGCTTTGGTGCTACAAAATCTGGTTTGGTGTGAAGGGCAGGGTTGGTGTTATAAAATGTGTTTTCGTACGAAGGGCGGCTTTGGTGTTATCAAATCTATTTTGGTGTTATCAAATCTATTTTGGCGTTATCAAATCTATTTTGGTGTTATAAAAAGTGGTTTGTTATTATAAAATGTGTTTTGGTGTGAAGGGCAGGTTTGGTGTTATCAAATCTGGTTTGGTGTTATCAAATCTGCTTTGGTGTTTGGTGTTATCAAATCTGGTGTTATCCAATCAGGTTTGGTGTTATCAAATCTGCTTTGGGCAAGTTTGGTGTTATCAAATCTGGTTTGGTATGAAGGGCGGCTTTATATTATAAAACCTGCTTTGGTGTTATAAAATGTGGTTTGGTGTGAAGGGCAGCTTTGTGTTTGTCTGGTTTGGTGTGAAGGGCAGCATTGTACCACATACCTCTTCTCCCCAGCCAAAAACCTCCTTCAATTTTCATTTCCATTCCAAACATCCAGATATGGGAGCTCCCAAGCAGGAGCCAGCTTTAAGCTCATTATTTTCATCACCCTTTGCCATTTTTCCAGCAGAGAATCACCAAACCCCTCTCACTTCTTCTCCCTACGCAAAATCTCTTTCAATTTTCATTTCCCTTCAAAACATTCAGGTGTTGGAACTTCCAACCAGGACCCAGCTGTTAACCCCATTATTTCTGTCACTATTTACCATTTTTCCAGCAGAGACCATCACCAAACCTCTCCACCTCATCTCCCCACCCAAAATCTCCTTCAGGTATCATTTCTATTCCAAACTTCCAGGTATTGGCACTGCCAAGCAGGAGTCAGCTTTTAAAACATTTTTTGTCATCATTTCCCATTTTTCCAACCACCAAACCCTCTGACCCCTTCAGATATTGGCACTGCCAAGCAGGAGCCACCTTTTAAACCGATTATTTTCGTCACTATTTACCATTTTTCCAATCACCAAACCCCTCTCACTTCTTCTCCCCACCCAAAATCTCCTTCAATTTTCGTTTCCATTCCAAACATCCAGATATGGGAGCTCCCAAGCAGGAACCAGCTTTAAGCTCATTATTTTCATCACCCTTTACCATTTTTCCAGCAGAGAATCACCAAACCCCTCTCACTTCTTCTCCCTACCCAAAATCTCTTTCAATTTTCATTTCCCTTCAAAACATTCAGGTGTTGGAACTTCCAAGCAGGACCCAGCTGTTAACCCCATTATTTCTGTCACTATTTACCATTTTTCCAGCAGAGACCATCACCAAACCTCTCTCACTTCCGAAAGTCAAATAAAGAAAAGAAAGTTTTCTTCCTTTTTTTTTTAAAGAAAACTTCTTTATTTGAGTCAGAAGTGAATCCCTGACTTCCTCTGCTTCCAACAGATTTGTGTCAGGAGGGGGAGAAAAAAAATGGAAAATGAAACCCAAGGTGCACTGGAAGAACATTTCCCTCCCATCCCACTAAAAATATCGATTAAACAAAGCAAAGCCTGTGGAAGGTGGTGGAAAAACAAGGCCAAAGAAGCTCAACATTGCTAAACTTAATTAAATTTCTAATGAAAACAGAGGCAGCCTGTGGTGATTGCTCTGTGTAAGTGAGACTAATACACCAATTAGGGTAATTCATCCCCTGGTGCTCTGAACACAGCTCTAAATTCAATCCATGCCTCTCCTCATGTGTCACCAGCCCATTTCTGTCTCCTGAGGTGCTCAGGAGAAGCTGCAGAGGCTTTTCCACAGGAGCAGATCCTGTTCCACCAGCCACAGGAATTTCCTTTCCTTCATCTCCCACACTCAATGAAATCTGGTCAAAATATTATTAATTTGCATTTGGAAAATGTTATCTGTGCTGGGAAAAAGGCACAATGGATGGAGAAATTCCTAATTTTTTGGGGGTGAGTGAAGCCCCCTGCAGCAGGTGAAGCTCAGACCATTTGTTGGTCTCATATTTTTGGGCCTGATGTTGGAAACTTGACCAAGACATCAGGGCCAGGCACAGCAAAGCTGAGTTTGTTTCTTCCTTGTGGCAGAAAACTCATGGAATGCTGAAATGCTCTGGTTCCTGCTTTATTTATATAAAATGTAAATAAATACATTTATTTACAGAGCAGCTCCTGGATGGTTTGGAAGGAGAGGAGCAGATTGAGTTTGGGACCCTCCCAGAGCAGCTCTAGGCCAGATCCATCCCCTGAATGCTGAATCATTCTGCAATATATAGTATTAAAATAAAGGAAATATCATATTATATATAATATATCAATATTATTTATTGATTTTTATATATAATTATATATATCAAAATTTCATTTTGATATATGTAATTTTGATATATCATTATTTGATATATCATTATAATATAATTATAATACAATTATTATAATAAATATCATTATTTATATAATATATCAATATTATTTTAATAATAGAATATATATAGTATTGAATATTATTATTATTATTATTATTATTATTATTATTATTATTATTATTATTATTATTATTATTATTATTATTATTATTATTATTATTATTTGGGGTATTCTCCAGAAATTGTGGGAAGTTTTCTTGGAGTTTTTGCCATCTCTGCACACAAATAAATCCAGTCCAGGTGGCGGAGAGCTCAGGGATGGCCTGAGGTGCCCCAGAAACAAATCCTGGGCCGAGGAGAAGGAAAAACAAATTAATTTAGCAACTTTGCCTGTCAATCTGCAAACTCAGCCCAGCCTGGCTGCTGCTCCAAACAAACACTAGCTCGGGCAATTAGCAACACTTAATTTGGAAAATTAGCTAATAGAATCGACGATGTCTTTTAATTTGCCAGGCAGTATTTTACAGGGATTCATTTTCTGCCTCTCCACCTCTCAAATTACCTTCAGGTGCTGTTTGGAATGTTTATTCCGGAATTATCTCGGCGCTGAACGTGACCCCCCCCAGCCCCCTCATGGAATGCCAGGGGTCCCTGGTGGGGCAGGACAGGGCAAGGGTGGTCCTGGCCCATAAAAGGGGCTCCAGTTTTTCCCTGTGCCACCAAAATTGGAGTTTTTCAGCTTTTTCAGGCTGGCTGTGGAGCCGCCCTGCTGCTCTCCACACCACCAGTCTGGTGTTGGATTTTCTCCACTTCCTTGAGGACTTTCTCCATTTCTCTGAGGATCTTCTCTATTTCCTCGAGGATCTTTTCCATTTCCTGAGGATTCTTCTATTTTCTTGAAGATCTTTTCCATTTCTTGGACGATCTTCTCCATTTCCTTGAGAATTTTCTCCATTTCCTCAAGGATCTTCTCCATTTTCCTGAGGATCTTTTTCATTTCTTGAAGGATTTTTCCCTCAAGGATCTTTTCCATTTCCTCAAGGATCTTTTCTGTTTCCTCAGGGACCTTCTCCATTTCCTCAAGGATCTTCTCCATTTCCTGAGGATTTTCTCCATTTTCTTGAGGATCTTTTCCATTTCTTGCAGGATTTTTTCCTCAAGGATTTTCTCCATTTCTTTGAGGACCTTCTCCATTTCCTCAAGGATCTTCACATTTCTTTGGGGATCTTTTCCTCAAGGATCTTTTCCATTTCCTCAAGGATCTTTTCTGTTTCCTCAAGGACCTTCTCCATTTCCGTGAGGATCTTTTCCATTTCTTGCAGGATTTTTTCCTCAAGGATTTTCTCCGTTTCTTTGAGGACCTTCTCCATTTCCTCAAGGACATTCTCCATTTCCTGAGCATCCTCTCCATTTCCTTGAGGATCTTCTCAGTTTTCTCAAGGATCTTCTCAATTTCCTCAAGGATTTTCTCCATTTCTTTGAGGATCTTCTCTATTTCCTCAAGGCTCTTTTCTGTTTCCTCAGGGATCTTTACCATTTCCTCAAGGATCTTTTCCATTTCTTGGAGGATTTTTTCCTCAAGGACCTTCTCCATTTCCTCAAGGACCTTCTCCATTTCCTCAAGGACATTCTCAATTTCCTGAGCACCCTCTCCATTTCCTTGAGGATCTTCTTAGGTTTTTTATCGATCTTCTCAATTTCCCTGAGGATTTTCTCCATTTCCTCGAGGATCTTCTCCTTTTTCCCCTTTAAGCCCAGCAGGAACCCCACCAAAGCTGCTCCACCTTTCCCAGCTCCTCGTCCTGCCAGGCCCAGCCCAACTCGCAGCTCCCGAGGACTTTCCTGTAAATTAAACCAAGAAAAAAAATTCAATTTCCAGCCGGGAAAACTCAGTTTTAGCAGAAACTGGAACTCCTAAAACACCCCCAGGCCAGCAGCTGCCCCAGAGGCCCCAGCCCAGCTTGGAGCCGCCTCTCAGGCAGCTGCTGAAATCAGTAGCCCAGATTTGGCTGAATTCATCATTTTAAGTCAATTTACAGATCTCCCAAACCGCAATTAGCAAGCAAAGCCCAGGGAATTAAGAGAACAAATAAATAAATTCCCTGTCAGGGCTGGGTAGGACTGAAGCCGGCGAGGAGCAGAACACAGCATCCGTTTCTGTGATGACATCCTCGAGGTCAGAGCAGCAACGGGGAGGGGGAGGAATTAAAAGGTATTTCCTCTGCAGACACTATTTTACAACACTTCTCGCTTGTAGCTCGTTAATTTTCACAGCAGAGTCGCCTTTGCAACGTGAATTAAAGAAACAGATGAAAAAAGTCTGCTGCCTCTAACTGTACCAAGGGCCCCCCGTGCACACTCCTGTGCCTTTGATGAGAAACATTAAACATTTTTAATTTAGCACATCAATTTGAAAATCTAATTTTTTTTAATGCTTTGTAGCAGCAGACGCTTTTCACGGGGCTGTCACGACCACAGAAGAATTATGAGAAACTTGAACCGCGAAAAGTAAATTAGAAAAATCTCATTTCGGTTACTCTAAAAAAGAGGGGAAATTAGATTTTGATTAAAATCACTCACACATACAATTTTAGGTAAACTAATTTAGCAAGACTGACTATATAATTTTTTTTTTTTTTTTTGCTTGCCTGTGTGTCCTTTAAGAGAGGCTGAATGGCCTTGGAATGGCCAAGGAGAGGAAGCTCCTGGTTCTCCTTGACCGCTGCCTGGCAGGTCATGGAAAATGGGTTTAAATTAAGGAACAGTGGACAGGAACAGCGTTTATTTATTATTAAAAAACCGTTTGCATCATTCCATGACGTTCAAGGAACAGTGAGCAGGAGCTGAGGGTCTTTGGAGCTGTCCTGATCCCCTGGGAATGCCACAGAAACGGGGGAGTGGGGAGGAGGAGGAGGAGGAGGAGGAAGAGTGTGGTATTTTTGGGGTCCCCTGTCGAGGGGAGGAAATGATGAATCTGACTCAATGTTCTTAGAAGGCCAATTTATTATGATATATTATGATATATTATATTATATTATATTATATTATATTATATTATATTATATTATATTATATTATATTATATTATATTATATTATATCCCACAAACCCCAGAGGTTTATGTCCAAAAAGGAGACAGAGGAGTCCTTTGACTTTATTCCAATACAGGCAGAGGCCACGGGGCATCCCCTGGGGTCTCTCCAAGTTTTCTCCCTTTTTATCCCAATTTCCAGCCACATTTCCCTTCTCTCTTTCCCCATTTCTGAGGTACCTGAGAGGTTCAGACTCCCCAAACACCTGATCCCAAAGATTCCCCTCTAATGTATAACCCTCCCTTTTCATTTTTAATTCTTACTGAATTTAGGGGTTTTTCTTCCCCATTGTTTCTTCCATCTTCAATGCCTAATTTCATTTATCATCAACCCTAAAGTTTATTTGTAAGAGCAAATCTCTTTTTCCATTCATCAATCAGTGGAATCCTTCCCATTGTTTCTTTTATCCCCCAGTGCTGGTTTTATCTCCCAGCAGACCCACAGCTTGTCTGGAAACACAAATCCACCTTTCCTCTCTATATTCTATTCTATTCTATTCTATTCTATTCTATTCTATTCTATTCTATTCTATTCTATTCTATTCTAGATATTGCTATACTAAAACCATACTAAAGAATAGAGAAAGGACACAGGCAGAAGGATAAAAGACAATAATTAAAACTCTTGACTCCTTCCAGAATCCTGACACAGTCTGACCGTGATTGGTCATTAACTAAAAACAATTCACACGCTGATAAACAATCTCCAACCGCATTCCAAAGCACCTCAAGGTGTTTCCCTAAATTTGGGTGGGATTTACTCCAAGTGTGCGATGGGAAAGTGTTGGCCAAGTGTGAGAGGCTGGAATTTCCACTGGGAATGGGAAATTCAGGGAATGCTGGTGAGCAAAAAAGCTGCAGTGCCTTCAGGTGGAAATCTGCAATGTATATTGTTGAAATAATGAAAAATATTAGATATCAATGTAATCATTATTATAAAATATTATATTGTTAAATAATAATATAATAATTACATAATTTATTATTATATTTATTTTAATGCTGAATAATTCTGCAATATATATTATTAAAATAATGAAAGAATTACATTATATGTAATATAATAATAATTAGATAATGTTATATTATTATAACAATATAATAACAATAAAAATATTTAATTTAATGCTGAATACATCAAACCCTTCCCCATCTCCCTCTGCAGAGTCCCCTTTCATCCTGTGACACTTCCCTGCTCCTCCTCTCCTCCTGAGCCCTGCAGTCCATCCCTCCAGCAGCCAAAATCCTGAAATAAATGAGGGGAAAAATAGAAAAAAAAATTTTAAAAAGGAAAAAAAAAATGAGCTCCATCAGCGAATTCTCCTGGGTGCCACAGCACGAGCTGATGATTTAAAAACTAAAGCAGCTCCTGCTTTTGGAGGAGGAAAAAGAAAAACAGAGTGGGGTGGGTTTTTTTCACTTTTCATGCTTTTTTTCCGAGTCCTTTTAAAAGTTATTTTTTTTACATTTTTTATTCCAGACCCCGTGCAAAGTGGGTTTGGGAGCTTGGGGTTCCTCGGTAACCTCAGCAGGGTTTGTCCTGCCCAGGGGATTTGGGACCGAGGTGGGGAGCTGGGAATGTCACCTCAGCCACAGTAATGTCACCCCCAGCCCCGGGAATGTCACCCCAATGTCACCCCCAGCCCCAGGAAAGTCACCCCAACCTCGGGAATGTCACAACCTCGGGAATGTCACCCCCAATCCCAGGAATATCACCCCGAGTCCTTGGGATGTCACCCCCAATCCCGAGAATGTCACCCCCAATCACGGGGATGTCACCCCAGTGTCACCCCCAGCCCCAGGAATGCCACCCCAGCCTCGGGAATGTCACCCCCAGTCCTTGGGATGGCACCCCAATCCTGGGAATGTCACCCCCAACCCCAGAAATGTCACCCCCAATCCTGGAAATGTCCCCCCAAATCCCTGGGAATGTCACCCCCAATCCTGAGAATGTCACCCCCAGCCTCAGGAATGTCACCCCCAGTCCCAGGGTTGTCACCCCCAGCCCCGGGAATGTCCCACCCAGCCCGAGAATGTCGCCTCCAACCTCGGCAATGTCCCCCCAATCCCAGGGATGTCACCCCAATGTCCCCCCCAATCCCCGGGATGTCACCCCAATGTCCCCCCCAATCCCAGGGATGTCACCCCAGTGTCCCCCCCAGCCCCGGCAGTGTCACCCCCCGCGCTGTGCCCAAGGCCCCCACGCTGGTGTCAGGTTTAGCTGCTGGAGTTTAGCCAGACCCGGGTTTATTTCGGGCCGATCTCACTGAAGTTTTCCTCCCCAAAACCGGGATTTGGCGGAGTTTGGGACGGCAGCGCCACCCAGGGACCGCGGGGGAAGATTTGTAAAGATTTCGTTTAAAAAATGAATCCCCCGCGGAGCTCTGGGGTTCTGTGCTGCAGAACCGTGGGATCCTGCCCTCGGCTCTGGGATCCTGCCCTCGGCTCTGGGATCAGCACCCTCAGCTCTGGGATCCTGCCCTGATCCCACCTTCGGCTGTGGGATCAGCAATCACAGCACTGGGATCCTGCCCTCGGCTGTGGGATCAGCACCCTCAGCTCTGGGATCAGCACCCTCAGCTCTGGGATCCTGCCCTGATCCCACCCTCAGTTGTAGGATCAGCAATCACAGCACTGGGATCCTGCCCTCAGCTCTGGGATCAGCACCCTCAGCTGTGGGATCCTGCCCTGATCACACCCTTGGCTGTGGGATCAGCATTCACAGCACTGGGATCCTGCCTTTTGCTGTGGGACCCTGCCCTACAGAACTGTGGGATCAGCACCCTCAGCTCTGGGATCAGCACCCTTGGCTGTGGGATCAGCACCCTCGGCTGTGGGATCCCGTTCCAGTCCCTGGGAATTCTGCCCCAGGGGCTGGATGAGCACAGATCCGTGTGGCTGATCCAGGGCTGGATGGACACAGAAGCTGCAGCTTATCCAGGGCTGGTTGTGTTCCTGTGTCTGGAATTCTGCACCAGGGGCTGGATGAACACAAACCCTCCTGGTTCATGTGGGGCTGGATGGACCCAGATCCACGTGGCTGATCCAGGGCTGGATGGACACAGAACCTGCAGCTCCTCCAGGGCTGGTTCTGTTCCTGTGTCCAGGAATTCTGCACCAGGAGCTGGATGGACACAGAAGCTGCAGCTCCTCCAGGGCTGGTTGTGTTCCTGTGTCTGGAATTCTGCCCCAGGGATGGATGAACACAAATCCTCCTGGTTCATGTGGGGCTGGATGAACTCTACATGGCTCATCCAGGGCTGGATGAACACAGATCCTGCAGCTCAACCAGAGCTGGTTCTGTTCCTGCGTCTGGGATTTCTGCCCCAGGAACTGGATGAACCCAGATCCCCGTGGCTCATCCAGGGCTGGTTGTGTTCCTGTGCTCCCAGGGGAGGTTTGTGTTCGTGTGGATTTATCCTGCAGAGTTCTCATGCTTGGTTAAGGATCTAATCCCTGCAGAACTCCCCGTGTACGTGGGAGTGTTTGCACAAACACCAGTGAATTTTAAAAACTCCAGCAGAAGTAATTGGACACATTTATTACTGTCAGTGCACTCAGGGAGGGAGATTCCTGCCCACACCAATTTTCCCCCCTAAGAAACACAACAAAACTCCAAATAAATGAAGGGAAACGCTGCTGCTTTTATTGGGGGAAGGTGGAATCCAAACCTTGTTAGCCCTGGCTCCTCCACACGGGCTGGAAGCTCACTAATAACCCCCAGCCCAGCCACAGGAGCGTTGCTAACAAGCTCCACGCTGACAGCAGGATTTGGCAGGGCTGCTGCTCCACCAGCCTCAAAGTCTTCAAACTTTTGGGGTCATTATCAACCCTGACCTTGGGAAAAACCATCCATGGGAGCTGCTGCCCAGCCCTCGTTGCTAATTGCACATTTGGGGTGTGAGGGGCAGCAGGGCTGGGCAGGGTGGGTGGACCCTGGTGGTTCTCATTGTTTGTGGGTGCTGGTGTTCACAGGGGTCTGAGGATGAGGGAAGAGACGAGGACTCCATGTTTCAGAAGGCTGATTTATTATTTTATGATTTATATTACATTAAAACTGTACTAAAAGAATATACTATACTATATATACTAATAGAATAGAATATACTAATAGAATATACTATACTATCTATACTAATAGAAAGGATTTCATCAGAAGCCTAGCTAAGAACAGAAAAAGAAAGAATGATAACAAAGGTTTGTGGCTTGGGCTCTCTCTGTCTGAGCCAGCTGGGCTGTGATTGGCCATTAATTAGAAACAACCACATGAGCCCAATCCCAGATGCACCTGTTGCATTCCACAGCAGCAGATAACCATTGGTTACATTTTGTTCCTGAGGCCTCTCAGCTTCTCAGGAGGAAAAGTCCCAAGGAAAGGATTTTTCATAAAAGATGTGCGACATCTGTGCTGTTCTTTTTTCCCAGAACAGAACAGTTTTGTGGCCAGGGTGGTGTCAGCCCCACACCAACCCCTGGGTGCCACCCCAAAATCTCCCCTGGGGCTCCAGGCCTGGCTCAACCCCTGCTGGATCCCTGTGGGTGTTTGTTTGAGTGCAATAAACCCAATAAACCCCACCCCAGCCTTGGGGCTCTGTGCTCCATGCCCACAGGATCTGCACAGATCAGCAGCCCCCCAAAACTCCTCAGGGTCACACCCAGCCCTGGGAGCTGCTCCCTTCATGTTCAGGACATTCCAGTCCTTCAGCTCCACCATCCTTGATTCCATCTCTGCTCCTCTCCGGTGTCCTCTGTCCTTCCTTCTTCCCAGAGAGGCTCTGACTCGAATCCATCTCTGCTCCTCTGTCCTTCCTTCCTCCCAGAGTAGCTCTGACTTGATTCCATCACAGCTTCTCTGTCCTTCCTTCCTCCCACACTGGCTCTGGATTCCATCTCTGCTCCTTTCTGATGTCCTCTGTCCTTCCTTCTTCCCAGACTGGCTCTGACTTTGTTCTATCTCTGCTCCTCTGTCCTTCCTTCCTCCCAGAGTAGCTCTGACTTGATTCCATCTCTGCTCCTCTGTCCTTCCTTTTTCCCAGACTGGTTCTGGATTCCATCCCTGCTCCTCTGTCCTTCCTTCCTCCCAGACTGGCTCTGACACAATTCCATCACTGCTCCTCTCCTTCCTTTTTCCCTGACTTGATTCCATCTCTGCTTCTCTTCCTTCTCTTCCTTCTCTGTCCTTCCTTCTTCCCAGACTGGCTCTGGATTCCATCACTGCTCCTCTCCGGTGTCCCCTGTCCTTCCTTCTTCCCAGACTGGCTCTGACTTGATTCCATCACAGCTTCTCTGTCCTTCCTTCCTCCCAGAGTGGCTCTGACACAATTCCATCCCTGCTCCTCTGTCCTCCCTGCTTCCCACACCAGCTCTGGATTCCATCCCTGCTCCTCTGTCCTCCCTTCCTCCCAGAGTGGGCACAGGACTCACCTTGGGAGCTCCCTCCCAGGGCGGGGAAGGAGGGAGAAGCTGCTTCCGGACATTTTAAGGAGAAGAGGGAGGAAATGAAGCGTAACAAAAGCTTCAGGACAGCCCTGACAGCTCTGCTCCCACTCAGAACCAGGGCAAGAAGCACACACAAGTGCGGGAGCCATCCCAGGGACATTTCAGGGAACATCCTGACCCCAAGAAATACCTGGAATTCCACAGGGATGCACAAACAACCTTGGCAAAACGGCGTGAGCAAAGGCAAAAGGGGATGGGGGGGGAAAAAACCCCAAATTGCAGCGCTTCAGAGCGTCTGATGCTATTTTGCCTTGTGCTGTTTGTTTTCTGCACAGTGCCAGCAGTTTCTGTCAGCTCTGCTGCACGCTGCCAAGTCTATTATTCGGCCTGATTCCTGCTCTCAATATTTTTAGCAGCAGCGGATCTTTAATCACGGGGAAATTGTTTTGGAGGGTGGTTATTTTATTTTCCGCGCGCCCAGAAGCAGAGCTGAAGGTCCTGTCCGAAGGCTCCGTGATGATCCTGCAGCCAGAGAGGACAAAGGGAGAGTGTTATTGATGGATAATGAGATGATTGGCTGTCACAATTAAATGGTAACTATTGTGTGAATATCAAGAAAAGCTTTAGTGATGTACAGTTATGTTGTTGTGGTTTAGGTGTCCCTGTTCTCCCCATAATTCCCTTTCCCCCCTGTACTGTGACCATCAGACAGCCTGGGCTGTCCAGGACAGGTACAAAGTGTGGGATTTTCAGGGTTCCCCAGACAGAGAAGGAAATGAGAATCTGACTCCATGTTCTCAGGAGGCTGATTTATTATTTTATGATCTATATTATATTAAAGAATGATGTACTAAACTATACTAAAGAATAGAGAAAGGATACAGGCAGAAGGCTAAAAGACAATAACGAAAAACTCGTGACTCTCTCCAGAGCCCTGACACAGCTGATGGTGATTGGTCACTAAGTTAAAACAATTCACAAAAACCAATGAAACAATCACCTGTGGATAAACAATGTCCAAACCACATTCCAAAGCAGCAAAACACAGGAGAAGCAAATCAGATCATTATTGTTTTCATTTTTCTCTGAGGCTTCTCAGCTTCCCAGGAGAGAAATCCTGGCAAAGGGATTTTTCCAGAAAATGTGATGGTGACAAAAAGAAGGTGTGCACATGTGTCCCTTACCTGGGGCAGCTGGGAATGGAAAAGCTTGGGGGTGCTCAGGGGGTGCAGCATGGCAACACCTGCCCTCCAATCCAGTTACAAGAAAGCAATCTGTCACTGCCAGATTTTCTGAATCCAGCTGATCCTGTCAGAACCAGAGGGGGAAATGCTGTTCCAAATTATTTCCCACTGTTTTCCTGCATGAAGAGTTTGCTAAGCAAGGTCTGAGGGGTGTGTGTAGAATAAGGGGAATTCCTGGCTCTCCCTGCCAGGAATGCAGCTGGGAATAATGGGAATTCCTGGCTCTCACCACCAGGAATGCAAGGTTTAAGAACTGCAGCTAAGTGAGACGTTGACCTTGAATTTGTTCCCCCTGTGAGGTGAATCTGGCCCAGAAAATGCCGATTTTGGAGCACAAAGCTCCCCTGTCTCGGGATCTCTGCTGCTCACAGTGACCCTGAGATATGTTCAAGTCTCTTTTCCCAGCCCAGCAGTCAAAGAAGGAGTCAGAGCTCTTCAGTTCTCGGTCTCAAGGTTGTTTATTTTATCTTGTCTATAAAAATCTTTCTCCTGACCTGCCAAGGTCCATCCAGCAGGACAGACAGAGGCACACTGACACCCTCAGTTATCTTTTTATACTAAAAGCTACGTGTACAATATTTACAATTCCTTCCCAATACCCATCACCTGTGTTAGACAGTGAGCTTCTACTCTAAACCAATCCCAAAGTGCCACCATCCCAGCAGAAGATGGAGGCCAAAAGGAAGAAGAAGAAGAAGAACAAGAAGAAGAAGAACAAGAAGAAGAAGGAGAAGGAGAAGGAGAAGGAGAAGGAGAAGGAGAAGGAGAAGGAGAAGGAGAAGGAGAAGGAGAAGGACAGGACACACCCAGATTCCTCCATCTTGCCCCCTGAACCTCCATTCTAAAAACCCCCAAAAATCTCTTTTTCACCCCGTGACAAACTAATTATTATCTATTTAGACTTTTGTGGCTTGCAGATCCTCATATAAGGTTGGAAATTGTTTCCATGGGTCATAATCAAAGGCACAGGGGTCATAATCAAAGGCAGGGGTTTGAGCAATCCAGGACAGACAGGGATGTGCTGAATTCTGACACCCGTGAATTCGGTGAATTTTGCTGCTGTGTTGATGCGTGTGTGTGATAAACGCCTTTAACAATGGAGCTCCGGGATCAGAGGCTTCAGAGGAGCTCAGAAAATCTCCGATGATTATCTGCTTTAATTCGGGAATGCGAAATTGAACTTTGCAGGAGCGCAGCTGCTCTGCCAGCCCATCTGCAGGGCTCCCATTGATCATTACGGATGTGAAGGCAGCACCTGTTGGAATTCAAACCAGGCATTTTTCACATCCAACCCACAGCCAGGCCCGGCTGCAGAGCCAAAGCCCAGCAAAAAAGGAGATTTTTCTGCAGTGACCACCCACAGGCAGGTCCAGTCTGGTGGGAACCAAGTTTTTCATTCCTGCTCACTTTTTATTTGCTCTCAAAAACCCCCATTTTCTCCAGATGGATTGAAAACTGCTTTAGCGTGGCAGAGGGCAGGGAGAAGATGGGATTTTGGGAAGGAATTCCTCCCTGTGAGGGTGGTGGGGTGGAATTCCCAGGGAATCCGTGGCTGCTCCATCCCTGGGCAGTGTCCAGGCCAGGCTGGAGCAGCCTGGGATGGCGGGAGGTGTCCCATGGGATGGGGTTTAGAGCAGATCCACGTCCTGGAAGTGCCCCCTGCTCTCCCTGAGCCCCCGGCAGTGGATCCAGCCTCTCCTGGGTAATTAAAGCAATAATTATCCCCTGTCCAGAACATTTCCCTTACTTATATATAGCCCATGGAAGTATTAAAGTTGATTAAACACAGATGCTGCTGGTGGAGAGCTGCTCCAGCCCCAGATGGAGCGAGGAAGGGGGAGCAAAGGGAGGAGACAATTAATGGAATATTCTGCAAATGCAGGAGAAAGGGCGGCTGAGAAAAAGCTGATCCTGCCAGAACCAGAGGGGAAATTTATTCCAAATTATTTCCCAGTGTTTTCCTGCACGGGGTGTTTGCTAAGCAAGGTCTGAGGGGTGTGTGTAGGTATTTTTATATAAATAAATATAAATATAAATATAAATATATATATATATATATATATATATATATATATATATATATATATATATATATATATAAAAATAAATATAAATATATATATATATAATATAATATATAAGTAAATTATACAATCTAATATATAATATATTATAGAAAATTATATATTATAAATTTATATTTTATATTATATATTATCTATTATATATAAATATTATAAATAAATTATATAATATAATATATAAATAAGTATATATTTTTATCTTTTATATATTTTATATAATATAAATTATTATATTATATTATATTATATTATATTATATTATATTATATTATATTAACGAATCTAATCTAATATATATACGTATATTATATAATTATATATTTAAATTATATTTAAATTATGGATTTAATTATAATTATATATTTATAATCTATATTAATTATATATTAATATTATATTATATAAGTATAATATTATAATAGTATATATAATATATTTACTAATATAATCTAATATATATTATGTTATATATAATATAATATAATATAATATAATATAATATAATATAATATAATATAATATAATATAATATAATATAATATAATATAATATAATATAATATAATATAATATAAATCCCACATTCTGTGCACAACCATCAGCACAAAGCTGTGGCAGTTTGGGCCTGAAGGAGGAGGAAACTTTGCAGGAGAGGAAGAAACTCAGACCCCACGGCTCTCAAAGACTTTCATTTAACCAGCGTGAAAACGAAGCCAAAGCAAAGCAATTTCCTGCTTCTCCAAAGCGCCCAAGGTCCCCACAAATAAGGACCTGATGGATCCTGAAAGCATCAGAGGCGAAAGGGACAGAAATCACCTTTTCTTTCAGCAGGTAATTGGCTGCACTCCGGCCGTGGAGGAGCTGTGCCTTTTCTAATTTAGGGCGCTCACAGCCTGGAATGCTTTGAAATGCTGCTTTTTGGAAATGTTGCTTTTCGGAAATGGCACTTTTTGGAAACGTGGCTTTTTTTTTGGAAATGTCTGTAATATGTGATGTAAAGTAATTCATGCTTGTGTGGAAAATGTATAAAATAAAAATTGTAAAATAAATTATACAGGTAACGGAAACAGAAACGAGCCTCAGAGCACGGACAGCCCAGAGACAGATTGGCACGGAGAAGCTGCGAAACTCCTGATGGCAGCAGGAAAGAATGCCTGGTTAACAGGCAAAAAGGACGTGGTGGTGCAGGGATGGGCTTCTCCAGGAATTATTCCTTTAATTACCTGGGAACACCCAAGGACAATCAGCATTGATAAGCGTCACCAATCAAGATAGCCAAAGTCGTCAAGGGCATGCATCTGAATACACGACTTTCACAGACACATTTTATGGAAAATCCTTTCCTTAGGATTTTTTCTCCTGAGAAGCAGAGAGGCCTCAGGAACAAAATGTAACCAATGGTTATCTGCTGCTGTGGAATGCCACAGGTGCATCTGGGATTGGGCTCATGTGGTTGTTTCTAATTAATGGCCAATCACAGCCCAGCTGGCTCAGACTCTGATCAGTCACAAGATTTTATTATCATTCCATTCCTTCCTTTCCTTTCAAGCCTTCTGATGGAATCCTTTCTTCTATTCTGTTACTATAGTTTTAATATAATATATATATCATAAAATAATAAATCAGCCTTCTGAAACATGGAGTCAGATCCTCGTCCTTTCACTCATCCTGGCAGCCCTGTGAACACGGTCACACACAGCTTCCCCTGACGTGATCAGCAGCTGCCACCACCCCAGAAACAGCCATTGTCCAGCCCTGTACAGTGAAAGGAACTTCATACACATGCAGGGTGACAAAAGAAATCGGGGCACCTCTGCCCCAGGCAGAACAAACTGCATAAAACAGCCCGGCCAGAGATGGCATTCGTGAACAGAGGGAGATTCGATGCAGTAGAGGTCGGACCTGGGCTCACCCAGCGCCAGCCCCAGGCTCAACACTGTCTCTTTGGCCGTGCTTTTGAGGACCACGTTTTCAGTCTTGAAAATAAAACCTTTCGCTATCATTATTAATTTGTCTTTTTTTGTCGATCCTTTATAACATGGCGCTTTTTGGGAGTGGCGCTTTTTGGGAATGGCGCTTTTTTCTCGCCGTCCATTCGTTCCCCAGCCCAGCAGAAGCGCTGAGGTGGGATTTCGGATTTTCCGTGCCCTGGCAGCAGGGTGAGGGCCAGGAATGCAGCAGGGAATAACGGGAATTCCCAACTCTCTCTGCCAGGAATTCCTTCTCCATGAGGATTTCCTTCTGCAGGACTTGCCCTTGCCAGGAAAAAACCTGGAGGAGTTTTCTCCAGCGATGCTGAAATGCAACGTGAAATTCAGAATCACAGAATTCCAGCCTGGGTGGGGCTGGAAGGACCTTAAATCCGTGGATGGGGAACAGCAGGATCCATGGATCCTTGAGGATCTCAGGGAACAGCAGCATCCAGGAGGGAAAGGGAAAGGGAAAGGGAAAGGGAAAGGAAAGGAAAGGAAAGGAAAGGAAAATGGAAAGGAAAGGAAAGGAAAGGAAAGGAAAGGAAAATGGAAAGGAAAGGAAAGGAAAGGAAAGGAAAGGAAAGGAAAGGAAAGGAAAATGGAAAGGAAAGGAAAGGAAAGGAAAGGAAAGGGGAAAGGAAAGGAAAAAGGAAAGGAGTCCTTCTGCTTTAGCTGAAGGCAGAACAGGAACAGACTGCTCTCCCCTTCCCTAAACAAACCCATCTGCAACAATTCCAGTTTGAATCCAAATAATCTCTGGGCTTTGGGATCCGGCAGCAAACCAGCTCAGGGTCCGTAATCCCAGCGCCTGATGTTTGGGGGTGTTGGGATTTGGAGCTAATTAATTCAGCCACCTGTAATTTCTGCTCAGATGTGCTGCCTGCCTTTTCCTTGGATGTATTGTATGCTTTGGAAGGCTGCAGACAGAGCTGGCCTGAATCCCAATCCCTCCGTGCAGCTTTTTTTCCCCCAAAAATCTTTCCCTTATTTTCATTTATTCAAGTTTTTCCTTGTTCCTTTTCCTTTTCTCCCTCCTCCCTCCTGCTGCTCTCTCCCTCTTCTGGGTCCTTGCTCAGAAAAAAAAGCCCAGAAACAACAAAAACAAATCTGACATTCAGTGAGTGGTTGGGCCTTTCCTGGATGGAATGGCCTTTTCCCCTCAGGGCTGGCCTCAGGATGATGCTCCCAGCGCTGTCCCCGTGTCCCTGCCTGGTTTTATCTCAGCACAAAAGCTCCAGTGCTCCCGTCAGGAGCAAGGCTCCAGGTGATAAATATTGCAGGATTTAGAGAGCCCAGGAGCCCTGTCCTGATTTCCGTCCCTTGGCGGGGAAAGGATGGGAGAAGAATGAAAAGATAATTAGTTTGGGGTTTGGAGAAATTAACTGGAAAAGGTTAATCCGTTCTTTTTAGGACTGAGGGGAAAACTTGGCCTGAGCTGCACGGGCTGGAAGGTTCTGGGGGCTGAGATGTGGCCACAGCACTTCCTGCTCCTCATTCCCTGTGGCAATAAACCCTCCCTTTCTGCTCCTCATTCCCTGTGGCAATAAAAATGGGATTTCCCACAGCTGTGGAGCCTGGAGCTGCCCTTCCCCAGAGCTGTGGGCATCCCTGGGGGCAGGAGAACCCAAATCTGAGGGTTTTCCATGAAATCCATCATTTCCCTGGTCTCTGTGCCATGATGAGCTCCCAGAGCTGTCCGTGACTATCCCTGGGGTCAGGAGAATCCAAATCTGCAGATATTCCATGAAATCCATCCTTTCCCTGTTCCCAGCCCTGGGGTCAGGAGAACCCAATCCCACAGATTTTCCATGAAATCCATCATTTCCATGGTGTCTGTGCCATGATGAGCTCCCAGAGCTGTCTGTGACTATCCCTGGGGTCAGGAGAATCCAAATCTGCAGGTTTTCCATTAAATCCATTGTTTCCCTGTTCCCATCCCTGGTTTCAGGAGAACCCAATCCTGTGGATACTCCATGAACCCAAATCTGAGTATTTTCCATTAAATCCATAATTTCCCTCGTCTGTGTGCCATGAGGAGCTGCCAGACCAGTCCATGGCCATCCCTGGGGTCAGGAGAACCCAGATCTGCAGGTTTTCCATGAAATCCATCATTTCCCTGTTCCCATCCCTGGGGCAGGAGAACCCAATCCCGTGGACATTCCATCAACCTAAATCTGTGGATTTTCCATGAAATCCATCATTTCCCTGGTCTC
The DNA here is from genome assembly GCF_012460135.2 of Molothrus ater. NCBI lineage: Eukaryota > Metazoa > Chordata > Aves > Passeriformes > Icteridae > Molothrus > Molothrus ater. Next base: position 2,235,814 of record NC_050505.2, on the reverse strand, counting down.
TGTGCCATGATGAGCTCTGTTCCCATCCCTGGGGTCAGGAGGACCCAAATCTGTGGGTTTTCCATGAAATTTATTGTTTCCCTGTTCCAAACCCTGGTTTCAGGAGAACTCAATCTCACAGATATTCCATGAAATCCATCATTCCCCTGTTCCCATCCTTGGGGTCAGGAGAACCCAAATCTGAGGATTTTCCATGAAATCCATCATTTCCCTGTTCTGTGTGCTGTGATGAATTCCCAGACCAATCCATGGCCATCCCTGGGGTCAGGAGAACCCAGATCTGTGGGTTTTACATTAAATCCATCATTTCCCTGTTCCAAACCCTGGGGCAGGAGAACCCAATCCCGTGGATATTCCATGAACCCAAATCTGAGGGTTTTCCATGAAATCCATCATTTCCCTGTTCTGTGTGCTGTGATGAATTCCCAGACCAGTCCATGGCCATCCCTGGGGTCAGGAGAACTCAAATCTGAGGGTTTTCCATGAAATCCATCATTTCCCTGTTCTGTGTGCCATGGTGAGCTCCCAGAGCTGTCTGTGGCCATCCCTGGGGTCAGGAGAACCCAAACCTGAGGGTTTTCCATGAAATCCATCATTCCCTGTTCCCACCCCTGGGCCAGGAGCTGCTCCAAGGAGTTCAGGGCACATCCCAGGAGCTTTGGGAGCTCTGCCGTGCACGGGCTCTGTCTGGAGCAGCTCGTTCAGGAGGCTGCACTTAATTAAAGCTGCCAAACGGAGCAATTAGCCAGGGCTGGGAACTTCCTGCAGCCCCAGCTGAGTGGAACAGCAGCTTCCCAACCTCCCCATTTGTCTGGTTGTGGATCCACAGCCATCAACTCCAATAATCCTCCAGACTTTGATGGGTTTATTTGGAAAGCACCCAGATTGACAATGGAATCATTTCGCTTTTAATTTCATTTATTTTGCCTCCCCTTCCATCTCTGTGGGAGAGGGGGGTCATGCTCTGGTCTCAGAGGATGCAGGGTGGGCACCAAGGCTGGAAAAAGGGCAGGGGGATGATTTGTGGCATTTTTCAAGTGAGTTCCAGCTGAGGGAAAACACAGAGCAGAGTTAGGGGCTGGGAACAGCAGCTGAGCTACGGAGCCTTTGAAGGCTGAAAATTGATATTTTTCCAAAAAGTAAAAATTTTCCTGTCAGCTCTCACTGCAGGCAGGGCCAGGGGGGGCGTTTTGCTGCAGTCACAGCTCAAATCAGGACTAGGAGCTGGCAGGGTGGCCCTGTCTGTGTCCTTGGCCAGGGTGGCACCAGGCTGTCCCTGCTCTGTGTCCTTGGCCAGGGTGGCACCAGGCTGTCCCTGCTCTGTGTCCTTGGCCAGGGTGGCACCAGGCTGTCCCTGCTCTGTGTCCTTGGCCAGGGAAGGCTGATTTTGTGATCAGAATCCGAATTTATTGAGGGCAACCAATGTTTCTATACTGTTTTAGGAACAGTAGTTTTTAGTAATGTTTACTCCAAATGTTAGGTTAAAATCACACACACAAACTTATGCATGTTCCAACATCTCTTGCTGGCAGAGTTCAATGAGATTTTCCTTTTCTGGTGAACCTGTCTGATTGAATCTGCTTTTAATCCTCAAATTTTGCTCTTGCCAAGGCATCCTGTTATCAAATCTCTTAGGCTAACCAGATCCAAAGTCCATCATCTGTCTCGTGTCCCAATATCCCAATATCTCAACAATTATGGATTTTTTTGGCACATGGGAACTCCCTCAGCGATATTTCCTGGGATGTCAGTGGCTTCTCAGTGAAATATCTGACACCTCCCCTGCTGTAAATCCACGTGGTGTGGTGTTGTTGGGAAGATCCCCAGGACGAGGTGAGAGATGAGAATTGACTCCAAGCTCTCAGAAGGCTGATTTATTATATTATTATGTAAGGTATGTTATATTGTATTATGTTATGTTACTATATTATATTATATTATGTTATGTTATATTATATTATATTATATTATGATATTCTAAAGCTATACTAAAGAAAGAGAAAGGAGACATCAGAAGGCTTGACAAGAATGAAAAATAAAAATCTGTGACTGACCAGAGTGTTTCAGATTGCAAGGCAAGGTGTATTCTATTACCATCTGCATGGCAGCTGTCTCCTGTTCATGGGCAGTTTTCTTTATCTCTTCCACAGCCACTCCTCCCTCTGGGGAGACATCTGCTGATAAGAGGCCATTGAATGTCCCTGCATGGCTGATAAGAACTGCAGCATCCCATTGGGAGATGTGAGCCCAGAGGGAGGAGCCAAGCATTCCTACCTGGATAGAATCTGGAGATTCTGGAACACCAGCCAAGCATTCCTACCTGGATATAATCTGGAGATTCTGGAACACCAGCCAAGCATTCCTGCCTGGATATAATCTGGAGATTCTGGGACACCAGCCAAGCATTCCTACCTGGATATAATCTGGACATTCTGGAACACCAGCACGGCTTCTGCACTGGATTCCCAGAGGAGCAGCAGCTGCCTCTCCTTCCCCTGGATCTTCAGAGGAAGAGACTCCACCCTTCTCCAGGATCCCTGCTCCAGCAGAACCAGCCCTGGCACTGCAGGAGGGCTGAGCCACAATTCCAATGGTTCTGCTGCCCACACCCTGACCCACAGGGTGTCAGGCTGGGTTCTGACTCTGGCACTGTTGGTTTAGTTCACTGCATTGTTTATTTTATCCTTTTATTTTCTTCCCTAATAAAGAACTGTTATTTCCTGCTCCCATATTTTTGCCTGAGCCCCTTAATTTCAAATTTGTAGCAATTCAGAGGAAGGAGGGGGTTTGCATTCTCCATTTCAGGGGAGGCTCCTGCCTTCCTTAGCAGACTCCTATCTTTCCAAACCAAGACACAGAGTAGTCCTGACACAGCTGGACTGGGATTGGTCATTAAATTAAAACTATTCACATGCTGGGTGAAAAATTCTCCAAATCACATTCCAAAGCAGCAAAACAGGGAGAAGCTGAAGCTTCCCAGCTTCCCAGGAGACGAAATCCTGGCGAAGGGATTTTTTATAAAATATCATGGAAACAGCGTGGTGGCACGGGGGGAGCTGCTCTGATTTACACCAGCCTTTTTTCATTATTATGGCCCAAAATTAATCCCCATGGGGGAAACGGAGGAGTTTGGAATGCTGGCATGGTTTTCTCAGAGTGTTTATCCAGGCCAGACAACTTCCAGAAACTCGGGGAGAGGAAAACATTGGGCTGAGGCGAGAATGAGTAATTGAGGCTGGGGATGGGAAGGTGTAATTACAATTAGCTGCACAAGAGCGTTAATCACGGCAATAATTACACGTCAGCGCTTTCCAAAAGGAAGAAGAACAGTGATGAAGTGCCCAAGCGGGTGACAAAACCCAGCAGGGGAGTGGCAGGAGGGGAACAGAGGCGAAATCCTGGATATTCCCCGTTGCTTCCAAGGAGAGCAGAGGGTGGGTCAGGCCTGAGCTCTGTCTGGGTGGGTGCACGTGCTGGTGTTCACAGGGGTCTGAGGATGAGGGCAGAGACGAGGATCTGACTCCATGTTTCAGAAGGCTGATTTATTATTTTATGATATACATTACATTAAAACTATACTAAAAGAATAGAAGAAAGGATTTCATCAGAAGGCTGGCTAAGAATAGAATAGGAAAGAATGATAACAAAGGCTTGTGTCTCAGACTCTCTGTCCGAGCCAGCTGGGCTGTGATTGGCCATTAATTAGAAACATCCAACACGGACCAATCCCAGATGCACCTGTTGCATTCCACAGCAGCAGATAACCATTGGTTACATTTTGTTCCTGAGGCCTCTCAGCTTCTCAGAAGGGAACAATCCTAAGGAAAGGAATTTTCATAAAAGATGTCTGCGACAGGTGCAGCCGACTTTACCAGCAGGAAATCAGGATTTGGGCTCCCAGCACTGGATTTCCCAGCTTTGTTAGGCTGGGCCGCCTCTGCTTGTGGCAGGGTTAAGCTCAGACCTGCAGCCACCTCCCCTTCCAGGACTCTGCAGCCACATGAAGATTTTTTTTGTCCCACAAAGGAGGCAGACCCAGGTTTAGGGGGCATTTGTGCAGCACAAGGCTCAGTTCAGGGGCTGCTCACTGAGGGTTTGCCTTTGGTGCCTTTTGCTTTTGCAGGAATTTTAATTCCAGCTGGGGCTGTGAGCAGCCCCCAGAGCAGGGCCCTGGGCCAGGGATGGGACCCAGCCCAAGCTGTGACCTGGAGTGACCCCAGAGTGACCTCTGAGTAACTCCTGAGTGACCTCTGAGTAACTCAAGAGTGATCCCTGAGTGGTCCCTGAGTGATCCCTGAGTAACCCCAGAGTTACCCATGAGCTATCCCTGAGTTATCCCCAAGTTACCCCTGAGTTACCTGTGAGTTATTCCCAAGTTACTCCCAAGTTATCCCTGAGTTACCCCTGAGATACCCCTGAGTTACCCCTGAGTTACCCCCGAGTTACCCCCGAGTTACCCCTGATTTACCCCAGAGTTATCCCCGAGTTATCCCCAAGTTACCAGAGTTACCCCAGAGTAACCCCAGAGTTACCCCAGAGTTTTCCCTGAGTTACCCATGAGTTATCCCCGAGTACCCCCTGAGTTACTAGTGAGTTACCCCAGAGTAGCCACTGAGTTACCCCCGGCTCTCTCAGGTCCCCGGGCAGGCAGTTCCAGTTCCTGTAATTTATCTTGCATGAAATGAGCAGTGTGAGCGGCCTGGAGAAGCCAAGCCATTAATTCAGGGTCGCTCCTGGACTCTGCAGAGCCGCAATTCCATTCTGCAGACCCGCTGCTGTAAAAGTGATGGGATTTTAATGCCCTTTTTTTATTATTATTTTATTTTATTTTTATTTTGTCCTGATGCAGTCACAGCCCCGATGCCCCTGAAAGCAGCTTCACCTCAGCAGTCACCTGTGAACAATTGAATAAGTTTGTAAATCCTGTAAATCCTCATCTTTAAACTCATTAAAGTGTGCCCAGCCTCTCCAGGAGCCATTTGACAAAGTCTCCCGAGCAGCAAAGTCGTGTTTATTGTGATTATTATTACTATTATTATTTTCTTTTCTCTGCAATATAAACACCATTACGTTTTAATTATCTGCTTGAAGAGGAGATTTTAGAGTGAATCCTGCAGGAACCTGGCTGGAATAACAATGGGAATGTCCCTGGAGGGGAGGAGAGGGAGGCACGGGGACGGGACAGGGTGAAGGTCAGGGCCATGAATCCCAGGGAAGTGGGGCTGGGAGCTGAGGGATCCCCTCTCCAGGAGGGATTTTCCAGCTTTACCCACAGTTAGGGGCAGGAAGGGGCTGGCAGAGGTTGTTTGGGTGGTTGTGGTGAAGGATGAGGAAGGTGATTTATGTATGACCAGAGCAGCCTCCAGTGGCTGCATCCATGAACTTTTCCAGCTGTGCTCCCATCCCATCCCATGGATCCCATCACTATCCCATGGATCCCATCCCATGGATCCCATCCCATGGATCCCATCCCATCCCATGGATCCCATCCTATCAATCCCATCCCATCCCATCCCATCGATCCCATCCCATCGATCCCATCCCATCAATCCCATCCCATCCCACTGATGCAATCCCATCTCATCCCATTGATCCCATCCCATGAATCCCATCCCATCCCATCCCACTGATCCCATCCCATCCCATCCCATCCCATGGATCCCATCCCACTGATCCCATCCCATGGATCCCATCCCATCCCACTGATTCCATCCCATCCCACTGATGCAATCCCATCCCACCCCATTCATCCCATCCCATCCCATCCCATGGATCCCATCCCATCCCACTGATCCCATCTCATGGATCCCATCCCATCCCATCGATCCCATCCCATCCCACTGATCCCATCCCATCCCATCCCACTGATCCCATCCCATGGATCCCATCCCATCCCATGGATCCCATCCCATCCCATCCCGAGTGAGGGACTCTCAGGACTCAGCCTGCAGCAGTTTCCATTTCTCCTGGGTTTGTTTTTCCCACCACATTCCCACTTCCTGATCCGAGTCAAACTTTTTGTGGGGAATTCAGCACTTCCAAGGGAAAGGGAGTAAATTCAGCCTGGAAAATGTTTAACTGAAACATTGCAGCACTTGTGAAATCAATGGTGGCGTTTAGAAGCTGTCAAAACAACAAAAAACCTCTGCTTCAATCATTCCCTCTTTTTGTTTTAATTTTTCTTTATTTCTTTAAATTTTTCTTTATTTCTTTAAATTTTTCTTTATTTTTTAAATTTTTTCTTCTTTTTTAAAATTTTTCTTTCTTTTTTTTAATTTTTCTTTTTTAATTTTTCTTTCTTTTTTTTTAATTTTAATTTTTCTTTCTTGTTTTAATTTTTAATTTTTTAAAATTATTTTTTACTTTCCCCCTTCTAGAAAAATAAATATTCCCTGCCCTTGACAGGAATTTGTAAATTGTTTTAATTTGGAAGAGAACCACAGGACTATGGAAGGAGGTGATGTTTAAGGTCCTGCCCAAGCCAAGCCATTCCGTGCTTTGCCATTCCCACATAAATCCAGGGTTTATTTTCTTTGCACAAGGAGAAAAAAAAATCACTGAGGCCTGGATGTACAAAAAGGGAGGGGGGGATGAGGTCAGATGGGAAAAAAAAATCAAAAAAATCACATGGGAAGGAAAAGTACAAAAAATACAAAAAAACCCCCAAAAATACAAAAAACATTGCCTGGAAAGGAAAAATACAAAAACAAATACAAAAAAAACACTGCCTGGGAAGGAAAAACACAAAAAAATAACTAAAAAATATCCCAAAAAAAAAAATCACCTTGGAAGGAAAAATACAAAAAATACCAAATAATAATAAAAAAAATGCCTTGGAGGAAAAATTCAAAAATACAAAAAACAAAAAAAAACCAAAAAAAAAAATCCATTGCCTGAGGAGGAAAAATACAAAAAAAAAAAAAACTTAAAAATATCCAAAAAAAAAATCACCTTGGAAGGAAAAATAAGAATTAAAAAAAATACAAAAAAATTGCCTGGGAAAGAAAAATACAAAATATAATTTAAAAAATACCAAAAAATAATGGCCTTGGAAGGAAAAATACAAAAAAAAAACCCCTAAAAAATAAAAAAAAACCTAAAAAAATACAAAAAAAATACAAAAAAATACCAAACCCCCCCCAAAAAAACCCAAAACCCACCAAACCCCATCCCCATTTCCTCCAGCCGTGGCTCCGGCGGGGTGCGGGGGAGGCTCCGCGGAGGATTTGGGGACATCGCCGCCGTCGCTGCTGCGCGGGGCCGCGGGCGCTCCGCGGTGTCCGCGCGTCCCCTCCGCGCCCAGCCCGGCTCGACCCGCGCTGCCTCCGGCCATGTCATGGCTTAAAATAGCAGCTCCTCCATCAGCCTCCGTCCCTCCCTCCCGCGGCAGCCAGACATGGCCGACCGGAGCTGATCCCGCTGCTCCCGCTCCTGCCGCGGCTCCCGGCGCTCGCCCAGGTACGCTCGGGGGGCCCGAACGCTCCCCGCGCCTCCCGGGGGGGGCCCCGAGGCGCGGAGCCTCCGCTCGGCTCCCTGAGGGAGGGTCCTGCGTCCTGCGGGATCGTTCCTGCATCCTGAACCCTCCCTGCACCCCTCGGGATCATCCCTGCACCCCTCGGGATCGTTCCTGCATCCTGAACCCTCCCTGCACCCCTCGGGATCATCCCTGCACCCCTCGGGATCGTTCCTGCATCCTGAACCCTCCCTGCACCCCTCGGGATCATCCCTGCACCCCTCGGGATCGTTCCTGCATCCTGAACCCTCCCTGCACCCCTCGGGATCATCCCTGCACCCCTCGGGATCGTTCCTGCATCCTGAACCCTCCCTGCACCCCATGGGATCATCCCTGCACCCCTCGGGATCGTTCCTGCATCCTGAACCCTCCCTGCACCCCTCGGGATCGTTCCTGCATCCTGAACCCCCCTGCACCCCATGGGATCATCCCTGCACCCCACGCGATCCTTTCTGCACCCCACAGAATGATTCCTGCACCCCTCAGGATCATTCCTGCACCCCACGGGATCGTTCCTGAATCCTGAACCCCCCTGCACCACACGGGATCCTTCCTGCACCCCTCGGGATCATTCCTGAATCCTGAACCCTCCTTGCACCCCACAGAATGATTCCTGCACCACTCGGGATCATTCCTGCGTCCTGCACCTCTCCCTGCACCCCACAGGACCATCCCCCCCCATCCCAGTGCTCCATCCCCCCCCATCCCAGGGCTCCGTGCCCCATCCCAGGGCTCCATCCCCCCCATCCCAGGGCTCCGTGCCCCATCCCAGGGCTCCGTGCCCCCATCCCAGGGCTCCGTGCCCCATCCCAGGGCTCCGTGCCCCATCCCAGGGCTCCGTGCCCCATCCCAGGGCTCCGTGCCCCATCCCAGGGCTCCGTGCCCCCATCCCAGGGCTCCGTGCCCCATCCCAGGGCTCCGTGCCCCATCCCAGGGCTCCGTGCCCCCCATCCCAGGGCTCCGTGTCCCCTCCCCGCCGGGCACAGGGGCCGGGGGGCAGCGGGCGATCCCCGGCTCTGCCCCCAGCCCGGGGCCAGCCCTGCCCGGGCGGTGCCCGGAGCCTCTCCCGACCCTGGGGGTCTGCAGGGGGCTCCGGGCGCGGCTGGCAGCCCGGCCTGGCTGGGCATGGCTGATTTTCCATGGCTGTTTTTCCATGGCTGTTTTTCCATGGCTGTTTTTCCAGCCAGCTGTGGCCATTGTTGCGGCTGGAATCCCGTCGCTCCAGCCCCTCCCCATGCTCCAGCCGCTGATTCCGGGGCTGGGGACGCGCTGCCACCAAGGTCACACAAGGTTCCCCGAGCTCGGCCCTGCACGGAGCCTGTCCCAGCCCGGATTCCCAGCCTGGGTCAGAGCAGGAGGAACCGGCCCTGGGGTGACACCTGGGCAGGGCTGGCACATCCCGGGTACAGGGAAGGGACATGGGGACGTCCCTGGTCTCCCTCTGAGCTCCCCCCTGCCCTTGGCGCATTTCCCTCCGCGTTGCCGAGACACGGCTGGAGAGTCTGGGGGCTCCTTCCTCCTCCTCGGCTGGCTGGAGCCCCGGGAATGTCACAGAGGAGGGACCGAGGGGGGACCGGGAATGTCACACAGGAGGGACCAGGAATGTCACAGAAAAGGGACCGAGGAGGGACTGGGAATGTCACAGAGAAGGGACCGGGAATGTCACGGAGAAGGGACTGGGAATGTCACAGAGAAGGGACTGGGAATGTCACGGAGAAGGGACCAGGAATGTCACAGAGAAGGGACCGAGGAGAGACCGGGAATATCATGGAGAAGGGACTGGGAATGTCACACAGGAGGGACCGGCAAGGTCACAGCGAAGGGACCGAGGAGGTCCCAGGAATGTCACAGAGAAGGGACCGGGGAGGTCCCAGGAATGTCACAGAGAAGGGACCGAGGTCTCGTCGCCTCCCCCAGCCCAGCCGGGCAGCGCTGCGAGGCGAGGCTCCGCTGCAGGGCACCTCCGGGCATCAGCAGCGATGTGAGAAGGAGAATTTCTCATTTCTCCTCCTGAGGGAGGGGCGGCAGCGCAGGGAACACAAAAACGCCGCTCTGACCACACCTGGCTGCGGGCACTGCCCGGGCAGGGTCCTTGCAGATGTGTGACAGCAGCGGATGATGCAGAGCCGTGCCCTGCAGGAGCTGCTGGCTGAAAGCAGCTTGGTCATGCCTGCAGTTAACCCTTCCCAGCCCGGAGCAGCCCCGGCTGCTCCCGAGCAGCTGCGGGGCCGTGCCCGTGGAGGGTTGATTGTCACAGACATCTTCTATGGAAAATCCTTTCCTTAGGACTTTTCCTCCTGAGAAGCTGAGAGGCCTCAGGAACAAAATGTACCCAATGGTTATCTGCTGCTGTGGAATGCAACAGGTGCATCTGGGATTGGTCCATGTTGGTTGTTTTTAATTAATGGCCAATCACAGCCCAGCTGGCTCGGACAGAGAGTCTGAGTCACAAACCTTTGTTATCATCTGTGACGATGCCCACAGGGGTCTTAGGACAAGGGAAGAGACGAGGATCTGACTCCATGTTTCAGAAGGCTGATTTATTATTTTATGGTATATATATCATTAAAACTATACTAAAAGAATAGAAGAAAGGATTTCATCAGAAGGCTGGCTAAGAATAGAATAGAAAAGAATGATAACAAAGGTTTGTGGCTCGGACTCTCTGTCCGAGCCAGCTGGGCTGTGATTGGCCATTGATTAGAAACAACCACATGAGCCCAATCCCAGATGCACCTGTTGCATTCCACAGCAGCAGATAACCATTGTTTGCATTTTGTTCCTGAGGCCTCTCAGCTTCTCAGGAGGAAAAATCCTAAGGAAAGGATTTTTCATAAAAAGATGTCTGCGACAATCATTCTTTCTTTTTCTGTTCTCAGCCAGCCTTCTGCTGAAATACTTTCTTCTATTCTTTTAGTCTAGTTTTAATATAATATAAATCATAAAATAATAAATCAAGCCTTCTGAAACATGGAGTCAGATCCTCATCCCTTCCCTCAGTGAACACGGTCACAGGTTAATGCTGCCCCGCCTGCCCCGCGGGGTTTTGTGTCCCGGCCAGGCTGCCTGGTGCCATGAGGAATCCTCCACCTGCTCGGGGCTTTTCCTGGTGCCGTGCCCAGCCCTGGCCGCCTTTCCTCGCCTCCCAGCGCGGGTTGGCAGCGCCAGCCCCGAGCTGGCACCGTCCCCTGGCAGCAGAGCCACGGGAGGGGCTCCTGGGCAGGGCAGCTCCTGCCAAGGTGGCCTCAGCCCAAACCACGGTGTCACCGTAGGACACGAAACAACACGAGCACACAGCGCTGCTCTCAAGGTGAAGAAAAGGGGAAGTTTATTTCCTGACTCCAACATTTATAGTTTTTCCAAAAGTGACAGTGGATTGGAGGGTGACAGTGCCACCTCTCCAACGACACTGGACAATCCATCAAATTTCTCCTCCTCCACGAAATAATGCAAGACAGCGAGTTATTTACAGAAAGCGTGTGAGAAAGTTTGCTACAAGAACGTAAACATCAGAAGGCTCAGAAAATCTTAAAAGATCAGGGCGACACCGTGGGGCTGGAGCAACGCTGGGCCTGTGGAGGCTCTGGCAGCTGGAAGCTCTCCCCAGCTCTGGCAGCTGGAATTCTCCCCAGCCCCAAATTGGAAGCTCTCCCCAGCCCTGGCAGCTGGAAATTCTCCCCAGCCCTGGAAGCTGGAAATTCTCCCCAGTCCTGAACTGGAAGTTCTCCCCAGCCCTGGAAGCTGGAAGCTCTCCCTGGCTCTGGCAGCTGGAAATTCTCCCCAGCCCTGAACTGGAAATTCTCCCCAGCCCTGAACTGGAAATTCTCCCCAGCCTTGGCACCCGGAAGCTCTCCCCAAGCTGGAAGCTCTCCCCAGCCCCATCAGCTGGAAATTCTCCCCAGCCCTGAACTGGAAATTCTCCCCCCTGAACTGGAAGTTCTCCCCAGCCCTGGCCCTGGAAGCTCTCCCCAAGCTGAAGTTCTCCAGCTGGCCCTGGAAGCTGGAAGTTCTTCCCAGCCCTGGCAGATGGAAGTTCTCCCCAGCACTTTTCCTTCTTGGAAGTGTGAGAAGTGCTACTCGTTTTCCAAAGATTTAAAAAGGTTTGTTAAAACCTTATCAAAAAATACAGCAGAAGACTGGAGAGAGAAAATATTACAGCGCTGGGAGGAGAGGATTTTTCCCACCATGTGCTCACCATGTCCACACAGAGGAGGTTTTGCCTTTTAACCCTTTAACCCCTTCTTCTTGCAATCCAGGTCTAATTTTCAAAGTTCTGTTTGCTTTTGCCAAGGCATCCTGGTATCCAATCTCTGATGTTATCCAGGTCCAAACTCCATCATCTGTCTCGTGTCCCCCAACATTCCAACACCTTCCCAGCTCCCTCAGCCCCTCCTGGTGCTCCAGCCCCAGTCCCAGTGTGGTGGTGAGCAGGGGTCCCAGGATGAGGGAAGGGACAAGAATCTTGACTCCATGTTTCAGAAGGCTGATTTATTATTTTATGATATATATTATATTAAATTATATATTAAAACTATAGTAAAAGAATAGAAGAAAGGATTTCATTAGAAGGCTTGAAAGGAAAGAAGGAAGAATGGAATGATAATAAAATCTTGTGACTGACCAGACAGTCCGAGACAGCTGGACTGTGATTGGCCACCAATGAGAAACAACCACATGAGACCAATCAGAGATCCACCTGTTGCATTCTACAGCAACAGATAATCATTATTCATAATTATTATTAATAATGATCCATAATTATTAATAATAATTATTACAAATTTATTATAATTAATAGTTATTTATTACTATTTATTTATTAATTATATATAATATAAAATAATATAGTACTATACAATTTAAAATAATATTACTAGTTATTAATTCTTAATACTTGTTATTATAATAAATTATTTTAATTGTTATTTATTAATACTAATATTTATTTATTAATTATATATAGTATAGAAATAATATAATAATATCTATAATATAAAAATGTATTAGTAGATATAATTTATTTTTATATAATAATATATTTATATATTATATATAAATATATAATATATACATATATAATATATAAATTTATATAAATATATATAATACATATTATATATATTTATATATTAAAAAAGTAATAATTATTACTACTTTCATATTATATATATTATTATATTATTTTTCTGTTATATTATTATATTAGAAAAATAATATAATAATATATATAATATGAAAGTAATAATAATTATTAATAATAGTTGATAGTTATTAATAATTAATAATTGTTAATAATTGTTAATTAATTAATTAATAATAATAATTATGTTAATTGCTCCTCGGCTCCCCAGCAGGACCGTGGGTGGCGGCAGCAGCAGCAGTGACCCCCAGGCTCCCGTGCGGCCTCCCCGTGCCCTCAGGCATGCCTGGTGGGGCTGGGCAGCGCCCATGGCTTTCCTGTCCAGGCTCTACAGGAGCAGCAGCCGCTCCCCGAGCCGCGCCCCGCGGGACGAGCGCGGCACCCACCCCATCCTCAGCGTCTTCGAGCTGGAGCGGCTGCTCTACACCGGCAAAACCGCCTGCAACCACGCCGACGAGGTGTGGCCTGGCCTCTACCTGGGAGACCAGTGAGTGTGGCCAGCGACGGGGCTGGGGGATAATGGCAGGGAGGAATGAACGGTGAGGAGGACTCAAAACCGCCAGGTTTTTATATCCAGGTCTCTCAGCCAGGAGCATTTATCCAGAGCAACTTTTCCACCATGCTGGGACAGTTCTAGTGCTCTGAGCTGTCCCTCACTCCTGTTCTTGCAGAGATTTTAGATGGGACAAAGGAGGAAGGAGGTGGCAGAGAGAGTGTCCACGGAGCCATGGCTGTGAGATCGCCACAAAACACAATAATCTCAAAAATGTACCAGGTTTTTACATCCAGCTCCCTCAGCCAAAAACATTTATCCAGAACAGCCTTTCCACCATGCTGGGACAGTTTTAGTGCTCTGAGCTGTCCCTCACTCCTGTTCTTGCAGAGATTTTAGATGGGACAAAGGAGGAAGGAGGTGGCAGGGAGAGTGTCCATGGAGCCATGGCTGTGAGATCGCCACAAAACACAATAATCTCAAAAATGTACCAGGTTTTTACATCCAGCTCCCTCAGCCAAAAACATTTATCCAGAGCAACTTTTCCACCATGCTGGGACAGTTTTAGTGCTCTGAGCTGTCCCTCCCTGCTGTGCCTGCAGAGATTTTAGACGGGACAAAGGAGGAAGGAGGTGGCAGAGAGAGTGTCCACGGAGCCATGGCTGTGAGATCGCCACAAAACACAATAATCTCAAAAATGTACCAGGTTTTTACATCCAGGTCTCTCAGCCAGGAACATTTATCCAGAGCAACTTTTCCACCATGCTGGGACAGTTTTAGTGCCCTGAGCTGTCCCTCCCTGCTGTGCCTGCAGAGATTTTAGATGGGACAAAGGAGGAAGGAGGTGGCAGAGAGAGTGTCCACGGAGCCATGGCTGTGAGATCGCCACAAAACACAATAATCTCAAAAATGTACCAGGTTTTTACAGCCACCTCTCTCAGCCAGGAACATTTATCCAGAACAGCCTTTCCACCATGCTGGGACAGTTTTAGTGCTCTGAGCTGTCCCTCACTCCTGTTCTTGCAGAGATTTTAGACGGGACAAAGGAGGAAGGAGGTGGCAGGGAGAGTGTCCACGGAGCCATGGCTGTGAGATCGCCACAAAACACAATAATCTCAAAAATGTACCAGGTTTTTACATCCACCTCTCTCAGCCAGGAACATTTATCCAGCGCAGCCTTCCACCATTCTGGGACACTTTTAGTGCCCTGAGGTGTCCCCTGCCTGCTGTGGCTGTTGTCCTTGCAGAGATTTAGCTGGGACAAAGGAGGAAGGAGCTGGCAGAGCTGAGCAGGGAGGGTGTCCACAGAGCCAGGGCTGTGAGATCACCGTAAACCCAAAAATCTTAAAAATCCGCCAGGTTTTTACATCCAGCTCCCTCAGCCAAAAACATTTATCCAGAACAGCAGAACAGCCTTTCCAGTGCTCTGGGACACTTTTTACTGCTCTGAGCCATCCTCTGCCTGCTGTCCCTGCAGAGACATCGCGTCCAACCGGCGGGAGCTGCTGCAGCTGCGCATCACCCACGTGCTGAACGCCTCCCACTGCCGCTGGCGCGGCGGCGCCGACTACTACGAGGGCACGGGCATCCGCTACCTGGGCATCGAGGCCCACGACTCGCCCTCCTTCGACATGAGCCCCTACTTCTACCCCGCCGCCGACTTCATCCACCAGGCCCTCAACGAAGGTTCCCCGAAGGGAAGCGGGAGGAGAGGGAGAAGGGATGGGGGGAGCGGCGAGGGGGTGGTGGTCTGGTGGTGGTTGTTGTTGAGGGTCATGGGAAACAAAGGGGTTTTGAGGTTGAGGTGGCGTCTCCTCTTGGGGTCAACCGAATAGTGTGTCCTCATGGGATGATCTTGGTGGTGTCCCCTTGGATGAGATAAACCTGACAGTGTTTCCTCATGGGATCGCCTCAGTGGTGTCCCTGTCATGAGTTAATCCAAATGGTGTCCCCTGGATGGGATCACCTCAATGGTGTCTCCCCATGGGATAACCCAAATGGTGTCTCCCCATGGGATAACCCAAATGGTGTTTCCTTGTGGGATCACCTCAATGGTGTCCCCTGGATGGGATCACCTTAATGGTGTCTCCTCGTGGGATAATCCCAATGGTGTCTCATCATGGGATCACCTCAACAGTGTCCCCTCATGGGATAATCCCAATGGTGTCCCCAGGATGGGATTACCTCAATGGTGTCCCCTCCTGGGCTGAAAATGTGGGATTTTTTGGGCTGAAAATGTGGGATTCTTGGGCTGAAAATGTGGATTTTTGGGCTGAAAATTTGCAATACTTGGGCTAAAAATGTGGAATTTTTGTACTGAAAACGTGGGATTCTTGGGCTAAAAATGTGGGATTTTTGGCCTGAAAATGTGGGATTTTTGGGCTCCAAATGTAGGATTTTTGGGCCTGAAAATGTGGGATTTTGGGGCTGAAAATGTGGGATTTTGGGGCTGAAAATGTGGGATGTTCCCGGCCGTGCCGTGACGGGGCCACCGTGTCCCCCCAGGGAGGATCCTCGTGCACTGTGCCGTCGGGGTCAGCAGGTCGGCCACCCTGGTCCTCGCCTACCTCATGATCCGCCACCACATGCCCCTGGTCGAAGCCATAAAGACGGTCAAGGACCACCGCGGGATCATCCCCAACCGCGGCTTCCTGCGCCAGCTGGTGGCCCTGGACAACGCCCTGCGGCTCCAGAGGAGCTCCTGAGGGGCTGCCACTGTGTGAGCTCTGCCCGTGCCTCCCCCACAGCCCCCTGCAGCTCGGGGGGTCCCCCATGGTCCAGCCCAGACCCTCCACCTGCACTCCTGGCCATGGTTTCCCTCCCAGCCCCACCTCACCGGCTGCTCCATCCCCGTGGCCTCCAGGGAGCCTCCAAGGCTTTGTTGTCCCCCCTGGCGTTTGTGTCCCCGGCTGCCAGGACAGCTCCGTGTGTCGCCTGCCGTGCGTGCCGTGTGTTTGTGGTGATGTCAGGGCTCAGGCCGGCTCCTGTCGCGGTGTTTGGGTGTTCTCCGTGCCTCGTGCCACCCTGTGACAATAAAGGCAGAGCTAAGGAACGGCCTGGACACGTCTGGTGGGGCTGGGGACAGCTCAGGGTGGTATCGGGCATGGGAATGGGGGACAGAGCGTCATCCAGGGTTGAGATGGACCCGAGTACCCCCAAACTCAGCCCAGGGATCAAACCTGGGATCCCACTCGGTGCCCAAACCTGAGATCCCACCCAAACCTGAGATCCCACCCAAACCTGAGATCCCACCCAAACCTGAGATCCTGCTCAAGCCTAAGATCCCACCCAAATCTGAGATCCCGCCCAAACCTGAGCCCCTGCTCAGGGCCTGTCCTGGGGTTGTCCCCTCTTTTTCCCAGCAGTGGGGACAAAGGGGGGCTCCCGGTGGGAGGCAGAGCCAGGCTGGCAGTGCCAGTGTCCCCCAGCCTGTCTGGCTGGGGATGGAGCTGGGATGGACCGGGATAACCCTCGGGACATGGAATGGATGGAGATGGAGCTGGGGTGACCCGGGATAACCCTCGGGACACGGGACAGGCTGGGGATGCGCTGTCCCGGGATGCGTGGGCTCGGATCCCGAGGGAATCCCCGTCCCCGCGGGTGCTCTGGGGACCGGGCTGAGCTCCCGGCTGGAAATTCCCGGGATTTCCCGATCCGTGGCGTTTCACACCCGCCCTCAGCCGCCGTCTCACCTCCCACGGCAGAGCTGCGCCGTCTGCCTGGAGGATTTTGGGCTGCAGGAGGAGCTGGGGGTGCTGCCGTGCCAGCACGGCGGGAGCGGCCAATTCCCGCCGGGAATCTGCATTCCTGAATTCCTGCCCACAGGAATTGCGGGAATTCCCGGCGGGAATCGGCATTCCCACATTGCTGCCCGCAGATGCCGGGAATTCCTGGTGGGAATCGACATTCCTGAATTTCTGCCCGCAGGAATTGCGGGAATTACCAGTGGGAATCGGCATTCCCAAATTCCTGCCCACAGATGCTGGGAATTCCCGGGAGGAATCAGCATTCCTGAATTCCTGCCCACGGGTACCTGCAATTCCTGGTGGGAATCACTATTCCTGCAATCCTGCCCGCAGGAATTGCAGGAATTCCCAGCGGGAATCAGAATTCCCGCAATTCTTGCCCACAGCTGCCTGCAATTCCCAGTGGGAATTGGCATTCCCACGTTCCTGCCCGCAGGTGGCTGCAATTCCCGGTGGGAATCGGCATTCCCGAATTTCTGCCCGCAGGAATTGCGGGAATTCCCAGTGGGAATCGGCATTCCCACAATTCCCGGTGGCATTTCTGCCTGCAGGTGCCGGGAATTCCCAGTGGAATCAGCATTCCTGAATTTCTGCCCGCAGGAATCGCGGGAATTCCCGGCGGGAACCGGCATCCTTGCAATTCCCAGTGGAAATCAGCATTCCCGCAATTCCCAGCGCCATTCCCGCGTTCCTGCCCGCAGGTGCTGGGAATTCCCAGTGGAAATCAGCATTCCCCAATTCCCAGCGCCATTCCCGCGTTCTGCCCGCAGGTGCTGGGAATTCCCAGTGGAAATCAGCATTCCCCAATTCCCAGGGCCATTCCCACATTCCTGCCCACAGGAATTGCGGGAATTCCCAGCGGGAGATTCGCTGCCTGTGCCCCGTGTGCATCAAACGCCTCAAACCGCCCCGCGCCGGCCTCGGGACCCTCCTGGGGGAGCTGGGGGAGGCAGCCCCGCGGCCGGATCACACCCATGGGATCCACAGGGATCCACCGGGATCCACAGGAATCCACCAGGATCCACAGGGATCGACAGGGATCCACCGGGATCCACCCCACCAGCCCCACGTCCCTCTGCAGGGATCCGCGGTTTCCCGGTTGGGATTTCACCCCCAAGGCCACGGCTCGGTTTGGGGTTTGGCCTTGTCCAGGTTGTGGAATTCCCGGCAGGAAGCTGAGCCCTGGGTGAGGGTCGGGATCCTCGTCCCCCGCCCTTGGTGTGGGAATCCATAAAACCAGAGGGTTTTGGGAAAGCTGCAAAAGGCCCCAGAGACAGCAGAACTGTGAGTGGAGCTGAGCAGCAGCCATGAGATTGGGCAGCAGAAAAATTATGTAAGTAGAAAAGCAAGGACAAATAGAACAATGCTCTGTGTATTAACACTTGTCTAGAATAACTCCCTAATCTACAGAAAAGTTTGTCTAGAGAGATATTAGGCAGTTCTAAGCTTAATAATGGAACTCTGTGCGTTGTGTTTGAAGGCTGTCATGGTTTGACACTGGCACAATGCCAGTGCCCTCATGAAGATACCTTCTCCTTGGTTTCTGCTGTGAGATGTGACCAGGAATAAGCAAAGCAGGCTCTTACTTAGGGAAAAAGAACCAGAACTTTATTAACTATTCTACAACTACAGATAAAAAGGAACACACACACAGGGAAAATGAAAACTTCACAAGTGCATTTCCTCCTCCCCCCACCAAATTTCCAACCCAATACATTTGTTCTTCAAATCACCAACTCTCAGTCCAGCACCACCTTTTAGACAATCAATCTTCAGTTCATCAAGAGGAGAGGAGTCCTTCTTGTACCATGGGCTTCCCCTGGAAACACAGCTGAAGCCTCGTGTGTTTCTGTGTCACTCGTGGCACCGCCCGGAGTACATCTGCCGTCGTGACTTCTTCTTTTCCATGTCCAGTGCTCTCACCACTGAACACGGACCAAAACTGCTTCTAGGGTTGTCTTTTAAGGATGCTCTGTCCTGATCCAAAAAAGGCACAGTCTCTCCTTTGGGACACCTGTCCCCACAATCTCTCTTTTTGGGACACCTGTCCCCCCCATATTTTTTCACCCCCTGGGGCCGAGGGGCACCAACACTGAACCCTCTTGGTCCTGAGGCCATTGCCTCCCCCTAGAATGCAGTCTCTGTATCACAAGGAACATGGTTTTGTCCATGGCTATACAAAAAGAGTCCAGCAAAAGCCACTCCATCATCTCTTCCCACTAGGATTCTTCTCTATTCTTCTACTATCTCTCACTCGCCCAGACCTCTCTCACACTGGCCCATTTCTTCCTCATCTTCCACTCTATCTTCTAGGAAAAGTCAATGATCTGTAAAGTTCTCATTCTCCAAAAAGGGGTTAAAAGCTCCTACAAGCGGCCGGCTGAACCCCCCCTCTTCTCCGTCCCAGCCGTGCTGCCGGCGCAGGCCCATGTTTATCAAGCTTCAAGGTTACAGTCCCAGGCAGCGGCTCTCTCTCTCTCTCTCTCTGTGTCTCTCAGGGGGGGCTGCCCGATGGCTCCCAGTGTCTCTCTCTTTCTCTCTCTTCCACCTTTCCACCCCGGGGCTCAGGCCTACCTCTCTCGGCCACATGGCTTTCCCCTCCCCCTGCCCAGCCAGCAGCTGGGCCGGGGGAGAGACCCGAACTCTTTCCCGCCGGAAACCCAAGAGGACCCTCCCAGGGGAGAGCTCTGCTTTTAACTCCGTGTTCTCAGAGGCGTGTCCATGTCTCAATGGTCAGGTTAAATGCCAATATTAAAGTCTGAATATCCATTGGCCAAAAACACAGCATCTCAAAAAACACATTTCCTGTCAAACCACCACATTCTACTCTTCGCCTCTGAGAACACACTTTCTAAAATTATTAACAAAATTACAAAACACTTCAACACTTCTACAAAACAAGAAAACCTTCATCTCCAGATTTTACTATGCATCTACTTTAACTCAATACATGCTTTGTTCTTATTCTTCTTTGGTTCCATCTCACAGCTTTACTCACAACTTTATCTTATCACTCCCCCAAAATTCGATTTCCCGGTCAGGGAACCAAAAATGTCATGGTTTGACACTGGCACAATGCCAGTGCCCCCATGAAGATACCTTCTCCCTGGTTTCTGCTGTGAGATGTGACCAGGAATAAGCAAAGCAGGCTCTTACTTAGGGAAAAAGAACCAGAACTTTATTAACTATTCTACAACTACAGATAAAAAGGAACACACACACAGGGAAAATGAAAACTTCACAAGTGCATTTCCTCCTCCCCCCACCAAATTTCCAACCCAATACATTTGTTCTTCAAATCACCAACTCTCAGTCCAGCACCACCTTTTAGACAATCAATCTTCAGTTCATCAAGAAGAGAGGAGTCCTTCTTGTACCATGGGCTTCCCCTGGAAACACAGCTGAAGCCTCGTGTGTTTCTGTGTCACTCGTGGCACCGCCCGGAGTACATCTGCCGTCGTGACTTCTTCTTTTCCATGTCCAGTGCTCTCACCACTGAACACGGACCAAAACTGCTTCTAGGGTTGTCTTTTAAAGATGCTCTGTCCTGATCCAAAAAAGGCACAGTCTCTCCTTTGGGACACCTGTCCCCACAATCTCTCTTTTTGAGACACCTGTCCCCCCCATATTTTTTCACCCCCTGGAGCCGAGGAGCACCAACACTGAACCCTCTTAGTCCTGAGGCCATTGCCTCCCCCTAGAATGCAATCTCTGTATCACAAAGAACATAGTTTTGTCCATGGCTATACAAAAAGAGTCCAGCAAAAGCCACTCCATCATCTCTTCCCACTAAGATTCTTCTCTATTCTTCTACTATCTCTCACTCGCCCAGACCTCTCTCACACTAGCCCATTTCTTCCTCATCTTCCACTCTATCTTCTAAGAAAAGTCAATGATCTGTAAAGTTCTCATTCTCCAAAAAGGAGTTAAAAGCTCCTACAAGCGGCCGGCTGAACCCCCCCTCTTCTCCGTCCCAGCCGTGCTGCCGGCGCAGGCCCATGTTTATCAAGCTTCAAAGTTACAGTCCCAGGCAGCGGCTCTCTCTCTCTCTCTCTCTGTGTCTCTCAGAAGAGGCTGCCCGATGGCTCCCAGTGTCTCTCTCTTTCTCTCTCTTCCACCTTTCCACCCCAGAGCTCAAGCCTACCTCTCTCGGCCACATGGCTTTCCCCTCCCCCTGCCCAGCCAGCAGCTGGGCCGGGGGAGAGACCCGAACTCTTTCCCGCCGGAAACCCAAGAAGACCCTCCCAGGAGAGAGCTCTGCTTTTAACTCCGTGTTCTCAGAGGCGTGTCCATGTCTCAATGGTCAAGTTAAATGCCAATATTAAAGTCTGAATATCCATTGGCCAAAAACACAGCATCTCAAAAAACACATTTCCTGTCAAACCACCACAAAGGCTCACAAGCAGGTATTGTATTTGAAATAAGCAAGCATTGTTTAACCAAAGGTACCTGTGCTTACAGTGGTTGGATAGAACTACTGTCAATGTGCTTTTGCTTTGTGGGATTGGTCAAAACACTTATAAAGTGAGTTGTAATATTGAGTTCTGGGTCTGCTGCCTGGGATGTGAGCTGGTGGCATCTTCCCATTGTCATCACCATGGAATGAGGCTGATGCTGGAAAATCAAACAGCTCAAGGCACGTTCCCAGCAGTCCTGTCCTGTTTGTGATTTGTACACAGCCCCTGGCTGGTGACACTGAGTTGGCTGCACTGAGTTGTTTTTGTATCCCCGGAGCCCCCTGGGATCCCCACGGGGCTGAGGGATTGTCTGGGGACCTCTGCTGCTCACAGGGACCCCGGGATGTGTTCAAGTCTCTTTTCGCAGCCCAGCAGTCAAAGAAGGAGTCAGAGCTCTTCAGTTCTCATTCCCAAGGTTGTTTATTGTTTCTTATCCATAAAATTCTTTCTCTGCCCTGCCGAGGTCCATCCAGCAGGACAGACAGAGGCACACTGACACCCTCAGTTATCTTTTTATACTAAAAACTATGTGTACAATATTTACAATTCCTTCCCAATACCCATTACCTCTGTTAGACAGGGAGCTTCTACTCTAAACCAATCCCAAAAGTGCCACCATCACAGCAGAAGATGGAGGCCAAGAAGAAGAAGTAGAAAGGCTGGACACACCCAGATTCCTCCATCTTGCCCCCTGAACCCCCATTCTAAAAACCCCAAAAATCTATTTTTCACCCCATGACAAACTAATTATTATTCTACTTAGACTTTCATGCAGATGCTCATATAAGGTTGGTGATTTTTTCCATGGGTCATAATCAAAGCCAGAGGGGTCTTGGGCTCTGTGCCAGGGTCTCTGAGCCCCCTGGGAGGGGTTTGAGCAATCCAGGGCAGACAGGGATGTCCTGAATTCCAACTGGATTGTACAGTTTTGTGTCCAAAAAATTCTTAAATGGATGATTTTTAACCCATCTGAGCTGTGGGTGCTGCAGGGATGGGCCAGGGGAGGGGACACTGCTGGCTGTGACCCTTTAACGTGGTGACAAAGTGCCCAAAATACATCAAACTGCCCCCAAACTGTGCCCAAATCAGGGCAGGACCCCCTGAATCTTCCCAATTTCCCCGCTTTACACATATCTAAGAGATGATGACGTCAGTAGTGACATCACTGACCCCTCCAGGGCCGGCCGCTCCCCAGGCTGTGCCCACATCAGGGTGCACCCCTGGATTTGCCCATTCCCGATGATTTTTGACACGTACCGGAGAATGTGACATCAGCAGTGACATCACAGAGAGCCCAGGGGCTGTGCACGCCCCCCTTCATTTGCTCATTTCCACTGATTATCGACATGGGAAGGAGATGACGTGGCAGTGACGTCACAGAGCCAATCACCAGCACCTCACCCGCCGAGGGGATGACGTCAGCAGTGACGTCATGCACCCCATAACATCCTCCTACCTATTGAATTTCATGATTTTGACATAAGGAAATGATGTAGCAGTGACATCACAGAGCCAATCACCAGGCACCTCACATGGAGTATGGGTGACATCAGCAGTGACATCATACACCCCATAACATCTCCTAGCTATTGAATTTAGCTGGTTTTTACGTATGGGAATGACGTAGCAGTGACATCACAGACCCGATCACCAGGCACCTCACACGCCGAGGGGATGACGTCAGAAGTGACATCACACACCCCATGACATTTTTCTCGTTCTTGAATTTCACTTGTTTTGTTGCATGGGGATGGCATAGCAGCAACACGACTGAGCTGATCACCAGACAGCTCATGCAGTATGCAGATGACGTCAGCTGCAACGTCACCTCTAACACGTTCCTAGGCAGCCAACTCTCTGTTCTTGCTATACAGGCGGTAAAATGACGTCATGGTGACGTCAGGACCCCCCGGCGGTCAGATGGGACTGTGCAACGTCGTAACGCAGGGCGCACACATCACGCAGGCGCGTGCCACTCCCATTCATCATTTCCATGAACCGGAAGGATCACCAAAATGGCCGCCGCGCCCGAAGCTACCACCGCGCCACTGCTCTGCCGGCCACGGCGAGATCACTGCCCCACTCAGCTCTCCCCGGTTTTTCGTTTACCCCCTCTGAGCCGTTCTTCCCGTCCCTCTCGTTCCCGTTTTTTTCCGCTCCGCAGCGCCGCACGGCCGCTCTGCCGCGCTCCGCAGTCGGGAATTAGCGATGCAAATTTATGCGCGCAGAACCACGCCCTCCCCGCCGCCGGCTTTACGGCAAGCGGGAGTTTGCGACAGTACGCGCGCGTGGTGCGGGGGGCGGCGGCGCCGCGGTGACGGGACCGGGGGTGCTCGGGGGGTGTGTGAGGGGTCCCGGGGGTCTCTGAGAGATCCCGGGGTGCTCGGGGGTTTGTGAGGGATCCCAAGGGTGCTTGAGGGTCTCTGAGGAGAACCCGGGGGTCTGTGAGGGATCCCGGGATGCTCGGGATCTCTGAGGGGGTTCTGGGGGTGCTCGAGGGTCTCTGAGGGATCTCGGGGGTCTCCGAGGTGTCCCGGGGTCCCCTCTCCGCGCAGTTCGCCGCTGCCCCCAGCGATGTGTCCCTAGCGGGGTTCCAGGGCGGGCCGGTCCCGCGGTTCCCGTGCGAGGCCATGGCCGCCAGCAGCTCCAGCCGCATCCCGAGCCCGGAGCGGGGCCCTGTCGCTCCCTCGGCCGAGCAGGCGCTGCTGCGGGCCGGGCGGGCGCTGTGCGAGCGGCCCGGGGCGCTGCGGGAGCTGGGCGCGCTGCTGGAGGCGGCGGATGCCGCGGCGCTGGCCCGGCTGGCGGCGGCGCTGGGCGGGCTGGCGGCTCCGCCGCAACGGGAGCGGGACGGGGCCGAGCAGCCCGGCCGGGACACGGCGTTAGCGGCCGTGGCGGAGCGGGCGGAGCGCGTTGGCGCCGCGTTCCTGCTGCTCCTGCAGAAGCTGGAAGATGCCCGGAGCCAGGAGTCACCAGCGGTGGGGTCCATCCCGCGCCGGGTGCTGGGACACGCGTTCATCTTTGCTGTCACACACAAAGAGGAGAGGCCCTGGACCACGGCGAGGAGTCGGGCGGTGGCTCAGGAGGTGCTGGAGCGGCTGCTCCGGACTGCGGGCTGCGGGTCCGTGGAGGAATTCCTGCAGGGAAAGGAGGGGGATGAGGAAGGAAGATTCGGAGAGGTGATGAGGCTCCTGAAGCAGGAGTTAACCAAGTGAGTGGGGAGCAGAGTGTGGCGTGGTTGGATAGGAAATACTGGGAAATTTCTGAGGCTCAAAGAGATGATAAGTATGAAACCAGGAGCTTTACAAATGGAAGGTGTTGGGGGATGATTGTCAGGGTTTGCCGCCAGCTGAGAGCCTCGGGTGGAGGGGAAATGAGCACTGTGGTGGCTCAGGAGCTGCTGGAGCGGCTGCTCCAGGCTGCGGGTCCGTGGAGGAATTCCTGCAGGGAAAGGAGGGGGATGAGGAAGGAAGATTCGGAGAGGTGATGGGGCTCCTGAAGCAGGAGTTAACCAAGTGAGTGGGGAGCAGAGTGCGGCGTGGTTGGAGGGTGTCTGTGGGAAATACTGGGAAATTTGACACTCAAGAGATGAGAAGTATGAAACCAGGAGCTTTATAAATGGAAGGTGTCGGGATCTCTGCTGCTCAGAGTAGCCTCGAAAAAAGTTCCAAAGTCTCTTTGCCCAGCCCAGCACTTGAAGAAGGAGTCAGGGCTCTTCATTTCTCAGTCTCAAGGTTGTTTATTGTTCTTATCTATAAAAAATTTTCTCCTGCCCTGCCGAGGTCCGTCCAGCAGGACAGTTCCAGGCACTCTGCCTGCCCCCAGGGCAGGGTTATGTCTTTATACTAAAAACTACGTGTACAATGTTTACAATTCCTTCCCAATACCCATCACCTATGTTAGACACTGAGCTTCTACTCTAAACCAATCCCAAAGTGCCACCATCACAGCAGAAGATGGAGGCCAAGAAGAAGAAGGAGAAAGGCTGGACACACCCAGTTCCCTTCATCTTGCCTCCTGAACCCCCATACCAAAAACCCTAAAATCTACTTTTCCACCCTGTGATAACTGCACTAATATTCTACTTAATCTGTTGTTGCTTGCTGATCTTCATACAAGGTTGGTAATTTGCTCCATGGGTCATAATCAAACCCACGGGGGCATTTTGGGCTCTGTGCCAGGGTCTCTGAGCCCCCTGGCAGGGTCTGGGCTGCTCAGGACAGCCAGAGGGATCCCTGGCTCCTGACAGGAAGGTGTTGGGGGATCATTGTCAGGGTTTGCCGCCGGCCGAGAGCCTCAAGTGGAGGGGAAATGAGCACTGCGTGTTCCCTGAGCTGTGCCTGTCTCTCCAGAGACACCTGGAAGTGTAACCCTGCCTCCAAGGACGTGTTCTCCTGGTCTCTGCTCCGTGTCAGCTGGCCCCGGCTGTGCCCGCACCTGGAGCGGGTCCTGCCGCCCGCGCTGCTCCTCTCCGACGACTTCCAGGAGGAGAACAAAGTGCTGGGCGTGCGCTGCCTGCACCACATCGTCCTCAACGTGGTGAGGAAGGGAGGGCGTGGAGCCCCCTGCGGCCGCTGTGTGACGGGAGGGGCGATCACGGAATGTCCTGAGCTGGGAGGGACCCACAGGGACCCGAGTCCCAGCCCTGGCCCTGCGCAGACCCCACAACCATCTCATCCTGGAGCTCGGGCAGCCTCGAGGCCGTGCCCGTTCCCTGGGCAGTGCCCAGCACCCTCTGGGCAAAGAACCTGTCCCTAAAATCCAGCCTGACCCTGCCCTGACACAGTTCCACCTGTGGGTCAGGTTCCTAACTTCTCTTCCTGGTGAATGGCAGGGTTTAATCTGCATTTCCTGCAGTTCCCCAGACTCTGGGAAGGCCATGGCAGAGTTTAACCTGCATTTCCTGCAGTTCTTCACACCTCCCAAGCTTCAGGAAGACCATGGCAGGGTTTAACTTGCAGTTCCAGCAGTTCCCCAGACACTGGGAGGGCCATGACAGGGTTTAACCTGCATTTCCAGCAGTTCCTCACACCTTGCAGGCTTTGGGAAGGCCATGGCAGGCTTTAACCTGCATTTCCTCACACTCCTCCAGGCTTTGGGAGGTTTAACCTGCATTTCCAGCAGTTCCCCAGACTCTGGGAAGGCCATGGCAGGGTTTAACCTGCACTTCCTGCTGTTCCCCACACTCCCCAGGCTTTGGGAAGGCCATGGCAGGGTTTAATCTGCATTTCCTGCAGTTCCTCAGACTCTGGGAAGGCCATGGCAGGGTTTAACCTGCATTTCCTGCAGTTCTTCACACCTCCCAAGCTTCAGGAAGACCATGGTAGGGTTTAACTTGCAGTTCCAGCAGTTCCCCAGACTCTGGGAAGGCCATGGCAGGGTTTAACCTGCATTTCCTGCATTTCCTCACACTCCTCCAGGCTTTGGGAGGTTTAACCTGCATTTCCAGCAGTTTTTTACACTCCCCAGGCTTTGGGAAGGCCATGGCAGGGTTTAACCTGCATTTCCTCACACTCCTCCAGGCTTTGGGAGGTTTAACCTGCATTTCCAGCAGTTCCCCAGGCTTTGGGAAGGCCATGGCAGGCTTTAACCTGAATTTCCTGCATTTCCTCGCACTCCTGCAGGCTTTGGGAGGTTTAACCTGCATTTCCAGCAGTTCCTCGCAGGGCTGAGGGTTCTGTGCTGCCCAGCAGTGATGTCCTGCTCTCTGTTGTTGCAGCCAGGAGCGGATCTGTGCCAGTTCAACAGGGCCCAGGTGGTTTTCCACGCCCTCTACAACCACCTCTACTCACGGGAGGCTCCTCTCATCCAGGTAGGACGGGGCTGCCCTGGGCTTTGGGGGGCCCTGGGGTGCAGGGAGCCCCTCAGGTTCAGGCAGGAGGCTGAGCCTGTCCCTGTCACCAGGGAATAGATTGCAGGAAAACACCACAGAGGGAGGAGCTGCTCCCTCCTGCCCGTTCCAGGTGGGCAGGGAACGGCTTTGAAGCACCCAGCTGAGCCACGGGGTTGGGGTTGGTTGTGCTTTGGAGAGAACAGGAGCTCAGAGTCCCCGCTGTCCCCAAACCAGGCGGTGCTGCTGTGCCTGCTGGACCTGCTGCCCGTGCTGGAGCGATGCCAGCGGCGCCAGGGCCAGCCCAGGGCCACCTCCCCCTGGGACCAGGTGCTGCAGCTGCTGCTGACCCACATGGAGGCCGAGCACCGGCTGGCGCTGCGCAGGGTCTACGCAGGGAGCCTGCCTGCCTTTGTCACCAGGTGAGACACGGGGACAGGGCCACCTGAGCACCTTCCTGAGGAGTGGGAGCTGCACCTGGGGCCGTGCCCACCTTCCTGAGGGGTGGGAGCTGCACCTGGGGCTGTGCCCACTTTCCCAAAGGGGTGGGAGCTGCACCTGGGCTGTGCACACCTGCCTGAGGGATGGGAGCTGCACCTGGGGCTGTGCCCACCTTCCCAAAGGGGTGGGAGCTGCACCTGGGGCACTGCCCACCTTCCCAAAGGGGTGGGAGCTGCACCTGGGGCCGTGCCCACCTTCCTCAGGGGGTGGGAGCACAGGGATGGGCCCTGGGCTTGGTATCCAAGGGTTGGTTCCCCCCTCAGGGTGTTTTTAGGATTCAGGGGATCTGTCCCCCCTACTCAGGGTGTGTTTTTGGGATCTAGGGGATTATCCTTCCCCCTCAGGGTGTTTTTGGGATCCAGGGAATTATCCTCCCCCCTCAGGGTGTTTTGGGATCCAGGGGATCTGTCCCCCCTACTCAGGGTGTGGTTTTGGGATCTAGGGGATTATCCTTCCCCCTCAGGGTGTTTTTGGGATCCAGGGGATCAATCCTCCCTCCTCAGGGTGTGTTTGTGCTCCCAGACTCGGCATCCTCATCGTGAGGCACCTGAAGAGGCTGGAACGAGTCATCCTGGGCTACCTGGAGGTCTCTGATGGCCCCGGGGAAGAGGCCAGGCTGGGAATCCTGCAGGCTCTGCAGTGCACCATAGAGCACGCCTGGCCCAGGTACCACAAAAGCTGGCCTGACATGAATGTTTCATTCCTACCCTGAATGTTCCCACTTTAAAACCCAAAGTTACTTTTTCTTCAGGAAAAGCCCTGAAATCCTGAGGGAAAATTGTCCCACTGGCATTATTGAAAAACGTGGCTCCAAAATTAAGCTGGGGCCTCATTTTGACCCAACTTGTGCTGTTCCAAAAGCATAAATTGAACCACCATGGAGTAAACCCTGTGCTGTGGGCTGGGCTGTGCAGTGCCAGCATCCCCAACACCATCCCTGATTCCTGCCTGTCCGGGGCTGTCCTGGCAGCAATCCTGCCCCAGAGCAGCCCCAGGCTGTGCTGTCCCTGCCTGGGGAGGCTTTGGGATGAGCTCTTTCCCTTGCAGGATGCCCTGCAGGCTCCCCGTGCTCCTCAAGGCCCTGCTGAGGCTGCTCTGGGACGTTCACAGCGATCAGGGCCCGACCCCTGAGCCTGTCAGGGCTGCTCTGCTGCACGGGGCCACCCAGTGCCTCATCCTGCTGGACCACTGCTGCCAGGGCCAGGTCAAGGTGAGCCAGGGCTCCCTGGGGCTGCTGGGGACAGGTCAAAGTGAGACAGAGCTCCCTGGGGCTATCAGGGCCAGGTCAAGGTGAGCCAGGGCTCCCTGGGGCTGCCAGGGCCAGGTCAAGGTGGGTCAGGGCTCCCTGGGGCTGCCAGGGCCAGGTCAAGGTGGGTCAGGGCTCCCTGGGGCTGTCAGGGCTCTCTGCTGGCTGTTAGAGCTCTCTCGTGGCTATCAGGGCCAGGTCAAGGTGAGCCAGGGCTCCCTGGGGCTGCCAGGGCCAGGTCAAGGTGAGCCAGGGCTCCCTGGGGCTGCCAGGGCCAGGTCAAGGTGAGCCAGGGCTCCCTGGGGCTGCCAGGGCCAGGTCAAGGTGGGCCAGGGCTCCTTGGTGGCTTTCAGGGCTCCCTGGGGCTGCCGGGGACAGGTCAAGGTGAGTGAGGGTTCCCTGGGGCTGCCAGGGCTCTCAGGGCCCCTTGGTGGCTCTCAGGGCCCCTTGGTGGCTGCCAGGGCCCCTTGGTGGCTGCCAGGGCCAGGTCAAGGTGACTGAGGGTTCCCTGGTGGCTCTCAGGGCCCCTTGGTGGCTCTCAGAGCTCCCTGGTGGCTCTCAGGGCCCCTTGGTGGCTCTCAGAGCTCCCTGGTGGCTCTCAGGGCTCTTTGGTGGCTCTCAGAGCCCCTTGGTGGCTCTCAGGGCCCCTTGGTGGCTCTCAGAGCTCCCTGGTGGCTCTCAGAGCTCCCTGGTGGCTCTCAGGGCCCCTTGGTGGCTCTCAGAGCTCTCTGGTGGCTCTCAGAGCTCCCTGGTGGCTCTCAGGGCCCCTTGGTGGCTCTCAGAGCTCCCTGGTGGCTCTCAGAGCTCCCTGGTGGCTCTCAGGGCCCCTTGGTGGCTCTCAGGGCCAGGTTAAGGTGAGTGAGGGTTCCTTGGTGGCTCTCAGGGCCCCTTGGTGGCTCTCAGAGCTCTCTGGTGGCTCTCAGGGCCCCTTGGTGGCTTCCAGGCCCCTCTTCCCCCTCAGCCCAGCAGGAGTTTGGGTCCCCCCTCCCCAGCAGCGGTGCTGAGGGACTCGGGAGCTGTTGCTGGATGGGCTCAGTGTGGGCTGGCCAGGGTGGGTGGCACCATCAGTGCCAGGGCTCTGGCAGTGCTGCTCTGCTCCCTGCAGGTGCTGCTGGCAGGGCTGCACAGCAGCTGTGAGGAGAAGAGGCTGCAGGAGTGCTTCAGGAAGGTGCAGGAGAGCACCTGAGGTGTCTGACACTGCTCAGCCCCTTTTGTACAATAAAAATGTTGTGTTTATTTAAAGTTCTGTCCTTCTGTCCCACCTGCGAGCCCTACACCAGACAGAGGGGACAGGGGCACCTGGGGCTGTGCCCACCTTCCTTAGGGTCTGGGAGCTGCACCTGGGGCCGTGCCTGAGGGGTGGGAGCTGCACCTGGGGCTGTGCCCACCTTCCTGAGGGGTGGGAGCTGCACCTGGGGCCGTGCCCACCTTCCTGAGGGGGTGGGAGCTGCACCTGGGGCCGTGCCCACCTTCCCAAAGGGGTGGGAGCTGCACCTGGGGCTCTGCCCACCTTCCTGAGGGGTGGGAGCTGCACCTGGGGCCGTGCCCACCTTCCTGAGGGGTGGGAGCTGCACCTGGGGCTGTGCCCACCTTCCTGAGGGGTGGGAGCACAGGGATGGGCCCCGGGCCTGGTACCCAAGGGTTGGCTTGGGCTCTGTGCCAGGGCTCTGGCAGTGCTGCTCTGCTCCCTGCAGGTGCTGCTGCCAGGGCTGCACAGCAGCTGTGAGGAGAACAGGCTGCAGGAGAGCACCTGAGGTGCCTGACACTGCTCAGCTGCTTTTGTACAATAAAATTCTTGGTTTTATTTAAAGTTCTGTCGTTCTTGTCCCACCTCTGAGCCCTACACCTCCCCCAGACACAGCTGAGCTTTCCCCAGCCTTGCAGGGAGCAGCAGGGCCCTTCCTGGAGCAGAGGCTGGGCTCATCTTTTTGAGGTTGCAGAGGAGGTGGGAGATGTTCCTTTGAGCTGGGCTTCACCCAGCTGTACAAACTCACTGCAGCTGCCTGGGCTCGGGGCACAAAGCCCAGAACATGCCTGCAGTATCAAACCAGGCTCCTGTGAGGGCTGGGAGGTGGGTGACAGATGCTGCAGTCACACTCTGGAGGCACATCTGGAGTTCAGTCAGTACCACATGGGATCAGGAGGGCTCAGGCTGTTTTTGTCTTGGTGCTGGGCTCTGTCTCCTCCTCGTACTCTATCTCGATGTGGGGACGTTTTCTCCTGGCTGGGCCCTTCAGGGGCGTTTTCCCTTTAGATTTGGAGTGGGAGGCTTTCTCCTCCTCTTCTTCCTCCTCTTCCTGCTCCTCTTCACTGCTTGTCTCCAGTTTATCCATGTCCTGAGGAAGAATTGAGTGAGCAGAGTGATGTCAGGGCAGGTTGTGTAACTAAGCCTCCTCCTTCCCCAAAATCACCTCCTTACCATCCCACTCAGAGCTGGGCTGGGCTCCCACTGCACAATTCTCTTCCACAGCTGATTTTGCTGCCTCTTACCCCTCCCCAGAGGCACCCAGGGGTGCAGGTGCCCCTGCAGCTCAGCCTCAGTTGGGCCCTGGTGCTTCACCCACCTCAAAGTCGCTGAGCTCGCTGTCCTCTGCTTCCACAAACTCCCTCTTATCCACGTCCTGCAAGGAACAGAGGCAGGGACTGAGCACTGCAGTGTCATGGAAGAGCCACCAAAAGGCTCTTCTGAGTTGTTCTCAGCCCAGCTCAGCACCAAAGCAGGGCTGGAAGCTTTACCTCATCATCATCCTCATCTTCTTCCCTCTCTGCATCCGACTCGCTCTCGCTCTCTGCGTCTTGCTGCTGCAGGGCCTTGTCAAAGGCGTGGATGGGGAAGTTGTAAATGTCTCCATACTGAAAGGAAAATTGGCATTTTCCATGAGCCACAGGAGGAGGAAGATGCACTTTGGGCTGGGGGGGCACTGACAGCCTGCATGGGGCAGCATCAGACTGAGGTGTGGATCAGCCCCTTCCCAGCTGAGCCCACGCTCCTGCACAGCACAGGAGGGAGCCCTCATGTTTGGGGAGCCCTCGTGTTTGGGGGGAGCCCTCGTGTTTGGGGAGCCCTCGTGTTTGGGGAGCCCTCGTGTTTGGGGGAGCCCTCGTGTTTTGGGGCTCCCTGTGCACAAGAGGGGAGTCTTCATGTTTTAGGGCTCCCTGTATTTTGGGGAGTCCTCATGTTTTTGGGCTCCTTGTGTACTGGAGAAGAGGGCAGCCCTCATGTTTTGGGGCTCCCTGTGCACAGGACAGGAGGGGAGCCTTCGTGTTTTGGGGCTCCCTGTGTTTTGGGAAGCCCTCATGTTTTGGGGCTGCATGTGCACAAGAGGGGAGTCTTCATGTTTTGGGGCTCTCTGTGCACAGAGCAGGAGGGAAGCCCTCGTGTTTCGGGGCTCCCTGTGCACAGAACAGGGGAGCAGCCCTCATGTTTTGGGGCTCCCTGTGTTTTGGGAAGCCCTCGTGTTTTGGGGCTCCCTGTGTTTTGGGGCTCCCTGTGCACAGAGCAGGAGGGCGGCCCTCATGTTTTGGGGCTCCCTATGCACAGGACAGGAGGGGAGCACTTGTCTTTTGGGGAGCCCTCGTGTTTTGGGGCTCCCTGTGTTTTGGGGTTCCCTGTGCACAAGAGCGGAGCCCTCATGTTTTGGGGTTCCCTGTGTGTTGGGGAGCCAGGCATCCCCCAGGGCAGCTCCCTCACCGTGTCCTGCTTCAGCCTTTCCAGCAGCTCCTTCTCGATGGCGTTGTCCAGCTGGGCAGCGATCAGGGCTTTCTCCTAGGGAACACAGAGCAGCTGGGTGAGCGCCAGGGGCAGTGGGGACAGCAGCAGTGGCACGAGGTGACACGGGGCACTCGAGGTGACACAGGGGCAGTGGCACGAGGTGACACGGGGCACTCAAGGTGACACAGGGCACTCAAGGTGACACAGGGCCAGTGGCACGAGGTGACACAGGGGCAGTGGCACGAGGTGACACAGGGCACTCGAGGTGACAC
Organism: Molothrus ater; assembly: GCF_012460135.2. NCBI lineage: Eukaryota > Metazoa > Chordata > Aves > Passeriformes > Icteridae > Molothrus > Molothrus ater. Next base: position 2,202,907 of record NC_050505.2, on the reverse strand, counting down.
AGGGCACTCGAGGTGACACAGGAGCAGTGGCACAAGGTGACACAGGGGCAGTGGCACGAGGTGACACAGGGCACTCGAGGTGACACGGGGCACTCGAGGTGACACGGGGCACTCGTTACCTCCCGCCTGTTCTCGCGCCTCTCGATCTTCCTGCGCAGCGGGACGAGCTTCCTCCTGCAGGGAGGAACGGGGAACGTCACAGCCCTGGCAGGCAGCACCAGCAGCAGCTGCACGTTCCAAACCTCCTGAGGTGGGGGTGCCTCAGGATAAGGAAGATCTAAAGCCGGTAGGGAGCATCCAAAGGATGGGGAAGGGTCTGGAGGGGCAGCTCCTCCCGAGGGACAGCTCTGATCTCGGCTCTGTGGGACAGGGAATGGCTGGAGCTGTGGCAGGGCAGGCTCAGCCTGGATTTTAGGGGAAGATTCTTCCCCCAGAGGGTGCTGGGCACTGCCCCCAGGGAATGGGCATGGCCCAGGGGCTGCCAGAGCTCCAAGATGGACACTGCCCCCAGGGATGGACAGTGGGGTTGTTGGGGGTCTGTGCAGGGCCAGGAGTTGGGATCAACGACCCCTGGGGGTCCCTCCAGCTCAGGACATTCCCTCAGTGCATTTCTACACTGCAGTCCTGCAGCCAGGGATGCACAAGTGGGGTTTTTGGGGGGCCTTGTGGCTCCCTCCAGCTCAGCACAATCCCTCAGTGCATTTCTACACTGCAGTCCTGCAGCCAGGGATGCACAGGTGGGGTTTTTTTGGGGGTCTTGTGGGTCCCTCCAGCTCAGGACATTCCCTCAGTGCATTCCTACCCTGCATTCCTGCAGCCAGGGATGCACAGGTGGGGTTTTTTTTGGGGGTCCCTCCAGCTCAGGACATTCCCTCAGTGCATTTCTACACTGCAGTCCTGCAGCCAGGGATGCACAGGTGGGGATTTTTGGGGGTCTTGTGGGTCCCTCCAGCTCAGGACATTCCCTCAGTGCATTCCTACCCTGCATTCCTGCAGCCAGGGATGCACAGGTGGGGATTTTTGGGGGTCTTGTGGGTCCCTCCAGCTCAGGACATTCCCTCAGTGCATTTCTACCCTGCAGTCCTGCAGCTCATCCATGTCAGATCCATCTAAACCCCTCAGGAAAACGGGACCAGCTCTGTGTCCCAGCAGCACCAGCAGCTCAGGAGAGGGGCAGTGGCTCCAGAGGCCACCAGAGGTCACTGCCATGGTCCCTGCCGTGTCCCTTACTGCCTCTTGAGGGTCAGCTTGCGGATGCGGATCAGGTACTGCGTGATCTTGGTGAATCTCTGCTTGCACTTGTGCCGGATGAAGCGGGGCCAGTAGATGAGGTTCTCATCGATCTCCTCCAGAGCCTTCTCGTAGTTCTTGCTCAGCAGCACCTGCAGGGACAGGGGAAGGGCTGGGTGACAGAGCAGGACAAAAAAGGGACGTTTGGGGAGGGGCTGCATGGCCCCCAGAATCACGGGATTGTTAAGGAAAAGCCATCCAAGGTGGTCCCCACCTTGTCCCCATCCCCGAGCACTGAGTGCCACCCCCAGGATGGGGATTCCAAACCTCCCTGGGCAGTGCCATGTGGAAGGGGCTAACAGCAGGCCTGTCAGCTAAAGGAGCAAGAAGAAGCTGACAAGGAGCTCTCTCTCTCCAAGGCTGTAACCAAGGAGACAAGAGGAGTGAGGAACTGAAGAAAGATAAGAAGAGAACTTTGCAGCTGGATGAAGTATTTTCAGAAAGTTAGCTGAAGCCACTGTAACTTTTCACCAATGGTGTTATGTTGATTTATTTATTGTGGCCAATAGCTAGGGTAGAAGAAGTATACACAATTAGAAAGTGTATGAAAGGTCAGCCATGTTCAATAATAAAGAGTTGCTGTCTGAGACTGCTTGTGGTCTCTGCTTTGTGTCGTGACTGCCTCGACAAGGACAGTTCTATGCCATGGACATATTTTATGAAAAATCTTTTCATTAGGACTTTTTCTCCTGGGAAGCTGAGAGGCTTCAGAAATGAAATGTAAACAATAATTATCTGCTGCTGTGGAATGCAATGGGTGCATCTTTGATTGGTTTCTAATTAATAGTCAATCACAGTCCAGCTGTCTCAGACTCTCTGGTCAGTCACAAGATTTTATTATCATTCCTTTCTATTCCTTGCAAGCCTTCTGATGAAATCCTTTCTTCTCTTCTTTTAGCATAGTTTTAATATATAATTTTCTTTTCATATAATATCTATCATAAAATAATAAATCAGCCTTCTGAAACATGGGAGTCAAGATTCTCATCTCTTCCCTCATCCTGAGAGCCCTGAGAACACCAGCACAGTTCCATGCCTGAGCAGCCTTTCCATGGAGAAATTCCTGCTGCTGCCCACCCTGTCCCTCCCCTGGAACAGCCTCCCTGCCCCCTGTGGGGACCCCAGGGCTGCTGTCCCTGCTGTGTCCCCGAGCTCACCCGTTCCCAGAGGCGCCGGGGAAACGCCGCCCGCTCGATGGTCTTCATGTAGAGGTAACAGCGACCTGGGGAAAACAGGGGAGGTGGAAAATGCCTGTTTTATACCTGGCTGTTCACAAATATTCAAATGAATATTGTCTGTGTTGTGTTAGAAAGTGATTCATTCTCGTAAGTAGAGTGTTAAATATAGTTTTAGGTTATAACATAATGTTAAAATAGAAACGATGCTATGTAAGATACTTTTTTAAAGAAAGGACTTGCACTGAGATAGCAGCCACAGGACACCTGAATCTTTCAGAGAAAGAGAATTTATTGCTCCGTTATCAGAAGAAACGAACTTTTTCCTGCCTCGCTCAGTTAGGATTCAGAGGAAGAAGCTGACACTGCCCAGACAGAATCCTGTGTTTGAATGGAATTTATGCACCATGGATGAGGTGTATGAATGTGCAACAGGCTGTTGCTTTTAAGGGTTAATCCTCTGTTAATGTGGGTCCTTTCTCAGGTTTATTTTGCCCAGAAAGAGGTACCTGGACTGTCCCCAACTCTTTGTATGTATTGTCTCATATTGTCCTAAATCCTAATTGTCCAAATTATTATTACTCTAATTATATTACTATTTTTATAACCATTTTATTACTATTAAACTTTTAAAAAAAATTTTAAAAACAAGTGCTTGGTGTTTTTCACAGGGAACAAACCCCCTGAGCCCCTCCCCAGAGCCAGGCTGCCCTCAGGCAGCACCACCCACCCCTCCCTGCCCGCTGCATCCCAGCCCCATGCAGGCCGGAAAAGATCAAATCCAAACTTCGATCCCCAGTGCCACATCCCAGCATTCCCATGGCACCTCAAGGACTGGGGACTCCAAACCCCTCCTGGGGGCCCTTTTCAAGGCCTGATGCCCTTTCCATGCAGGAATCCCTGCTCCCACCTTTCTCCTCCCGGACCGTGGCGTACTGGCTGTTGGCCAGCGGGCAGGAGGAGCGGTTGCACAGCCCCGTCAGGTTGTACTCGTTCCTGCAGAAATTCTGCGTTTTGGTGCTGCAAAAAAAGGGACAGGGAATCCATGAGGGGAGGGCAGGAACACCCCACCGCTCCCAGCCTCTGTGACTCTCGCATGTGGTGGCACAGAGGGGACACTTTAGTATAGGAGAGGTGGCCTTTGAGTCCTAGCAAAACAGAAGTTTTGTACTTGAATATCTGTGTAGAGGCTTTGCCCTGGGAGGTCCTGGTTGCCCTTGATGGGCTGCAGCTGCCATGTCCTTAATTGGGCTGCAGCTGTGACCAATGAAGAGAACTGGGATAAAAGGGGGTGGTTTAGCCAGTCAGGGAGAGCCTTGAAGGAGCCCTGAACTGGGAAAGAACAGCATGCAGAAGAAGGAGTCTGTGCTGTGAAGATCTGCAGCCATAAGAATGCACTGAGGAGGTACGGACTTTAGAAATCTGATAACAACAGTATCAGATGTTGTATGATGTATGGGACTCTAGAAATAGAACAACAACACTTTAGGGGGTACCCGAGCACCGAGCTGGACCCCCCAAAGTCCCCACCCCACCGTGTCCCCCAGACTCACGTCATCTTGTAGGAGCAGAACTGCCTGTTCCCCAGCATGCTCCAGACAACCTGCAGGGGACACAAACAGCGGTGACCTCATTTATCATCCCCACAAAAACCCCTCCAACAACCACTCTCCATGAAAATAACTGCCCTGATCATAACAGGCCTAGGCAGCACTTTAGCCTGAGAAATTTCAAAAATAGCTCAAACACTCATCCTCACAAAGCAAACTCCTCTCTCAAACTTCTCCTAGGATACTTTAACCCTTTAATCCACTGCCTAAGCATAACTAACTTCCTCAACAGAGAACAAAACATTGCCTCTCACCTAATTGAGCTCTCCTGATACAAAATACAAAAAGCCCAGAAGGACCAGCCAAGCTGCAACTAATAGCAACCAAAGCTGCCACCACCCTCCACTCCGGCCTAATCAAAGCTTACTTAGGATCATTCGCTTTATCCGTCCTCATCATCCTCATATCCACATAGAGAAACAACCAGTGGCCCTCAACCTTCATAAAAACCATCAAATCCTGAAAATCACCCACGACGCCCTAATCGACCTCCCAGCACCATCAAATACCTTAACACGATGAAACACCGTGACACCCCTCACCCGCGTGTCCCTGCCAGCTCCGGCAGCTGACGGGGGACACCCCACAAACATTGGGGTTTGCTCGGTGTCCCCCGGCCGGGAGAGCGCCCGGGCACAGCACGAGTGCTGCTGCCAAGTCCCCATTCACACTCCCGGTGTCCCCGGAGCCACAGCCGCGCTGAGGACACACAGGGGACCCCCGGTGCCCCGGTCCCCTCACACCCGCGCTGGGCACACGCAGGGAACCCCCGGCCACGTGAGGCGGGCGCACGGCCGGGCCCGGCGGCGGGGCAGACGTTTGATACGGGGCCGAAAGAACGGTGGGACTCACATCGTCGGAATGCATGGTGGCGGTGACAGAGGTGGCGGCGGTGACACAGACGGCGGTGGCGGTGACAGAGGTGACAGCGGTGGCGGTGACAGCGGGCACTGACGGCGGTGAGGGTGCCGGCCGCGCGGTCTAGGGCGCCGCCATTACAGGAAAGGGCGGGGCCCTCCAAGTCTCGCGAGAGCGGCGGCCCTGAGGGAGAGGAAAAGGGCGGGAAGGAGGGCGGGCCGCGCTGTCATGGCGGCCGCGCCCCCTCAGGGCGAAGAGCCCACAAAGTCTCACTCAAAGAGACGCTGAGGGAGACAGGCAATAAAGACCCACAGTTTAACCTGTTCCCTTTCCCTGCCGTGCAGAGCAGAGGAAAAGAGGAAAATGTTCTTACCCCGGCACCCGGCTGGGAGCGTGGAGCCGCTGCCGCCGCGCCGAGCACTGCTCGCACCGGGATTTGCGGTTCCCGTCGGCAGCGAGGGGAGGAGCGGCCCCGGCCCCGCAGGTGTCCCCGGAGCCTCGCTGGTGTCCGGGAGCGACAGCGGGGCCGGGCCGGGGGGGCAGGAACGGAGATCCGAGCTCCGGGCTCGGGCGGGGCTGAGCCCTCCCGGGACACCGGGAACCCCGCCGGGATGGGTATCGGGAACCGGGAATTCCCGATCACCGGGAATCCCGCCGGGATCGGGCACAGGGAACAGGGAATCCTGCAGGGATGGGGCACCGGGAACCGGGAATTCCCGAGCACCGGGAATCCCACTGGGATGGGGCACCAGGCACCGGGAGTCCTGCTGGGATCGGGCACTGGGAATCCCGCCGGGAGGGGGCACATGGCTCGGGATTCCCAAGCATCAAAATTCCTGCCGGGATCAGGCACCCAGCCCGGGATTCCTGCCAGGATGGGGGCACCCGGCCTGCGAATCCTGAGCACCGAAATTCCTGCTGGGATGGGGCACCTGGCCCAGGATTCCCGGGATTTCAGAACACCGGGATTCCCGCCTGGATCAGGGCACCTGTCTCGGGATTGGCACCCGCAGGTTTTGGTCCCTCCTGACCTCGGGGCTCTCTCCTGCCCTGGGATGCTCTCCCTGCCTTTTCCAGGCCGGCTCCTCCCTGGCAGAGCTGGAAAATCCCCCAGACCTGGCGAGGTTTTGCAGTGGGGCTCTCTCTGTCCTTCCATCATTCCTATTTTCCTAAACTTCTGACACTTGGCTCCGTGATTCCCTTTCAAAGCCCAAACCAAGGCTGTTGGGGAAGATGGAACAGGAAAGCCTTATCAATATGATTGTCTGGCAAAAGATTTTGAGAATATGGAAACTATAAGTGAGATGGAAATGAAAGCAGCTTTAAGATACCTCAGTTACTGAACAACTGGAAAACAATGGTGTGGCTGGCTGAAGGTGATCCCCTTTTGATGGAACAACACCCTCTGCTTGCAGACAGCTTAAAATGTTAAAATGTTAATACAGCACTAATAACACAACACAATACAGGTAGTAAATATCTGCTTAGAGCCATTTAATCTGCACTTTTCACAGCGGGGCAGCAGCACCATCTGCTGAGGGAGTGTGGAGCTGTCACTGTCATTTTTTGTGGAAAAATCCTCTTTGCCCAGGGCTTTGCTCCTGGGAAGATGAGAAGCCTCAGAGAAAAAGGAAAACAATAATTATCTCATTGCTTCTCCTGTGTTTTGCTGCTTTGGAGTGTGGTTGGACATTGTTTATCCAACTTGTGAATTCTTTTAACTTAATGGTCCGGCTGTGTCAGACTCTGGAGAGTTACAAGTTTTCATTATTATCTTTTAGCCTTGTGTCTGAATTTTTCCTGTATTCTTTAGTATAGTTTTGTATAGCATTCTTTAATATAATATAATTTAATATCATAAAATAATAAATCAGCCTTCTGAGAACATGGAGTCAGATTCTCAATTCCTCCTTCATCCTGGGGATCCTGCAAACTCAACAGAAGGCTCCCAATTCTCCTTCACCTTCCCCTTTTTTTTCCTTTTCCCCTCCTGTTTTTTCTGCATTTAACCCTTTCTGTGGAGTTATCTGTTCTGTTTGCTGCCCCCTCGGGAGGTTTCCTGTCTCTCTGCCTCCTTGCTGCCCCAGGCAGAATCACCCAGATCTCTTTGCAGATGTTTTCCCCAAATATTTCCAGTTCTGAGCCAGCAGGGGGGGGATTGATTTAAAACCCCAACCCGTTCTGTCTCACAGCTCCATCTTTCTCGCTTTACTTCCCTTTTCCTTCCTTTTGCTTTTTATTCTTCTATTTTGCTGTTTTTCTGTCTCTTATTATTTTAACAGTTTTTTAAATTTTTCTTCATTCCTTTTCCTTATTTTCCTCTTCCTCTTTTCTCTTGCCTTTTTCCCTCATACCTTTCTCCTTTTGACTTTGCAATTTTTTTTTACCCTTATCCATTAACCTTTTCCCTTCCTCTTCCCTTTTCCTCTTCCTCTTCCCTTTTCCTTTTCCCCATTTCCTCTTCCTCTCCTCCTTTTCCTTTTTTCCTTTTCCTTTTCCCCTTCCTCTTCCTTTTGCCCTTTCAGGACCTGGGACAGCTCCGGCCCCGCCCCTCCCCACCGGTGGGCGTGTCCCGTGCGTCACTGGGCGTGTCCGTGCGTCGCGGGGCGTGTCCCTGTGCCCGCTATAACAGCGCATGCGCGGCCGCCCCCTTAGCAGCCGGTCCAACATGGCGGCGGTGCGGGCGCTGCGCGGGGCCGTGAACGGCGCCGGGCCCGGCGGGCCCCGCGAGCAGGCGGCGGCTCTGACCCGCGATTTCCTGTCCCAGCCGCGCCTCAGTGAGTGCGGGGGGACCCGGGGGGCTGCGGGAGGGGGGATCCGCCCGCTTCGGGGGCCGGAGCGCCGGGCCCGGGCAGGCCGCAGCGCCGGCTCGCCCACCCTCTCATAACATCCCGGGTTAATTAACACCGTAATTAACCCGCCCCGCCTGGCCCGTGTCCTTCCCGAAGAGCCGGGGTTTGTTCCGGGAGCTGGAAGTGCTGGCGGTGGGATGGAGTCTGTATTTAACACTGAATTGAGAAATCGGGGGTGAAAAAGGGGAAATGCGGGGCTTTGGTAAAATCGCTTTATGGCAGTGCAGTGGGGAGAAATCAGAGTGCGCGAAGGTGTTTTTGCGGCTGCAATTACATAAAATGGCTTTACCTGTGCCCTAAATAGCACTGGGAGCTGCAGGGGCTGCCCAGCAGCTCCTGGATCACGGATCCTTTGGGAATTTCAGCCAGGTTTGGAAGCCAAACCCATCGCTGCAGTTCCAGGGCTTCACCCTGGAGCAGAGGCTGCTGGCCAGGGCTGGAGCCAGGGGGATTCCAGGGTTTTCCATGGAGATTCTGGATTTTCCCTGAACTGGGAAAATGGGAAATGTTCCGGGCTGCCTTTGGTTTGCCGTGGAACTGCCTGAGAGGCTGATTGAGGAAGGAGAGCTCATGAGACAGTCACGGGGTGAAATGCCTCACTCGGGGTCAGCCTTTCCACGTGAAATGCCTCACTCGGGGTCAGCCTTTCCACATGAAATGCCTCACTCAGGGTCAGCCTTTCCACATGAAATGCCTCACTCGGGGTCAGCCTTTCCACATGAAATGCCTCACTCAGGGTCAGCTTTTCCATTCCTTATGTCCTGGTCCCATTCCTGATTATCCCAATCCTATTCCCTGCTTCCCATTCCCCGTTGCCAATCCCATTCCCTATATCCCAATCCCATTCCTGGTTCCCAGTCCTATTCCTTGGTGCCGTTTCCAATCCCTATCCTGGTCCTCAGTCCCTATTCCCAATCCCTGTTCCCATTCCCTGTGTCTCATTCCAGTTCCCCGTTCCCAATCCCCATTCCCTATATCCCAGTCCTGTTCCCAATTCCCATTGCCCCATTCCCTGTTCCCATTCCCTATATCCCAGTCCCATTCCCAAATCCTGGTTCCTAATCACATTCTTGGTTCTCCCAGCCCCATCTCCTAGATCCCCTTCCCTATATCCCAATCCTATTTCCTGTTACAAATCCCATTCCTGATTATCCCAATCCCATTCCCTATATCCCAGTTCCCAGTCCCATTCTTGATTATCACAACCCTATTCCCTGTTATTAATCCCATTCCCTATATCCCATTCCTTGTATCCCAGCCCCATTCCCTATTACTAATCCCATTCTCTATATCCCAATACACTCCCTGTTACCAATCCTATTCCCTATGTCCTGTTCCCAGTTCCCTATATCCCAATCTCATTCCCAGTTCCCAGTCCTATTCCCTGTTGTCATTCCTAATGCCGTTTCCAATCCCTTTCCCATTCCCTATATCCTGGTTCCCAGTTCCCATTTCCTGTTCCCATTCCCAGTTCCCAATGCTGTTCCCTGTTCCCATTCCCTGTTCCCATTCCATGTTCCCAATCCCATTCGTTGTTCTTGTCCCGGTTCCCAATCCCCATTCCCAATCCCATTCCCTAAATCCCGTTCCCAATCCCATTCCCTCTATCCTGGTTTCCAGTCCTGTCCCCATTCCCAGTTCCCCATTCCCAATCCAATTCCCTATTTCCCCATTTCCTGTTCCCAATCCCATTCCCTCTATCCTGGTTTCCAGTCCCAGTTCCCCATTCCCAGTCCAATTCCCTGTTTCCCCATTTCCTGTTCCCAATCCCATTCCTTCTTCCTGTCCCCATTCCCCATCCCACCTCCTGTGGCCCTGAGCTGTTTCCTCCTCTCGCTGACCCCGGGTGCCTGTTCCTGCTCAGGCCCAGCAGGGATTGGGCCCGGGGCTCTCTCGGGGTGCTCAGGGGGGTTGCAGGGCTAAAGCTGAGCTTAGGGGTTTAAGCCTGGCTCTCCTGAGCCGGAGCAGTTTGGTCAGGGTTAGGGTTAGGGGCTGACCTTGCAGCAGTTCCAGCTCTTTTATTGCAGTGTCAGCACCTGGGGAGGGCCCTGGGGGTTCCCAGATGGGATTTGGGGTCCTGGCTGGGCTCTGGATGAACCCACTGGGATTTGGGGTCCTGGGATTTGGGGTCCTGGCTGGGCTCTGGATGGCCCCTCTGGGATTGGGGATCCTGGGATTTGGGGTCCTGGGATTTGGGGTCCTGGCTGGGCTCTGGATGAACCCGCTGGGATTGGGGATCCTGGGATTTGGGGTCCTGGGACTGGGAATCCTGGCTGGGCTCTGGATGAACCCACTGGGATTTGGGATCCTGGGATTGGGGATCCTGGCTGGGCTCTGGATGGCCCCACTGGGGTTTGGGGTCCTGGGGTTTGGGGTCCTGGCTGGGCTCTGGATGGCCCCACTGGGGTTTGGGCTCTGCATGGCCCCACTGGGGTTTGGGCTCTGGGTGGCCCCACTGGGGTTTGGGGTCCTGGCTGGGCTCTGGATGGCCCCACTGGGATTGGGGATCCTGGGATTGGGAACCCTGGCTGGGCTCTGGATGAACCCACTGGGATTTGGGGTCCTGGGATTTGGGGTCCTGGCTGGGCTCTGGGTGGCCCCACTGGGATTTGGGGTCCTGGCTGGGCTCTGGATGGCCCCACTGGGATTGGGGATCCTGGGATTTGGGGTCCTGGCTGGGCTCTGGATGAACCCACTGGGGTTTGGGGTCCTGGGATTTGGGGTCCTGGCTGGGCTCTGGGTGGCCCCACTGGGGTTTGGGGTCCTGGCTGGGCTCTGGGTGGCCCCACTGTCCCTTTCCCTCCTGGGATGGGCTGAGGAGCAGCCCCAGCTGTGACCCTGAGGGAGCTCTGAGTCAGGATTTCCCTGCCTTGGGTCAGCTGATGCTTTTTCCCTGAGCTGGGAGCAAAATCCTCCCTTGGAATGGCAGAACCATGGAATGGTTCAGGCTGGAAGGGACCTAAAACCCACCCAGGGCCACCCCTGCCATGGGGACACCTCCTGCTGTGCCAGGGTGCCCCAAGGCCCCTCCAGCCCGAGCAGGGAATTCCTGTCCTGGGAATAAACACTGGGATCACCCCCAGGAGCAGGAAAATGCTCCAGGAATTCCTGTCCTGGGAATAAACACTGGGATCACCCTCAGGAACAGGAAAATGCTCCAGGAATTCCTGTAATGGGGAATAAACACTGGGATCACCCTCAGGAACAGGAAAATGCTCCAGGAATTCCTGTAATGGGGAATAAACACTGGGATCACCCCCAGGAGCTGGAAAATGCTCCAGGAATTCCTGTCCTGGGAATAAACACTGGGATCACCCCCAGGAGCTGGAAAAATGCTCCAGGAATTCCTGTAATGGGGAATAAACACTGGGATCACCTCTAGGAGCAGGAAAAATGCTGGACACCCAATCCTGTCCCCAATCCTGCCTGTGGTGTTCCTAATAAACAGAAATCAGACCCCAAATTTGAGCCCGGTGCTGGGGATGGAGTGGGAAATGGGAAGGGATGAAATGGAAAATGGGATGTGGGAAATGGGAAGGGATGAAATGGAAAATGGGATGTGGGAAATGGGAAGGGATGAAATGGGATGTGGGAAGGGATGAAATGGGAATTGGGACATGGGATGGAATGGGAAATGGGACATGGGAAATGGGATGTGGGAAGGGATGAAATGGAAAATGGGAAGTGGGAAATGGGATGTGGGAAGGGATGGAGTGGGATGTGGGATGTGGGAAGGGATGAAATGGGACATGGGAAGTGGGAAATGGGATGTGGGAAGGGATGGAGTGGGAATTAGGGTGTGGGAAATGGGATCTGGGCTGTTCCTGAGGAAGTTCCTGGTCCTGACTCCTGCCCTGTGGTTTTGGGGTTTTTTTCCAGCTTACAAAACCGTGTCAGGTGTGAACGGGCCCCTGGTTATCCTGGACCAGGTTAAGGTAAATTCTCAGCTGTTCATGGAGATTTTGGAGGGGGAGTTGCCAAGAAAAGTTGGGAAAGGTAAAATCCACCTGCTGGGAAGTTCCCCAGAGGCATTTTGGTGCATTTCTGACTGCTGGGATGAATGGGAGTGGGACATTCCTCTGAGGCAGGAGGAAAGGGAGAAAGGAAGCAGAGTTTGGGTTTTTCTTTCATTTCTAGGGGAAAGAAAGGAAGCAGAGTTTGGGTTTTTCTTTTCTAGGGGAATGAAAGGAAGCAGAGTTTGGGTTTTCTTTTCATTTCTAGGGGAAAGAAAGGAAGCAGAGTTTGGGTTTTTCTTTCTTGAGGAAAGAAAGGAAGCAGAGTTTGGGTTTTTCTTTCATTTCTTGAGGAAAGAAAGGAAGCAGAGTTTGGGGTTTTCTTTCATTGCTTGAGGAAAGAAAGGAAGCAGAGTTTGGGTTTTCCTTTCTTGGGGAAAGAAAGGAAGCAGAGTTTGGGGTTTTCTTTCATTGGGAAAGAAAGGAAGCAGAGTTTGGGTTTTTCTTTCTAGGGGAATGAAAGGAAGCAGAGTTTGGGGTTTTCTTTCTAGAGGAAAGAAAGGAAGCAGAGTTTGGGTTTTTCTTTCTTGAGGAATGAAAGGAAGCAGAGTTTGGGGTTTTCTTTCTTGAGGAAAGAAAGGAAGCAGAGTTTGGGTTTTTCTTTCATTTCTTGAGGAAAGAAAGGAAGCAGAGTTTGGGTTTTTTCATTTCTTGGGGAAAGAAAGGAAGCAGAGTTTGGGGTTTTCTTTCTTGAGGAAAGAAAGGAAGCAGAGTTTGGGTTTTTCTTTCTTGAGGAAAGAAAGGAAGCAGAGTTTGGGTTTTCCTTTCTTGAGGAAAGAAAGGAAGCAGAGTTTGGGTTTTCTTTCTAGGGGAATGAAAGGAAGCAGAGTTTGGGTTTTTCTTTCTAGGGGAATGAAAGGAAGCAGAGTTTGGGGTTTTCTTTCTAGAGGAAAGAAAGGAAGCAGAGTTTGGGTTTTTCTTTCTTGAGGAATGAAAGGAAGCAGAGTTTGGGGTTTTCTTTCCTGAGGAAAGAAAGGAAGCAGAGTTTGGGTTTTTCTTTCTAGAGGAAAGAAAGGAAGCAGAGTTTGGGTTTTCCAGAGCCCTGGAGTGCTGATGCCATTCCAAGCTGAAGTGAAGCTTTGCTTTGCTCCCAGCCTTTCTGTTTGCACATCAATGCTCTGGAAAAGGAAGCTGTGGACACTCCTGGCTTCTTTTCAAGCTGCTCTTAAGGGCAAAGCTGCTGCAGGTTTTTCTTCTTGTGCAGAGGCTGCACTGGGTCTTTCTGCCACTATTTGGGCATTTTAGAACTAATTCTGGCACCTCCAACCATCCAAATATTCCCATAAAAACAGCTTTACCTTGAGAGGTTTAATATCCTGGGCAGGAGTTTGGTTCTGATGATGAAATTATTCTTTAAAATGGAGGAGTTTTTAAGAAAGCAGGCTGTGGGAGGTGGTGATTTTTGTTTGCTGGCTGGAGTTTAACCCCTTCCCTCCTCCCTGTGCCCCCTCAGTTCCCCAGGTACGCCGAGATTGTGCACCTGACCCTGCCTGATGGCACCAGGAGGAGTGGGCAGGTGCTGGAAGTCAGTGGCTCCAAAGCTGTGGTTCAGGTAGGAGCAGGAAGCTCTTTTCCCATCATTAATCCACCAGGATGAGCCTCAAACCAAATCAAACCTTCCTGGAGATTTGTTCTTTATCAATGGAAACAAAAAATCACCTGCTTGTTCCAGTGCAGGTGGCGTTGATAATTTGAGGAGATTTCTGACTGTGCACAGTCACATTCTTGTTTCCACCCTCCTGGATTTATTTCCACCCCACTGAATTTATTTCCACCCTCCTGGATTTATTTCCACCCCCCTGAATGTGTTTCCACCCTCCTGTATTTATTTCCACCCCACTGGATTTATTTCCACCCTCCTGGATTTATTTCCACCCTCCTGGATTTATTTCCTCCCCACTGGATTCCTTTGCTGCTGGATTAAAGGAATCCCCTGGAATCTGCAGAGTTGGATTCCAGATCAGCCCTGTGCTGATATTTTAAGTATTTCTCCTAAAAAGCTGTTTCTTGTTCATATGATTGAATCTGGCAGGGGAAACACTTGAGAGCAAAGGAATTGCACCAGGTTTGGTGGTTGTTGCTGATAAAATTTAGGATTTTTTAGGGAAGCTCTTTTCCCATCATTAATCCATCAGGATGAGCCTCAAACCAAATCAAACCTGCCTGGAGATTTGTTCTTTATCAATGGAAACAAAAAATCACCTGCTTGTTCCAGTGCAGGTGGTGTTGATAATTTGAGGAGATTTCTGACTGTGCACAGTCACATTCTTGTTTCCACCCTCCTGGATTTATTTCCACCCCCCTGAATGTGTTTCCACCCTCCTGGATTTATTTCCACCCCTCACTGGATTTATTTCCACCCTCCTGGATTTATTTCCTCCCCACTGAATTCCTTTGCTGCTGAACTAAAGGAATCCCCTGGAATCTGCAGAGTTGGATTCCAGATCAGCCCTGTGCTGATATTTTAAGTATTTCTCCTAAAAAGCTGTTTCTTGTTCACATTAAGGAATCTGGCAGGGGAAACACTTGAGAGCAAAGGAATTGCACCAGGTTTGGTGGTTTTGTTGATAGAATTCAGGATTTATTTTCTTTTAAAGCAGTTTTTTTTGGGGATTTTCTCCCAGCTCTTGAAGCCCTTTCAGAGCAGCTCCTGCTTTGTGCCCTGAAGCTGCAGGTGAAGCAGCATTCAGGATTTACTTTGTGAAGCACAAAACTCCTGTCCTATGGTTTATTTTTCTTTTTCCTGCTGCATTTGCAGGTATTTGAAGGCACTTCAGGGATTGATGCCAAGAAAACCTCCTGTGAGTTCACTGGGGACATCCTGAGAACCCCGGTCTCAGAGGACATGCTTGGTGAGGATTTACCTGTGGATGTGAGCAGTGAGCAGATTGATCCAAATTTACCTGCTTTTCACAATAATTCTCATTTTTCTTGCTGTTTCCTATAGGCAGAGTGTTCAATGGGTCAGGAAAACCCATAGACAGAGGTCCCATTGTCTTGGCTGAGGATTTCCTGGACATTATGGGTTTGTTCTTAATCCTTTCCTGAGGGGGAGTGAAGTCAAACCTGGTGTGTTTCAGCTTTCTGAATTTCTATATTTGAACACAAGAACTAACTCTGGGTATATATTAGAACACAAGATCTAACTTGGGAGGAGCTTCATCTCATTTTTGAGTAAATTTTTGAGAAAATTTTCTGCAACATTTGAAAGATGCTCTTTGTTATTTGTAGACTTAATTCTGCAACACCTAAAGGTGAAATGCTGAAAATGTGGCAGAGTTTTGAATAATTTTTACCACTGACATGAGCATTTAACAGCAGAGTCTTGAGAGGTCAGGTGTACCCAGGTGCAGCTGAAGATCTGTTGGTGTCACAGTGGGGTTGGTACCCATTTTTGAGCATGTGTATGGCACCAAATTCTAATTAAATTAGAATTTAAGTGCAAGGAGATGAGTGCAAGGAGATGAGGGAGTAGAAAATTGTCTGCAATGTTTGAAAGATGCTCTTTGTTATCTGTAGACTGAATTCTGCAACACCTAAAGGTGAAATGCTGAAAATGTGGCAGAGTTTTAAATCATTTTTACCACATGAGCATTTAACAGCAGAGTCTTGAGAGGTCAGGTGTGCCCAGGTGCAGCTCAAGATCTGTTGGTGTCACAGTGGGGTTGGTACCCATTTTTGAGTATGTGTATGGCACCAAGTTCTAATTAAATTAGAATTTAAGTGCAAGGAGATGAGGGAGCAGAAGATTTTCTGCAACGTTTGAGAGATGCTCTTTGTTATTTGTAGATTTTTACCACACCTAAAGGTGAAATGCTGAAAATATGGCAGAGTTTTAATTCATTTTTACCACATGAACATTTAACAGCAGAGTCTTGAGAGGTCAGGTGTGACCAGGTGCAGCTCAAGATCTGTTGGTGTCACAGGGGGGTTTGTACCCATTTTTGAGTACGTGTATGGCACCAAGTTCTAATTAAATTAGAATTTAAGTGCAAGGAGATGAGTGCAAGGAGATGAGGGAGCAGAAAATTGTCTGCAATATTTGAAAGATGCTCTTTGTTATCTGTAGACTGAATTCTGCAACACCTAAAGGTGAAATGCTGAAAATGTGGCAGAGTTTTGAATAATTTTTACCACTGACATGAGCATTTAACAGCAGAGTCTTGAGAGGTCAGGTGTGCCCAGGTGCAGCTCAAGATCTGTTGGTGTCACAGTGGGGTTGGTACCCATTTATCAGGGTGTTTGATAAAGCTCCCAGCATTTCCAGGGAGTAATATTGTGTTCTCTCCAAAAATCCCACAGGCCAGCCAATCAACCCCCAGTGTCGGATCTATCCGGAGGAAATGATCCAGACTGGGATTTCTGCCATAGATGGCATGAACAGTATTGCCAGGGGCCAGAAAATCCCCATTTTCTCAGCTGCTGGGCTGCCCCACAACGAGGTGAGGCCCTCAGAGCTGCTCTAAACCTGGTGGGAGCCAAAAATAAATTGAATTCTGGGCCGTGGGACAGCATCAGGTGCAAACCCTGGGGTATTTCTTGCCTAGATTGCAGCTCAGATCTGTCGCCAGGCTGGCTTGGTGAAGAAATCCAAAGATGTGATGGATTACAGCGAGGAGAACTTTGCCATCGTCTTTGCTGCCATGGGGGTGAGCCCACAGTGCTGGGGGAAGGTGGGGCTGGAGGAATCAGAGACATTGTGAGTGTGGCTGAGGCCTGAGCAGCTTTTGTGTGTGTGGAATTAAAGAAGGGGTGAAAATCCCCAAGGCTGGAATCTGCCTCTGGACGGGCTGCCCAGAGAAGCTGTGGCTGCCCCATCCCTGGGAGTGTCCAGGGCTGGGTGAGGCTTGGAGCACCCTGGGATAGTGGGAGGTGTCCCTGCCCATGGCACTGGAGGGGTTTTTGGGGTCCCTTCCCACCCAAACCATTCCATGATTCCAGCAAAGCTTGGCTGGTCAGGATAAAGGATCTCAGACTTGATCTCCACCCTGGAATTGTTGCTCACTCTGGCAATGTAGAGGAACCTGATAGCTGGAAATCCTTGCTGTGGGTTATTAATGAGCTCACCAGCCCTTAATTGGCTGGGAAATGTGCCAGGTTCAACCCAGAGCTGTGCTTTAGGTGAACATGGAAACCGCTCGGTTCTTCAAGTCGGACTTTGAGGAGAACGGCTCCATGGACAACGTGTGCCTGTTCCTGAACCTGGCCAACGACCCCACGTGAGTGGCACCCCCTGAGGGGGGCAGCACAAACACCTGGGGGGCATGGAGCCTGCTGGGGGGGGGGTTGTGGCAGCAACGCTGCAAGTGAAATCCTGCTGGAGCTGCAGGGACAGTGGGGCTGGAGCTCTGCGTGAAATTCTGGAGGAGCTGCAGGAGCAGTGGAGCTGGTGGAGCTCCAGTTGCAATTCTGCTGCAGCTAAAATGCTGCTCCAGGTGCAGCGGGGCTGGTGGAGCTCCAGGAGCAGCGGGGCTGGTGGAGCTCCAGGAGCAGCGGGGCTGGTGGAGCTCCAGGTGCAGCGGGGCTGGTGGAGCTCCAGGTGCAGCGGTGCTGGTGGAGCTCCAGGTGCAGCGGGGCTGGTGGAGCTCCAGGTGCAGCGGGGCTGGTGGAGCTCCAGGTGCAGCGGGGCTGGTGGAGCTCCAGGTGCAGCGGGGCTGGTGGAGCTCCAGGTGCAGCGGGGCTGGTGGAGCTCCAGGTGCAATGCTGCTGCTGCAGCTAAAATGCTGCTCCAGGTGCAATGGCGCTGGAGCTGCTGCAGGCGTTAGAGAAGATGAAACAGATGATTGTCTGGCAAAAGATTTTGAGAATATAGAAAATATAAGTGAGATATAAATGAAAGCAAGCTTTGAGATATCTCAGTTACTGAACAACTGGAAAACAATGGTGTGGCTGGCTGAAGGTGATCCCCTTTTGATGGAACAACACCCTCTGCCTGCAGACAGGCCCAAGGGTCAGAGCAGACCCTGCCAGCTTGGCAGAAGGGGCCCAAAGAGGAGTTTGTAGGGTTTAAAATGTAACACAGGATGGTGATGTAGTGATTCTTATAGGCTGTATGTAAATGCTGTAGGATTTGTATCTTGTACTGGATTGGTTAGTGAGAATCAGAATACTCAACACAAAAGATGATTTATGGTATTGGAATGGGAACTTCGCTCTCTTGCCCGTCTCAGCTCTTACCCTTTTACTCTCTCACCCTCTCATCCTCTCTCCCCCTCTCTTCTCTCAGTCCTGCTCTGAGCTGTGCCTGGCAGCTCCCAGTGGGGCCCTTTGCATAAACCCCAAGTTCCACACCCTGGCTTCAGAGATCTCCTGTCTCTGTGTGTCCCAACCATGCTACCCCCGTGGCTGGAGCTGCAGGGGCAGTGCTGGGGCAGTGCAAGGGCAGTGCTGGGGCTGCAGGGGCAGTGCTGGGGCTGCAGGGGCAGTGCTGGGAGTTGCTGGGGCTGCAGGGGCAGTGCAGGGGCAGTGCTGGAGTTGCAGGGGCAGTGCTGGGAGTTGCTGGGGCTGCAGGGGCAGTGCAGGGGCTGCAGGGGCAGTGCAGGGGCAGTGCTGGGGCTGCAGGGGCAGTGCTGGGAGTTGCAGGGGCAGTGCTGGAGCTGCAGGAGCTGCTGGGGCAGTGCTGGGGCAGTGCTGGAGCTGCAGGGGCTGTGCTGGGGCTGCTGGGGCAGTGCTGGGGCTGCAGGGGCAGTGCTGGGGCAGTGCTGGGAGCTGCAGGGGCAGTGCTGGGAGCTGCAGGGGCAGTGCTGGAGCTGCAGGGGCAGTGCTGGAGCTGCAGGTGGTGCCAGGCAGCCCCGTGTGGCCCAGGTGGCCCTGCAGGTGACAGCAGGTTGTGTTGCAGCATCGAGCGCATCATCACGCCCCGGCTGGCGCTGACCACGGCAGAGTTCCTGGCCTACCAGTGTGAGAAGCACGTGCTGGTCATCCTGACAGACATGAGCTCCTATGCTGAGGCTCTCAGAGAGGTGTGTGTGCTCATTAAGGTGTTAATTAGTGTGGGTGTTGGCAGAAAGGGGGGCTCTGAAGTGAGGAGCTGAGCTGCTGCTCCAGCTGTTGGAATTAATGCTCATTGGGATGGTTGGGAGCAGGCAGGGAGGATTTTAGCTGATCCTTGCTGGGCTGGGATTTACTTCACTGGTGGCAATTCCACCCCTGGAAATGTCCAGGGCCAGGTTGGACAGGGCTTGGAGCAGCCTGGGGCTGTGGCAGGTGTTCCTGCCATGGCAGGGGTGGGTCTGGATGATGTTTAAGTTTCTTTCCAACCCAAAGCACCCCATAATTCCATGAATCAGGAGTTTGATCCCCTGATTCTGGATTTGCCTTGTCCTGTCCCAAGGCAACCCTTAAGGTGTTAATTAGTGGGATGCAGCCTCCCTTTTTATCCCAATTTCCAGCCACATTTCCCTTCTCTCTTTCCCCATTTCTGAGGTATTGAGAGGTTCAGACTTCCCAGAACACCTGATCCCAAAGATTCCCCTCTAATGTATAACCCTCCCTTTTCATTTTTAGTTCTTAATGAATTTAGGGATTTTTTCCCCATTGGCTGAGGTACTTGAGAGGTTCAGACTCCTCAATCCACCTGATACTGAATATTTCTCAAAGATTTCTCTCTAATGCATAACCCTCTCTTTTAATTTTTAATTCTTTCAGAATTTAGAGGTTTTTCATCCCCATTGTTTCTTTCATTTTTCAATGTCTAATTTCATTTATCAGCAAACCTACAGTTTATTTGTAAAAGCAAATCTCTTTTTCCATTCATCCATCAGTAGAATCTTTCCCATTGTTTCTTTTATCTCCCAGTGCTGGTTTTATCTCCCAGCAGCCCCACAGCTTGTTTGGAAACACAAATCCCCCGTTCCTCTCATAACCTAAAACTATATTTTTAAGAGAACTAATACAGCATTCCTTTCCAGCACAACACAAATAATACTCATTTGAATATTTGCCAAAAGCCAATCATAAACCACTCATTTTTTTCCCACATTTCTGTGGCTGCCCCAGGTGTCAGCAGCTCGGGAGGAGGTGCCTGGGCGCCGAGGCTTCCCTGGCTACATGTACACTGACCTGGCCACCATCTACGAGCGCGCCGGGCGCGTGGAGGGCAGGAACGGCTCCATCACCCAGATCCCCATCCTCACCATGCCCAACGACGGTGAGTCCCTGTGGGAATGGGCCTGCAGTCCCTGTGGGAATGGGCCTCTTGTTGACAGAGTGATAAAACTGTTCTTGGTCCCCTTAAAAAGGAAAGAAGTTTAGAGGTTTAGGTGAAAAAGGCCTCTCATAGGACCTGGGGGACTTCACCTCAAAATTAAGGAGAGCAAATTGGTGAGTCCCTGTGGGAATGGGCCTGCAGTCCATGTGGGAATGGGCCTCTTGTTGACAGAGTGACAAAACTGTTCTTGGTCGCCTTAAAAAGGAAAGAAGTTTAGAGGTTTAGGTGAAAAAGGCCTCTCATAGGACCTGGGTCTGTTCTGAAGTCTCAGGATTTCACCTGAAAATTAAGGAGAGCAAATTGGTGAATCAGTGTAGGAATGTGCCTCTTGTTGATGGAGTGACAAAACTGTCCTTTGTCCCCTCAAAAAGGAAAGAAGCCCAGAAGTTTCTTTCCTCGATGAGGTAAAAAAGGCCTCTCATAGGACCTGAGTTTGTTCTGAAGTCTCAGGACTTCACCTCAAAATTAAGGAGAGCAAATTGGTGAGTCCCTGTGGGAATGTGCCTCTTGTTGACAGAGTGACAGAACTGTCCTTTGACCCTTAAAAAAGAAAGAAGTTTAGAGGTTTAGGTGAAAAAGGCCTCTCATAGGACCTGGGGGATTTCACCTCAAACTTAAGGAGAGCAAATTGGTGTAGGAATTCACTGTAGAAGTTTCTTTCCTCAGTGAGGTGAAAAAGGCCTCTCATAGGACCTGAGTTTGTTCTGAAGTCTCAGGATTTCACCTCAAAATTAAGGAGAGCAAATTGGTGAGTTCCTGTGGGAATGTGCCTCTTGTTGACAGAGTGACAGAACTGTCCTTTGTCCCCTCAAAAAGGAAAGAGGCCCAGAAGTTTCTTTCCTCAATGAGGTAAAAAAGGCCTCTTGTAGGACTTTGGTTTGTTCTGAAGTCTCAGGATTTCACCTCAGAATTAAGGAGAGCAAATTGGTGAATCAGTGTAGGAATGTGCCTCTTGTTGACAGAGTGACAAAACTGTCCTTTGACCCTTAAAAAGGAAAGAAGTTTAGAGGTTTAGGTGAAAAAGGCCTCTCATAGGACCTGGGGGGTTTCACCTCAAGCTTAAGGAGAGCAAATTGGCGTAGGAGTTCAGTGCAGGAATGATCCTCTTGTTGTGACTGAGTGACAGAACTGTCCTGTGCTGCTGTTCACAGGGGTCTCAGGACAAGAGAAGAGAATCTTGACTCCATGTTTCAGAAGGCTGATTTGTTATTTTATGATATATATTATATTAAAAGTAAATGCTCTATTCAAACTGTTCTGAAAGAATAGAAGAAAGGATTTCAGCAGAAGGCTTGAAAGGATTAGGAAAGAACGATAATAAAATCTTGTGACTGAGCAGAGAGTCTGAGCCAGCTGGGCTGTGATTGGCCATTAATGAGAAACAACCACATGAGACCAATCACAGATGCACCTGTTGCATTCCACAGCAGCAGATAACCTTTGTTTTTCTTTTTCTCTGAGGCTTCTCAGGAGAAAAATCCTGCCAAGTATCAGAAAATATCATGGCTACATCCAATGGTCATTGGAGCCACTCATCTTGGTGCAAATCCAAGTGAGAGTAATGGACCTTTCACGAGGTGAAAAACTTCAGGTGAAAAAGGCATCTCATAGGCTTGGGGGACTTCACCTCAAACCCAAGGATACCCAATTGGACAAAGCCAAAAAGTCCCACCTGAGCAATTTACAGAAAAAGAGGAGAACAAAGGAATGAATTGGTTCTGTGAGGTGTTTTACCAGGAGGAAGAACCTCTGGCACCTGGCTCGCTTTTTCTCTGTAAAAAGTTGTGTTATTTTGCATTTTGTCAAAACCTTTTTGTTTCCAACACTACCCCAGAAGCCGTGCTGCTGATTTTGTGCCTTCTGAGGCAGCTGAGCTATCCTGGGTGTGAAACAGATCTCCAAGAGCTTGTGAGACCTTTCAGGTCACAGCCAGGGGCCTTCCAGGAGCTGCCTTGGGGTCACCCAGCAGCGCAGCAGTCCTGGGGCCTTCAGGTGTCCTTCCTGTTCCAGGTTTTGGCTGCTTTCTGCTAAAAATGCTTTGCCCTTTGAGGGCTCAAGCTTGGTGCTCATCCAAGAGCTCTTGGGGATTTGTGGAGGGAATAATTGCTGAAGTCACCTGGCAACCAAAAGCTCCAGCTCAGTGCTAAAATGGATATAAAAGGGCTGAAAATCATCAAAACTTTATTTATTTTTTTTTTTCCACAGATATTACTCATCCCATCCCTGACTTGACTGGATACATCACTGAGGGACAGATCTACGTGGACAGGCAGCTGCACAACAGGCAGGTGTGTGCCTGGCTGCTCTCAAGGTGCTGAGGGTTATTCTGATTTTTAAGGATTCCTGTTAATTCTGGGGTTTTTTTCCCCCAGATTTACCCTCCCATCAACGTGCTGCCCTCCCTGTCCCGGCTGATGAAGTCGGCCATCGGTGAGGGCATGACCAGGAAGGACCACGCTGATGTGTCCAACCAGCTGGTGGGTACAGAACCCCTGGGCTGCCCAGCTGAGGGATCCAGAACATTCCTGAGGCTGCTTTAATATTAGGCCTTGTGTTCAGTGAGAGGTTTTGGGTCTGAAGAGGAATTGTGGATGATTTGAGAGAGCTGAGCTGGGGGTGTTCACCTGGAGAGAGCTCAGAGCCACTTCCAGGGTCTAAAGGGGCTCCAGGAGAGCTGGGGAGGGATTGGGGACAAGGGATGGAGGGACAGGACACAGGGAATGGCTCCCCACTGCCAGAGGGTAGGAATGGATGGGATATTGGGAAGGAATTCCTGGCTGGAATTCCCAGAGGAGCACCAGGAGAGCTGGGGAGGAACTGGGGATGAGGGATGGAGGGACTGGACACAGGGAATGGAACCCACTGCCAGAGGGCAGGGGTGGATGGGATATTGGGAATTCCTGGGCTGGGATTCCCAGAGGAGCACCAGGAGAGCTGGGGATGAGGGATGGGCTGACAGGACACAGGGAATGGAGCCCAGTGCCAGAGGACAGGGATGGATGGGATGTTGGGAATTGGGAATTCCTGAGCTGGGATTCCCGGAGGAGCACCAGGAGAGCTGGGGATGAGGGATGGGCTGACAGGACACAGGGAATGGAGCCCAGTGCCAGAGGGCAGGGGTGGATGGGATGTTGGGATTGGGAATTCCTGGCTGGAATTCCCAGAGGAGCCGTGGCTGCTCCTGGATCCCTCCAGTGCCAGGCTGGGGTAAGCTGGGGCAGAGGGAGGCGTCCCTGGCGTGGCAGGGGTGGGATGGGGTGATGATGATGATGAGGTTTGAGGGCCCTGCCAGGCTCCCTGAGCCCCCTCTCCCCCCAGTACGCCTGCTACGCCATCGGCAAGGACGTGCAGGCCATGAAGGCCGTGGTGGGCGAGGAAGCCCTGACCTCGGACGACCTCCTGTACCTGGAGTTCCTGCAGAAGTTTGAGAAGAACTTCATTGCTCAGGGTAAGGCTGGCAGCAGCTCCCAGGGGGCAGGGACGATGCCAGGGTGGTGTTGGTGTTGTTGTTCCCTGTGGCACTCCCTGGCCCCGGGCTGTCCCCGCAGGGCCCTACGAGAACCGCACGGTGTTCGAGACCCTGGACATCGGCTGGCAGCTGCTCAGGATCTTCCCCAAGGAGATGCTCAAGAGGATCCCCCAGAGCACCCTGGCTGAGTTCTACCCTCGGGATGCCAAGCACTAGCCCGGCTCCTCGTGCCCCTGCTCTGTGGTTTGGTTTCCTTTTCCATGTGTTGGTGTTTCCTTGTCGCCCTCCCAGCTCCACCCAGCAGCAGGTGACACTTGTGGCAGTGTTCCCCACCGAGAGCAGTTTGGAAAATTATCCCTTCTCCCACAGCCTGCACCTCCAGCAGGATGCTGTGAAAATGTGCAATAGCCACCATGAGGTTTGGGCTTTGAAATGAGCTTTTTTTTTCTGTGGGGCTTCTCAAGGCTGAGCGTGACCGGAAATTGCAAACCTTCACTTTGAAAACGTGAAAGAGGAAATGTGACCTGCAAGGACAGCATTCCTTGGTGAAAAATGCGGGTTTTTAACCAGGGCTGCACTTTCTGAAAGGGTATGTGGAGGTGACACTGGGGACTTCCCCACCAGCACAGGTGGAAAAGTCCTTGTCCTTTCAGAGGACAAAGGCCAGTGAGGTGCTACCTAAAAATAGCAGGATAAAGCTTAATTATTGAATTGCAGGTTTTAAATTGAAGTTCGCAGAGTAAATTTCCTCCTTCACCCTTTTTTGGTTGGATTCTGGAGGTGCCAAACAGAACCAGCAGCTCAGTCTGGGCTCAGAAGTGTCACCACAGCTGTTGGTGGTTCAAGGCTTTGTGCTGCTGCTGAGGGGGATCCTGAGAGGTGAAAACCAACCTAAAACCTGGCCTAGGTCTGCTGGTGCGAGCTCAGCTTTTAAACCGTGGCCTGCACATACAAGAAAACAGGAGTTGATGAAAAAGGCAGCTTTTAATGTGAGAAAGGATATTTCCAACCTGCTCCAGGCGTGCTGGGCCCGTGCCGTGGCTGGAGCTGTTGTGGTTTGCACTCCAGGCACGGATTTGCCTCAGCATTCCCAAACTCTGCAGCCCTGGCTGGGCAATTCTGTGTTGTTCCTTTTCCAACGGGTTCAGCCAAGGCTCCGGGCCCTGCTGCTGGCACAGTTCCACGCTTTCCCCAGGCTTTCCTGTAGTCTGAGCTCTGGGCTGGCTCAGCAGAGCATGTTACACCTCCCTGCGCTGTCTGGGAAGGTGCTAACATGACTGGGATGTGCAAATTCCAGCTTTCCCTGACGTCTCCATGTGCAGTTCTCTGGTTTGTCCCGTGTTCTCCGTGGCTGCAGCAGCGACTTTATTCCAGTGCATTCCACCCAAAGCTGTGTCCAGTCTCTTTTTCCTGAGGTCAGGATGGGAGGGGGCAGGAAGCCTTGGCATGAAAACACTTTAATGTAGAGAATCTCTAAATAAATTAAATATGGAAGGTGTTGAACAAACGGGAGCTTCGCTGGTTCTGGGGGTGAAAATTCACCTGGGTTGTTCCTGTCCCTGGGAATGGGAATGGAGCAGCTCCAGTGTTGGATCGTGGGTCACTGGAGCCACCCCCACATTGTCCCTGAGGAGGAGGAGGAGGAGGAGGGTGTGACCTTCAGCCTCAGTCACGGGGAAAGGCTTTGCAGGAATGTGCAGGGAATGTGATCCCTCTGTGCTCACCTCCCTCCCTCTGCTGGGGGAGGCCTGGAAACCTTCAACTCCTGGAAAATGAGCTCGAGGCGCCCCTTGGGCTGGGATTTGGGGTGTGCTCAGCAGTGGGGTGGGGGTCAGCCAGTGAGCCCAGAGCCTCCATCACCCCTGGGCAGGTTCAGGCTTAGGACAGAGCCTGGCCCAGGGGGAGACAGCCTGAGCCTGCACAGGGCCCTGGGAACCCAGGAATGGGCAAACCAAACCCTGGGATGGGCAAATCAAACCCAGGAATGGGCAAACCCAGGAATGAACAAACCAGGAATGGGCAAACCAAACCCAGGAATGGGCAAGGCAAACCCAACACAGATTCCTGGCAAACCCAGGAAATGGGCAAATCAAACCCTGGGATGGGCAAACCCAGGAATGACCATACCAGGAATGGGCAAACCAAACCCTGGGATGGGCAAACCCAGGAATGAACAAACCAGGAATGGGCAAATCAAACCCAGGAATGAAAAAATCAAACCCAGGAATGGGCAAATCAAACCCAGGAATGAAAAAATCAAACCCAGGAATGGGCAAAACTGGAATGGGCAAACCAAACTCAGGAATGGGCAGATCAAACCTGGGAATGGGCAAATCAAACCCTGGAATGGGCAAACCCAGGAATGAACAAACCAGGAATGGGCAAATCAAACTCAGGAATGAAAAAATCAAACCCAGGAATGGGCAAACCTGGAACGGGCAAATCAAACCCTGGAATGGGCAAACCAAACCTGGGAATGACAAGCCCAGGAGTCAACAACCCAAGCCCAGGAATTGCAAACGCCTGCGGGTTTCCTCTCTCCCCAGCCCCTGGGAGCTGCTCAGCGCTGTGTGGTGAACAAAGGCTCTGGGGCTGTCCGTCTGTCCCTGGCGGCGCTGTGACAGCTCCTGGCACGGCGCTGGGGACAGGGGACAGCAGGTACCGGCTCAAAGGGCCGTGCTGCTCTCCCAGCTGCCGCTGCCGGGCCTTTCCAGCCGCGGCCGCTTTTTGAATTGAGATTTGTTGATCCCATAATGGGTAACGAGCAGCGCCCGGGGGATGGCAGCCGGTGCCTGCCAGGGGCACACGGCAGCTGTCCCTGCCTGGGGACAGCGCGGGCGGCCCCTCCTGGCCCGGGGCTCCGGGCCGGTGGCAGATGCGAGGCAGGGCCGGCTCCGGGCGGGCGGGCAGAGCGGCCGGGGCTCATTTGCACATCAAAAGCGGCTTTTGCTCCCCAAAGCCGGCCCTGCTCTGGGGGCTCCGTCCGAATGCCCGGCCCAGGCAGCGCCGCGGAGGGGCTGGGGTGGGGCTCGGGTTCGGGTTGGGTTTAGGTTCGGGTTCGGGGTTGGGGTTGGGTTTGGGTTTGTAGTTGGGATTGGGTTCGGATTTGGGGCTGGGTTCGGGTTTGGGTTTGGGCTTAGGTTTGGGTTCGGGTTCGGATTCGAGTTTGGGTTTAGATTTGGGTTCGGGTTTGGAGTTGGGTTTAGGTTTGGGTTCAGGTTTAGGTTTGGGTTCGGATTCGAGTTTGGGTTTAGATTTGGGTTCGGGTTTGGGTTTGGGGTTAGGTTCGGGGTTTGGGTTTGGTTTCAGGTTTGGG
Source organism: Molothrus ater (assembly GCF_012460135.2). Taxonomy (NCBI): domain Eukaryota; kingdom Metazoa; phylum Chordata; class Aves; order Passeriformes; family Icteridae; genus Molothrus; species Molothrus ater. The sequence goes on along the minus strand of NC_050505.2, from coordinate 2,176,115 downwards.
TTCGGGTTCAAGTTTGGGTTTAGGTTCGGGTCTGGGTTTAGATTTGGGGTTTGCGTTTGGTTTCAGGTTTGGGTTTAGGTTTGGGGTTGGGTTTGGGTTTAGGTTTGGGTTCGAGTTTGGGTTTAGGTTTGAGTTCGGGTTCGAGTTTGGGTTTAGGTTTGAGTTCGGGTTCGAGTTTGGGTTTAGGTTTAGATTTGGGGTTTGGGTTTGGGTTTGGGTTTGGGTTCGGGTTTGGGGCTGGCTCTGCCCTGCACACAGCCAGACACGCGTGCGGTGCCACCGGCGCGTTTTAAGGAGATGCAAATCGGCTTTTCTCCGTGCCGGGGCTCATTTGCATACGCTCATTTGCATACGCTCATTAGCCCAACGACCGCGCTGCTCCTGCGGCAGCTGGAGCGGGGCTGGAGCAGAGCAGGGACCCCCGAGAAGGGCTCGTTCTCCCTTTTGCCCCCCAAGAACCAGCCTGGCTGCCTCAGCCCCTGCTCGCGCTGAGCCTCACCCCGAGGGTGCTCGGGATGATTTTCCCTGGGATTATCCAGCCTTGCCTCTCCTTCCCGCTCTGTGTCCTGCAGGAGCAGGGTCCCAGCTGCCCTGGGGCTCTCCCAGGACCAGTTCACATCCTGGGGCTCTCCCAGGAGCATTTCACACCCTGGTGCTCTCCCAGGAGCAGGGTCCCAGCTGCCCTGGGGCTTTTCCAGGACCAGTTCATATCCAGGGCCTCTCCCAGGACCAGTTCACACCCTGGAGCTCTCCCAGGACAGGACCAGTTCCAATCCTGGGGCTCTCCCCGGCCAGGTTTGTGCCAGGTTTGTGCCAGGTTTGTGCCAAGGCTGGCACAGCTCAGCCCCAGCTCCAGGAGGGGTTTGCTGGAAAAGGGGCAAGACCATCACCTGCTTCTCGGGAGAAGCAGCCCAGGCCTCTCAGGGCTGGGATTTTGAGTCTCCAGGGATGAGGTTTTGGCTTCCTTGGGCGTTCCTAAGAATTCCCTGGGGTGTTTGTGCCCTCGGGGATGCTGCTGTCCCTCCTGGCCCTGCCCTCGCTCCGCCAGGTGCTGCTGAGCTGGGCTGTGACCTCGGAGGGACAGGGACATCCCCGGGCAGAGCTGGGAGCTCAGGGCTCTCCTTGCTGCTCCCTTGGCCGCATTCCTGGCTGGGAAGGGCTGGGCTGCACCCCCAGCCAGGCTGGGGTGGCTGTGACAGGAGGGACCCTCAGGGCACAGAGCCCTCACAGGGAATTCCTGTCCTTTTCCTCCCCAGCAGTTCCAAAATAAACTAAAAATATAAATAAATCTTTCTGGAAAGCAGCAGCAGGTGCCAGGTGCCTTCTTGGGGTGCCCAGATCCACCCCCTGCCCCATGGGTGCAGCCAGAATGAGCAGAGTTTCCTGAAATTAGAAACTGAAAATTGGAAATTCCTGAAATTGGAGAGTTTTCCCCATTTTATGCTCCCCAACCTCCCCCTTGGCCTCCCCTCATGCTGTTTTGATTTGGTTTGGAGCTAAACGGCTGAAATATTCAAAATTCAGCCTCGGGTTTGTTCCAGCAGCCAGGCTCCACCTCTCCCTCGGGAATTGTTTTCCCTGGATGCCCTCAGGGTCAGGAGCTGCCTGCTCAGGGATGGGCTGGGGGTGAAATCCAGGCCCCCCTGCAGGGGCTGGGGGCTCAGGCTGGGAGGATTATCCCGAGCCCAATCCCTGCTCCTCCATGCTCGGGTTATCCCAGCTGCAGAGCAGAGATAACGCCAGGGCCAGGTGCAGGGATGTCCCCAGAGGGGACTCTGGTGGGCTGTGATAAATTCCCAGAATCCCCAAATCCCAGAATCCCAGAATCCCAGGATCCCAGAATCCCAGGATGATGAGGTTGGCAGAGACCTCTGAGATCATCCAGTCCAACCTGTGCCCTCACACCTCACCCAGACTATAGCACCCAGTGCCATGTCCAGGCTTTTTTAAACACATCCAGAGATGGTGATTCTACCACCTCCCTGGGAAGAGCATTCCAGTGCTTTATTATTCTTTCAGTGAAAAATTTCTTCCTAATATCCAACCTACACCTTCTCTGAGGTAGCTTGAGGCTGTGTCCTCTTCTGGTGGTTCAGGCATGGAGAATGCCCAGAACACCAACAAGCTCCTGTCACAGACACACACATCTTTCATGGAAAAGCCTTTCCTTAGGATTTTTTCTCCTGAGAAGCTGAGGGGCCTCAGGAACAAAATGTAACCAATGGTTATCTGCTGCTGTGGAATGCAACAGGTGCATCTGGGATTGGTCCATGTTGGTTGTTTCTAATTAATGGCCAATCACAGTCAGCTGTCTCAGACTCAGACACAAGCTTTTGTTATCATTCCATTCTTTTGCTTTCCTTGCTAGCCTGCTGATGAAATCTTTTCTTCTATTCTTTTAGTATAGTTTTAATAGAATACATAACATAAAATAATAAATCAGCCTTCTGAAACATGGAGTCAGATCCTCGTCTCTTCCCTTGTCCTGGGACCCCTCTGAACACCACCACAAGCACCTGCAGAGAGAGGCTTAAAATTTTTTAAGTTTTAAAAAATTTATTTATAAATAAAAAACATAAAATTAACCAGTAGTTTACATCAGTCACCAGAAAGAACATCAAAAAAAAAATCAACAAAACCAAACAAAAAAAAAACCTGCAGAAAAATAATTCTCTGTCCAGGCCGGGGCCTGGAGCGACACACCTGGAATGCGACGGGCACACACAGCGCGGTTGTGCAAAGGCAGCACGGCGAGGCCTCTGGAGATCACATCACAGAGCTGGGGGGGACACGGGGCCGGGGGACACGCCTGGGGACAGGGACGGGGACGGGGACAGGGACGGGGCCGGCGGGAGCAGGAGCGGGAATGGCCGGGCCGGGCTCTGCTCCCTCCCCGCGGCTCCGGGCCAGGCTGCGCCCGTTCGGGGGGAGGCACAAAATCCCTGCCGGCCTCGCTGCCCCTGATCCTTCAGCTTTGCAAACATCCTTCGGCTGGGCATGGGCAGGGCTGGGCATGGGCAGGGACTGGGACAGGGCAGGGACTGGGACAGGGATGGGCAGGGACTGGGCAGGGACTGGGCAGGGACTGGGCATGGGCAGGGACTGGGACAGGGCAGGGACTGGACAGGGATGGGCAGGGACTGGGACAGGGCAGGGACAGGGCAGGGACTGGGACAGGGCAGGGACTGGGCATGGGCAGGGATGGGCAGGGATGGGCAGGGCTGGCCCCGGGGGGCACCCGCAGGAGCCTGAGGTTGGCTTTTCCAACGGGCCGGGGGTGAGCATCGCTTGTGCCGGTGCCAGGATGGGCTGGGCAGTGCCAGACCCAGCTGGGCAGTGCCAGGTCTGGCTGGGCAGTGCCAGGACAGGACAGGCAGTGCCAAGAAAGGTTGGGCAGTGCCAGACCGAGCTGGACAGTGCCAGGACCAGCTGGTCAGTGCTAGGAGTGTCTGGGCAGTGCCAGACCCAGCTGGGCAGTGCCAGGACTGGCTGGGCAGTGCCAAGAAAGGTTGGGCAGTGCCAGGAGTGGCTGGGCAGTGCCAAGACTGGATGGGCAGTGCCAGGTATGGCTGGGCAGTACTAGGCTCAACTGGGCAGTGCCAGACCCAACTGGGCAATGCCAGGACTGGCTGGGCAGTGCCAGACCGAGCTGGGCAGTGCCAGAACCGGCTGGTCAGAGCTAGGAGTGGCTGGGCAGTACCAGGAGTGGCCAGGCAGTGCCAAGAAAGGCTGGGCAGTGCCAGACCGAGCTGGGCAGTGCCAGGACCGGCTGGGCAGTACTAGGCTCAGCTGGGCAGTGCCAGGACCGGCTGGGCAGTGCCAGGCCCAGCCAGGAGAGCTGGGGCAGTGGTGTGGGGTGCTCGGGGCCGGGCGCAGAAGGCACAGACTGGTTCCTGTGTGTCACCTTTCCAGGCTGCAGTGGCGCGAGGGACGCGGAATTTTGCACAGCTCGGAGCCCGTGGCCGAATTGGCGGCGTTGGGATTGTGCAAGAACCCCCCCCCCAAGAGCCCTGGAACGGGGCAGTGGGTAAATAATTGCAGCAAAAATATCATTGCACTGGCACAGAGGGGTCCCCTGGGGACCCCACCCCACAAACTGGGTCCTGCTGGTTCCCTCCCCAGCCAGGGGGACACGAGGGTCACCAGCAGGGCCACCTCCTTATCTGTGGAGCCACTCGCTGGTGGCAGGAGGAACTTTTAAGAGCTGGGGTAGAAATTAAGGTGGAAGTGGTTGGTTTGGGGTGTTCAACCAGCTCCCCTGGGCCGGATCCTGCAGGATCAGGGCAGGGAGGAGATAAGGCAGCCGGGAGGGACAGCCCCAGCGAGTGCAGGGGCTGTGGGGTGAACACAAACCCCAATCCCTGGTCAGAACGTGGCTGGGACATTCCTGTGAATCCTCAGATCCAGCTGCTGCCTGGCAGCCGAAAGAAGGGACGGGGTCCTTGTCCGTGGGAGCTGGGAATGCCAGCAGAGAGAGGGTGGTGGGTGCTGTGCTCGGACTGAATGGGGAGCTCAGGGTGATCTCAGGGTGATCTCAGGGTGATCTCAGGGTGATCTCAGGGTGATCTCAGTGAGTTGGGCCATACTGGGGGGGTGTGAGCAGGTGGGGAACCTTCCTGAGGCCCTCCCGGGCTGGCAAGGGTGGATGTGGCAGTGGCAGGAGGTGGCTCTGTGCTCCCACGGTGCTGAACGAGGGTGAGGAGGAGTGGGAGCTTCCTCCAGGGAGCTGCGGCTGATTCCTGCCACCATCAGTGGGCAGGATGGTGCTGGGCCATCCTTGGAGCTGGGCACAAATTGGAGCTGATTCCTGTCATGGGCAGTGAGCAGGACGGTGCTGTGCCATCCCCAGAGTGGGCACACACTGGGGCTGATTCCTGGGCACACACTGGGGCTGATTCCTGCCACCATCAGCGGGCAGGACGGTGCTGGGCCATCCTTGGAGCTGGGCCATCCCTGGAGTTGGGCACAAATTGGGGCTCATTTCTGCCACCATCAGCGGGCAGGACGGTGCTGTGCCATCCTTGGAGTTGGGCACACACTGGGGCTGATTCCTGGGCACACACTGGGGCTGATTCCTGCCACGGGCAGCAGGCAGGACGGTGCTGGGCCATCCCTGGAGCTGTGCCATCCTTGGAGCTGTGCCATCCCTGGAGCTGGGCACAAACTGGGGCTGATTCCTGCCACCATCAGCAGGCAAGACGGTGCTGGGCCATCCCTGGAGCTGTGCCATCCCCGGAGCTGTGCCATCCCTGGAGTTGGGCACACACTGGGGCTCATTTCTGCCACCATCAGCAGGCAGGACGGTGCTGGGCCATCCCTGGTGCTGTGCCATCCCCGGAGCTGTGCCATCCCCGGAGCTGTGCCATCCTTGGAGCTGTGCCATCCCTGGTGCTGTGCCATCCCCAGAGTAGGGCCAGGCTGTGTCCCCCCAGCCTGGAGCAGAGCATCCCCTGGGCGCTGGGCACGGATGGCAGAGAATTCCCTGGAGTCCTGATCCCTGCCCGGGGGCAGAGGGGGCAGTGCCAGGGTGGGGGAGCTGCGGGCACGTCACCATTGGCACGAGTGGCTTGGGCACCTCTGGAACACGACGGGCGGCGGAAGGACAGGGGGACACTGCACGGCGGGGAGGGGACAGCTCCCCCGGTGGCTCAGATCTCGGTGGCGATGATGTCCTCGTAGGGGACGTCGGTGCCGCCGGGGATCTCCAGCTCGATGGGCTCCTTGCCGTCCTCTCCCGCCGCCAGCTGCTGCAGCATCTTCTCCAAGCTCTGGTTCCTCTTGTACATGTGCAGGTAGCTCTGCTGCAGCTGCTTCTGGTAGTGGATCACCTTCTCCTTCTCCTCCTTCCACGTCTGCCGCTCGTGCTGGAAGCTGCAGCTCATCTGCTCGTTGTTGTCGCGTTCCGCCTTCAGCTCCGCCCGCAGCCTCTCCAGCTGCCCCTGCAGGGCCTGGGCATCATCCCCGCCCGGCCGGGGCGCCTGGAGCTGCTCCCGCAGCGCGGCCAGCTCGGAGCGCAGCTCCAGGATCTCCTGCTCCAGCAGGTTCACCTTCTCCCGCAGCAGCTCCGACTCGTTCTTCTTGCGCTGCAGCTCGTTCTCGCACACCTCCAGCTCCATGGCCTTGGTGCGCAGCGACACCTCCAGCTCCTGGCTCTTCATCTCCAGCCCCTCCATCTTCAGCCTCACCTCCTTCAGCTGCGCCTTCAGGCTCAGGATCTCCGTGGTCTTGGTGGTGAGCTCGGTCTGCGACTCCTTCAGCTGCTGCTTCAGCAGCGAGATCTCCCCGGATTTCTGGCACACCTGGGGGGGAACACCTGAGTTAGGGGTGGCCCAGGGCTCGGGGGGAAGCTGCTGGCTAAAACTGCTGGGTTTGGAAATCAAAGGATCCAAACCCTTCAGTGAACACCTGAGTTAGGGCTGGAGCAGGGCTCGGGGGGAAGCTGCTGGCTAAAACTGCTGGGTTTGGAAATCAAAGGATCCAAACCCTTCGGTGAACACCTGAGTTAGGGCTGGACCATGAGTTAGGGCAGGACCAGGGCTCGGGGGCATGCTTGGGGAGAGCTGCTGGCTAAAACTGCTGGGTCTGGAAATTAAAGGATCCTTTGGTGAACACCTGAGTTAGGGCTGGACCATGGGGAAAGGCCGGGGCACGCCGTGTGTGTCGCTCTAGGACATGAAATAAAACCACACACATGCTGGAACCTCCAAGGTTGAAAGAAGGGCAGTTTAATTCCTGATTCTAACATTTATAGACTGTTAAAAGTGACAGTGGACTGGAGGATGACAGTGCCACCTCTCCAATGACACCGGACAAACTAAGAGTCTACTAAATTTCCCTTCCTCTAGAAAAGAATGTAAAACAATAATTATTTAGAGAAATGTGTGTGAGAAGGTTTGCTACAAGAATGTAAACATCAGAAGGCTTAGAAGAACAGGGTGACACGTGTAAGCCAGGCACAGCTGGGGTGCAGCACGTGGAGACCCTGAATTTAATTTTCTTACCATTATTTGTTAGAATTGTAATTTAATTACAATCATTATTTATCATTAATACTACATTAAATAATACTGCATATTTTAAATGTAGTATTAATTATAAATATTAATATTATATATGAAATAATAATATTATGTTATTATATATTTAACTGTATATTATTAATTTATAAGTTGTAAATACATTGTATATATATTGTATGTATATTGTATATATTTATATTGTATATTTATAATTTATTAACATATTCATTTAATTGTATATTATTAATTGTATATATATTTAATTCTATATTACATATTACTATTATATATTGTATATATTGAATATTAATATTATATATTGATTTATAATTACCTCTTCCTAAACGTTGGAATTTCCAGCAGATTAACGGTGTTTGCTCAGCAGTACCAAGGAGTGAGCAAATTAAAGTTAAGCAGAGAGTGGAAGGTTTTACTGCTCCCTAACAAACAGCAAGCCCAGGGAGTTCCTATTTCCTTGTGGCAGTTTTACAGCTCCTGTGGGGCAGGAAAAGCCGAGCTGGAGGCCGGGAATGCCGAGTTAATTCAATGCCTGAGGGGGTTTGTGCTGTGCTTGCTCCCTTGGGCGAGGGGAAGGGTTCAGGGGGGCAGTGAGAGCCTCAATCCCACTCCCAGGGGGCTCTGCTGGGATTTCACACCCATTTCCTACAGCCTGGGATGGGATGGGATGGGATGGGATGGGATGGGATGGGATGGGATGGGATGGGATGGGATGGGATGGGATGGGATGGGATGGGGGGTTTGGAGCTCTCCTTGATCGCCCTTTGCCTCTCACCTCCCACTGCGTCTCCTCCAGCGCCGGGGCAAAGCTGGTCTTCTCCTTCTCATAGGACCTCAGCTTGGTCTCCAGCAGGTTCTGCTCCTTCATGAGTTTCTCCAGCTCCTCCCTCAGCTGCTGCTTCTCCTGCTGCAGCTGGAACACCTGCAGGTGCAGCACCTGCTGCGTCCGCTGCGTTTTCTGCGAGGTTTGCTTGAGTTTGCTGTTGCATTTCTGCTTCAGCCCCTCCAGCTCCTCCTTGCAGCGCCGCTGCTTCTCCTCGTAGGCCTGGCAGGAGCTGATTTCCTTCTCCTCGAAGCTCGACTGCAGCTCCTGCAGCTCGCCCTCCCTCTCCAGCAGCTTCTGCTCCAGCTCCTGGATGGTGGATTCATCCGTGGCGATGGGCGAGCGCACGCAGGCGCTCTTCTCGGCGGCGGCGCGGTGCTGGGGCGCCTTGCCGGGGTTCAGGATCTTGTTGCCGCCATCAGAGAAGGACATGGCCTTGAGGCTCATCATGTTGCTGTCCTGGATGATGGCACACTGCAGGATGTTGTGGGCAGAGCCCCCGAAGCGGCTGATGGGGCCCATGGGGGTGACCAGGGGCTCCAGCTGGTAGCTGCTGCTGGTGCTGTGCGTGGGCAGGCTGGACATGGAGTTGCGGCCGGAGTCGGACAGGCCCCCCGAGCAGGGCAGCGGCCGCAGCTCCTGCTCCTTGGCCTTCTCTGGGGGGTGCAGCTGCTGGGCCAGGGGCCCCCCACTCTCGGGGGACGAGTGCAGGATGGCCCCGGAGCGCGGCAGCACCGGCTTGAAGGCTGTGGGACGAGGCAGCGGCTTCTCCCCGCCCTGCAGGGAGAGCAGAGCCCGTCAGCACCGAGCGAGACCCGCGTGTGTCCTCACACCCCACAGCACCCCCAGTGCAGCAGACCCCATAGAATTGTCTAAGACCCCGTGGCGTGCTGAGACTTAACAGTAGGAGCTGCTGAGTCAAGATGAGACAGCAAAATAAGCTCCTGTCTTCTGCCTCTTGAACCCCAGCTTATCTCTGTAACCCCATAGGTCACCTTTCCCCTAACCCCTGCTATTGGACAAGTTTGGATCCCCCTTCACCCTATAAAAAGGGGCTGGTTTAGCCCATTCGGCAGAAGAAGAGCCATTGCTGGAACCCTCCACAGACCCCACAATAAAACCATTGCTGTGGAACTCCAGGACTCTCCTTCTCCTCTCTCATCTGCTTCTACCCCTGGCCCTATGGTGCCCTAGCAAGCAAGCAAAGAGCTGGAATCCTAAGAGAGCTGAGAATCACTGAAGAGCTGAAATCCACTAAGCTTGCTTAGGGTGGCCGGCGGCTGCGAGCTGACTGGGTATTCAGCACTCTGTCTCCAAAAGGGACTGAGCTATCCGGGTGGTTCTGCCTCGCTCAGGGTTAAGCCCGGTCTGAGGGCTGGGGGCTTGGGGGGAGACCGACCCCCTTTCACCCCAGGTCTCGGGAGATGCTCAGGGGGAAGCTGCTGGCTACAACTGCTGGGTTTGGAAATTAAAGGATCCGAATCCTTCAGGCCGTGCTGCAGATCCAAACTCCCAACAGCTGCAGTGGCAGAGCTGCCCCTGCTCTCCCTGAGCTTCCTCAGCAACCACAACTGTTCCAGATTGCAATGCAGGATGTTTTCCATTGCCATCTGTAGGGCAGATTACCTTCTGTCCAGTGGGCAGTTTGCCTTATCTCTCTCTTTGAGTGACCACAATCACTCCTCCCTCGGGAAGGGACACTGCTGATAACAGCCATGGAATGTCCCTGCATGGCTGATAAGAACTACAGCATCCCATTGGGAGATGTGAGCCCAGAGGGAGGAGCCAAGCATTCCTACCCGGGTATAATCCAGAGGTTTTGGGACACCAGCACGGCTTCTCCACTGGATTCCCCAGAGGAGCAGCAGCTGCCTCTTCTTCCCCTGGATCTTCAGAGGAAGAGACTCCACCCTTCTCCAGGATCCCTGCTCCAGCAGAACCAGCCCTGGCACTGCAGGAGGGCTGAGCCACAATTCCAATGGTTCTGCTGCCCACACCCTGACCCACAGGGTGTCAGGCTGGGTTCTGACTCTGGCAGTGTCGGTTTAGTTCACTGCATTGTTTATTTTATCCTTTTTTTTTTTTTCTTCCCTATTCAAGAACTGTTATTTCCTGTTCCCATATTTTTTGCCTGAGAGCCCCTTAATTTAAAATTTAAAGCAGCAATTTGGAGGGGTGGGGAGGGTTCACATTCTCCATTTCAGGGGAGGCTCCTGCCTTCCTTAGCAGACTCCTGGCTTTCCAAACCAAGACAACAACCAACACAACCCTGTGGTGGCACCTGACAGTGTGTAGGGAGGATAGAATATAAGTAAATAAAGGAAGTATAGAATGTAATCTTATCCCCTAAAGAGTTGCAGCTGAACCAATTATTAATGATTAGGAGCAGGCATGATGTTAACAGGCTGCAGCTGTAGCCAATGAGAAGAGTGTTATAAAGGAGTGGATTGGTTGGTTGAGGGGAACTGGAGTCAGCTGGCTGCTGTGAGGACAAGGAGGAATCAGTGCCTAGAGGAGCTGCCTACGAGAAACATCAAGGAGGTACAAAACTCTGGCAATATGGAAGCCTTGCAATGTAATGGCAATAGAACTCTTGCCCTATAGTGACAACAAACGGTGATCCCAATGTGATTCAGGAAAAAGGACTTGACTGTATGATCCCGTGGATTTGGGAACCCTGTGGATTCAGGACTAAACTATACAACCACGTGGATTCAAGGAAAAGGACTTGAATGCTAAACTATTGGTAAAACATATCAATTGCAGCTATTAATGTTTGTTAAATATGAGTATAAAAGTATATAAAACTCTTGCACTATAACGACAACAACAATGGGACATCCCCCTGCTCCCAGGGCCGCTTTTCCCCACTCACCACTTCCAGCTGGCCGGGGAAGGGCATCAGCTTCTGCGGCGTGGGCGTCCCGAAGTCCAGCGCGCTGCTCCCGGCGGGCACGGCCAGCTCCGCGCCGCCCAGCGCGGTGTAGTCCGGCCGCTGCGAGCCGTGCGCCTTCTGGCTGACCTTGATGTAAAAGAAATCCTCATTCTTGCTGCTCTTGGAGCCGGACTTGTGGCCGGAGTCCTGCGAGAAGCCGAAGCGGAGCAGCCCGTCCGAGTAGCGGTTGAGCTTCTTCAGGTGCGAGGATTTGCGGAGCTTGTACTGGGAGGCGCGGCAGTGCTTGCTGTGGAAGCTGTGGCCGGAGATGAGGCTGCTGACGCTGCCCATGCTGCTCCCAGCGCCGCCAGATCATAGCAGAGCCTGCGGTGAGGCCGGGAGCGCCGAGCCTGGGGACACAGGGACACGGCGTGAGCCAGGAGAGGCCACCCGGGGGTGGCAGAGCTCCCCGCTTTGGGGGTTGAGTGCTAAAAATAGGTTAGAAAGTGTAAAATAGTTGATAGATCGTTAAGCATGTACTGTTAATTTGGTTACAAGGTGTCTGAACCCAGGACATTGCTCTGGCTGCCCTGGAGGGCTCCAGACCCTGGCAGGGGCTCAGAGACCTTGGCAAAGAGTCACAAACACCTGTGCCTTGGATTTCAGCCCATGGAAACAATTCCCAACTTTGTGTGAGGAGTTACAAGCCACAAGAGTTTGAGTGGAATGACAGTGAATTTGTCACAGGGTGAAAAAGTAGAATTTTGGGGATTTAGAATGGGGGTTTAAGAGGAAAGATGGAGGAATCTGGGTGTGTCCTGTCCTTGTTCTCCTTCTTCTTCTCCTCCATCCTCTGCTGTGTTGGTGACACTTTTGGATTGGTTTAGAGCAGAGACAGACTGTCTAACACAGGTGATGGGTATTGGAAAATTATTGTAAATAAAGCACAGGCAGTTTTTAGTATAAAAATCCAACACCACCCCAAGGGCAGGGCCTGTGCCCCAATCCGACCTGCTGGACAGACCTCAGCAGGTCAGAGAAAGAATGGAAGAGATAAGGAAAAATAAACACCCTTTCACTGGCCAGGCTCTGGCTGGGCTTGGGAGCATCCTGGATAAAGCCAGGAAATGGCTTGAAATGGCTTTGATTTATTATTAATTTAAATGGTCTTTTATGAAATATTTTATTAATTGGAGTGGATTTTATCCATCCTGGATAAAGCCAGGAAAGTTCTCTAAAAACGCCCAGAGGAGGAAAAGGGATTTGTGGTCATTTTTGGGTGTAATCCCAACAGGTCCCCTCATCTCCCGCCCGTTCCTGGCCAGATCCCGGCTCCACAGCCTCTCCCGCATCCCTCTCCACTTCCCCCTCTTAACCTGCCTGAAAAGGGGCTCCACGAGCCTTAATTAGCGTTAGGCTTAATTAGCGTTAATGGCTGTGCGGCACTCGAGGGGATGAGAGGCCCCGGGAGCGCCGAGCGCTGCCATCAGAGGCACGCGGGGCTCCTCCGCTTTGTTGGGAGGGGAAAAATGTAAATAAAATAAACCCCCAGCTCCTGGTGGCCTCTGCGACACTCGGCTCTAGTGGGGACGCGGATCCAGCTCGGTAATTAGCGGTGAGAAAGGGGAAGGCACGTAAATAAAATTATCTGGGTGCTGTTTGCACTGGAGGAGGAGGAGGGAGGGAGGGAAGGTTTCTGCTCCGTGCAGTGTTTGAGCAGCGCAGAGCTCCCACTGGGGGCTCCAACCCTCTCCAATCTCCCCAGGCCGAGTTCCGGTGCTCCAAGCAGGAATCTGGGGGTTAAACTGGGGGTGGGAGAGGGCTGGGTGCTGGAGGGGGTGCAGGAAGGCTCTGCCAGGGCCCCCTCACTGCCCTGTCCTCAATCCCAGAGTCAGGCCTCTGGTTTCCCATTCCTCTTTTCCCACTCCTCTTTTTTCCCATTCTTTTTTCTCACTCCTCTCTTTTCCTACTCCTTTCTTTTCCCCTTCCTGTTTTCCCACCCCTCTTTTCCTGTTCTTCTTTTCCCACTCCTCTTTCTCCCCTTCTCTCTTTTCCCACTCCTCTTTTTTCCCATTCCCATTTTCCCCTTCCTCTCTTTTCCCATCCCTCTTTTCCTCCTACTCTCTTTTCCCATTCTTCTTTTCCTACTCCTCTCTTTTCCCCCTCCTGTTTTCCCACCCCTCTTTTCCCATCCCTCTTTTCCTCCTACTCTCTTTTCCTATTCCTCTTTCCCCCCTCCTCTCTTCCCCCACTCCCCTCTTTTCCCTCCCCTCTTTTCCCATTTCTCTTTTCCCACTCCCCTTTTCCCATTCCTGGCTCCGGCCGCTCCCAGCCCCACGCACTCTCATCCCTCCCTTTATTTCTTTTCCTCTCCCCGTGCCCGGGGACCGGCATGGCTGAAGGGCAGAGGGAGGACAGACAGACTGCCCGCCTAATCCCCAAATCCATTTTGTGGGAGATTAAGAGACGCGAGAAAGGCCTGAGCGGCTGCCGGGGCGCTGCTGATACGGGACAAGCTTTGGGAAGAGCAGGAGGGGAGGGATGGCTGCGGGGGACGCGACAGTTGTCCCCACAATTGTCCCCACAATTGTCCCCACAATTGTCCCCATAATTGTCCCCACACAGCCCGTGCCCGTTGGAAAGCGCTGTGACAATGACACAGGTGCCACCTGTGCTGTCCCCGGGCAGCGCGCAGTGCTCAGCTCAGCCCCGGGCTGTGACATTTATTTTCCTCCTGGGGGGGTTTACACGCACCCACAGCCCATCCCTGTACATTTATTTTCCTCCTGGGGGGGTTTACACGCACCCACAGCCCCTTCTTGTACATTCCTTTTTCCCCCAGGGGGTTTTACACACACCCACAGCCCACCCTGTACATTTATTTCCCCCCCCAGGGGGGTTTACACTCACTCCCAGCCCATCCCTGTACATTTATTTCCCACCCACGGGGATTTACACGCACCCACATCCCATCCCTATACATTTCTTTTCCTCCTGGGGGGGTTTACACTCACCTACTTCCTGTCCCTGTATATTTCTTTTTCCCCTGGGGGGTTTACATGCACCCACAGCCCCTCCCTATACATTTATTTTCCCCCAGGGGAGCTTTACACTCACTCCCAGCCCACCCTGTACATTTATTTTCCTCCTGAGGGGGTTTACACTCACCCACAGCCCATCCCTGTACATTTCTTTTCCCCCCAGGGGGTTTTACACTCACTCCCAGCCCATCCCTGTTCATTTATTTTCCTCCTGGGGGGTTCGAGCCCCTAAAGAGGTCGGGTTTTCTCGCTGCCCCCTCGGGCAGATCCCCCGTATCTTTGGGTGGATTTTTGGGTGCCTGTGGGAGACGGGAGAAGGGAGGAGGCAGCGCTGGCACTTTACAGCCTCTTGGCAGGAGGCGTTTCCATCAACCCCAGCCCTCCCACGCACGCCCCACAGGGCTGGGCACGGTTTTCTTCTCCTTCCCTGTTAAAAATGAGCACTTTGAAAGCCGAGGGGGAGTCGGAATTCGGGGGGAACGATGGCAAAAAGAGGAGGCAGCAGAGCTGGGAGGGCACAGGAGCCCAAGGAGGGGTCAGAGCTGTCCCCTGGCCTCGTCCAGCACCTTCCCAGGGATCCAGAGGGGTTTGCTGAGCCACCAAACCCGGTCACGGAGGACACCGAGGACATTCACACGCGAGAACTGCGAGGAAAAATCGGGGCTGGGTGTTCAAGGGGGTTTGGCTGGGTCAGAGCAGGCGTCTTGTGAAATGCAAAAAGGGAAAAAAAGAAAGTAAATTTTTTAAAAAATATAATAAAAATATAATAAAAAATTAAATAAATAATGAAAAATAAATGTAAATAAAAATATTATAAAAATATAATAAAAATATGATTAAATAATAAAAGATAAATGTAAATAAAATATAATAAAAATAATAAATAAATAATAAAAATATAATTAGAAATAAATAACTAAAATAAATGTAAATAAAAAAGAAATAAAAATAAAATAAATCATAAATAAATATATAATAAATATATAATTAAAAAGAAATTAATAAATAATTTTAAAATGTAAATAAAAAATAAATGCTGAGAGTGAAAGTGGGGGTGTCCCGTGGGCAGCTGTGGGTGCACAGCTGGAGATGGGGAGCACAGCTGGAAAAGGGAGAGCACAGCTGGAGAGGCACAGCTGGAAAGGGAGAGCACAGCTGGAGAGAGGGAGCACAGCTGGAGAGCACTGGGGGCCTGGGGGGGGGTGTGACACGGCCAGAGGTCACAAAACGACAGAATTAAAATTCAACCTAATTTTTAAAACGAAAATTAATTTTTAAAATTAAAATTAATTAAAATTTTAATCTTAAAATGAAAAAGCTCTTGGAGATCGAGTCCAAGCTGTAAAAGTGAGAGGGGTGACAGGACCTGTGGGGGTGGGGGGGTCACGGTGTCCTCGGTGATGTCACCGCACAGCCCTGATTAGGTGATTACCCCCATCAATTAGCTCCATTAGCTCAATTAGCGAGCGCAGAGAGCCACGGAAGGCTCCAGCGCGTCCCTGTCGCTCTGTGCCCGCAGCAAAGGAACCTTTCAAGGACCTTTCGGCACGAGCCCCGCGCAGGTCCGTGACCCTTCCAGGACCTTCCAGCTCCCCTGGATCAGGGAATCCCAGATCGGAGATCGCTCCTGGCAGCGTGGGGGCCCCGGGGGGCTGATGCCGACAAACAGCGCGGGCTGAAGCCCGGGATGGGGGAAAACACGTGGATTCACCCACTCGGGCTTGTGCGGAGAGACGGGGGGGATAAAACATGAATGGCATCTCACCAGCGCAGTCACGCCTACCCCGCGCGTGGGAGCGCCGCTCTGCCCGGCCTCCTGGCCCCCGCAATTCGGCCTTATCTCCCTCAATCTTATCTCCCTCAGCCTTTGAAGCTTTCCCCCTTTTCCCTGCTCCTTCCCGAGCAGGTTTCCCCGGCAGGAGCCGCGGTTTCCCGGCGGTGCTGCTCCGCTCCCTGCCGATCCTGTTCTTCCCCCCCCCTCCCCATCTCTGGAATGCCAGCGCTTCCTTCTTGCCTCGCCCCCGCCTTTTCCCTCCTGGGTTATTATTCATCCTCGCCGTGCAGATGCTCCCACACATTTGGGTGTTTGTTGGGAGATGCTGGGATGGCACGGAGCAGCTGCCAGGAGCCCGCTCGGGGCTCAGCCTCGGCCTTCCTCTTCCTCTCGAGCTCTGTGTCCCTGTCCCACCCGGCCATCTGGGCCTTGGGGACACCGGGAATGTGGCCCTGGGGGGGAAAACTGGGAATTTCCATGGTGGAAAGTGGTACCTGGAGCATATGAGGTGGGCTTTAGTGAAGGGAATGGTTCAGAGCAGAGCTCGGAGGGCAGATTTGCACCGAGCTGGGCCTGGGAGCTGCACCAAACCCAGACTGAGCCTCCAGGACCCCCAAATGCCTCTGAACCCCCCCTGGGTTGAGGAGATGAAGCTGCCCTGGGCTGTGTGAGAGCATCTGCCCAGCTCACCTCCAGCTCCTGCTGGAGCCAACTGGGGCCAGGCTCTCCAAACCCTGCTGGTTTTACTCCCCAAACCCTGCTCTTTTTGCCCTCCAAACTGTTCTTTTTACTCCCTGAACCCTGATGCTTTTATTCTCCAAACCCTACTGGTTTTACTCCCCAAACCCTGCTCTTTTTGCTCACCAAACCCTGCTGGGTTTATTCTCCAAACCCTGCCCTTTTTGCTCCCCAACCTCACTCTTTTCACCATCCAAACCCAGCTCCTTTTGCTCCCCAAACCCTGCTCTTTTTCCCCTCCAAACCCTCCTCTTTTTCCCCCCCAAACCCTGCTGGGTTTACTCTCCAAACCCTGCTGGGTTTACTCTCCAAACCCTGCTCTTTTTCGCCTCCAAACCCTGCTGGTTTTACTCTCCAAACCCTGCTCTTTTTCGCCTCCAAACCCTGCTGGTTTTACTCTCCAAACCCTGCTCTTTTTGCTCCCTAAACCCTGCTCTTTTTCCCCTCCAAACCCTGCTCTTTTTACTCTCCAAACCCTGCTCTTTTTGCCCTCCAAACCCAGCTCCTTTTGCTCCCCAGACCCTGCTGGACTTACCCTCCAAACCCTGCTCTTTTAACTCTCCAAACCCTGCTGGGTTTACTCTCCAAATCCTGCTCTTTTTCCCCTCCAAACCCTGCTCTTTTTAACTCTCCAAACCCTGCTCTTTTAACTCTCCAAACTCTGCTGGGTTTACTCTCCAAACCCTGCTATTTTTCCCCTCCAAACCCTGCTCTTTTTACTCTCCAAACCCTGCTCTTTTTCCCCTCCAAACCCTGCTCTTTTTGCCCCCCAAACCCTGCTTTTTTTCCCCTCCAAACCCTGCTGGGTTTAGTCTCCAAACCCTGCTCTTTTAACTCTCCAAACCCTGCTCTTTTAACTCTCCAAACCCTGCTCTTTTAACTCTCCAAACCCTGCTCTTTTTCCCCTCCAAACCCTGCTCTTTTTGCCCCCCAAACAAACAGCAGCACCCAGCGCTTGCCGAGCCCGGGGCCCGTGCCCGAGCCCCTCCCGGCTCTGCCGGGGCTGAATTCAGCCCTCTCCGCGCTCCTTTGTGCCTGGGGGCCCCACAACAAGGATTTCATTCACTGCCACCCATTGTCCCCGCTCATTCAGCGACATCCACGGCGCTGGTTGCGATCGCGGGCCGGCACAAAGCGCTCTCCGCGCGTTCCGCCCCGAATTTGCCATTAGCGAGGAGGAGAAGGGCGGGGGGACACTCGTGGAGAAGAATGGCCCGGCTCGGTGACACGTTCCAGGCACTCGAGTGGCCCCGGAGTCCATCACACGCTCGGTGTTCTGTCAATGAGCACCGGGAGAATTCGCGGCCGCCGCTCGTTGAAGGGGAGCCGGTGCCAGGGGCTGGGTGGGCTCCGTGCCAGGGTGGCACTGCCACTGTCCCCCCCCCACCGGCAGCTGGGCACCCCCGCTGCGGGCCTGGTGTGATTGTTTAATGGCACAAAAAAAAAAAAAAAAAAAAAAAAGGGGCGGGAGAAAGGAAAAAAAAAAGGAAAAAAAAAAAGGAAAAATTTAAAAAAAGGAAAAAAAAGGAAAGGAAGAAAAAAGGAAAATAAAGGGGAAAAAAGGAAAAAAAAGGAAAAATAAAAAGAAAAAAAGGAAAAAAAGGAAAAAAAAAGGAAAAAAAGGAAAAAAAAGGAAATAAAAGGAAAAAAAAGGAAAAAAAAGGAAAAAAAAGGAAAAAAAAAGGAAAAAAAAAGGAAAAAAGAAAAAAAAGGGGGAAAAAAGGGGGAAAAAGGGGGAAAAAAGGGGGAAAAAAGAGGGAAAAAAGGGGGAAAAAAGGGGGAAAAAAGGGGGAAAAAAGGGGGAAAAAGAAAAAAGGAAAAAAGGGAAAAAAGGGGGGAAAAAGGAGGAACAAAAACGGGGGGGGGAAGGAAAAAAAGGGGGAAAACGGGGAAAAATAGCGGAAAAGGGAGGGAAAAGGAAAAAAAGGGGGAGGGAAGGAACAAAAAGAGAGAACAAGGGGAAAACGGGGAAAGAAGGGAAAAAACGGGGGGAAGGAAAAAAAGGGGAAAAAAAGGGAAAAAGGGGAAAAAAGGAAAAACAAAGGGGGGGAGGAAAAACAAAGGGGGGAAGGAAAAAAAAAAAAAGGAGGAAAAAAGGGGGAAAAAGGAGGAGGGAAGGGGAAAAAAAGGGGGGAGGAGGAAGGCTAAAAAAAGGCAATCTACATGACACCAGTTCCTGCGGGAGGGTGGCTCTGGTCCAGGTCACTTAGAAAGCCAAAAATCACGGCTGAATTCAGCAGCAGCTTTGGGCAGGGCTCTGCGGGAGCCGCGGACACCCCAGGAGGGGCCGAGGCGCGGGTCCCGCCCGGGATGTGCCCCAAGCGGCCGCGCCGAGAGCAGGGTGGGACCAGCCCGGGTGGGACCAGCCCGGGTGGGAGAGTGTCACAGACATCTCTCATGGAAAATCCCTTCCTTAGGGTTTTTCTCTCCTGAGAAGCTGAGAGGCCTCAGGAACAAAATGCAAACAATGGTTATCTGCTGCTGTGGAGTGCAACAGGTGCATCTGGGATTGGGCTCATGTGGTTGTTTCTAATTAATGGCCAATCACAGCCCAGCTGGCTCGGACAGAGATCCGAGCCACAAACCTTTGTTATCATTCTTTGCTATTCTATTCTTAGCCAGCCTTCTGATGAAATCCTTTCTTCTATTCTTTTAGTATAGTTTTAATGTAATATATATCACAAAATAATAAATCAGCCTTCTGAAACATGGAGTCAGATCCTCATCTCCTCCCTCCACCCAAACCCCTGTGAGCACCAGCACAGCAGAGGCTCCCGGCCCTGCCCGGGGACGATTGGGGCAGAGCAGGGGGGGTTTCTGTGGTTCCTGGTGATTCACAGCCAGGACCAGCTCCGGACCCGGCCCTGCCTCCGATTGCTCAACGCGCAGAAAATCGCTGTCAGCAGCGTCCCCTGACTTCCCGCGGCTCCTGCTTGCTCTCTGCAAAAGGCTGAAATCCTTTAACTCAGCGGCTCAAATCCTCTCCCCACCTTAACCCAAACCATCTCCCATGACCAACCACCCTCTCTTTAACCAACCTCATCACAGCCCTCTCCTATGCCCTCCCAATCTTAACCGCAGTTCCCTTCCTTACGCGAGCAGAGCGCAAAATCCCAAGCTACATTCAAGGCTGAAAGGGCCCAAACATTGTTGGACTTAAGCCTTGCACCCAGCAAATCCCCGGCCTAGAGGGGGGATCTGTCCCTCTCCTCTCTGCCCCACAGCCCCCGAGGGACGTGGGGGTGACACAAACCCTGAGGGGCTCCAGGCAGCGCCAGAATCCCCTGGGATCCTGCAGGGTCACAGCCCCTGGGAAAGCCGGGCTGGGGAATGGGGCTGGAAAAGGTTCAGTCTCAAAAGGGTGCTGGGCACGGCCCAGAGCTCCAGGGATGGGATTGCTGGGGGTCTGTGCAGGGCTGGACTCTGATCCCTGTGGGTCCCTCCCAGTTCAGGACATGCTGTGATCCCAGAATTAACTGGGATGCCACCAGATGGTGATGATGAGGGACTGGGCATCTTCACCCCACCCATCCTGCCAGCCCTGCCTGTCCCCAGAAGTCACTTTGGGAATCTGCTGCTGCCAGGCCAGCCCTGGAGCTGGGAGGGACCCACAGGGATCCGAGTCCAGCCCTGCACAGACCCCCAACAATCCCATCCCTGGAGCTCTGGGCCGTGCCCAGCACCCTTTTGGGGCAGAACCTTTCCAGCCCCATTCCCCAGTCCAGCTTTCCCAGGGGCTGTGACCCTGCAGGATCCCAGGGGGCTCCATCCCAGGGGATTCTGGCGCTGCCTGGAGCCTCTCAGGGTTTGTGTCACTACCAGATGGAGATGATGAGGGACTGGGCATCTTCACCCCACCCATCCTGCCAGCCCTGCCTGTCCCCAGAAGTCACTTTGGGAATCTGCTGCTGCCAGGCCAGCCCTGGAGCTGCCCTGTGGGTGTGCCCTGAGCGAGGAGGGACTCCTGGAGGCCAAAACCCCCACACAGCTGCGCTTTGAGAGCTGCAGAGCCCAGAAAATCGGGATATTCCCGAGAGCTGGGCTGGGAACAGCCTGAGCCCGGGCAGGGGCTGCTCCCAGCTGGGATGGAGGGATGGACAGACGGATGGACAGATGGATGGATGGATGCTCCCTCCTGGACTCAGGGCAGCCTGGGAACATCCCAGCAGCTTGGGGATCCCTGCTCCACCTCAGCTCGGCCTCCAGCTCTCCCTGTGCCCAGCTGGGGCCAGACTCCCCAAACTCTGCTCCTTTTGCTATCCAAATTCTGCTTTGGGGTCTCCAAATCCTGCTGGTTTTGCGCTCCAAACCTTGTCCTTTTTGCTTCCTAAACCCTGCTCTTTTTGCCCTCCAAACTCTGCTATTTTTTCTCTCCAAACCCTGCCTTTTTTGCTCCCCAAACTCTGCTTCTTTGGCTCTCCAAATTCTGCTTTTGGGTCTCCAAACCCTGCTGGTTTTGCCCTCCAAACCCTGTCCTTTTTGCTCCCCAAACCCCATCCTTTTTGCCCTCCAAACCCTGATATTTTTCCTCTCCAAACCCTGCTCCTTTTGCCCTCCAAATTCTGCTTTTTGCTCCCCAAACCCTGCTGCTTTTGCCCCCCAAACCCTTCTCTTTTTGCCCCCCCAAATCCTGCCCTTTTTGCCCCCCAAACCCTGCTGTTTTTTCTTTCCAAACCCTGCTCCTTTTGCCCTCCAAATTCTGCTTTCTGCTCCCCAAACCCTGCTGCTTTTGCCCCCCAAACCTTTCGTCCTTTCCATCCTCCCAACACCACCATTCGTGCGAGCAGCCCCCAGCCCTGCCTGGGGAGGGCAGAACCCGAACTCTTCCTCCCTCATTTTTTGGGTTAAATCCACTCCAGCCGCGCCTCAGCTGCCAGCCCCGGCTCCACCACGTGCCAGAGCCCCCCGGTGCCACCCGGAGCCCCCCGGTTCTGTCCCCGCTGCCGCCGCAGGGGCTTTGGGAGCTCGGTGATTCACCGAGCACCCACACGAGCCACATCAGTCATGCTCGGCTACAAAGGGAACGCGTGTGAGACACCGTTAAATATTTCTGGGGCGGAGAGAAAGATCCTTTCAGCTCCTCTAATTCCTCCCAGCATCTGGCTTTTCGCGCTAATGAGCGACTGAGACGGCAATTAGAGCCCTGCTAATTGGCAAGGCAGCAACGCCCGCCCGCTGCCCGCTTTGGTTTGGGGACACCTGAAGGGTGACGGTGGCACCTGGGGGATTCACCCCCATCCCGTGCCAGGCACCCTCGGTCCGTGGGGAGCGATTTGGGGACAATTTGGGGACAATTTGGCCTCCTGGGGATGCTGTGGGGGACACCTCGCTGGAGGTGCCATCCCTGCAGGTGAGGAGCGGCCCCTCCTGCGCTGGCCGGGATAATTTGGGATATTTTGGGGATAATTTGGGATATTTTGGGAGCTGTCTGGGACTGGCAGGTGGTGCCGGGGTGGTGACAGCTGAGCCTGGAGCCGCCAAGCCCCTTCTCACACTTCCCTTCCCGACCCTGCCCCGCACAATCTGCCGCGGGGGGAGCTGAAATTCCCGGCTCCAGCAGCTGAAATTCCCGGCTCCAGAGAGCTGAAATTCCCGGATCCAGGGGCCTGAAATTCCCGGGACAAGGGAGCTGAAATTCCCAGCTCCAGGGGCCTGAAATTCCCAGCTCCAGGAGCTGAAATTCCCGGCTCTAAGGAGCTGAAATTCCCGGCTCCAGGAGCCCGAAATTCCCAGCTCCAGGAGCTGAAATTCCCGGCTCCAGGGGCCTGAAATTCCCAGCTCCAGGAGCTGAAATTCCCGGCTCCAGGGAGCTCAAATTCCCAGTCTAAGGAGCTGAAATTCCCAGCTCCAGGGGCCTGAAATTCCCGGGACAAGGGAGCTGAAATTCCCAGCTCCAGGAGCTGAAATTCCCGGCTCCAGGGAGCTCAAATTCCCAGTCTAAGGAGCTGAAATTCCCAGCTCCAGGGGCCTGAAATTCCTGGGACAAGGGAGCTGAAATTCCCAGCTCCAGGAGCCCGAAATTCCCGGCTCTAAGGAGCTGAAATTCCCGGCTCCAGGGAGCTCAAATTCCCGGCTCTAAGGAGCTCAAATTCCCGGCTCTAAGGAGCTGAAATTCCCGGCTCCAGGAGCTCAAATTCCCGGCTCCAGGGGCTGCTGTGCCCCGGGAGGGTTTGGGGACGGATCCCTGAATTCCTGCCCGGGCTGGGGGGTCCCGCAGCCTCCCCCGTGCTGTGCCCGGGCTCTGCCTGCTGGCAGGGCTTTGTCTGCCCTGTTAAAAATAGCAGGGACTTGGTGTAACTCGGCATGAGCCCGAAATAAACGCTTCTCCTCCCAGCTTGTCACTCCTCACGTGGCTTCACCCCTGAATTATGGACAAACACGATGAGGGGCACCAAACCCCTTTCCCTCGAGGCGGTGGCACCGAGGGCTCCTTCCACAAACCCCAAAACCTGCAGGAAACACCTGGGCCGAGGCTCTTTGTGCTGCTCAACTCCCCCGGGCACAGGAGGGGAGCAGCAGCATCCTCTCCATGTACAGGCAAAATTTAGCAGCGGTGCTCGGGCTGCCATGGAGACCGGGCTGTGTTTGCGATCCCCGCGCCTTCCATTGTCTCTCCCCCTCTCTGAAAAGCAGCCAGGAGCAGCAGCAGGGCTGGCACTGCCCCCCTGGCATTGCCCCCCTGCTCCTGGTGCCCGCAGCAGCCAGCCCAGCCCTCCCTGGGTGCCCTCTCTGCTCCCTCACCCCCTTCTCGGGGCCACTTTGGGCACTCCCCGGCCTCTCAGAAAGCAAATTTGGGGCTGCTGGGCTCGCGTGAGGGGCACGGGGCCATCCTCTGCTGCCCCCTCCTCCCCGTGCCCTGGGGACAGCCAGAAATGGGCTGGAATTGGGCTGGTTTGGGGATTTTATTCCAGTCAAGGACAAGGGGCTGGAATTGGGCTGGAATTGGGGCTTTATGGGGGACAAGAGCTGGAATTGGGCTGGAATTGGGGCTTTATGGGGGACAAGAGCTGGAATTGGGGCTTTATGGGGGACAAGAGCTGGAATTGGGCTGGTTTGGGGCATAAGAGCTGGAATTGGGCTGGTTTGGGGATTTTTATTCCAGTCAAGGACAAGGGGCTGGAATTGGGGACAAGAGCTGGAATTGGGCTGGTTTGGGGCTTTTTCCTACAACCAAGAAAGAGGGGACAAGGGGCTGGAAAAAAGCTGAAATTGGGCTGGTTTTGGGCTTTTTCCTCCAGCCAGGAAAGGGGGACAAGAGCTGGAATTGGGCTGGTTTGGGGATTTTTCCTACAGCCAAGGAAGGGGGACATGAGCAGGAAATGGGCTGGAATTGGGCTGGTTTGGGGATTTTTCCTCCAGCCAGGAAAGGGGGACAAGATCTGGAATTGGGCTGGTTTGGGGCTTTATGGGGGACAAGGGCTGGAATTGGGCTGGTTTGGGGGTTTAAGGGGGACAAGAGCTGGAATTGGGCTGGAATTGGGCTGGTTTGGGGCTTTATGGGGGACAAGAGCTGGAATTGGGCTGGTTTGGGGCTTTTTCCTCCACCAAGGGCTGGACACTGCCTGAGAAACAGGAGGGGGAGTCACTGGCCCTGGCAGCAGCTGAAAACCCCAAATCTCTGCCCCAGCCAGAGGGAAAACCTCTCCCAGGCAGGGCCTAAAGATCCTCCTGAGACCGAGCCCAGTGCCAGGCCTAGGCTGGGCTTTGCTGTGGTTCCTCCTGTGCTGCCCTTCCCTGTCTGTGGCACCAGCTACACCCAGCTCTGTCTAAATTTGGGGATTTTTGTCCCTGCCTGGCGCTCGGAGCTGAGGAAAGGCTCAGCTCCTGCTCGCTGGTGAGGAGCCAAGCTCAATCCTCAGCGTGAGGAGCATCTGCTGCTGCTGTCTCCTCATCCCCAGCTCCTCTCCTGCTTCCCAGAGTGTCACATCCCATCCCCAAAGCTCCAGTGCAGCAGCAGAAGGGGGAAAAAAATCCCCCCAAAAAAACCCCCAAAAAACAAAACAAAAAAAACCCCCAAAAAAAGGCAAATTCAGTTCTCGCTTCCTATTTTCCTCTTCCTCCCTTTTCCAGACTTGGCCCGTGGTGAATTCCACCCCTTTAATGCCTGGCTGCCAAATAGAGCAGCTCTCCCAACAGGGAAATGTGCATCAAAGTTGCAGGGAATATTTAATTAAGCTTTAAAGGAGCTCTTCCCTAAGTGGCTCGGGGAGATGTCGCTGAATTGTTCTGAAAATCAGGAGGAGAAAAAGGGGAAGTTAAAGATCCAAATGTTCCTGGATCCTGAGCTGGAATCTCTGATTTTGGCTTGGGCAAGGGGCCAAATCCACAGCCCTGCACCCAGGGGGAGTTGGGCTGGTTTGGAGATTTTTCCTACAGCCAAGAAATGGGGGACAAGGGGCTGGAATTGGGCTGGTTTGGGGATTTTTCCTACATCCAAGAAATGGGGGACAAGGGCTGGAATTGGGCTGGTTTGGGGATTTTTCCTTCAGCCAAGAAATGGGGAACAAGGGGCTGGAATTGGGCTGGTTTGGGGATTTTTCCTTCAGCCAAGAAATGGGGGACAAGGGGCTGGAATTGGGCTGGTTTGGGGATTTTTCCTACAGCCAAGGAATGGAGGACAAGGGGCTGGAATTGGGCTGGTTTGGGGATTTTTCCTACATCCAAGAAATGGGGGCTGGAATTGGGCTGGTTTGGGGATTTTTCCTTCAGCCAAGAAATGGAGGCTGGAATTGGGCTGATTTGGGGATTTTTCCTACAGCCAAGGAATGGAGGACAAGGGGCTGGAATTGGGCTGGTTTGGGGATTTTTCCTACAGCCAAGGACAAGGGCTGGAACTGGGAGAACTCGGGGGGGACACCCTGGGATGGCAGCAGGGATTTTTGAGGGGTTTTCCTTCCCCAGATCTCCCAGCTCCATCCTCTCCCTCTCCCAGGCCTGGGAGGATCCTCCCAAAGCAGAGCTCGGGGCCTGAAATTGTAAAAATTCCCTTCAGGCAGGAGCTGCCTTTGCTGAGGGGATAAATGGGAATATTTCAGCCCTGGCTGTGAGGAAGAGGAGGGAAGGCTGGCTGGGAATGCTGCAGGGGCACCACATTTGCTGCTGCAGGAACCCCAGCGCTGCTCGTGCAGGATTCGGATCCCCAAACCCAGGAAATGACCCCACTCAGGGCTTCCCACAAAAAAAAACAGGAATTCCTTGGTGTTCACAGGGGCTTCTCCCAGCCAGGGGAGCAGCACAAAACCAGGGCAGGCAGCAGGGAAAGCCCCACGTGCCCAATCTTTGTGCATTCCCTGCTATTTTTAACTAATCCCGAATGGAAACCCTGCCTGGGGCTGCTGCTGCTGCTGCTGCTCCTGGAAAAATCCCCCCTCCAAGGGCAGCTGGCCAGCGAGGAACAGCGAATAAATCAGGCAGGGGGTGGATTTGGGGCCTCCCAAGAGAGAGGAGATTTATAAACACGGCAGGCAGTGCTCAGGCAGGGTGGCGGGACAGGGAGAAAAAATCCCCTCCAAATTTGCTGTCAGGGCTGAGCTGCAGGATGGGAGCTGCCACAGCCATCCCTGCCAGGCTGGGCTGCTCCAGGAGCAGCTTTAGGAGCAGTTTTAGCAGCAGGTTTAGCAGCAGCAGCTCCAGGAATAGCTGCAGTGCTACTACGGATTCACACTTGGCCACGCAGCACCGAGCTCTGCCGGCGGCCCTGCGTGACTCGGTGTCCCAAAAGGGGCTCTCAGGGATTGCTGGGATGCTCCCAAGGATCGGATTCGGGGCCCTGGGTGGCTCTAGGCTTTTTCCTACAGCCCAGGAAAGGGGGACAAGGGGCTGGAATTGGGGCTTTTTCCTATAGCCAAGGAATGGGGAACAAGGGCTGCAATTGGGCTGGTTTGGGGATTTTTATTCCAGTCAAGGACAAGGGGCTGGAATTGGGCTGGTTTGGGGCTTTTTCCTACAGCCAAGGGACAAGGGGCTGGAATTGGGCTGGTTTGGGGATTTTTCCTACAGCCAAGGAATGGGGGACAAGGGGCTGGAACTGGGCTGGAATTGGGGCTTTTTCCTATAGCCAAGGAATGGGGAACAAGGGCCGGAATTGGGCTGGTTTGGGGCTTTTTATTCCAGTCAAGGACAAGGGGCTGGAATTGGGCTGGTTTGGGGATTTTTCCTACAGCCAAGGAATGGGGGACAAGGGGCTGGAACTGGGCTGGAATTGGGGCTTTTTCCTATAGCCAAGGAATGGGGGACAAGGGGCTGGAACTGGGCTGGAATTGGGGCTTTTTCCTATAGCCAAGGAATGGGGAACAAGGGGCTGGAATTGGGCTGGAATTGGGCTGGTTTGGGGCTTTTTATTCCAGTCAAGGACAAGGGGATGGAATTGGGCTGGTTTGGGGATTTTTCCTACAGCCAAGGAATGGGGAACAAGGGCTGGAATTGGGCTGGAATTGGGCGGGTTTGGGGAATTGGGCTCCTGTCCCGGGAAGGGCCCCCGGAGCTGGGCTCGGGCCCTCAGGGGTTTCTGGGATGCTCCCAAGGATCGGATTCCTGGCCCGGCTGCTCTGTGCTGCCCCTCTCTGCATGCCGGGGATGCCTCGGCTGAGCCTCACCTGAGCGTGACTGGACCTGCCCGCTGCAGACTGAGCCTTCCCCAGGGAGGGAAACGAGGGACCTGGGGCTGAGGAGAGAGCGAGGGGGGCAGGAGGAGCTGGGACAGACCCCTGGACAGATCCCCGTGGACAGATCCCCGTGGACAGATCCTCAGGATGGATCCCTGGGATAGTTTGGGGCTTTGTCCCAGATCCCTGGGACAAACCCCTGGGACAGATCCCCATGGACAGATCCCTGGGATGGATCCCTGGGACGGATCCCCATGGACAGATCCCCATGGACAGGTCCCTGGGATAGATCCCCATGGACAGATCCCCAGGATGGATCCCTGGGACAGGGACAGACCCCTGGGACAGATCCCTGGGACAGATCCCCATGGACAGATCCCCATGGACAGACCCTAGGATGGATCCCTGGTTCAGATCCCTTGGACTGACCCCCGGGACAGATCCCTGGGACAGGGACAGACCCCTGGGACACAGACAGGCCCTGGACAGACCCCTGGGACAGCCCCTGTCCCCTCCACAGTGGAGCACCCCCCCCGCCCCGCACACCTGGGCACGGCCCCCTTTGGGGGCTCTGCAGGGTCTCTGCGCTGCTCCAGAGCTCTCATTTTGCTGCCTGAGCCTCGCCCGCCCTCTCCTCCCCCCTCGGCAGCGCTGAGTAACGGGGCGGGAGGCACGGAGCGGCCCCGGCCCCGCTCCCGGCCCCGCCGTGCCTGGGGAGCATCCCCGGAGCAGCGATTGCGCCGCCAAATGCGCTTTTGCAGCTGCCATTAATTGCCCCCAAGGCTGGTGGCGAGGGTTTCGCACTCGCAGCTCTTTGAGCCGCTCATTAATGGGGTTGGTAATTAATTAATGGCCCGAGCGGAGCGGATCTGCAGCCCCCCGGGAAAAGCTGGATGGGGACAAAGGGGCGAGCTGGACACAGGGAAGGGACAGAGGGTGGCACTAGAAAAGCTTGGATGGGGACACAGGGGACAGAGGGTGACATTGGAAAAGCCTGGATGGGGACACAGGGACACACACAGGGGACAGAGTGACACCAGAAGGGCCTGGCTGGGTGCACAGAGGTGAGCTGGACACAGGGAAGAGACAAAATGTGACACTGGAAAAGCCTGGTTGGGGACACAGAGGTGAGCTGGACACACAGGGGACAGAGGGTGACACTGGCCAGGACTGGCATGGGAGGCTGGGCTGGAATCCCTGGCAGAGCTTCCCAGGGAAGGTAAATCAGTTTTGCTGCTTGATGGTTGATGATGGAGGAGCTGTTTTTTTGATTTTTTTTTTTCCCCTGCTCGTGGAAGAGGAGCTCTGGGGAGGGTTTGGGCAGCCATGGGGGCTCCCGTGGAAACCCACGGGCCTGCTCCCAAAAATGGGGCCCTGCTCCCAAAAATGGGGCTGGTGCTGGTCCCTCCTGGCTGCCCGAGGCCCACGGGGGAGGAGAAGGTCACAGACCCCACTGTGAGCACAGGACTCAGACAGAAACCCCTCGGGCCAAGGGGGCGTCCCTGCTGGCCAGGGCAGCCACGGGGGTGGTGGCAGGAGGGGACAGCAGGAAGGCAAACCCAGCTGCCCGGGATGCAGCTGTGCCACCCCTGCAGCAGGACCGAGGGATGGGGACACATCCCTGGCGAGGGGGGATCGGCACTGGGGGTCCCACACGATCCCCGGGCCCTCTCATGGGGGTGGGACCCTCCTGCCACACCAAGGGGGGACCCCAGGTCCCTCGGAAGGTGTCACAGAGCAAACACGGCTCGGGTGGCTCAGCAGGGACGGGAATGCCGCCTGCCAGGACCTGTCCCCGCTCTCGGTCCCCGCAGGGAGCACCGAGGGCCGCTCAGATCTGTCCCCAGCGCTCGGTGTCACCGTGCGGGCGGTGACAGCCCGGCCGCGGCAGCGCCGCTTTCCCAGGCGAGATTCATCCCCGGCTTTCCAGGAGCTGCGCGGCCCCGGGGCGGCTCTGCCCTCCCTCCCCCGCCTTGCCCGGGCTGCAGAGCCCGGCCGGGAGCGGGGGCAGCCCCGGGAAAGGCCCTGGCAGGGCCGGTGCTGCCGCATCCATCCAGGTGCGGCCGGCGTTTCCCGCAGGGGCCCCCGCGCTCCTTCCTCGCCCTCCCACGCACCCGGCGCTGCCCCCGCGCAGCTCCAGCGGCGAAAAATTCCTGCAGGAGGAATTCTGGAGCAGGCAGCCCCTTCGCCGGGATGGCTCCGAGCCGATGACAACAAACCAAAGGCATCCATCCGCTCCTTCCCTTCCTTCCCCTCCTTCCCGGGCGCTCCGGGGCTCTGTAACCTGAGGCAGCCCGCACCGAGGTGCTGCTGAACAGGCAGAATTTTCTCGCTGCCGTGTGAAAAGAAGTTTGCCAGACTTCAGAGGGAAGCGAAAAGCCGGAGCTGAGCCCCGGGGGGAGGCTGCGAGCGGCCGAAGGGATGGGAGCCGGCAACGGGGGCGAGTCCAGCGGCTCTCCCGGGGCGCTCCCGGCTCTTTGTGACCGAGCCCGAGCCCCGTCCCCGATCCCCGAGCCCACGGAGCCGGGCCGGGACAGGGCCGGTGCGGGGCATCGTGCCCGGCGGGGGGGTCACCCCAAAGCCATCGCCCTGCGGGGAGCCCCGACCGCGCATCTCAGCCCCTCCGTGTCCCCTCGCTGTCCCACCAGCGTCCCCGCAGCTCCCCGGGCAGCGTCCCCGGTGCCGCCAGCGCTTCCCCCGCGCGTCCCTGCCCGGAGCCCCCCCCGGTGTCCCCCCGTGCCCACCTGGGGTGGCCGCTGGCTCCTCGGCGCGGCGCGGGGCTCCGCGGGGCTCCCGGAGCCGGCCCGGCCGCAGCATCCCCGGCGAGGCGGCGGCGGAGGAGGAGCCTGGACCCCGAGCCCGCGCACCGGGCCCGCCCCAGCGCAGCCCCCGGCTTTGTGCGCCGGCCCCCGGCCCCTCCTCCGCGCCCCCGGCCCCTCCTCCGCTCCCCGGGGCTGGAGTTGGGGCAGGAACGGCGTTTTCTGCTCGGATGCTGAGCGAGAAGGGCCCGCGGGTGGATCCGGGCTCGCCGGAGCTGGGGTTGGTTCTGGTGCTTCGGGAACGGAGCCGAGGGCACGGGGGAGCAGCCGGGAGCCCGCCCGGCCGTGAAAGGTCCGGGCTGAAGTTCCTGTTCTGCTGCATTCGGAGCGAGGACTTTGAGCTCCAAAATCCCGGCCTGGGCTGTGCCCGGCTCACGCCACAGCCTGGTGGCACCAGCAGGGACACGATCCCCGCGCCTCTGACCACCCGCAACCCGCTCAGGGGGCTGGAGCTGCTGGCCCAGGGGGGACCTGACCCCTCCTGGCCTCCCCGGAGTGCGAGGGGCGCCCTAAAGGAAACCCCGAAGGTCTCTGCTAAATCCATTCAGGTGGGCCCCGATTTCTGTAGCCCGAACAGGTTGAGCGTGGCCGCAGGTGAGGTTTGTCCTGGTTTGACCCCCGAAGGTCTCTGCTAAATCCATTCAGGTGGGCCCCGATTTCCGTGGCCCGAGCAGGTTGTGCATGGCCGCAGGTGAGGTTTGTCCTGCTCCTGATTTTCCAGCTCCGTGTCCTTCCCGTCGCTCGCCGGCAGCCTGGAGCAGGGCCGGAGGTGCAGCGACATTGCCACGTCCCTTCCGTCCCTGCCCACCGGCCCCTGGGGTGGGTTCGCCTCCTCCTCCTCGCCTGGGCAGCCGCTCCCTGCCCGCATTTTCCTGCCCGGAGTTTTCCTGCCCGGAGTTTTCCTGCCCGGAGTTTTCCGCCTGCCCCGTGCGGGGCCGGGGCGCTGACGCAGCGCTCAGGAATCCCCCGGGCAGCTGGAGCCACATCTGGGCTTGTCCCGGGCACATCTGGGCTTGTCCCGGGCATGGAGCGGCCCGGTCCGGTATGAGGGGAGGGAGAATCACCCGAGCCAGCCCAGGATCCCCCGTTCCAGCCCAGGATCCCCAATTCCAGCCCAGGGTCCCCAATTCCAAAACAGCATCCCTGGTTCCAGCCCAGGATCCCTAGTTCCAGCCCAGGGTCCCCCATTCCAGCACAGGGTCCCCCATTCCAGCACAGGATCCCCCATTCCAGCCCAGGGTCCCCAGTTCCAGCCCAGGGTCCCCCATTCCAGCCCAGGATCCCTGCTCAGCCTCACACTGGGCTGCTGGGTGCCCATGGGATTGGGATCATCATATCCCACGGGATTGGGATCATCATGTCCCATGGGGTTAGGATGGTGCCCCATGGGATTGGGATTATCGTGTCTCATGGGATTAGGATCATCATGTCCCATGGGATTGGGATGATATGTGTGGGATTGGGACCATCGTGTCCCATAGGGTTGGAATGGTGTCCCATGGGATTGGGATCATCGTATCCCATGGGATTGGGATGGTGCCCTATAGGATTGTGTTTCATGGGGTTGGGATCATCGTGTCCCATGGCCTTGGGATCATTGTGTCCCATGGGATTGGGATGGTTTTCCATGACACTGGGATCATGGTGTCCCACGGGTGGATCTCCATCCTCTGGCACTGCCTGAGGGTCTGAGCCCCAGGATTTGCTCCATTCCCTGGTGGGAGCCGGCCCAGCACCCCAGGACCGGGCGGGAGGCGTGACCCCAATGCCGGCCCTGCCCTCCCGGGGCTTGACAGGAGTGGGAATGGAGAGCGGGGCTGCCATTGATGGGATTTACGGGATTTATGGGATTTAGGTGATTTATGGCGCTGCTGCTCGGCAGACGAGATCCACCCCCTGCCTTTTCCTGACGCCGTTTCCTGGCAGCTCCCTCGGTGTCTCTGCTGGGCCGAGCTGCTGCCACAGCCCCGAGAGCAGGGGATGGAATCCGATACTCTGGGAGCTGCGAAGTGAGGGAGGAAGGAGGAGAGGAGGGAGAGAGAAAGAGAAGGAGGAAAACGAGAAAGAAGGAGGAGGAGAAAGGAGGAGGAGGAGGAAGGGGAGAAAAATGAAGGACGAGGAGGAAAAGGGAGGGAGAAGAGAGAGGGGGAGGAGGAGGAGGACAAGGAGGAGGGGAAAGAAGAGAATGAGGAGGAGGAAGAGAAGGAGGAGGAGGAAGAAGAGGAGAAGGGGAGGAAGAGAGAGAAGGAGGAGGAGGAGAAGAAAGAAGGAGAAGGGAGGGAGAAGAGAGAAGGGGAGGAGGAGGAGGTGAAGGAGGAGGAGGGGAAGGAAGAGAATGAGGAGGAGGAAGAGAAGAAGAAAGAGAAGGAGGAGAAGAAAGAAGAGGAGAGGGAGGAGGAGGAGAAGGAAGAGAGGCAGAGGGAGAAATAGAAGTAGAAACAGGAGGACAAGGAGGAGGAGAGGAAGGAGAAAGCGAATTCACGTGAACGCAGAGAGGGTTCAGCAGGATTCCAGGAGGGAAAAGGCCCAGGAAAACGGTGATGATTCATTTTCAGCCAGCTCGGTGTTTCTATAGCAAACCACAAACAGGAGGGATCTGCTCCAGCTGGGCCAGCGGCTGCAGCTCCCAGGAATCCCCCGGGCTGGGAGCTCAGTAATTCCAGCACCGTGGGGGGGTCAGGGGGGAAAGAGCCCCGCGGTGTCCCTGGGCTGTCCCTGGGCTGTCCCTGGGCTGTCCCTGAGGGCGTGCTAGGCTTCTTCTGGGCTGGACCTTGCCCTGCTCGGCTGTTCCTGGTCTGGAACTCTCCTTCCCCAGCTCCTCCCAGCCTGGAACTCGCCCTCCCCAGCTGTTCCTGGGCTGGGTTTTGCCCTGCCTGGCTGTTCCTGGGCTGGACCTTGACCTGCCCAGCTCCTCCCGGGCTGGAACTTGCCCTGCCCAGCTGCCCTGTCCATCCCATCCCATCCCATCCCATCCCATCCCATTGATCCAAATCCTATCATAAATCCCATCCTATGGGTCCCATCCCATCCCATGCATCCCATCCCATCCCCTCCCATCCCATCCCATCCCATCGATCTCACCCTGTGAATCCCACCCCATGGATCCCATCCCATCCCATGGATCCCATCCCATCCAATCCCACCCCATCCCATCAATCCCATGGATCCCATCCCATGGGTCCCAAGGATCCCATGCATCCCATGGATCCCATCTGACCCCATGGATCCCATCCCATGGATCTCATCCCATCCCATGGGTCCCGTCCCATGGATCCCAAGGATCCCATGCATCCCATGAATCCCATCCCATGGATCCCTCCCCATGGATCCCATGGATCTCATCCCATCAAGCCCATCCCATCCCTCCCATCCCATGGATCCCATCCCATCCCATCCTATCCCATCCCACCCCATGGATACCATCCCATGGATCTCATCCCATCCCATGGGTCCCATCCCATCCCATCCCATGGATCCCATCCCATCCCATGGGTCCCATCCCATCCCATCCCATGGGTCCCATCCCATCCCATGGATCCCATCCCATCCCATGGGTCCCATCCCATCCCATCCCATGGGTCCCATCCCATCCCATCCCATCCTATCCCATGGATCCCATCCCATCCCATGGATCCCATCCCATCCCATGGGTCCCATCCCATCCCATCCCATGGGTCCCATCCCATCCCATCCCATCCTATCCCATGGATCCCATCCCATCCCATGGATCCCATCCCATCCCATGGATCCCATCCCATCCCATCCTATCCCATCCCACCCCATGGATCCCATCCCATGGATCTCATCCCATCCCATGGGTCCCATCCCATCCCATCCCATGGATCCCATCCCATCCCATGGGTCCCATCCCATCCCATCCCATGGGTCCCATCCCATCCCATCCTATCCCATGGATCCCATCCCATCCCATGGGTCCCATCCCATCCTATCCCATCCCATCCCATGGATCCCATCCCATCCCAGCCATGTCAGGACTCATCCCGGGTGCCGCCGCCTCCCCCGCAGCCGCCCCGGAGCCGCGGTTGCTTCACTGCGGAGTCACCTGGAAACCTTCCCAGGGCAAGGGAGCCCCGGAGAGGAGCTGGAAAGGATCCCGGTGGAGGTTTGGGCTCTTGAGGAGCATGGGGTGAAGGCCGGGTCCTGAAATGCCTCCCTGAATCCACCTGGATTTCCCCGTGGTGGAACCCGAGCTGTTGTGAAAATCCACCCCCCCCCGCAAACATTCCACGTTTTAAGTTTAGAAATTCCTCCAGCAAAACCCAACCACAAAAAAAAAAAAAAAAAAAAAATCACAATAATCCACTTTTTGTCCTTTGACTGCAAACGGGGGGTGAACCACGGGTGATTTGTTTCCCTGCAGGGAATTTGGGCGGGGAAAAGTTCCCGGGCCTGGCTCAGGTTTGGCAGCCCGGGAGTGGCTCAGGTGGGCAGCGAGTCCCTCCCTGTCCCCTCCCACCCCTCCTTCCTCCCTCCCTGCAATCACCCTGGACGCAGCCCTAAGTGGATTTGCATGGGCTACATGGAGTAAAATCCCTTAAATTTTAGTACAAAGGAAAAGCAGAAATGACAAAGACAGGATTTTCCCCCTCCCCTTTTGGTTTTTTTTTTTCCATTTTTTTACTACTCCCAGATTATTTACAAATCCCTTGAAATTGGATAGAACTCGGTTCATGCACGTTTGCTGCTCGGGGAGGGAATTACAAGATAATCAGATCAGTGATAAAAGCAAGAAGTAGGTGTGTATTTAATGACTTTTTCCCCCACAGAGCCATGAGGGAGGATTGGAGGAGTGAGGAAAAAGCTGGAAAAGGAAACAAAACAAAACCTCCAAAGGCTCCGCGGGGCTGGAGGGCTCCGATGGCACCCGGGGCTGGCAGGGGAAGAAATTCAACCTTGGTTTTTCCACCTGGATTTTCAACAGATCCAGGCAGGGGGTGTGGGGTGGGGAGGGCTGGGGACGGGGAAGGGATGTCCCCACAGGGCTGTCCCAGCTCTCCTGGTTTGGAGGATGGGGTTTGCTTCCCAAAACCACAGGAATTTCCCTTCCAAGGGGGGAGAAAATGGCTGTGGGGCTGCCCAAAGGGTGATCCCAAAGCCTGACCCCAAAAGGTGATCCGAAATCTGATCCCAAAGGCTGATCCAAAGCCTGATCCCAAAGTCTGATCCAAAGGGTGATTCCCAAAGTCTGATTCCCAAAGTCTGAGCCCAAAGACTGATTCCCAAAGTCTGATCCAAAGGCTGATCCCAAAGGGTGATCCCAAAGGCTGAGCCCAAAGTCTGAGCCCAAAACCTGAGCCCAAGCCTGAGTCCAAAGGCTGATCCTAAAGTTTGATCTCACAGCCTGATCCCAAAGGCTGGTCCCAAGGCTTGAGCCTTCCCGGAGGTGTCAGAGCAGGGATTTGGGACTTCAGGACTGGGGTATGGCTTTGGGATTGCTGAGGGCCCAGCTTTGGGCTCTGCTTTGGGGCTGGGAATAATCATGAGCTCATCCCCAGCTGCTGTCCCGGGATTTTGTCCTCATTGTGCTGCACAAAGGGATTCCCAGCCAGGCCCGTGGATAATTCTGATAATTCTTGTTCTGGTCTTGATAATTCTTGTTCTGGTTGGGGTAGAGGAGGGAATCCATCCCAATCCATCCCAATCCATCCCAATCCATCCCAACCCATCCCAATCCTCCCCTGGGGACTTCCCCGCAGGAAAGGTGACTCCCACCAGCTCCTCTGTAATTTGGGGTAAAACCTGACCCGGGACAGTCCCAGAATGGTTTGGGGTGGAAGGGACCTGAAATATCCAAATCCATGGGCAGGGACACCTCCCACGATCCCAGCCTGGCCTTGGGCACTGCCAGGGGTGCAGGGGCAGCCGCAGCTGCTCTGGGAAATCCCTGCAGCATTCCCAGGGAGTCCCAGCCTATTTAGGCCAGGCTTTGCTCCCAGCTCCCATTCCTGGAGCCCTGAGAAGCAGCTCTGGCTCCAATCCCAGCAAAAAAAACAAGAAACCAAACAAAACCCTCAAAAGGTCGTGAGAAAAAATCCAGAGAAGATCCAGTCCCATCCCCTGCTCAGAGGCAGATTGGTATTTCCTGTTCCTCTTCTGGGATTCATCCCTGCCTTTGCCATTAGAATGAAAGTGAGAGCTGGGCTCAGCTCCTGGGCAGCTCCTCACTGCAAATCCTGGTCCAAAATCCTGCTCCAAAATAAAAATCCTACTCCAGATCCTGTTTCAAAATCCTGCTCTAAAATCCTGCTCCAAATCCTGCTCCAAAAAATCCTTCTCCAAAATCCTGCTCCAAATCCTGCTTCAAAAATCCTTCTCCAAAATATCCTGCTCCAAAATATCCTGCTCCAAAAAATCCTGCTCCAAAAAATCCTGCTCCAAAATCCTGCTCCAAATTCCTGCTCCAGATCCTGCTCCTGGTCTGGGGAGGGAGCTGAGGGGTGGAATCTCAGGGGAGGAAGGTGGGAAGGTGAGGGAGGATCCCAAAATGCGGGAGGGAGCTGGAGTCAGGTGTCACCCTTGGGGTGAGAAATGGGAATATCAGTGGCTGAGATATCCCAAAATTTCATCCCAATCCAGGTGTGGCATCTGGGAATATCAGTGGAAGAAATATCCCAAATTTTTGATCTCAACCCAGGTGTCACATATGGGGTCAGAAATGGGAATATCAGTGGCTGAGATATCCCAGGCCCCGTAATCCCAATCCAGAAATGGGTCAGAAATGGGAATATCAGGGGGTAAAATACCCCAAACTTTTCATCCCAGCCCTGGTGTCACATCTGGGAATATCAGTGGTTGGATATCCCAGATTTTGTAATCCCAGCCCAGGTGTCACATTTGGGTCAGAAATGGGAATATCTGTAGGTGAGATATTCCAAACTCTGTCATCCCAATCCAGGTGTCACATTTGGGGCTATCAGTGGGTGAGAGATCTCAAAATCTTCATCCCAATCAAGGTATCAGATCTGGGTCAGAAATGGGAATATCAGAGAGTGAGATATCCCACCCCAGTGTCACCCCACTCCAGGGGCTCTGGAGCAGAACTTTCCTCTCCTTTTCAGAATAAAACTTCTCTCTCCTTTTCCTTCTCAGCCTTTTCCTCCTCCTCTTCCTCCTCCTCCCCTCATTTCTCACCACTGATGCAATTCTTATCTCCATTCTGCTGAGCCTGCCCGGATTCACCCCAGGACAGCTCAGGCCCTTCTCCTGCTGCTTTCCAGGGAAAAAAAAAAACAAAACAGCAGGAAAAGGGCCTGGATTTCCCCATGGGTGCTCAGTGCTTCTGCTCCGTTGGCCTCCAGATCCAAATCCTCCTCAATAATTCAGCAGAGCTTCTGCACTCCGGCATTGAATAATTCATCCTGGAGCTGGAGGGGGGATCTGTGCCCACACCACCCTGGGACAGCAGGATGTGGATGAGTTTCAAAGCCCTTCCCACCCCATTCCGGGATTCCCAGCCCTCTCCATGCTGGATGAAATCCTTTTTCCACTGGAAATGGGGATTTATCCCAGCTCCAACACAGGATGCTGGAATTGGGTTAAAATGTCCCACGGGGGTTTTTTGGGGGCTGGAGCGGGAACATCCCGAGTTTAGGGGGGCTGGGACTCTTTGGGGTTTGTTCATTTCCCTCACCCAGCCGTGAAAAACCCTTTTGGCTGCTCTGCTGCAAATTCGAAGCCCTTCAAGTGACTTAAATCACTGCTAAAGAGGAGCCGTAATTCCGGGATTTATTGAGCCCGGGGCTGCGTAAACACGGCTTTGAGCCGGGCTCACTAAATCAGATTTTCCTCTCTGCTGATTCTCCAGAGCCCTTTAAGCTGGTTTCAGGTTGATTTAAGCCCAGCCTGGGCCGGGGGAGGCAGGAGAGCTGAAATTCCCGTCCCTGGGGAAGCCGGGATGCTCCAGAATTTCCCAGCCCAGCCCAGTCCCAGCACACACGGGAACCTTCATTAAATAAACCCGGACTCGGCTGCAGGGCCCGCCTCGCCCGCCAGAGGCTGCTGGTGCCGTTTGGAACCGTCCTGAATTCCAGCCCCGTCCTCTCCTCAATTCCAGCCCCATCCTCTCCCGAATTCCAGCCCCATCCTCTCCCAAATTCCAGCCCCATCCTCTCCCGAATTCCAGCTTCATCCTGTCCTCAATTCCAGCCCCATCCTCTCCCGAATTCCAGCTTCATCCTGTCCTCAATTCCAGCCCCATCCTCTCCCGAATTCCAGCCCCGTCCTCTCCCGAATTCCAGCTTCATCCTGTCCTCAATTCCGGCCCCATCCTCCCGAATTCCAGCCCCATCCTCTCCCGAATTCCAGCCCCATCCTCTCCCAAATTCCAGCTTCATCCTGTCCTCAATTCCAGCCCCATCCTCTCCCGAATTCCAGCCCCATCCTCTCCCGAATTCCAGCCCCATCCTCTCCCGAATTCCAGCTTCATCCTGTCCTCAATTCCAGCCCCATCCTCCCGAATTCCAGCCCCATCCTCTCCCGAATTCCAGCCCTGTCGTGTCCCGAATTCCAGGATCTCCCTGATCCCTTTCCAGGGTTCCCCCCATCCCTTTCCAGGATCCCCTTGATCCCAGGACCCCCCAATCCCTTTCCAGGACCCCCAATCCCTTTCCAGGACCCCCCAATCCCTTTCCAGGGCAGTTTTGGAGGGAGCAGTGACCTCAGCAGTGTCCCCTGCTGTCTCTTCCCAGCCTCAGGGTCCCCAGACCGTGTCCTGCTCCTGCCCGGGACCCCTCTGCTCCTTCCATGGGGATTTTGTGCCTCTGTCACCCCTCACCCTTTTTTGGGATCAAACCTGGAGGGGTTTGGTGGCCACGGCCCAAATTTGGGACTTTTGTGGCTTCCCCCTTTCCTAGGAAGATCCCAAAGCAGCCCCCAAACCCCACCTGGGCATGGGAGGGGGGGGAATTCTGAACCCCCCCAGGTAAAACCCCTGAAATTCCCCAGGTCAGGGCTCACCATGGCAACCATGGATGGGCACCGGGCAAACCGGGAACAGGAGCCTGGAGAATTCCCAGCCGCATTCCCAGAGGAATCCCAGCCAGACTCCCAGAGAATTCCCAGCCAGATTCCTGGAGAATTCCCAGTCACATTCCCGGAGAATTCCCAGTCACATTCCCGGAGAATTCCCAGCCAGATTCCCGGAGAATTCCCAGCCACATTCCCAGAGAAATCCCAGCCACATTCCCGGAGAATTCCCAGCCACATTCCTGGCTGGATCGGGGCTGCTTTGATGCCAGGCAGGGCCCGGGCAGGCTGGGCTGTGATTACCGGGCTGTGATTACCGGGCTGTAATTAGCGGGCTGTAATTAGCGGGCTGTAATTAGCGGGCTGTGATTGAGGCATTGCCATAGTTACTGTCTGCTCCCGGGGCTTGTTCCCCTGCCTGTGGAAATTCAGAGCTGGGAATTGCTGGATTCATCCTGCCCGGGATTCATCCAGGGATTCATCCTGGAGGGATTCATCCAGACAGGGCCTCATCCAGGGATTAATCCCAGAGGGATTGATCCTGCCTGGGTTTCATCCTGGAGGGATTCATCCAGACAGGGCCTCATCCTGATGCAGATTGACCCTGCCAGGGACTCATCCAGGGATTCATCCAGGGATTCATCCTGGAGGGATTCACCCTGGAGGAATTCATGCTGGAGGAATTCATCCTGGAGGGATTCACCCTGGAGGAATTCATGCTGGAGGAATTCATCCTACCTGGGATTCATCCAGGAGGGATTCATCCTGCCAGGGGTTTATCCAGGGATTCATCCTGGAGGAATTCATCCTGCCCAGGATTCATCCAGGAGGGATTCATCCAGGAGGGATTCATTCTGGAGAGATTCATCCTGGAGGGATTCATCCTGCCAAGGATTCATCCAGGAGGGATTCATCTTGGAGGGAAAAGGACAGGAAAAAGGAAAAAGGAAAAAGGAAAGGAAAGGAAAGGAAAGGAAAGGAAAGGAAAGGAAAGGAAAGGAAAGGAAAGGAAAGGAAAGGAAAGGAAAGGAAAGGAAAGGAAAGGAAAGGAAAGGAAAGGAAAGGAAAAAGGAAAGGAAAGGAAAGGAAAAAGGAAAGGAAAAAGGAAAGGAAAGAGGAAAGGAAAGGAAAGGAAAAAGGAAAGGAAAGGGGAAGAGGAAGAGGAATCCCAGCCTGGAGGGGATTCCCAAGCCAAACTGGATTCAGGAGTAGCCGGGAATTTCCTGCCGGGAGATTTACGGGATGTTTAACAGCTCTGCCCATCCCAGGGGGGGTTTGTTGGCTTCTCCTTGGGTACCTCAAGCTGTTCCGGAGGCTTCCCGTGCCGTCAGTGCCCTCGGAGGATTCATTAGGGCTCGGGCCAGGGGTTTGTAAACCAGGCACGAGTTTGTCCTGGGAAAACTTCTCCAAAGGCTCCTCGCCAAAGGAGAGGGGGAAAAACGGCATCAAAACGCTGCAGGGGGAATGAGGGAGGAATCCCAGGCTGTGGCACCAGCAGGAGTCAGGATGGGTGGGAAAAACCACCCCGTGAATTTCTCCTTTTGCTGAAATCCGTGGAAAAGCTGAATTGAACACCTGGGCTCAGGTGGGAGCGCTGGGGATTCGTCTCTGGCTGCTCCAAAAATCCCAAATAACTCCTCGGGATTGGGGTGGGATTTCAGCCCCGAGCAGAGGCTCCGTGGGGATTTATGGGATTTGCTTTATGGGATTCGTGGCTCAGCTCCCACAGGAAGCGATTCCTTACAGGAAAAAAATCTCCCTCACAGGTTTGGCCTCACCCTGATGTTTTCACCCCAAAATTGGGATGGTTTGTAACAGCAGAGTGACCCCGGGGCCAGACAGGGAGCCAGAGGGAAATGAAGCATGGCTGTGGTGACACCTGGGGGCACACCTGGGCACACCTGGGGACACCTTGGCACACCTGGGCATGTCACAGGACACACATGGGGATGCACCTGGGGACAGCTGGGGACAGCTGGAGACACATCTGGGCACACCTGAGCACACCAGGGGACACACCTGGTGACACCTGAGGACACTTGAGGACACACCAGGGGACACACCTGAGGATACTCCTGGGCACACCTGGGGACACCTGGGCACAGCTGAACACACCAGGGGCCACACCTGGGGACACCTTGGAACACACCTGGGGACAGCTGGGGACACCTGGTGACACACCTGAGGACACACCAGGGGACACACCTGGGGACACCTGGGGCCACATCTGGGGATGCACTTGAGGACACACCTGGGGAGACACCTGGTGACACCTTAGCACACCTGGGGACAGCTGGTGACACCTGATCACACCTGGGAACACACCTGGTGACATCAGGGGCTGTTTGTCACCGCTGCCCCTCCTGGCACAGCACAGAGCCGTGTCCTGGTGCTGGAACTCTGGGAATTTTCCCCTGGAATTCTGCCCCGCTCCAGGGCAGGGTCGGCTCTGCTGGGAGGGGGCAGGGCTCGGTGCTCTCGAGTTTTCCCCCAGATTTTCTGCCCTCCCCTCACGTTTTGATCCCGCTGTTCCTTCGTGCCTGCTCTCTCCAGGAGAATCCACAAGCACTGCGATTATGGATTCCTCCTGCCTGGCAAGAAGTTGTTTTTATTTTTTTTTATTTTTTTTTTTTTTACGAGGTTTTTACTCCTTTGATAATAAATTAAACTCCAATTTTCACTCCTCGCCCTTGAATTCCCCCCTTTTCACCTGAGCGGAATTTTCGCTGGAGGTGTTTAATGCCCCTCTAATCCCCGCGCTCCCAGGGGGGCACCAAAGCTGCTTTATAAACCCATCAATCCTGCAGCACAAAGTGCATTTTCATTATTCCCCTTGCCATCAAAGTCCGAAAAAACCCTGTGAGAGTCTGTCCGAATTTTCCCTCATCTGCCTCACGATCGTCATTGGGGGGCCACTGAAGAGGAGACCCTCCCCTGCCTGGAATCTCTGGCTCTGAAGGAGAAACTCACACGCCAACAAGGCCCTGAGACCTGAGAGCGTTGCCAAGCCATTGTTTCCACAGGTGCTGTTTGCTGTGTGCTGCACTGAGCCCAATGAGGAGAAGAAGAAGGGGGCACCGTGCCCTGTGTGCAACAACAGCCCTGGGAGCTGTCCCAGCTCTCGGCCTGGCTGGGCTTCACCTGAGTTCAGGTGGTCCCCCCACAGCAGACCCTCACCTGTTTTACAAGCACCGTGACAGACAGACTGAGATGTGAGGAGCCTCCTTATCAAGGA
Source organism: Molothrus ater (assembly GCF_012460135.2). NCBI lineage: Eukaryota > Metazoa > Chordata > Aves > Passeriformes > Icteridae > Molothrus > Molothrus ater. The sequence continues at coordinate 2,134,184 of NC_050505.2, read as the reverse complement.
CTGAGACACGGAACCCCCGTGTGAAAAGGCCCCTCTGCTCCTCCCAAGGACTGAGACATGGAACCCCCGTGTGAAAAGGCCCCTCTGCTCCTCCCAAGGACTGAGACACAAAACCCCCGTGTGAAAAGGCCCCTCTGCTCCTCCATCAAGGACTGAGACATGGAACCCCTGTGTGAAAAGGCCCCTCTGCTCCTCCCAAGGACTGGGACTGAAACCCCCAGCCCGGGGCAGGTGTGTGGGGGACCAAAGCTGACCAAAGCGAGATGTTTGCCTGCAGGTTGTGACCGCTGGACCAAGAAAACAACGGCTCTCAGGATCACAGAATCACAGAATTTCTAGGTTGGAAGAGCCCTTCAAGATCATCGAGTCCAACCCATGTTCCAACACCTCAGCTAGATCATGGCACCAAGTGCCACATCCAGCCTTTTTTTAAACACATCAAGGGATGGTGACTCCACCAGCTCCCTGGGTAGATGATTCCAGTATTTGACCACTCTTTCTGTGAAAAACTTCCTCCTTAATTCTAGCCTGTATCCGCCTTGGCGCAGCTTGAGGCTGTGTCCTCTCGCCTGCTGCCTGGCTTGGACTCTGTGTACCCCCCTTTCTATTCTTCCCCCCTGTAGACCTTTGTTTGGGTTGTGAAATTTATTCTCCCTTCCCCCAGTGAAAAAGAGTATAAAGAGTACAACTGGGGTCCAGATGAGCTGCGCCTCCGAGATCTCCCCAGTGTAACAGGCGGATCCTCGACTGGACTGGACCAAAGGACTTCATCTCCACTTTTGGTAGCTCTATCCCTCCCCCCCTCTTTCTCTCTCTCTTTCTCTCTCTTTCTCTCTCCCTCAATCCCTCTGTCTCATTTTGCTGTGGTCACTCAATAAAGGTGCATTTGTTTTCATTATCACTGCAAACCCCCTGTGCCGTGTCGGTTTTTGCACCCTGAGATCAAACCCACGAACCATCACGAACCCCGTTCGTGAGGAAGGATCGTGACAAACCCGTGCCCCAAATGTGGTGCAGTCAATAACAAATTTACCTGATGGTCCCACTTTTCCTGGAAAAGCACCTGGAAAGGGATGGGTTGGGATGGGGGGGAGCATCCCGAGGGTGGGGGTGGCAGTGGGGGTCACCCAGGTGGGTTTGGGGTGAATCAGGTGGGTTTGAGGTCACCCAGCTGGGTTTGGGGTCATCCAGGTGGGTTTGGGGTCATCCAGATGGGTTTGGGGTCATCCAGATGGGTCTGGGGTCAACGAGGTGGGTTTGGGGTCACCCAGCTGGGTTTTGGTGACACCCAGGTGGGTTTGGAATCACCCAGATAGGTTTAGGATCACCCAGATGGATTTGGGATCATCCAGCCGGGTTTGGGATCACCCAGGTGGGTTTAGGGCTCACCCAGATGGGTTTGGGGGTCTCCTGGATGGATTTGGGATCACCGAACTGGGTTTGGGGTCACTCAGCCGGGTTTGGGGTCACCCAGATGGATTTAGGGTCAAAGAGGTGGGTTTGGGGTCACCCAGGTATGTTTGGGGTCAACCAGGTGGGTTTGGGGTCATCCAGATGGGTTTGGGGTCAACCAGGTGGGTTTGGGGTCACCCAGCTGGGTTTGGGATTGTGGGAATTGAGGGAATTGCGAGTTTGCGGGAATTACGGGAATTTCGGGAATTGCTGGAATGGAGGGAATGGATTTGAGGGAATTGCGGGTTTGGGGCCGGCAGCAGCGCTAGGTGGCAGGAGTCAGTCGCGCACGGGGAAGGACGCGGGCAGAAACCCGGAGAAGGGATTCGGGAACTCCTGTGGCCCTGGAATCGCTCCGGGCTGGAATTCTGCACCTGGAATGAGCTCAGGAGGCCAAAACCCCTCCTGGAGCCCGACCCCAAACCCGCACCCCGCATTTTCCCCGGCCCGGGGAACAGGGAGGGGGATTTGGGACCATCCTGCTCCAGGATGGGGATTTGGGAACCTCCTGCTCCAGAATGGGGATTTGGGGAGGTTTCTGTTACTCCAGAATGGGGATTTGGGACTGTCCTGCTCCAGGATGGGGATTTGGGAGCTGGGCTTGGATCTGTGCAGCGAATCCCGGCTCGGGTCTGGGACAAGCTCAGGCTGCAGCTTGGGGTGGGGGCTGTGGGGTTCGGGATCTGGAGGTTTTGGGATCTGTGGGGTTTGGGATCTGTGGGGTTTCTCTGGGGTCTGTTTTAGTCGAGATGTGTGGCTGGGGATCCCTGCAGAGCCTCAGGAATGGAATTACACAGATTTTCACACCCAACCCCAACCTCCATCGAGCCATCATTCCATAACCACCCCATAAATTTGGGGAATCAATCTCCCCACTCCAAGAGGGAGAAAATCCCGGAACCAGAGGGGCTGAGTGCTTCTCCAGCCCTTCCCTTTCCTCCCCAGCTCCCTGGCTCAGCCAAGCATCCCTTTGAGAGAGATATTTCCATCTCTCCGAGCCTTGTTAGAACTTTTATCTGCCTGGGGCTCGGCTTTTAGGGCCGCTGTCACTGCTCCTGGCCCTAAAGGGCTCCCCTGGAGCCGCCACTCCAGAGCTCTCCTGTGGGAATCCACAGAATCAGAGGGGTTTGGGAAAGCTGCAAAAGGCCTCAGAGGCAGCAGAACTGTGATTAGAGCTGAGCAGCAGCCATGAGATTGGGCAGCAGAAAAATTATGTAAGTAGAAAAGCAAAGACAACTAGAACAATGGTCTGTGTATTAACATTTGTCTAGAATAATTCTCTAAGCTACAGAAAAGTTTATCTAGTGAGATATTAGGGAGTTCTAAGCTTAATAATGGAGCTCTGTGCATTGTGTTTGAAGGCTCACAAGCCGGGATTGTATTTGAAATAAGCAGGCATTGTTTAACCAAAGGTACCTGTGCTTACAGTGGTTGGATGGAACTACTGTCAATGTGCTTTTGCTTTGTGGGATTGGTCAAAACACTTATAAAGTGAGTTGTAACATTAAGTTCTCGGTCTGCTGCCTGGGATGTGAGCTGGTGGCATCTTCCCATTGTCATAACCATGGAATGAGGCTGATGCTGGAAAATCAAACAGCTCAAGGCACGTTCCCAGCAGTCCTGTCCTGTTTGTGATTTGTGCACAGCCCCCGGCCGGCGGCATCTCCGAGGTGTCTCTGTGATTTTATCGGGCCCCAGAGCCCAGGCAGAGGCAGCTGATGCAAAATCAATCCCCAGAACACCCGAAGGACAGAGAAGATTGGTGCCGAACCTTGTAGCGACAACAAAAGGAACGATTCTCACTCGGGTTCCTCGCCCTGGGAATCTCTGCTGGGATGGAGACGGTACCTGGAGGATAAAGGACAGAGGGAGAGGGATCCGAGCGGGATCTGGGCAGAGCAAACCCCGCGGAGCTGCTCCGGGAGGCCGAGACCCCACGGGGATGGCGCAGAGGAGGCGGCAGGCGGTGATTGCTCCTTTCAGCCGCTGATTGCTCCTTTCATCGCCGCACAATGGCCTGGGATAGATCCGGCCTCTCCTGCCAGCCGGGAATGAGGGAGATATCCCAGTGCTCCCAATCACCTGGGATGGGATCCAGGCTCTGCTCCCCTCCCGGGAATGAGGGCAGATATCCCAGTGCTCCCAATCACCTGGGATAGGATGCAGCCTCTCCTGCCAGCCCTGGGAATCAGGGAGATATCCCAGTGCTCCCAGTCCCTTGGGATCTGATCCAGGCTCTGTTTCCAGCCTGTGAATGGAGATATCCCAGTGCTCCCAAAATCCCAGGATCTGATCCAGGCTCTGCTCCCATCCTGGGAATGAAGGCAGATATCCCAGTGCTCCCAATCCCTCAGAATCTGCTCCCAGCCTCGGAATGAGGCGAGAGATCCCAGTGCTCCAATCCCTTGGGATCTGATCCAGGCTCTGCTCCCAGCCTCGGGAATGAGGCGAGAGATCCCAGTGCTCCCAATAGCCCAAGATCTGATGCAACCTCTCCTTCCAGCCTGGGACGGATCTGCTCCAATGCCTTGGGATCTGATCCAGGCTCTGCTCCCAGCCTCGGGAATGAGGGGAGATATCCCAGTGCTCCCAGGACATGGGAATATCAGGGATGTGGGATCGAGGGATGGGGATCCAAGGATGGTGATCAAGGGATGGGGATCCAGGGATGGGGATCCAGGAGTGGGGATCCAAGGATGGTGATCGAGGGATGGGGATCCAGGGATAGGGATCCAAGGGTGGGGATCCAAGGGTGGAGATCCAAGTGTGGGGATCCAAGGATGGGGATCCAAGGGTGGAGATCCAGGGATGGGGATCCAAGGGTGGGGATCCAAGGGTGGGGATCCAGGGGTGGGGATCCAGGGCTGGGGATCCAGGGATGGGGATCCAGGGATGGGGATCCAAGGGTGGAGATCCAGGGGTGGTGATCCAGGGGTGGGGATCCAGGGGTGGGGATCCAGGGGTGGGGATCCAAGGATGGGGATCCAAGTGTGGGGATCCAAGGGTGGGGATCCAGGAGTGGGGATCCAGGGGTGGGGATCCAGGGGTGGGGATCCAGGGGTGGGGATCCAAGGATGGGGATCCAGGGATGGGGATCCAGGGATGGGGATCCAGGGGTGGGGATCCAGGGGTGGGGATCCAGGTGTCCCCGTGTCACCCCCCAGCCGTGCTGGACCCCCTGCCCTGCCCGTGTTTGCTTTGAGCCCAGGAGGAGCCGCCGCTGCTGTGATTGACTCGCGGATCAATGAAAGCAGCGCGGGGACAGATGGAGCGCTCGGATCCTGAGCTCTCCCCCCCGATCTCCTCCTCTCTCGCTCTCCAGGGGCCTCTCAGGTTAATTGCCCTGATCTCTCTCTGCCTTTTTGCGCCGGCCCTCAAGGAGTGCCTGGCAAATCCTGCCCTCCCGAATCCGGGCCGCGAGCAGGAGCAGGAGGAGGAGGAGGAGGAGGAGGAGGAGGAGAAGGAGGAGGGAGGAGGAGGAGGGAGAATTGATTTGCTCCATCAGGCAGCAGCAGCAGTTGCTGCCACTGTTTAATTCTCAGTTCAAGCCCCGTGGAGAATGCAAACGGCTCCGCTGCTCGGCCAATTTACAGCTCTGACAAGCTGCTAAACAACGTCTCTGTCAGAGCCCGGCGGCACCGGGACCGCCGCGGGTGGCGGGGGAGGCGCAGGTGAGGAGGAGGAGGAGGAGGAGGAGGAGAAGGAGCAAGAGGAGGAGGGGAAGGAGGAGAGGGAGAGGGAGAAGGAGAGGAGGAAGGAAGAGGGGAAGAAGGGGAAAGAGAAGGAGAAGGAGAAGGAGAAGGAGAAGGAGAAGGAGAAGGAGAAGGAGAAGGAGAAGGAGAAGGAGAAGTAAAGGGGGAGAGGAGGAGGAAGAGGAGGAGGGTAAGGAGAAGGAGAGGGATAAAGAGAGAGAGAACGAGGAGGGAGAAGAGAAAAAGGAGGGGGAGAAAGGGAAGGAGGAGGAGAAGAGGAAGGAGGAAGAGGAGGAGGAGAGGGAGAAAGGGATGGAGAAGGAAGAAGAGGAGAAGGGGAGTGATAGAGAGAGAGAGAAGGAGGAGGGAGAGGAGGAAAAGAGAGAAAGGGAAGGAGAAGGAGAAGAGGAAAGAGGAAGAGGAGGAGGTGAAGGAGAGGGAGAGGCATAGGGAGAGAGAGAAGGAGGGAGAGGAGGAGAAGGAGGGGGAGAATGAGAAGAAGGAGGAAGAGGAGGAGGAGGAGGAGGAGGTTGTTTCTGCTGAGCATCCCCCTCTCCCCCTGCTGCCTCTCCCGAGCAGCCCCTCCTGCCCCTCCTGGCCCTCCCAGGGGTTTGGAAGAGGCTGAGGGGTGGAAATGGAGCTGGGCTGGAGCTGCCTGGGGGCTGCTGCACAGCTCTGTGAGTGAGCTGCAAAATGATGAGAATCCAGCAAAACTCCCCAAAACCCAGTTTGGGGTCGCTCCTTTGGTGTTTGGAGCGTTGGGTGCTCAGTTCAAGGAGGAATCCTGCCAGGATTCACCCAGGGGAACCGTCCCACACTCCAGGATGATTTTCAAGATAATTTTCAAGATAATTTTTTACACAAAACCCATTTGCTCCAAGGCTCCAGCTCCTGGCCTGGCAGAGTCCCTGCTAATCTGATCAGGCTGCACTAATCCCAGGCTGGAATCAGGGCCTGACACCGAGCTTAGGCAAATCATCTCCCCAATAATGACAAATCAATTATGGGTGCACCTGCTCCAAAATCACCTGTGGCAAGGCAGCCAAAAACCTCGGGAATAATCCCAGCACAGAGCCAGAGAATAAATGAATCCTCATCTGCTGCTGGTGCGGCACAAAAGGGAAACAAACCCAGAATCCTTTCTGGGGTTTATTAAGAGATTTGATGAAGAGATTCTGCTTTTCTTCACATCTTTTTCTGCCTTTATTTTTGCCATGAGCCTGGCTGGGAAGTGAGGCTTGGGCTGGGATCTGTTCCCAGCACACAGAGCTCAGCCCAGGGCTGGGGTTTGGTTTTGGGGAGCTGGGGAGGGGCTGGGAGGCTGCTGTGACATTTGCGTGACATTCGTGACATTTGTCATCCTGGCAGGACACCCTGTCCCGTGGCTGGGCTCAAATAGAGCCCGAGGGAGGCTCTGGGAATTGCTGCCAAGGGCAGGGATGGCATCGCTGCCACCAGCCCAGCGAGTGGCTTTGGGGTCACCTCCCTCCCTCCCTCCCTCCCTCCCTCCCCGTGCCCCTTTGTGGGCTCTGATTCCCGCTGTGCCATTTGGTGCCAGGTGGGCATCCCGTATTTGGGGACATTATTCGTGCTGACAGCACTGATGGGGCTTTTCATCAAGCAATTAAATTGAAAAAGAAACCAAAAACCAAAAAAAAAAACCACCCAAGAAAGGGCCCAGCTTGTTCTGAAACACAAAGGCAGCAGCCAGCATAAATTACCGAGCGGAGCTGTGTTTACTCCAGCGCATTCCCGCGGGGGATAATTAGGGAAGAGGCTGGATCTGAGCTCCAGGAGGCACCAGGGGATGCTGCCAAGTCCCCCGAGCTCGGCCGGAGCCCCCGGACCCGAGAGGGGATCGGCGAGGGGAGAGCAGGGAGAGATTCCCGCTCCGCTCCGAGCTCGGGCGCCTGGGGTTTCCTTCGTGGAATGGCCCTCGTTAGCTGAGATCCCAATTAGTGCCCGTGATCGGCGGGGAGCGCTTGGCCCTGAGCAGGAATCGGGATTGGGGTGGAATCATTTGATATGAGCAGGAACTGGGATCAAGGCTGGAGAAGTTTGTTCCGAGCAGGAATTGGGATCAGGGGTGGAAGGAATTGGGATCAAGGCTGGAATCATTTGATATGAGCAGGAACTGGGATCAAGGCTGGAGAAGTTTGTTCTGAGCAGGAATTGGGATCAGGGGTGGAAGGAATTGGGATCAAGGCTGGAATCATTTGATATGAGCAGGAATTGGGATCAAGGCTGGAGCAATTTGCTCTGAGCAGGAATTGGGATTAGGGGTGGCAGGAATTGGGATCAGGGCTGGAATCATTTGATATGAGCAGGAATTGGGATAAGGGCGGGAGCACTTGGCCCTGAGCAGGAATTGGGATCAGGGATGGAATAATTTGATCTGAGAAGGAATTGGGATCAGGGGTGGCAGGAATTGGGATCAGGGCTGGAGCAGTTTGCTCTGAGCAGGAATCGGGGCTGGGAATGGATGCCAATGTTCCCACAAGTCAGAAGGGCTTTAAGGAGCCCTTTGGGGTCCTCTCCCTGTGAGCTGGACCTGCTCCTGCACCTCCATCCCTCCTGAAGCACCACCAGACCCCCAAAATCTGCGTGCTTTGATCTCCTGGTGCGATTCCTGCAGGGAATTGCCCCAAACAGGGGCTCTCTGCATCCTTATCTGGGTCCCAGATGGTTTCTGGGAGGAGGAGAGGAGCAGAGGTGATGCTGGGAGGGATCACGCCCCCATGGCCATGGGGTGACCCGGAGACCGGGAATTCTGCTGGAAATGGGCTCAGTCCGTGCCCTGTTCCCTTGATCACGGAATCCTGGAATGGTTTGGGTTGGGAGGGACCTCAAAGCCACCCCCAAGGACACCTCAGGCTGCTCCAACCTGGCCTTGGACATTCCAGGGACAGAGCAGCCGCAGAGAGATCACAGAGAGATCCCTCACAGGGTTAAACCTTGAGGCAGGAGGGATCCAAATGCAAAAAGCCAAGTGGTTCTCAGGATTTGGGGTTTTTTTAATGTTTTTTTTTGTGGTTTTTTTTTTTTTTTTTAATTACCATCCTCCGGTGCATTTTGATTTGAGGCATCAAAGGCAGGAGACAAAGCCGTGCAAATCTGGAGCCGTACCTGCGGTGGCCGGGCGTGTGGCTGTCATCTGCAGCCTTTGCTGGGGACAAACAAACCCTCTCCTCTTTGTTCTCTCTGCTGTTCCGTTCCGTGCATTAATTTCTCCTCTAAAGTTTAAAAAAAAAAAAAAAAACCAACTAAAAAAAAACTAAAAAAAAAATCCGCGCGATTTGGCGCTTTGCAGGAAAAATAAAGGTGGCGTTTAGGGGATTAAAAAGAAAATACCTCTTTTCTTTCAACTAAATTACAAAGTGCTTGTGCTGCTTTGTACCTGAGAGCCGGAGGAGAGGAGCAGGTGGGGTTTGGTGGCAGATGGGAGGCGGGGAGGGAACGGCTGAGCTGAGCTCCGGAGCCAAGGAGGGGACGTTGGAAATGTCCCTGCCGGGGTGGCCGTGGCTGAACTGGGGCTCCGACACTCATCTGGTTCCGCTCCTGGCCCTGCACAGCTCCAGCAGAGCGGGATTGCGGAATCACGGGAGGGAATTGCGGAATCACGGGAGGGAATCGTGGAATCGCTGAGGTTGGAAAACTCCCCAAGGTCACCGGGTCCGACCTCGTCCCCAGCCCTGAGCTCTGAGTGCTGCAGGCGTCCCTGGGACACCTCCAGGGATGGGGACTCCAAACGCCCCTGGGCAGTGCTTAACAGCCTTTTCCATGGAGAAATCCCTGCGGATGTCCCAGCTGGCACAGCTGAGGCTGCTCCCTCTCGTCCTGGGAGAAATCAGCAGATCCAGCCCCAAATGGAGGTGCTGAGTTGCGCTTTCCCCCGCTGGATCCCCTGCCAGTCCCTGTGACCTCCCTCTGAGCCTTTCCTGAGCTTTTCCAGAGGCCAGGATCCGGTGTTTTCCCCTGGTGTTTTCCCCTGGGAGTCAGAGTTTTCCTGAGCTCACGGCAACGTTGGTTCCCCACCCTGAGCAGCTCCTGGCTTGGGTTTGGTTGTGCCGAGGCGCTGCTGCTTCCCGGAACTTCCTTCCCATGGAATGGCTTTACCAGGAGCAGAATCCAGAGCTTCCAACCCATGGAATGGCTCCAACAGGAGCAGAATCCAGGACTTCCAACCCATGGAATGTCTCTAATGGGAGCGGGATCCGCACTGCTTCCCAGAAATTCCATCCCATGGAATGGCCCCAACAGGAGCAGAATCCAGAACTTCCATCCCATGGAATGACTCCAATGGAAGCAGAATCCATGCTGATTCCCAGAACTTCCATCCCATGGAACGGCTTTACCAGGAGCAGAACCCAGAGCTTCCATCTCATGGAAAGGCACCAATGGGAGCAGAATCCAGAACTTCCTTTCCATGGAATGGCTTTACCAGGAGCGAAATCCATGCTGCTTCCCAGAACTTCCATCCATAAAAAGGCTCCAAAGGGAGCAGAATTCAGAACTTCCATCCCATGGAATGGCACCAATGGGAGCAGAATCCAGAACTTCCATCCCATGGAATGGCACCAATGGGAGCAGAATCCAGAACTTCCATCCCATGGAATGGCACCAATGGGAGCAGAATCCAGAACTTCCATCCCATGCAACGGCTTTACCAGGAGCAGAATCCAGAATTTCCATCCCATGGAGCACCTCTAGCGGGAGCAGAATTCAAGCTGCTTCCCAGAACTTCCATCCCGTGGAATGACTCCAGTGGGAGCAGAATCCGTTCTGCTTCCCAGAGCTTCCATCCCACAGAATGGCTCTACCAGGAGCAGAATCCAGAGCTTCCATCCCACGGAATGGCTCTACCAGGAGCAGAATCCGGGCTCCCAATTCCCACCTCATTTCCCAGACCCCTCCGAGCCTTTCCCACGGCGCAGCGCGAGGCCGAGCCGCTGGAATTCCGCCAGCGCCAGGATGGATCACCCCCTTGATTGCTGTCAGGGTGCTCCTAAGTGCCTCCATCCATCATTCCCGGCGTTTTCCGAGCGGGAATGAGCGCCCAGGTGCCAATCTCGGCTCCCGGAGCCTCTGCATGTGTCCCTTCCTTCTCTCCCCGTCTGTTTTAGTGCCACCCTAACGAGCTCTCCCTGCACAGGGCACAATGAAGCCACGGCTAATTAAGCACAATTAAGGAAATTAAGGAAAGGCCCCCCGTCTGTCAGGTGTCCTCATCAAAGCCTCCACGGCAATTCCAGTGATAAACGGGATTCCAGCTCCGTAAAACTCCAAGAGGCGTTTTGGGATCGCGGAGGCGCGAGCAGGGAAGGATTTGAGTTTAAAATTCCAGCTTTGATGGGTTTGAGCTGGAACATGGGAGATTTCACCGGGATTTTGGGGTGGAATTCCTGCCTGGGATGGAATTCCCTGGCTGGGATGGAATTCCCAGGGGAGCTGTGGCTGCCCCGTCCCCGGAAGTGTCCCTGGGATGCAGAAGGTTTGGCTGCCCACGGCAGGGGTGGAATGAGGGGATTTTAAGGTCCCTTCCCACTCAAAGCAGTCTGGAATTCTGGAATGAAATATTCCTGCTGTTCCTTCTTTCCCTTAAGCTGCTTTTCTGTCCCAACAGAACTCCTGAAGGGAAAAGCTTCCGTGGGTGTAGCTCGGTGTGTCCAAGGAAACAATCCAAGCAGCAGAGGGGAAAATGGAATTTTTTTAATTGTTAGAAATGTTTAAAAATCTCTTCCTGGGATTTGAACCACTGGAGAAAGGCTTGACCCCCGGGAAAATAAAAATTACAGGGAATATTTGGCTTTTCCCAGCACAGAATTCCCACCCAAAAGAGGCCAATCCCTGCTGAGTCAGCATCTCACCTCAGCTTTTCCCGGGATCTGGCAAATCCCAAATTCCATCCCAACCCTTTTTCTCACCCTGGAAATGAAAATTGAGGTAATTTTAGTACAGAGGAAATATAAAATGCGGATCTTTGTTTGAAGGCCTTCAGGGGCAGTTACGGAAAGATAAATTCCACTCGCACGGGCTCGATACAATTTTTATTTATTTATTAAATCAGCATAATTGACCAAAAAAAATAGAAGGACAAGAATGATGAAGTCTTCTCCCAGCTCAAGTCCTTTTTTTGGAGGTCTGGAATTTGTTGTGTGGAAAACTCAGGTGTGGAAAATGCCTGGGGAAACAAATTGTTAATAGAATGGGTTAAAGAATTGCAAATATCCGAGAAAAGAGAAAAGGAAGAAGGCAAAAATCAGAACGGCATCACCGGGGTCCCAGTGAGGGTCACCATGGTTTTGGGAGGGATTTTGGGTTTACTTTGGGATGGATTTTGGGTTTGCTTTGGGAGGGATTTTGGGTTTTCTTTGGGAGGGATTTTGGGATTGTTTTGGGATGGATTTTGGGTTTGCTTTGGGGCCAGTTTTGGGGTTACTTTGGGAGGGATTTTGCATTTGCTTCGGGAGGATTTTGGGGTTGCTTTGGGAGGGATTTTGGGGTTGTGTTGGAAGCAATTTTGGGTTTGCATTGGGATGGATTTTGGAGTTGCTTTGGGATGGATTTTGGGTTTGCTTTGGGATGGATTTTGGGTTTGCATTGGGTTGGATTTTGTGTTTGCCTTGGGACCCATTTTGGGATTGATTTGGGAGGGATTTTGGGTTTGCTTTTGGGAGGAACTTTGGAATTGCTTTGGGTGGAATTTTGAGTTTGCTTTGGGATGGATTTTGGGTTTGCTTTGGGACCCATTTTGGGATTGTTTTGGGAAGGATTTTGGGAGCTCTTTGGGATGGATTTTGGGGTTGCTTTAGGAAGAATTTTGGATTTGGGTTTGGGATGGATTTTGGGATGGTTTGGGGATGCCTTTGGGATTGCTTTTGGAGGAATTTTGGGTTTACTTTGGGACCGATTTGGGTTTGCTTTAGGAGGGATTTTGGCTTTGCTTTAGGAGGGATTTTGGGCTTGCTTTGGGAGGGATTTCGGGGACTCTGCGATGGGAAAAGCGGCGGCGCTGGGGTTGATTACCGATGCTAAACGCGACGCATCCCCTGACAGCCGAGCCCTCAGATCTCGGAGCCATCAAATCCCCGCCCGAGCTTCCCCGCTCGGTGAGAAATGATGGAGAGGATGGGGAAAGGAAGGGATGAAAGTGTGGAAATCGCTCCTGGAGCTGCTCACCTCTGCCTCAACCCGCCGCTTTCATGTGGCGCAGATTTGTTTTGATCGCTGCGAGCCGGGGCTGGTTTGAGTCCCGTTCCCGGGATTCATGGAAATGAGGAGCCGCTAATGAGCGCGGCTGTGGGAGCGGGAGCGGCAGGAGGAGCGGGATCTGGGGCTTGGGATTTGGGGTGCAGGATCAGTCATTTGGGATGCGAGATGCAGGATTTGGGATTCGGGGTGAAGGATTTGGGGTGAGGGATTTGGGATTTGGGGTGAGGGATTTGGGGCGAGTTATTTGGGGTGAGGGATTTGAGATTTGGGGAGCAGGATGAGTGATTTGGGGTGTGAGATGCAGGATTTGGGGTGCGCGATGCGGGTTGAGGGATTTGGGATTTGGGATGCGGGATTTGGGGTTCAGGATCAGTGATTTAGGATGTGGGATTTGGGATTTGGGGTGCAGGATGAGTGATTTGGATGCGAGATGCAGGATTTGGGGTGAGGGATTTGGGATGATGGATTTGAGATTTGGGGTGTGGGATGAGTGATTTGGGATGCAGGATGCAGGGTGTGGGATTTGGGATCAGGGATTTGGGATGTGGGATTCGGGATTTGGGATGTTGAATGAGGGATTTGGGATGCAAGATGTGGGGTGAGGGATTTGGGGTGATGGATTGGGATTTGGGGTGCAGGATGAGGATGTGGGATTTGGGGTGAGGGATTTGGGGTGTGGGATGCAGGATTAGGGATTTGGGATCAAGGAATTGGGGTGAAGGATTTGGAGTGATGAATTTGGGATTTGGGGTGCGGGAAGAGGATGCGGGATTTGACGTGAGGGATTTGGGATTTGGGGTGTGGGATGAAGGATTTGGTATGTGGGATGTGTGATTTGGGGTGCGGGAGGCAGGATGCAGGAAAAAAGGATGTGGAATTTGGGATGTGTGATTTGGGGTGCAGGATTTGGGATTTGGGATGCGGTGTGTGGGATTTGGGATGCAGGATGCAAAATACGGGATGAGGGATTTGGGATACTGTGCCCAACCCCAAAATGCCATGACCTCAAAGCTGAGCCCAAACAGGACCTTCAGGAACCAGAACAGAACTGCAGGAAATCCCATCAGAGCTGCATTTTTTACCGAGGTATTTCACATTTTGATGTAGAATTGAGACTTTTTTCTTTAATATCCTGATTCTCATGGGAAAATGGTGGAAATCCCATTCCTACAGCTCAAGTTTTATGGGAAAAAAAAAAAAAAAGAAAGAGGGAAACTCAAGTTTTATGAAAAAAAATTCACCTAATTTGGAGCGTGTTGGAATTATTTTCCCCAAGGACGCTGTCCCACATTAAATAGGAATTAAATTCAGTTTTGGCTCGGTGTGTTATTTCTAACAGAAATGCATTTTTACCCTTTTTAGGTTTTTTTTTTTTTTTTCCCTTTCCTATTCTAAATAATTCCCTGGCTCCTTGACTGTCAATGCACCCAAATGGAAAGAAAAGCTGATTTCCATCCACTTAAATCCATCCAAAATGAGCCCATTAGGAGCCACCTCCATCCAGTGTTTATTTTGAGGAGAAAAAACCCAGTTTGGGGCATCTCCCACTGCTGAAAATTCACATTTTGGGCTTGCCCAGATCTGCTGTCCTTTTGTCCCGGAGTTGGGATTTTTTTCGCCGCAGATGTTTCCAATTTCTCCCCAATTTGTTGGAATTATCCCGACAAGCGTTTCTGCCAAAAAAAGAGGTCAGGAAAATGCAATTTTCCCCAGGAAAATAAATAAAATATGTTCTCATGCAACCTGTTCATTAAGCTGCAAAACGAGAGGAAATTAAAATTAAAATTAAAATTAAATTAAAATTAAAACCTGGGGGCCTCTCCCAGATTTTGCCTTTCCAAATTGTGGATGAGGGAATTTTTTGGGGCCAAAGAGCCCAATCTGGCAGCTGGGAGCATTTCCAGCTTCCAAGAAATACCTGGGAGAGGAGCTGGTGCTTTTTCTGGCACGGACAGGAGGAATCTGGCTGTAAAAAATGAATTTTTTTTTTCTGGAACGTGGTAATTTTCCTCACCTTTTTCCCCAGATTTGTCTGGCATGGACAGGATAAGTCCAAGTGTAAAAAAATGAGGGTTTTATTCCCTTGGAATGCTGTTATTTTTCCCACCTTTTCCCCAGGATTTGTCTAGCACGGAGAGGACAAATCTGGCTGTAAAAAATGAATTTTTTTTTCCCTGGAATGATGTCATTTTTTGCTGTCATTTTTACCCCATTTTTGGCTCCTTTTTCTCCAGGGTTTGAGGGCAAAGCTGTGATGGGAATTTGGGGTTTTTATTTTGGGGTTTGGGTGAGGAATTGGGGCTGGGGAGGAGGGGACATCCTGGGGACGCTGCAGCTTGAGGGCATCACCCGAGGGCGTCACCTGTGAGTGACATCACCTGTGAGTGACATCACCTGTGAGTGACGTCACCTGAGGGTGTCACCTGAGGAATCACCTGGGGATGTCACCTGTGGATGTCACCTGTGGGTGTCACCTGAGGGCGTCACCTGAGGGTGTCACCGTGGAATCACCTGAGGGTGTCACCTGAGGACGTCACCTGTGGGTGTCACCTGATGAATCACCTGAGGGCATCACCTGAGGGTGTCACCTGTGGGTGTCACCTGGGGGTGTCACCTGATGAATCACCTGAGGATGTCACCTGAGGACGTTACCTGTGAGTGAGGTCACCTGAGGAATCACCTGAGGGTGTCACCTGAGGATGTCACCGTGGAATCACCTGAGGGCATCACGTGAGGATGTCACCTGTGGGTGTCACCTGGGGGTGTCACCTGATGAATCACCTGAGGGTGTCACCTGAGGACGTTACCTGTGAGTGAGGTCACCTGAGGAATCACCTGGGGATGTCACCTGGGGATGTCACCTGTGGGTGTCACTTGAGGAATCACCTGTGGATGTCACCTCAGGAATCACCTGAGGGAATCACCTGGGGATGTCACCTGTGGATGTCACCTGTGGATGTCACCTGAGGAATCACCTGAGGAATCACCTGAGGGTGTCCCTGGCTCCGCCCCCTCCCAGCGAGGACAATTTGGGAAGTTCTGGGGGGAATTTGGGAATTTGCTTTTCCATGATGAAGGGGCAGAGACTGGAAAAGGCGGATTTGGGCAAAAAACCTCCGTGCCTGGTTTGGTTTTTATTTCCTTTTGGAAATAAAAGATGTTGAGAGGCATCCAAAGCAGAGAAAGGAAAAACAATTAATTTATTTAATTAAATATAAATGTATTTATTATAATAGCTATATATATATTAATAGCATTAATATTAATTATTTTCAATCCAAAATTAATTTTAAACCAAAATTATTTAGATTTAAAATTTTTAAGAAATAAAAATGAAAGGAAAATGTTTTAAATTTTAGAAAATTTTAAAAATTAAATGTAATTAATTAATATTAATTAATGATAAAATATAATATATAGATATAAGTAGTTTAAGTAATTCTTACATTCATTTATTAATATTAATTATTGCATTAATTAATTAATATTAATACTTATATTAATTTATTGTTCTATTGATTGAAAATGCAAAATTATTATTAATTAGACAGCTATTATAGAAATATATAAAATAGATAATGTCATATAGAAAAATAATTATTATTTATAAATAATTTATTAATTTATTGATTTAGTATTGATATTGATAATATTTTATATTATATATAAAATATTGTATTATTATATAAGATATTAATATGATATATAAATATATATTTAAAGATATATATTTTATATATTTATATATAAATATAATAAATATAATTTTATATATAATATAAATTATATTTATATTATATATTTTTATATATTATATAAATATATTTATATAATATATAAATATTATTAATATCTCTATATATTATTTATAATATTTTGTATTATATTTATAATATAAATGTAGTATTTATATTTATATGATAAATGTTATATTTACATAACATTTATAATAAATATAAAATATTTATTATAATATAATATTTTATATTATTTATAAATAAAGCGGCCAGAAATTTGGGATTTAGGTGCCATGGATCATTCCCATCTCCACATTCCCACTGCTCCAGGATGGGGACATTGCACAGGCCAGGGGTGGGGCTGAGCCCCAGCTGCTGCTTCCCAACAAGGCCTCGAAATCCTCAATTAATTCAAATTTTAGCAGGCAGCTCTTTGTTTGCTCAATTAAAACCAGCTGCTTATTGAAAGAAACATATTTATTGGGAATTAGCAGCCATGTGCCGGGTGGATGTTTCCCACCTCGTTGTCAGGGCTCAGACACAAAGCTGTGTTTAATAATAAATTTTTATTTTCCCCTTTTCAATTATCGCAAAGAGGGGAGGGGGGGTGGAAAAAAAAAATCATCCCATTAATTCCGAATTAAATGAACATTTGGAAATGAACATTTGGAAATGAACGTTTTGGAAAAATCTCAATTCCCAGCGCTGGTGGAGTGGTGTTCCAGCTGGCTCTGGGGGAGATCTGCTGGGATTTCCTGCTGGAATTTTCTCCTGGATGATCCAGGCAGGGCTGGGACCTCCAAAGCCTCAGCTCTGCCCTCTCCAAACCCTCCCTTGGAGAGGCTGCAAACACCTCCCTTCTTTCCCAACAACAAAAAAAACAACACTCCGGGAATCTCAATGTTTAACAGAAAATGGGGATAATTGGGTCTTCCTGGAGCAGGCAGGGAGGGCCATGAATGATTCAGAGGGAGCTGGATCAGAGATTTCTCCTGAGCTGCTGAAACATTTATTGCGCCTTCCTCGAGCTGGGCCGGGCTTTGTTTGTGCTGATCTCTGAGGAAAAAGAGTTTATCCACCCCAAAACAGGGGCTGGGGGCGGGAAAACCTTCCCAGGGGCACCCGGAGCCGGGATTTGGGGTGGTTTTGTCTCCGCCCTGCAGTTTGTGGGGTGGTTTTGGGTCGGAGTGGTGGCAGGGCAAGGTGTGGCCTTGTCGCTTGGGCCCTGGGATGGGTTATTCCCTTTTTTTGTGGCCTGGATGGGTTATTCCCTGTTTTTGTGCCCTTGGATGGATTATTCCTATTTTTTGACCCCTTCGACAGGTTATTCCCATTTCTTGTGACCTTGGATGGGTTATTCCCATTTTTTGTGCTTTGGACAGATTATTCCCATTTTTTGAGCCCTTGGATGGATTATTCCCATTTTTTTGAGGCCCTCAATAGGTTATTCCTATTTTTGGTGCCCTTGGACTTGTTATTCTCATTTTTTGTGCCGTTGGACAGATTATTCCCTTATTCTGTTCCCTTGGGCGGGTTATTCCCTTTCTTGGTGCCCTTGGACAGGTTATTCCCTTTTTTCTGTGCTCCTGAATGGGTTATTCCCCTTTTTTGAGCCCTTGGAAGAGTTATTCCCACTTTTTGAGCCCTTGGACAGATTATTCCCAGGTTTTTTTTGCCCTGAACAGATTATTCCCATTTTTTTAGCCCCTCGATGGGTTATTCTGATTTTTTGTGCCTTTTGACAGATTATTCCTTTTTTTTTTTTTTTTTTTTTTGTGCCCTTGGACACATTATTCCCGTTTTTATGCCCTTGGACAGATTATTATTATAAGGGTACATTTTCTGTACCCTTGGATGCGTTATTCCCTTTTTCCTGAGCCTCATCTCCAGGATCCCTCCCTGCTGCACGAGCCCTTTGTTCCCCGAGCACAGGGACCCTTTGACAGGGCAGTTCCTGTCTCACCATCCCCAGTTTCACTCAGTGCTTCCTTTTTTTTCCCCCGGAATCCGAAGGTGTCTGCGCGCTCAGCCCGGCCCCGGCGCCCGCGGCCAAGCCTGACCTTTGCTGCTCCCTCTCCGCTCGGAGGAAAAAAAAAAAAGGGGGATTTTTGAACAGAAAACAACTTGTGAGGAGCGATGGAAAGAACAAAAAAACCCTCTGAGGGCTCGCTCCGGGCAGGGAGGGAGGAGCGGCATTCCCAGATCTGTCCCTGTTCCAGCAAATCCCGTCCCTTGGGAGCCGTGCCATGGTGGTGGCACTGAGGTGGTGGCAGGGACAGGGAGGCCGGGCAGAGGGCACCCCGCTAGGTGGCTGTCTCGGTTTGGAAAGCCAGGAGTCTGCTAAGGCAGGCAGGAGCCTCCCCTGAGATGGAGAATGTAAACCCTCCACACCCCTCTGAGTTGCTATAAATTTTAAATTAAGGGGCTCTCAGGCAAAAATATGGGAGCAGGAAATAACAGTTCTTTAATAGGGAAGAAAATAAAAGGATAAAATAAACAATGCAGTGAACTAAACCGACAGTGCCAGAGTCAGAACCCAGCCTGACACCCTGTGGGTCAGGGTGTGGGCAGCAGAACCATTGGAATTGTGGCTCAGCCCTCCTGCAGTGCCAGGGCTGGTTCTGCTGGAGCAGGGATCCTGGAGAAGGGTGGAGTCTCTTCCTCTGAAGATCCAGGGGAAGGAGAGGCAGCTGCTGCTCCTCTGGGGAATCCCGTGGAGAAGCCGTGCTGGTGTCTCAAAACCTCTGGATTATATCCAGGTAGGAATGCTTGGCTCCTCCCTCTGGGCTCACATCTCCCAATGGGATGCTGCAGTTCTTATCAGCCATGCAGGGACATTCCATGGCTGTTATCAGCAGTGTCCCCTCCCGAGGGAGGAGTGATTGTGGTCACTCAGAGAGAGAGATAAGGCAAACTGCCCACTGGACAGAAGATAATCTGCCATACAGATGGCAATGGAAAACATCCTGCATTGCAATCTTCAGCAGTGGCAATGCCCATCCACGCCTCAGCCCCGGATTTTGGGATGTGCAGAAGCCTGGGATTCTCGGAATTCCGTGCTCTGGCCCTGGCAGGAGGTGGCACCAGGGCAGGAGGTGGTTGGTGAGGGACCCCGGGGCAGGTTCAGAGCTCTCCCCACTCACAGCTCCTGCTCCTGCTGGGGGAGCGAGGCCCTCTCCACATCCAGACATTCCCAAGGATCCAGGAAAGTTCTTTCCAGGCCCAGGATCGCACCTGGGTGTGCTCAGACTCCTGAGCACCTCAGCCAGGTGTGAGCTCTGCCCTCCCAGGACAGGGACTGCCCCGTGCCACCAACAGCTCCAGTGGCAGGGACAGGCCCTGCAGGATCCCTCCAGAGCTGATCCCACTCCATGTTCTCCTGCAGGATCCTCCTGGCTGATCCCACTCCATGTTCTCCTAAGCTGATCCCACTCCATGTTCTCCTAAGCTGATCCCACTCCATGTTCTCCAGGGCTGATCCCACTTCATGCTCTCCTGCAGGATCATTCCACAGCTGATCCCACTCCATGTTCTCCTGCAGGATCCTCCTGGCTGATCCCACTCCATGTTCTCCTGGGCTCATCCCACTCCATGTTCTCCTGCAGGATCCTCCTGGGCTGATCCCACTCCAAGTTCTCCCTCCAGGCCTTTCCTGCCCCTCCTGCCTGCCCCAAACCCCGCTGGGGACACGGATGAGAAGTGGCCTTGGCCGGGTTCCTGGTTGGACTCGATGATCTTAAAGATCTTTTCCAGCCCAAAAATCTCCCTGATTTCCTCAGGGAATGGCATTCCTGTGGCATTGACACCCATGGTGTGGTTGCCTTCCACCAAACTCCTGAATCCAGAATCCTTGGGCACATAAATCCCAAATCAGGGCAAGAAATCGGGTTTGGAAACAGCAAACAGAGATCCATCAACAACCTGGACCCACAAACACCCTGAGATATTCCCCGGATCCATCTCTGCTCCTCGGCCCCACCATTCCCCCAGCCAAGGAGCAGAGCAGGGAAGCAGCCCCGTGGGTCAGGATCGAGGCCAAGCTGCTGCTTTTCCCAAATTCCCAAATCCCCAAATCCCTGGTGGCCCTGCCACCCCTCCCTTCTCTCTCTCCCCATTATTTCAGCCCCATTTCCAAAGGGGAACACGGGCCTGGATTTTAGGGGAAGGAGGGAGGGAAGGAGTCAGGGAGGGAGGGAGAGAAGGCAGGAGGGAGGGAAGGAGGGAGACAGTCCATGAGGGAAGGTGGGAGGAAGGGAGGGAAGGAGTCAGGGAGGGAGGGAAAGAGGAAGGGAAGGCAGGAGGGAGGGAGTCAGGGAGGGAGGGAGGGAAGTAGGGAGGGAAGGAATCAGAGAGGGAGGGAAAGAGGGAGAGAAGGCAGGAGGGAGGGAGGGACAGAAGGAGGGAGAGAAGGAGGGAAGGCGGGAGTCAGGGAGGGAGGGAAAGAGGGAGGGAGGGAGGGAGGGAGGGAGAGAAGGAGGGAGGGAGAGAAGGAGGGAAGGCGGGAATCAGGGAAGGAAGGAAAGAGGGAGGAAGGGAGGGATGGAGGGAGGGAAAGAGGGAGGGAAAGAGGGAGGGAGTCCGGCAGGGAAGGAGCGAGTCAGGGAGGGAGGGAAGGAGGGAAGGAGGGAAGGAGTCAGGGAGGGAAGGAGGAAGGGAAGGCAGGAGGGAGGGAAGGATGGAGGCGCCTCCCAGCCCCCAGCCCGCTCCCTGCCCTGATCTCAGCGTTTACGGCGCAATCTGCAGCGCTGCCTTTAGATAAGGGGGGCGATAGCGAGGCCGTGCAAAGTTTAGAGCCTCGTTTTTCTCCTTTCAGGCAAAGGCAAAGGATATAAAACCAGGAGCGAGGCACCGATAAAAGGAGAAAGGTGCATTTCTCTCAATAAAAACCCCAACCGCGGCTGCTTCCCGCGGCCTCAGCACCGGGAGCAGGAGCTGCCAACCCCATTTTTGGCAGATCCGAGATCCTGGGATGCTGCTGCCATTCCCGGGCTCTCCCCAGCTCGGGAATCACTCCAGGTTCCTGCCATAATTCCGGGATAACGGCTCTGCTCTGCTCTGCTCTGCTCTGCCGTGGTGGGATCCTGGAAAACCAGGGATGCTCCAGGGGCTGTCCCAGGGCCACCATTCCCGGCCCAGCTGGGGACACTCCGGGATGAAGGAACAAAATAATCAGGAGCCACAGGCAGGTCTGGGGTGAGGCAGCTCCAAGAGCACAGAGCAGCCCCGTGGATGCTCCATGCCCTTTTCCCCCACTTTGCCAATAAAACAGACACAGAAATGTTAAAAAAAAACCTGATTTTTTTTTTTTGGTAATTCCAGTCCATGCCGTGGCTCAGGCTGATTTAACAGTCTCAGGGACATTCCTTTGTTTACAAATCAATATTTCGCCCAGGAACAGCAGGACCTGCCATAAATATCCTCGTAAATATCCTCATAAACACCCTCATAAATATCTTCATAAACACCTTCCCAGCCACCTGAACCCCATCCACAGGTTCCCCTGGCGTGGATCCCACAGGGAGCCCCACGCTGGCTGGGCCAGGGAGGATTTTTGGGATCTGCTGGGATCCAGGTGGCCTGGAAAAGGTTAAAATTAAAAAATAAATAAAAAATTAAAAAAAAAAAACATAAAAAAGGCCCAGGGAATGCAGAGCCTTGCAGGTAATTCCTGATTCTGAGTTTGGAAATTGCCCCTGCTCATTGTGGAATGGAGTGGGTTTGGGAAATTCAGGGAATTTGTTTTCTCTTGCAGTGGATAATCTGATACAATAAATGATACATTTACAATAAATGATCAATTTACAATAAATGATCAATTTACAATAAATAGGAACATAATAGGAACAATACAAATTTACAATAAATGATAAATTTACAATAAATAGGAACATTCTGGGGCTCTCAGCAGGATTGGGGCGGGGCTGGAGAGGGGAAAAGTGGAGGGAAAAGGTGGAGAAACAAGGGAGCAGGGGCTTGGGGAACTGTGGGGGTCTTCCAGGAATCCCATTGGATTTGGGAATGTGCTGGGATGGAATTTCCAGGAATCCCATTGGACTGGAAATGTGTTGGGACTGGGATGGCACTTCCAGGAATCCTGTTGGATTGGGAATTTGCTGGGATGGCACTTCCAGGAATCCCATTGGATTTGGGAATTCAATGCACTGGGATGGCACTTCCAGGAACCCCATTGGATTTGGGAATGTGCTGGGAGCTCCCTGCTCCTGCAGGGAATTCCTTTGTGGATTTGGATGTTTGTAACCCCTGGAAGTTTGGGGGGCTGGAGGGTTTGGGGCACTCTGGGATCGTGGGGGCGCCCATGGATGGGATTTATGGTCCCTTCCCACCTCATCCATCGTGGGATGATTCTGGTTTTGGGGTTAAACAGCTCAAAACTGATCCCAAATCTCCATCCCAGCCCTGCCTGGGCTGCGGGACCTTTCCTTAGGGTGGGGAGGTCCCAAATGTCCCCCCCGAGGTGGCAGCAGCCCCTCCTGGCACGGGGGAACCCCAAAACCACCCGTGCTGGGAGGAAAGGAGCAGTAAAACACCCCCAGCCTGCAATTATCACCAACCGGGATCTTATGATCCTTCAGAAATAAAAAAAATACAAAAAAATACAAAAAAAACCCCAAAACAAAACAAAAAAAAAAACCCACAAAAAATTTTAAAAACCCTTAAAAACCCAACAAAAACCCCAAAATAAACCTAACAAAAACCCCAAGGCGGCAGAAGAAGAGAGGAGGAGGCAAAGTGAGCAATCGGGGAATCATTCTCTCGGCGCAAATTGCCCTCGGGAAAGGAACGTGTCAGAGCAGATTGAGGGATGGTGTCATCCCAGGGGAGGCAGCGCAGACGGAAACAAATCCCGGCAGGAAAAGCTGCTGGAAGCCGGGGGAGACCCCCGGGACCCTCCTCTGCTCCCCCCTCCCCTCCGCAGAGACCCCGCTGCCCTTTATGAGCAATAAAACCCCAAACGGCACGAGCAGGGAGGATAAATGACAAAGAGGAGGTTAATGAGGGGAGGATTAATTGCTGGAGAGCCCCACGGCGCCATAAAGCGCTGCCGGGCTGTCCCCAGGGCTGGGCTTTGATTTGTCACCGCTCGCGGGGCTGTGACAGCTCCTGTCCCCCGGCCCTGGGCCCCCATCCTGACCCCAATGTCCTCCAGATGCCCAGGAAGGGCAAATATTCCCCTATAAATCACTGGGGGATCAGCCAGCCCTGAAATCAGCACCTGAGAGCTGCTTTTTCCCTTTCCCAGTGCTCGTGGAGGGGAGGATTCGGGATGTGGAGGGCAGGATTTGGGATGTGTTGGACACATCCCATGTGGAGGGGATAATATGGGATGTGGAAGGGAGGATTTGGGATGTGGAAGGGAGGATTTGAGATGTGTTGGACACATCCCATGTGGAGGGAATAATATGGGATGTGGAAGGGAGGATTTGGGATGTGTCGGACACATCCCAGGTGGAGGGGAGGATTTGAGATGTGGAGGGGAGGATTCGGGACGTGAGGGGAGGATTCGGGATGTGGAGAGAATGATTTGGGATGTGTCAGACACATCCCACGTGGAGGGGATAATTTGGGATGTGGAGGGGAGGATTTAGGATGGGAGAGCTCCAGGAGAGCCAGAGCTGCCAGATTTCATGGATTTTGGGTCAGGATCTGAGGTGGGATCCATCACAGCCCTGATTTGCACCAGCACAGGTTTGGGACCCTCATCCAGGTCAGGTGTCCAAGAGGAGCGGGACAATCCCGTGGTGGGGTTTCACTGGAGGCGGGATGAGAAATGGGATGGGCTCTGCTGGATCTGTGGGATGAGCTGGATCTGTGGGATGGGCTCTGCTGGATCTGTGGGATGGGCTCTGCTGGATCTGTGGGATGAGCTGGAGGTGTGGGATGAGCTGGATCTGTGGTATGGGTTCTGCTGGATCTGTGGGATGAGCTGGATCTGTGGGATGGGCTCTGCTGGATCTGTGGGATGAGCTGGATCTGTGGGATGAGCTGGAGGTGTGGGATGAGCTCTGGTGGATCCATGGGATGAGCTGGAGGTGTGGGATGAGCTGGAGGTGTGGGATGGGCTCTGCTGGATCTGTGGGATGAGCTGGATCTGTGGGATGGGCTCTGCTGGATCCGTGGGATGAGCTGGAGGTGTGGGATGAGCTGGAGGTGTGGGATGAGCTCTGTCTGAAGTCGGATGAGCTGTGGGATGAGCTCTGCCCAAGCTCCATCTCTTGGGAAAGCAGGACTGAGCTGGAACCCCTGGAGCAGGGAATGAGGGTCAGAGCCCTCCAGGCTCCATCCCAGCTCTGTCCCACCTCTCCAAGAGGAGCTGGAGCAGAGCCCGGGCTCTGACAACGGATATTTAATGATTTCCCCCAGGGCAGTGCTCAGGCAAACAGGTTTGTCATTTATTTCCGCAGATTTCCTGGAGTATTATTAATTTCCCAGGATAAACTCCATTAGGAGAAGGCATTAATTTCTGGGATATAACTTATTCACAGCTCTGCAGACAGGGATTCCACCGGTTAAGAATTACTCAAATATTGATCTGGACATTTCTAATTAACTTTGCCCATGTGTTAATATGCATACGCCCCCAAATTGATTTTGGACGGCCCAATAATGAGATTTAATACCTGAGGTAACGTATATTTATGTGTTTAATTATTAGATTCATTAGCAATTTTAATAAATGCTCTCGGCTTGGGATTGAAGCACCGCTCTTGACACTTGTTGACTTTCCCTGTCGCTGTCTCAGCAGAGGAAGGAGAGACAAAAGCCCTGCCTGGGAAGCAATTAACACCTTGTGTAATTATTAATACATTCCCCGTGCCTGCAGCGTGGTTGGGTTTGAAACCGAGGCCATCTGTGAGCAGCACAAAAATATCTGACGGGTTCCTGGCACCGGGGGGGGGAGCAGGGAGTGTGAAATCCGTGTGGGAAGCAGCAGGAGAACGGCACCGCATGGAGAGGGACTGGGAGTGACAGAGCTCCAGGGGGAAATTCCAAATCCCAAACTCCCAAATCCCAGATTCCCAAATCCCAAATTCCTGCTGCATTTCCACAGCAGAGAAGGGATGGGATGACCCCAACGACGCAGGGATGGTGGTCCAGGAGCTGCTGCTGGGGTGGGGACGTTCTGCCTCAAATCTTGGCCTTTCCTTCCCAAATATCCCGGTTTTCCTGCAGCATCAACTTTGGAGCGCGCCATCGACACCCAGATCCATCCCATATATCCAGGTTTTCCCACAGTATTGACCTTGGAGCACCCCATCCACACCCAGATCCAACCCCGAATATCCAGGTTTTCCTGCAGCATCAACCTTGGAGAGCCCCTAACCACACCTAAATCCAGCCCCGAATATCCAGGTTTTCCTGCAGCATTGACCTTGGAGTGCCTCTATCCACACCCAAATCCAGCCCCAAATATCCAGGTTTTCCTGCAGTATTGACCTCGGAATGCCCCTATCCACACCCAAATCCAATCCCAAACATCCAGGTTTTCCTGCAGCATCAATATTGGGGCACCCTTATCCACCCCTGGAATGGTTTGGGGTTGGAGACACCTGAAATCCCACCTCAGGATGGGATCCATCCCATTCCAGCCATCCTACCTCAGGGTGGGACTTCCCATGGCCAGGGAAACCTTCCCCAATCCCAGGCTGCTCCCAGCCCCTTCCAGCCTGGATTTGAACACTCCCAGGGATGTGGTATCCCCCAAAAATGGTGGGATTGGGCATTTTTGGAGCCATGCAAAGCCCCCCTGGATCCCCCTCTTGGAGTATCCCAGGGCCCATCCCCTCTTCCAAGCTGGAATTGCTTCCCAAGTGCCTGAACTACGGCGACCTCTCAGTCTGAACCATCGCCCCGATTTGTTTTGGGATCCATTTCTATTTTGCCACCCTGGAGCCACAAACATCCTGCAAAAAAAAAAAAAAACAAAACAACTCCTTTCCCAGAGATTTACAGCCTTGTATCCCAAATCTATCACAGGAACGGCCTCATCCTCCCCCCACGATGACTCCAGGCCCGAGATGTGGCCGGTAATAACCTAAAAACCCATTTTTGAAGGGTTTGTGTCCAGCTGCTGCCACCTCATCCTAACGTTCCCCCCTCCCTCGCGTGCCCACGGACTCCTGGGCAGCCTCACGGCGTTTCTGAGCACTCAGTTATAATTTGGTGCTGGGACCATTGGGAAATTGCCGACAATTTGGATGAAAATGGTTGGAAAATTGCAGTGTTTAGGCCCATTTTGCTGGGCTGTGTGTGCAGAAATTGCAGAGGATACACTGGAAGAGGCCAGCTTGGAAACAGGCACTGGAATCCTGCGGGTGCCGGGATGCCCCCAGGGTGTTCTGGATTTGTAAATAAACGTGTAAATCCAGGCAAAGAAATTGGCCCTGAGGGAAGCAGAGGGCAGGGAAAAATGGGGAAAAGGGGATGGGCGGGGGAGCCCTGGGAGGCTGTGGCTGATCCCACAATATTCCCAGATGAAGCTCAGCCTGGGCAGGGCCATGGCTGTCCCCGACACTTGGAGCTGATCCAGAGTCTTTTTGGGAATAAAACATCCCAGGGGTGGTTTACGTGTTTGCCCACTGATGGTTTGTACATTTCTCCCAGGAATTTATCCCAAATTTTGCCTGTTGGGATCGCTGATGCACCTCAGGGAGAGCAAGAAGGTCTCGGGGCTTTCCCTACCCATTTTTAATTATTCCATGATGAAAGGTCTTTTCCAACCCAAACAATTCCATGATCCTATGAAACGTCTTTTCCAACCCCAAATATTTCCATGATCCTATGAAACGTCTTTTCCAACCCAAACATTTCTGTGACTTTATGGAAGGTCTTGTATCCCAACAATTCCATGGCTCTATGAAAGGTTTTTTTATCCCAATGATTCCATGGTTCTCTTACGGGTCTTTTTCCCCCAAAAGAATTCCATAATTCCGTGACATCACCACTGCATGAAGAAACTGGAAAGGGAACCCAGATTTATGCAAAGCTATCACTCACCTCTTCCCAGATCCCATTTTCCCCCATTTCCAGATCCCTCTTTCCCCGTTCCCAAGCCCTGGAGCCCCACAATGTCCATGGCCGTTTTGGTTCCACCCCAAAACCTTGGCAAAGCCCCAAGAAGTGGGACAGGAATGCAGGGAAGAGAAGGAACCAGAGGAATTCTCCCAGCCTGGCTTCCCTGGCCGGAATGCACTGCTAATTAACCAGCAGACAAACAGCAGCCGGGCCCTCATTTGCATAAATCTGCATCGTCAGCCTGGGAGGTAAACAATGGCAGCAGGAGGGGGATTCGCTCCTCATTCAGTGGGAATTGCAGCCTTGGAAATTGGAGTTTGGATGTTTTCCCGAATTTCTCCTTCTGACCCTGAGCCCGTCCACAATCGGCTGCAAGGCCTCGGCACAATCCTCGGCACAAAAGGAGCCTTTTCCTGCCGTGTTCCTCGCCAAGGAGCACGTGGAGCCTGGAAATAATCAAAATTTGGGATTTTAAAGGCTGATGTAAACAGGGAGCTTCATTATAATCCTTAATTACAGCTAATTGGGAACATCGAGTGTTGTGAATGCTGGGAGATGGAGCTGGTGATGTCCATTAGATGTTCTGAGGGTAATTAAACACCCCAGAGTTAATTAATCACTTGGACCTTCCTTCCCTGAATGATCCTGGTGGGAAGGAACCCTCCTGGGGAGGGGCATTTGGGTGCAGAGGCTGCCCAGGAATTTTGGAATGCCCATCCCTGGAGGTGTCCAAGGAATTCCTGGAGGTGGCACTCAGCGCTCTGGGCTGGGGACAAGGTGTGTGTTGCAGCAAGGTAGAAAAATCATAAAGAAAAGTTTTATAAAATGAGAATTAGTGTCTGGCCTTGCCAAGCTAGGCCTTCACAAGCTCCCACGTCCCGGTGTGAGCAGTTTGTTAACTTAACAACCTATTCCTGGGTGAAAAACAACCTGCACCTGTATAAACTGTTTTTAGATAGAAAAACGAAAATTATCTCTCACAAACAACTTTTCCTGCATGTACACACCGGGGGTTTGAGTGATCAATCAATACAAAATAATTTGTTATTTACCCATAAAGTAATGGGCACATAAGCTACTGACCAATTGGAGGTCTGCAAAACTGTATAAAAACGAGTTATGTCAACAAAGAATGAACTTTTTCCACCATGAGGAAAATGGAGTTCCACGTGGTTTATTCCCATAGGTGGGGATGGGGCACAGCTGGGACTCAGTGACCTTGGAGGGTTTTTCCAACCTCAGGGATTTTAGGATCTCTCCCACCCCTGATTTCATTTTGTCTCAGCCATGCCCTGCAGAGGAACATCCCCGTGCAGAGCTTTCCATGGGGGAACGGTGCCCATTGCCCACTTGTGGTCAGCAGGATCAGGGAGGGCAGTGGGACAACGATGGATCAGCGCCAGCATTCCCACAAAATTTTATGGGATGGATTCCCTATTAGAATATTACCAATATGACTGGATGGGACCTGCCTGAGCTTGTCTGGCCCTTGGGGCTGAACCAAGCAGCAGCAACTGTGGTGTTTGACCCCACAGACACTTTGGGCTGCCTGGGTGTGTGGTGTTTCACCCCACAGACACTTTGGGCTGCCTGGGTGTGTGGTGTTTCACCCCACAGACACTTTTGGCTGCCTGGGTGTGTGGTGTTTCACCCCACAGACACTTTGGCTGCCTGGGTGTGTGGTGTTTCACCCCACAGACACTTTGGGCTGCCTGGGTGTGTGGTGTTTCACCCCACAGACACTTTGGGCTGCCTGGGTGTGTGGTGTTTCACCCCACAGACACTTTGGGCTGCCTGGGTGTGTGGTGTTTCACCCCACAGACACTCTTTCCTGGCTGGGTGTGTGGTGTTTCACCCCACAGACACTTTGGGCTGCCTGGGTGCTGCAGCTGGGCCCTGCAGACAAGTCCAGGCCTGCAGGAGCTCTGGTGCTGCTGGGATGGAGCTTCCCCCCATAACAGGGGCTGCTCCTCAGGTTTCCCTCTGTGGAGAAGCTTTCAGGCCATGGTGAAGGAAAGGAGTCGGTTCTGAGGGAGGCTTTGGATCCAGAGCTTTATTCTGGCCCTCAGGCCTCTGAATGCAGCACCAGCTCCCACAGAACTCCCTGAGCCCGTGGCTGCTGCTCCTTTGAACCCCGGGGAGAGGGGCAGGGAAGGGGCAGGGAGCCACCAAGCAGGGACAGGAGGGGAGGGACAAAGGGACAAAGGACACCTGGATGGCCCAGGGCCCCCCAGGGGTAGAGGGCATCCTTTGGATCTGCCCAATCACTCGAGGCCCTTCTGGAATGCCAGGACAGACAGACAGTGCTGGGAGGGGAAGGAGAGGTGACTGACACACCTGGCAGGGAATTATCAGGGAGGGATCCGAGGTTCTGAGGTAAACCCTGAAATCACAACACAACAATTCCCGAGCCTGGGCAGAGCTGAGCTCAGGGTTTGCATTTTCAGGAGTACAGGGAGCCATAAATCAGCCCCAAATCCTCATATCCAGCCACCCACTGACCTCTCCCTGTCCCCAGTGAAGGTCTGGAGCACAAAGTGTAAAATTGAAAAATCAGAAGGTTTTTTGCTGGATGGGAAGGAAAGCCCTGGAGGGTTTCCAGGAGATGTGTGGAATGCTGCACTCCTGTCCTCGGGAAAGCTCCTTGATCCCGGCTTGGCCTCAGCCACAGAGGAGCTTCCAGGAGATGAGGAGTCAGAGGAATCACTCGGCTCCAGACAACTGCTCCAAGGTCTGTGCCGAGTCAGGATTTTCCAGGAGCTCTTTTCCAGCTCCATGGTCATTATCCAGATTTTCCGGTCCTGTTTTCTCTGTGCAGACTCCAGGCTTTTTTTAACTTTTTTTTTTTCCCCTAAGAACCTCACCATTACTGTGGATATTTTTCCTTTAATACAGCAAGGATTAAACAGAAATAATTCTCCTTTTGTGCTTCCTCCCTGCCTGGACGCTGACCTTGGTGCTGAGCTCAGCTGGCCTCAGCTGGGGCTCTTTTCCAGGCCGGGAACAGGGAATCAATCCCTTCCCTCCATCCTTCCATCCCTGCTCCAGGAAAGAGCTGGGGGTGGGAAATCAGGAATTATTTGCCCCAGGATCCACATCAAACATCCCCTGGCAGAGATGGGACAGGCTTGGATCCAGGGATTCACCTCAGGTCTTGGGGGTGCCGCAGAGATTGAATTTCTTTGTGTTCCCGGGGATTTCGTGGCAATTCTGGGAGAAACGGACCCAAACAAATCCAAGGTGTGGGAAAGTTCTGGAAAGACCAGAGGGAATTTGCTGCTGTGGGATGAACTGGTGGTCTCATCCCCTGGGAAATCCGTTGCCACGGGAATGGAGGGAATCTCCAGCCCTTCGCATCCCAAAGAGTTAACGAGCCGAGCGATTAGAAGCCGTGAATCGCATCTTCCTCGAAATCCTTGAAGGACTTCCAAAGGGAAGGAGGGAAGCGCTGGAAGGGCTCTGATCCCCCTCCTTCCCCCGGCGCGGATTTGTGATGTGCGGGAGGCAGATGAGAGAATTCCTGCTCGGCAGAGAGAAGGGATGAGAGATTAAATCAACCTGCTCGGCCCCGCTCCCAGCGCTCGCTCGGAGATGCTGAAATATTTATTTAAAGGAGAGGGAGAGGGAGGGGTGGCAGGAGGGGGAAACACGGAATTAAAATGGTCATTAGCTTACAACGCATGTTTAATGGGGGCCTTGCTCCAGCTGGGTAAACGATTCCCTGCATTCCTCCCGTTCTGGGAAAGGCTGGGAAGGGCTGGGAACACCTGGGAAGGGCATGGAGAGCTGGGAGTGAGGAGCATCTCTCCCTAAACCCATCAAATTCTGCCTTTTCCAGGATTATTTCACCCCATGCTGCTGGAGGAGCTGGGCTGGGATTGTTGAGCTGCTGCTGCTGCTGTGGGGTTTGGGATGCTTGGGGGGTTTTTAATGTCGGGGTTCTCAGAGAGTTCTCAGCTCCCTGTTGGATCCAAATTCCCAGTTTCCCATGGGGATTCCTCACTTTCCTCTGGAACAAAACCACTCCCTGAGCAAAGTCCATGGGTGGGACCCATATTCCCATTCTTCCCTCGGGATTCCTCAGCTTTGCCCTGGAACAAAAGCAGATTCCCAAATCACCTGCAGTTTGTCTCCCCTGCAGTTTCTTCCCGGAGCAACCAGGCTGGAAAAATGTCTTACATGGAAACCTTCATGGAATGGGGGAATGGAAGATGCTGAGTGGGTGGATTCTGGGGGAAATAAAGGGGTTTATTCTCCATGCCAGTTAATGAAATTAGGAAATGGAGATGAGCCGGGCTGATATCCTACGGGGAAAGATAAAATATGTTGGGAAAAAAAAAAAAATACCAAACCCAACCAAAAAAAAAAAAAAAAGCCCACAATGCTGCAGCTCCTTGGAAATGTCAAAATATTGCGTTTCCCGGGATGATAAAGATGGAAGAAATAGCTGGGTTTCAGTTTCAAGTGCCACGTCATCCCTCTTCCCCTCTATAATTTTTATTAAAATGGGAAAGCGCCAGGAAGCCGTTCCAGAGGGAATCCAAGGTTTATCCTGGGAAAGGGCCTGGCAACAAGGCTGGGGGTGCCACCCCCAGGGGGTGGTGCCACCCTGGGGCTTCCGTGGGGTTTTGGGGGCGTATCCAATGGGGATTTCCAGTGTACATCCATTTCCCAGCGTGTGTCCATGGGTTTTTCCAGTGTATATCCATTTACTTTTCCACTGTATATCCACTTTTCTAGTGTGTATCCACGGGTTTTTCCAGTGTGTATCTATTTATCCAGTGTTTATCCATGTGTTTTTCCTGTCTCTATCCATTTTCCAGTGTATATCCATTTTCTGAGCATATATCCATGTGTTTTTCCAGTGTATATCCATTTTTTGAGCAAATATATATTTTCCCAGTGTATATCTATATTTCCAACATGTATCCAGTGTATTTTCCCAGTCTGTATCCATTTTTGGAGCATATATCTATTTTTTCAGTATATATATTTTTTTCCAGCATGTATCCAGTGTATTTTCCCAATGAATATCCATTTTCCAGTGTATATAAATTTTCTGACCACCTATCCATGTGTTTTTCCAGTGTATATACATTTTTTGAGCGTATATCTATTTTCCCAGTCTGTATCCATTTTTCCAGTGTATATGTATTTTTCCAGTATATATCTATTTTTCCAACATGTATCCAGTGTATTTTCCCAGTCTATATCCATTTTCTGAGCATCTATCCATGTGTTTTTCCAGTGTATATACATTTTTCCAGTGTATATCTATTTTCCCAGTCTGTACCTATTTTCCCAGCATGTATCCAGTATATTTTCCCAGTCTGTATCCATTTTTGGAGCATATATCTATTTTTTGAGCATAAATGTATTTTTCCAGCATGAATCCACTGTATTTTCCCAGTGAATATCCACTTCCAGTGTATATCCATGGTTTTGAGCATATATCCATGTGTTTTTCCAGTGTATATCCATTTTTTCCGGTGTATATCTATTTTCCCAGTATATATCTATTTTCCCAGCATGTATCCAGTGTATTTTCCCAGTGTCTAACCAGTTTTTGAGCACATATCTATTTTTCCAGTATATATCTATTTTCCCAGCATGTATCCAGTATATTTTCCCAGTCTGTATCCATTTTTGGGGCATATATCTATTTTCCAGTCTGTATCTATTTTTCCAGCATGTATGCAGTGCATTTTCCCAGTCTGCATCCATTTTCCAGTGTATATCCATTTTTTGAGCATATATCCATGTGTTTTTCCAGTGTATATCCATTTTCCCAGTCTGCATCCATTTTCCAGTGTATATCCATTTTTTGAGCATATATCCATGTGTTTTTCCAGTGCATATCTATTTTCCCAGTCTGTATCTATTTTTTCCAGCATGTATCCAGTATATTTTCCCAGTGTACATCCATTTTTTGAGTATATATCTATTTTTCCAGAGTATATCCAGTGAAAGGGTGGAACGAGATGGACACCCCATTCTCAGTCCACTCTCCCCATTTAACCATGGAAAAAACCTTGGATGGAAGAACCCCGTGGGTGCTGCTGGTGACAAAAAGGGACAACTCTGAGCTTCCAAAATGCTGTGTGCCAACCTCAGCTTTTAAATCCAGCAGCCCTTTGGAATCAGGCAGATGTTTCCAGGAGATTTCCCAGCACATTTGGAAGCCTGGAGGGATTTTTTAATCTCCTTTTTTTTTTTTTTTTTTAATTCCAAGCGTTGTCATAAAAGCTTTGGGAGGCAGAGGGTGAAACGGCGACGGCGACGTTTTAACTCCTCTCTTTAGTTGCTAAATGAAAGTCTTTAAATGGGATCGTTTTGGAATAAACTTCCCAATGCGCATTAAAGGAACAGCTGGAGAAGGGACAGCAGGAATATCAAGTTATTCACTCCTGATTATCTCAGGAATTTGGGGATTTATTGGCTGCAAAGGGAAGAATTTTCTCTCTGCTCCCCACAGACCCATCCCGAGCTCCCACTGGGGATGAGCTCTGGAGTTCCTTGGACCCAGCTGACCCCGGGCACATCCTCACTCCCATCCCAAAACCCTTCAGGAGGGAAGGATTCCATGGCTTCTCCAAGGGCTGATTTTCCCAAAAGCAGGCAAAGCCAAAATAAACCTCCCCCAGCTAAGAAATCTGGGTATTTTTATCCCTGCTTCCCTCTAATGATGCTCCTCTCCAGATCCCGGGCTGGTGGAGCAGCGCCAAGAGCTGGATCCCGGGAATATCAAACATTCAGGAGCAGCTAACGAGGAGGGAAAGGAAAGGAAGGGGAGCTTTTCCCAGGGGAGAGGAGCAGACTTGGATGGAAAATAAAAATCCCAGAGGGGCTCAGGACTGGGAAAACAGGTGGGAAGGGGTCTCTGTCACTCATTCCAGGCCTCCCTGGCTCCATGAAAATCCCAGGGAATGCTGCCTGGGATTTTGAGCCCTTTGCCTTCCCTGAGCCCTGCTCGGGATCTCTGCCTTCTCCAGCAGAACGGTGCAGTCCTCAGCCTTTGGAATAAAGGAATTATCCCAGAGGTGAGCTCAGTTATCCCTCGGTGCTGTTAATTTGGTGTTTGGGAAGGCAGGAAGCGGCTCCAGGGCTCTGGAATTACACCCAGACTGTGAATAAAAAGCAATTGAAGTTCCTGACCCTGCTGATCCATACACAACCCCCCTGCCTCCCATTGTTTCTCTTTTTTTTTGTGGAATTCCAAGTCATTGAAGACACTCATTCTGCTCTTTTGAGGGTTGTAGAGGAGCTGAAGTGGGATGAACCCTCCCTGACCCCTTTGGTATCAGCACAGCTCAAAATTTGTGGTTTCATGAGGTTTTATGGGGTTTCCCCATCTCATCCAGTACCAGGAAGAGGAGCCAGCCCTGATCAGGCCTGGAATTAAAAACAAACCATCAGGAATTAAAAATAACACGCGAGGAATCAAAAATGCATCTCCAACCTGCGAAATCAAGCAGGTGAGGGAGGGCAGGGCTGGGCCAGGAGCGCCCCAGGGACGCAGAGCCTGAGGAAGCACAGGGAGCTCTCCCGCCGGTGAATTTTTCATCAAAGGTGTCAGGACCGATGTCTGGGGGGGTTTTATCTTTCTCTTTTATCTCTGCTGGAACGCCTGGAGCCAGAAGGATCCCCTGGAAGGATCCCTCTGCCTGTTCTGGATGATTTACACATCTGGAGAAAGGCAGAGCACGGGTGGGAAGAGCCAGGGAGGATCCTGCTGGTTTGGGAACATCCCGGATCTCCTCCGGGTTCTCCGCTCCTCCCTCTCCCCCTTGGAACCATTTCCACCCTTTTCCCCTTGTTCGGAATCCACAAAAGCCCAGGCAGCACCAGGGAGTGAAAGGTGGGGAATCAGGGATTTTGTAACCCACAAAACCATGTCCACCCTTATTTCAGGCCGGGAGCATTTCTAATTTGAGACATTTCCAAAGTTTGCTGTGGAATTTCCCCTCGTATTTCCACGGATGCTTCCTGCAGGGACTGATCCCACTTCAGAGAGAAAATCCATGGATACCCAAAGGAGTCCTGAGGCCCTTGGTGGCCTCCTGAGCATCCCTTGCTCAGGCCTTGGATTCCCAATGGGAATCCTTGGAAAACATGAGGCTGCAGTGCAGAGGGACACTCCACTCCCAAACCCTCCAAAATACCCCAACCCTTTCCACTGATTTCCCCAAAATATCCCTTTTCCTCCCCAAAATCCCAACCCCTCAGCTTCCCTTGCTCAGGCCCTGATTCCCAATGGGAATCCTCGGAAAACCCAAGGCTGGAGTGCAGAGGGACACTCCACTCCCAAACCCTCCTAAATACCCCCAACCATTCCCATTTATTCCCCCAAAATATCCTTTTTCCCCCCAAAATCCCAACCCCTCAGCATCCCTTGCTCAGGCCCTGATTCCCAGTGGGAATCTTTGGAAAACCCAAGGCTGGAGTGCAGAGGGACAAAACTCTTCTAACGACCCCCAACCCTTCCCACTTATTCCCCCAAAAAACCCTTTTTTCCCCCCCAAAATCCCATCCCTGATCTGCTGGAGTCGTTCTGAGCTCCCTCCTCGCTGCCCCTCCAGCCCAGAGGGGCCAGGAGGAGCTTTCCCAGCTCCGTTTTTCCCTTTAAAAGCAGGGATATCATTCCCGAGGAGGCGGACGCAGCGCGGGGAGGGAGCGGAGCACAAAGGCTGTCACTCGACCGCAGCAGAATGGGGCCAGCAGCGGTGGCAGCTGAATTTCCTAAGCAACAAAGCTCCCGTTTTCATGCAAATATCCCTGAGAAATGAAATCCCGGCGAAGAGAAAGGCAGATAATGCGTTATATAAGCAGAATTATCTCGGCACAGACGGATTCTTCCAAGGGTTTGGGCTTTATCCGTGGTTTTTTTTTTTATACATTTATTTTGGAGCCCTCGGCACCTTGATTTGGGGCCGGGGAGGGGATGGCAGAGCAGGAGTTTTATCACCCACAAAGCCCCTCTGGATTGAAAACTGGATGTGGATAAAACTCGGGAAAAGATTCCGTGCCCCGATAGCGCGGCCTCGCTTCCCGCAGGATCCCGGAGCGCGCGGCAAACGCCCATTAATGAGGCCTCAGAGGAGCTCCCGGCCCTGCAGTTTTGGAGATGAAGGCTCCGATCCAGCAGGAAGGCAAACGGGATTGGGGAGTGCCAGGAGCTGAACTCGGCTCCTCTCCCCTCTCAGCTATTCCGTCCCTGCAGAGGCAGCCAGGAAAAGCAGGAATTTTTACCTGGATTTTGTCAGGATGCTCCAGCAGTGCTGCCCTGGGAGATGATTCCAGTTCTGGGAAAAGTGGGGCACATCCATTTCCCATGGGAATGGATCCATCCCAGCAGCTCCCAGCTCCTTCTCCCTCTGGTTCCCATTTTCCTTAATGTTTTTATGCATTTTTTGGGGAGATTTGCAGGTACCCCAAGTCTTGAATGCCCAGTGGAATCCTTGCAGAGGCAGCCAGGAAAAGCAGGAATTTTTACCTGGATTTTGTCAGGTTGCTCCAGCAGTGCTGCCCTGGGAGATGATTCCAGCTCTGGCAAAAGTGGGGCCTCTCCATCGGGGCCTGATGGATCCATCCCTGCAGCTCCTTCTCCCTCTGGTTCCCATTTTCCTTAATGTTTTTATGCATTTTTTGGGGAGATTTGCAGCAAAACCAGCCCCATTTGTGGGTACCCCGAGTCAGGAATGCCCTGTGGAATATCCAGAAAAACCAGGAATGCCCTGTGGATGAAGAGGCCAATCATGTAAAATAAGAGGGAACACCAGGGCTGGGAGCCCTCATTTAATTAAATAAATCATGGAATCGTGGAATGATTTGGGTTGGAGGGACCTTAAATCCCATCCATTCCGTAGGAATGGACACTTTCCACTATCCCAGGTCATCCTGAGCTCCATCCAGCCTGGAATGTTGGCACATCCACATCCACAGTCATCCATATATATTTATATGGGCACAGAATTACAATTAATTAAGCCCTGGATGAATCTGAGCTAACAGAATTCCCAGTGCTTCCCAGATCCCTGATTATCATCCCAGGTTTCACTCCCCTGGATGCTGCTCCTCAATTCCCACTCCCACAATTCCCATTCCCAGCAGATCCCATGGAGATGATTTCCCTGGCAAACCACGCTGATTTCAAACTCCGGAGTTCCCAAATCCCTCAAAAATCAGAATTTTCAACCCAAATATGGCAAAAAATTGTTGTTGTGGCCCTGCAGGGGCTTGGGACATGCTGGGATCACGCTTGTGTCCCTCCTGGCTCTCCCTGGCACCCCGTGCTCATGGAACTCATTCCCACCCAGGCAGGGCAGGAATTTGAACGGATCCCACCACATTTGGGTTTTAGAGCGGATTCCTGGATCCCGGAACTGGGTACAAAACC
The DNA here is from genome assembly GCF_012460135.2 of Molothrus ater. Classification (NCBI taxonomy): domain Eukaryota; kingdom Metazoa; phylum Chordata; class Aves; order Passeriformes; family Icteridae; genus Molothrus; species Molothrus ater. The sequence goes on along the minus strand of NC_050505.2, from coordinate 2,096,661 downwards.
CCTCAGCATGCCAGGAAATCATCCTGGGATGAGGGTTCAGGCTCATCCCCAGGCTTTTCCCCTCGTTCCCACCAGGAAACCCATCCCAGGAGAAGCCGCATTCCCGGCACATGGGTGTCACCCTACAACCCCTCAAATTTCGATTTCAAAGAAAGGCCGGCGAAAAAATCCGAAATTCCGCCGCGTTCCCGCTGCAAAGCCACTCCGGGCTGGGAAAATAGGCCAATTTCCACCTTATCTGCTGCCTCCAGCTGGGATGTGAAAAGCTCCGAGGAAAAAAAGCCCATCTCGGCTTTATCTCCCCACCGCAAAGTTTAATTATCCGCGGCTGTTCCGCCGCATTGTGGCCGTGCCCGCGCGGGGACAGCGGCGGTGACAGGGGCTGGGACAGCCACAGATGGCACCTCCCAGGCGGTAATACCTGGATTTTTCCAGCTGGGATGGGTCAGGCAGGAATATTTCTCCTTTTTCTTGCTTTTCTTTTCTTTTCTTTTATTTTATATATATACATATATATATCTCCCGTCTGTGTCGAGGAGCTGGAATTTCTCAGCTCGCGCTCGTTCCGTGCCCACGTGCGCGGGACCTGTGTGGGATCCGTGAGGAGCCGCGGTGTCCATCAATTATTTATAGCAGGAACGGCTTCGTTTTGCTCCTCGTTTATTCCCCATTAGCTCCGCGGTAAATACAGGGGGAAAAAAAAAACAGGGATGGAGGCACCGAGGAACTCCAGGAATAAATCCGCCAAGGAGGGGGCAAATTTTAGGGGATGGGGAAGGGCTGGGAGTTGGAGGGAATAAAAAGCTTTAATCTAAGAAGGGTTTAAATACTCTTCTAAATGTCAGCTCCTTAATAGCTTGTCCTGAGTCCCGGCGTGCTGGGAAATGGAAATGATGGAGAGATCCCGCTCCCGTTCCCAACAGGATCTTTCCCCATTTCCATCTCCCCTCCCTGATCGCTCCAATCGCATTTAATTCATCAATTTCTGTTTGGGTGAGGGGCTTTTTTTTTTTTTACTTCCTCCTCCATCTTTCCTCTCTTCCTCTCGTTTTCTCTCTGGGATTCAGCCAGAAATTAAATTCTTGCCTTGGGAAGATCTGGGGAGCAATAGGGGGTGATGGTTTTTTATTTTAACACCCCCCCCTGCTTTGGGGGATTGGGATGTTGGGATTAATGGAATATTTAATGCAAAAAGAGGGGGGGGGAAAGGAGGAATTTTGCTAATGGATTTCAATTCCAAACCCCTCAGCCCTGAGGGCCCTTCCAGAAAAATGAGGGCAGTGCTGGAGCCTGGGAGAGCTGTTCGGACCTCCCAGGGTGGGGGTGAAAGGGACAGAAATTCCATAAACAAAGCAAGGAAAAGCCAAGCTGGTGCACTGGGTTGGGAGGGGGTGCTCAGGTGGATGTGACATTCCCAGGATTTCTCACACTGAGCAGGAATTTGGGATTCTCAGCCCTTGGGATCCAGCTGCTTTGGTTTATTTCCCTTTTTCCCCTGCTTTATTTCCATTTTTTTCCTGCTTTATTTCCGTTTTTTTACCCTCTGCAGGCTGGAATTCCCTCCCTGGCTCCAAGGCGTTCTTTTGTTTGTGTTTGTTTATCAAGGACACGGTGGTTTAGGGGAAGAACAAAAATCCAAAATCCACAGAAGTTGAAAGGCAGAGAGATCAAGATTCGTCATTTTAGGAGAAAACCAACAGTGACTGCAGCGATTCCCGGGAGGATCGGAGCTGTCACCGCTGTCACTTCCTGCTAAACAGCCATCCAAGAGCATCTACATGGAAAACACATTTACATGGAAAAGCCATCGCCGCTCTGAGCAGGGGAATCCTGCTGGCAAGCAGAATTCAGGGATGGAATGGGCTGGGAGGGATCTTCAGATCACCTCATCCCATGGGGACACCTTCCACCACCCTGGGTTATCCCAGCCTGGCCTCGGGCACTTCCAGGGATCCAGGGGCAGCCGCAGCTTCCCTGGGAATTCCAGCCCAGCCCCTCCCCACCCTCACAGCCAGAAATTCCTTCCCAATATCCCATCCCAATCTCCCCTTTCCCAGTTTAAATCCATTCCCTGTGTCCTGTCCCTCCATCCCTTGTCCCCAGTCCCTCTCCAGCTCTCCTGGAGCCCCTCCAGGCTCTGGAAGGTGCTCCAAGATCTCCTTGGATCCTTCCCTTTCCCACCTTTTCTTGGGCACTCCCAGGGATCCACAGCATTTCTGAGAATTCCATCCCAGTCCCTCCTCACCATCCCAGCCAGGAATTCCTGCCCAAAATCCCACCCCAATCTCCCCTTTTCCAATCCAAATCCATTCCCTGTGTCCTGTCCCTCCATCCCTTGTCCCAGACCCTCTCCAGCTCTCCTGGAGCCCCTCCAGGCTCTGGAATGGGCTCTGAGCTCTCCCTGGATCCTTCTCCTCTCCAGGCGAGCATTCCCAGCTCTCCCAGCCTGGCTCCAGAGCTGCTCCATCCCTCTGATCCCTCAATCCAACATCTCCAGCTCCTTCCCAGGATGGGATTCTGGAGCAGCACAATCCAAAGTGAATTTTGGGGCCAGTCCAGCCTTTTCCAATGGAACAGGACCTTCCTTCCAGCCTTTCCCAGCAGTGAGAGCTGCAGGAGCTGAGGCCGAGCTCCTCCTCCCATCCCTGCCACCCCCAGGCAGGGTTTGGCATCCTCTGGGAACAGAGAATTCTCCTTTCCCTGGTCCCACAAACCGGGAATGTGGCTCCAACCATCCACTGACATCCTGCTCCCAACCCCAAGGCAGATCCTTCTCCTCCAGGAAAGGCTTTGGATCCTTGTCTGGGAATCAGGAGATGAGATCAGCGCAGAAGCTGGGTGGGATGGAAATCCCAACATTCACAACCACAATATGGGATTCCCCAGAGCAACTCTCATCCCTGTTCTCAACAATGCCAGGAGGCTCTCCAGCTCCAGACCATCTGGATTTTAATCTCCCTGAAATCCACTCCCAACCATTCGTTGGGATTCTCCTCCAGGCCCTGCTTTGGGGTGATTGAACTCCAGCTTCACTCTGAGGCTTTTGTCAAATTAAATTGCATCTTTATGGGATTAAATCTATTTATTTTATAGAAATATGGGGTGGGGAAAGCTCAGCTTAATTCCTTGGAGGGAAAACTCTGCCAGGTGAGGGAATTTGGAGCACCTGGACCAGCTTTGGTGGATTTTAAAGCAAAAGGAGCAGTGCCCGGCCTGGATGCCTGGAAAATGAAACCAACCAAGCTCTGGTTGAAATAAAACCTGACCTGGTCATTAATCCTGGGATCCATTTCCAAAGGTCAGGTGCTGATTTAAAAACAACCTCGCTCCATCCCCGGGCAGTTGGGAATTCCTGGGGGAATTTCCATGGCCATCATTAGGTAAAATGTCAGGTTCAGCGTGGGAAGCGGCAACTTCTGGCCTTAAAAATGACAAATTTGGGCAATTTCAACCAATTCTGCTCTGCAACCTGACCTGTTCCAACTCCAGGCACTGCAGAACAAAGATCCCAGTTCCAGGGAGGGAAAGGATGGGAAAGAGTGGAAAGATGGGAAAATTCTGTCAGTGGCAGAGTGGGGACAGCCCAGCCACCAAGAGGGGACAGAACATCCCACAGAGCCAGGATGAGCCCAGGCACACAAGGAGGGGCCTCAGCTCCTCCCTGGCAAGGCTGGGATTAAAATCCAGCTTTTCACAGCACAGTTTAGGCAGGGTTTTGTTGCTCCAAGGGTGCTCCCAGATTTTTTTCCATATGCTGGGAAAAATGAACACTGAAGTGTTGGTTTGGGCGTCCTGGACACAATTAGGGATAAAAACAGCGCCTTGCACTTGGCGGCTGCTCCCAAACAATCCCAAACCCTCCTTTTTTCTCAGGAAATCATTTAGGAATGGTTTAGAAAGATAAAAAAGGTGCCAATTCCATCAGGGAGGGAGGCTCAAGCACATCCCACAGCCAGGGAGGGATTTGGGATGTAAAACGGAGAAATTCCAACCCCACCCCGTCCCTTCCCCATAGTCCAGGGAGAAGTTTCCATCTGGCCAAGGAATCCCGTGTCACTCCAGAGCACACAAATGATCCCAAAAGCCCTGGGGGAGTCAGGCTGGCAGATGTTGGAGCAGATTTCTGAGGCGCTGCAGGGTGGACACAGGGGAAGCTCTTCCCCAGTGGAGACGCTCAGAAAACGGGGAAAAATCCCAGAGAATGTGGTCAGGTCAGAGGGTCTGACTGGGTGAATCAGCAAAATTCCAGGGCCAAATCCTGGCCCAGGAAAACACGGAGGGGTTTGGTGCAGAACGAGCTGCTTGGGCTCCTACCAACCTTGGAAATGACCCAGGATGAGCCATGGGATCATGGAATGATTTGGGCGGGAAGGACCTTAAAATTCATCTCATTCCACACCCTGCTATGGACAGGGACATCTCCCGCCACCCCAGGTTGCTCCAAACCCTTCCTTGGTAAAACCCAACTTGAAAACCACCCCAAGAAATTTCCTGGATTTGTGGAGAACATGTAATTTCATCCCACCTGGGACATTTTCATCCCAAAACTTTCGGGGGGCTAAAAACCCACCGTAAAATCCCCAAAACCTCAAAGTTCATCTTCTTCTACCCCGTTCCTCAGACAGGAGCGCCTCCCACTGTCCCAGCTTGCTCCAAACGCTTCCTTGGTAAAATCCAATGTGAAAACTATCCCAAGAAATTTCCTGGATTTGTGGAGGATGTGTAATTTCATCCCATTTGGGACTTTTTCATCCCAAATTTTCTTCCTACTATTAAATCCCAAAAATTCAAAGTTCATCTTGTTCCACCCCATTCCTTGGACAGGAGCATCTCCCTCTATCCCAAGGGGCCCCAAGTCATTCTGGGGCTAAACCCAACATGAAAACCACCCCAAGAAATTTCCTGGATTTGTGGAGGATGTGTAACTTCATCCCAACAAAAACATCCATGGAAAAGCTGAAATCTGATGAATGAGAGCCTCCATCCTGGTGGAATCAATAATTTCCCGTTTTTCTCCTGTCTTCTGGCACACCGGGGTGTTCCCACTCCACATTTGGCACCAGATTTCCTTCCTCCAGGAGAAAATCCCATTAATTCCATGTATTTAATCACAGAAACTCTTCCCTGATTAACGTTTGGGGTCCTTGGGGAAGAAGGGAATGAAAGAGAGAAGGAAAACAACCCAGAATTGGAGCCAGCAGCCAAGCAAGGAAAGGATGATGGATAAGGAAAGGGAGGAGAGGGAATTGGGCTCTTCCCTTCCCCAGCAGCCCCACAGATCCCGTCCCTCCGTTCCCTGTGAATTCCCAGCCTCTGGCAGGGGGTTTCCCAATATTAATTAACTTTATTTATCGCTGCTGGCAGAGTGGCTCCGGCAGTAAATCAAGCAATTAAAGCCTCGGGATTGCCCTGGGAAGGGAAGGATCCAGGTGCCAGGGAGGATTTGTTTTTCTGCTTCATGTTTTATTCACACGCTCTCCGCCGCTTCTGTCCCGAGTGGAGGAATTCAAATTTGCTGTTCGGCAGAGAAAAATGCCAAGGAAAAGTGGAAAGGGCTCCCCAAAATCTCCCTCAGCCTTAGCCAAAAAAAGAAGTCACGGCACCAGGGTGAGGCTTGGATTTGGCTCCTCAAAATCTCCCTCAGTCTTGGCCAAAAAAAAAAAAAGGATTCATGGCACCAGGGCAAGGCTTGGAGAGGATAAATCTCAGTTTGTCCTGCTGGTGAAGTTAAAAGCAGAAAAAGCTGTAAAAAATATTTTAAAAATTAAATTCATTTTATTGGATTTATGAATTATGAAATTTATTAGTTATATAATGTATTGTTTCTAAAATCTAAAATTATTATTTATTATATGTATTATTAATTATTTTATTTATTGTTTATTATATTTATTTTTATTATTTAGGGACTGAAATTTAAATTTATTATTATTTATTATATTTATTATTAATTATTTTATTTACTGTTTATGGTATTTATTTATTATTATTTATTGTTTCTAAAGTTTCAAATGATTCTTTAGGAATTATGTTTTTCATTTCAAAACTGGGAGTTGAATGGAGTAAAATGGGAGTTGAATTGTTTTAAATAAGAAGCTAAAAAAGGAGCAAAAGGAAAAAGGAACTATAAACGGTTAAAGCTGCTCCAGCCTGTGTTCAATCCTGGTTGTTTTCCCCCAAAATCATGGAATTTGGAGGCTGGAGAAGACCCCCAGGACCATCGTTTTTCCCTCCGGGGGTGCCAGGGCCACCCCGCAGGCTCCGGAGCTGGGGAGCACCCGGAGCTCGCCTGGGGAGGCTTCGGCTGCTCCGAGGGATTTGTTGGCAGCGGGTCCGGATTTAATTGAATGTGGTGAGAAGAAAACACCGGGAAAAAACGAGAGGAAAAGCCCGAGTGGGATCCGAGGGAGACTCTTGGCTCCTCGCAGCGCTCACACTTCGCTGCTAATTACAGGGAAAAAGCAGCAATCCCTGGGGGAAGTGGCGAGGGAGCGGCTCCAAACCCTCAGCGAGAGTGGGAAACGTTCCCTGCCTTCAGGATTGTTCTTTTCTTTAATTTTAACTTCTTTTTTTTCCCATTTTAACCGGGTTTTTTGGGGGCCCGATTTCTGCGGCCTGGAAGCTCCGTTTTGCTTGGAGCGTGGCTGGGATGAGGAGATGCTGGGGGAAAGGGGAGCAGTGAGGATTTTGTGGCTCTCCACCAGTCCCTGACTGGAGGGGTCGGGCTCAGCTCCCAGGGGACACAACAAGGGGACACGGGATCCTCCCAAATAAATTCCAACCCCCCCAAGCTCTCTCAGGCTCTCTCCCAGTGCTCCAGAGGCTCTTCCAGAAGTTGGAAACGCAGCTTTCCCAAAGATGTTTCCATGGGAAGATCTAAAAAACCTAAAAAAATCTAGAAATCTTCAGTTTCTAGTCAACACTGAGTCGATTTTTTCATCGAGTTCTTGGGGTTTTTTCCCCTCCCAGGTTCTCGGTTATGATCCCAAGATTTCATTCCTGATGATTGTTTCCCATACAAATATGGGAAAAAAAAAAAACAAAAATGGAACAAAAACCTGGTGTGAAGGTGAAAGATGTTGTGGGAAGAGGTTAAATCTCCGAGCCCAGCAGAATTCCCAGAGGGCGTTGACACCCCGGGAAGTGGCTTTTCCAATGAGCTGTGGGAATGGGGTTTTCCTTCGTTAAAAATCGATAATTAGGCACCCCTGGTTGATACTTGCCCCCATTTATTCCTGCCTTTGGGAAGGGTGGGTGACGTCGTTGCTGTCTCCATGGGGAATTCCCAGATTTTGGGGCAGGGAAGGGAATGGCTCCAGCAGAAAATGGGGATGAACATCCCAAAGGTTCGAGCATCCCAGAGGTTCTGCAGGCAGGACAAGGGGCAGAGGAGAATTTGGGATGCACCTGCTTCCCTGGATCTGATCCAGACGGCTCCAAAATCAAGGGAGGGAGAAGGAATAGGCGCGGTTTTTGTAAAGCCAAGCTTGGCCGAGCTGCTGAAACCCAAAGCGGGAGATTTTTGCTAGAAACCAGGAAGATCCATGTCAGGCCGAGCTTTTTATTCTGATTTATTTGCTGCTGGAATTCTTGACGAATCCGAGGCTGCCCAGCAATTAAATTACATTTAATTGGATTAGATCAGAGCTGAGGGGAGCTTCCCTCTCCCTCCACAACGCCAGGGAAAGAAAATGAAACATTTCAAGGAAAAAACACGACTTGGGCTTGAAAAAGAGGGGGGGCGGGGGGAAACCGGTGAATTTATCCGAATGAAGAAAGGGAAATGTAATGAATTCCCATCGAGCAGGAAGCCTGGAGAGAGAATCCGAAGTTGGGGGATTCATCGAGACCATAATTGCCCCGTGTTTATTGATTTTCCCAAGATAACAAAACAAATGTTTGTGCAGATTGGGCTCCGTTTATTCCATTTATTTCCCCGCGGAGTTGATGTTTCTCTTTCAGGAAAAGAAAAACCCACAAACAACAACAACAACAAAAAAAAAAAAAAAAACCAACAAAAAACAAAACCAAAAATGCTCTTAAATTCATTGTTGTTTTTCCAAGCTGGTTATTAAATTATTGCTGGATCCCACTGGCTTCATCTTCCTCAAATTGGTTTGTTTGGAAGGAGCTTCCACTTTGCAGCAGTTTATGGAGCAGCTTTTTATTTTTCCCCCCCTTAATTGCTGGCGTTAAAGGAGCAGGACCTGGCTCTGCCTGGTGGAATTCCAGAATCCTGGAATGGTTTGGGTTGGGAGGGGTTTAAATCCCTGACACCTTCCACAGGACTGGATGGATCCAAGCTGGCCTTGGACACTTCCAGGGATCCAGGGGCAGCCTTGGATCCTCTGGGAATTCCATCCCAGCCCCTCCCCACCCTCCCAACCAGGAATTCCTTCCCAATATCCCATCCCAATCTCCCCTTTCCCAGTTTAAATCCATTCCCTGTGGCCTGTCCCTCCATCCCTTGTCCCAAATCCTCTCCAGCTCTCCTGGAGCCCCTCCAGGCTCTGGAAGGGGCTCCAAGATCTCCTTGGATCCTCCCTTTTTCCCACTTTTCCTTGGACACTTCCAGGGATCCAGGGGCAGCCTTGGCTCCTCTGGGAATTCCAGCCCAGCCCCTCCCCACCCTCCCAGCCAGGAATTCCTTCCCAAATCCCATCAAATCTCCCCTTTTCCAGTCCTGTGTCCTGTCCCTCCATCCCTTATCCCAAATCCCTCTGCAGCTCTCCTGGAGCCCCTGCGAGGGGCTCTGAGCTCTCCATGGATCCGTCCCTTCTCCAGGTGAACATTCCCAGCCCTCCCAGAATCCAGAGGGGCTCCAGCCCTGGAGCAGCTCCGTGTTCTCCTCTGCATTGCTCCAGCAGCTCCAGGTCCTGCTGCTGTTGGTGGCCGTGGAGCTGCGGGCTGGAACTCCAGCTGATAACTCCAGCTGATAATTCCAGCTGATAACTCCAGCTGATCATTCCAGCTGATAACTTTATCCGGTAATTCCAGCTGATAACTCCAGCTGATCATTCCAGCTGATAATTCCAGCTGATCATTCCAGTTTATAACTTTATCTGGTAATTCCAGCTGATAATTCCAGCTGATAACTCCATCTGATAACGCCCCCTGCCCCCCGGGCCCCCCAAACTCTGCCCCTTTTCCCTGCGGAGAACCGGGATTGAGCCGGGATTGAGCCGGGAATGAGCTGTCCATGGTACCCCCGGTCCTTGGAGAGCTAATCCCGGAGCTTTGGCGAACCCCGCGCATTCCCAGCCTTTCCCCGGATCACCAAAGCCCCGCTTTAATCACAGCTCAGGCCCCGCCGTCGGCGCTGCAGCAACACTTCCAGCTCTGATTGATTGGGATTTAAGTCCTGATTTTCTCTCCCAGCATAATCAGGCCTGGATGGGGAGATTTTGCCGGTGACAATTAAAATAATGAAAATGAACTTTAAGTGACATTCAAACACCGTCACCTGCTCCCGGCTCCGCTCTCTCCCCCCCCCCCGGCATCCCGGGAGCTGCAATTTGGAGCATCATTCACCGCAGGCTGATTGCAGCTGCATCCATTCAGCTCCATCCATGGAGCTCAAATCCTGCAGCAGCCTGAAAAGAAGCTGGGGGAAAAAAAAGAATAAAAGAAAAGGAATTTTCAGCTGTCAGGACCTGCCCCTGCACTGGATTTCCAGGAAAGCTCAATGTTGGGATGCTCACAAAAAGCTGGAGCGGGTTCTGGGGAGGTTTCTTGGTGTTTAGGGGTGGGGATGAGTTCGTTGCGTTTGTGGGGCAGAATTGTGAGTGTTTATTGATTCTCAGATCGTTATTCTCTGATGCATCCAGACGACTGCAATCCATGGAATTACTCATGTGAACAAGGTCAGGGGCTGCTCCAGAGCCTTGGCTTATCCATCCTGCTGGATAAATCCCAGCCCAGCAAGGCCCAGCTCCTCCTGCTCCGTTTGTTGGAGAGTTTCGAGGCTTCCACCTCGTCCTGGATGTGAATTCCCACCCTTCACTCGTGGTTCTGGAAGGGTTTTCCTGCCTCTCCATCACCCCAGCATGGAATTGTTCCCTCCTTGAAAACAATTCCTCCTTGGAATTGTTACCTCCTTGGAACTGTTCACTCCTCGAAAACAATTCCTCCTTGGAATCATTCCTTCCTCGAAAACAATTCCTCCTTGGAATTGTTTCCTCCTGGCCTTGGCAGCTCCTGTGAGGAATTCAGAAGGGGTCGGGGAAGGGGTTCTGGTTCTCCAGCGCAGGGAAATCTGTGAGTTCTGGAAAAAATGGGGTGGAAATCCCTCACTCCTCCATCCCACCCCATTCCAGAGATTTTTGGGAAGGGATTTACCCTCTCCCAAGCAGCTGCAGCCACCCTGGCACTGGGATCTCCCAGGCTTGGCCGCCTCCTCCACGGAATGAGCTCCAGGCTGGGATCTCACTCCTGTGTTTTGCTCCAGGAAAGGAAAGCAAATCCTGCCATCCATGCCCGTCACTCCAGCCCTCCCAACACCTCCCAGGCTGGCAGGGATGCCAGGGTTGGGAGTTTTCCCTCTGCCTCCCTCAGATCCCAGGTTTTCCCCCGAGGTGGCGGCGCGTGCTCCTCGTTGATAAGGAGGGGTTGGGAGCAGCTGTCCCTAGCCAGGGATCGGTGCCAGGAGAGCTCTGCCGAGGGATTGAGGGGGTTGGAGGGTGGCTGAAAAAGCTGGGAGAGCTGGGAATGCTCACCTGGAGAAGGGAAGCTTCCAGGGAGACCTTGAAACCCCTTCCAGGTCCTAAAGGGGCCCCAGGAGATCTGGACAGGGACTGGGGACAAGGGATGGAGGGACAGGACACAGGGAATGGCTCCCAGTGCCAGAGAGCAGGGTTAGATGGGATACTGGGAAGGAATTCCTGTCTGTGAGGGTGGGAAGGGGCTGGGATGGAATTCCCTGGGAAGCTGTGACTGCTCTTGGATCCCTGGAGGTGTCCAAGGCCAGGTTGGGATAACCTGGGACAGTGGGAGAAGTCCCTGGGCATGGCAGGGGTGGCACTGGCTGAACTTTAAGGTTGTTTCCCACCCATTGTGGGATTCTGGGACTCTCCAATCTCCCAGCAGGAGCAGGACATGACCCAAGCCCCTGTGCCACCTCAGGATGTGGTGGCAGTGACTCTGATTTTTCTCAGGGATGTTTTGTCCCCAGGCAGAGCAGCTTTATCTCCAGCTCTGCAGGAGCGCTGGGAGCTGGGAAGGGCCGGGAGGAGCTGCCAGGCAGGAGCTGTCTGGGCTCCCTGGAACGCTCCCATCCATCTGCTCAGGGAGGTGACAAAGGCTTGGCTCGGCTCTCCCCGGGTTTGGAGCCAGGAGCTGTGAGAACAGGAGAGCCCCAGGAGTGCCACCAACCCCAGTGGATGGCTGAGAGCTGGCAAACCTCAGGTGTCACAGACATCTTTGATGGAAAATCCTTTCCTTGGGATTTCTCCTCCTGAGAAGCTGAGAGGCCTCAGGAACAAAATGCAAGCAATGGTTATCTGCTGCTGTGGAATGCAACAGGTGCATCTGGGATTGGCCTCATGTGGTTGTTTCTAATTAATGGCCAATCACAGCCCAGCTGGCTCGGACAGAGAGCCCAAGCCACAAACCTTTGTTATCATTCTTTGCTATTCTATTCTTAGCCAGCCTTCTGATGAAACCTTTTCTTCTATTCTTTTAGTATAGTTTTAATGTAATATATATAATAAAATAATCAATCAAGCCTTCTGAAACATGGAGTCAGATCCTCATCCCTTCCCTCATCCTGAGACCCCTGTGAACATCATCACACTCAGGAATGTTGCTGGGATGTGGAAAAAGGGCTTCGAGAGCTCCAAACCCATGGCTCAGCTGCAGGGACACACCGTGCATTGTCCCTCCTTTCAGAAATGTCACCTGTGTTGGCTTTGGGGCTCAGGGACCCCGCACTGCTCCTTCCTTCATTTCCTGATCATCTCCAAATCCTCCTTCCCGCAGCTCCGGGTGCTGCCTGGGAATCCCCATCCCATCCAGGCAGGCTCTTGGCCATGCTCAGGCACAGCTTTGATCCCAGTTTATCCCGGTTTGCCTTGTGATGTAACGGGTGAGGGAAGTGCTTGAGGAGTTCCAGGAGGAGGGGACAGAACCCGCTGGGAAGAGGCAGAGCTGCTCCTGGGAAATCACAGCTGATTTCCCACAGGGCCTGAGGGGGCCTGGAATTCTCCCAGAATTGGAGGCAGAGATTTTGGGGTGGCACGCGTGGAGGTGTAGAAGGGCTGGAAGCAGGAGATGAGGGACAAACCCCAATGTGTGACACGGTTCCTTATCGGCAGCTCTTCCCTCCTAATTACCCACAGATAACGAGCGAGCACAAGAGTGGGAGATATCAGGATAATTTACTGCTCATCAAAGGAAAAAACATTGGAATTGTTCGCCTTCAGTGTCTCCATCTCCATACCAAGGATCCTGCCCAGGAGACCCTCCTGACAGCCCTGCCAAAAATCCGTCACAGCCATCAGCAACAAAGTTATTAGCTGGTAATTAACTCCGTAATTAACTCCGGCAATCAACATGGAGATCTAACGTGAACTCGAGTTAAATCAAGGGCCATTAATGAGCGCCAAGATCTCTCCAGGGCGGCTGCGGCGACAACACCGAAGGTTTCCAGCAGGAGCGTTGGGATCATCCTGATGGTGCCAGGGCTTGGCAGAGCCTTCTGCTCCCTCCTTCCCACACTTCCAGCACGGGAATCCCACGTTTCCAACCTCCAGCCTCTCTGCACCCACTCCTCCTTGTGGCTCCCGAGGAGATTTTGAACCTTGACAAATTTTTGAACCTTGGTGAGTTTTTGAACCTTGGTGAGTTTTTGAAGCTTGCAGGAAGCACCATATTCATTTCTTCTCCTTTTCACAAAGGAATTGTCACCTCCTGGCCCTCAGGCCACTCTTCTGTCATGTCCTGGTCTCCAGGGCTCGGCAGAGCCTTCTGCTCCCTCCTTCCCACACTTCCAGCACGGCAATCCCACGTTTCCAACCTCCAGCCTCTCAGCACCCACTCCTCCTTGTGGCTCCCGAGGAGATTCTGAACTTTGACAAATTTTTGAACCTTGGTGAGTTTCTGAAGCTTGATGAGTTTTTGAACCTCACTGACTTTTTGAACCTTGCGTGAAGCACCAAATTAATTTCTCCTCCTTCTTTTCACAAAGGAATTGTCACCTCCTGGCCCTCAGGCCACTCTTCTGTCATGTCCTGGTCTCCAGGCCTCTTTTTTGTCACCTCCTGGTCTTCAGGGCTCGGCAGAGCCTTCTGCTCCCTCCCTCCCACACTTCCAGTGCAGGAATCCTACGTTTCCAAGTTCCAGCCTCTCTGCACCCACTCCTCCTTGTGGCTCCTGAGGAGATTTTGAACCTTGACCGGTTTTTGAACCTTGATGAGTTTTTGAACCTTGATGAGTTTTTGAAGCTTGCGTGAAGCACCAAATTAATTTCTCCTTCTTCTTTCCACAAAGGAAGTGTCACCTCCTGGCCCTCAGGCCACTTTTTTGTCACCTCCAGGTCCTCAGACCCCTCTTCTCCCTGCTCTGCCCTGCAGCCACTCCACCTCCAGTGGGTTTTACCCCCCCATCCCCTCCCTGTCCCTGGGGAAGCCCCTCTGGAGCACATTCCCGCTCCCAGCCCTGCTGCTCCTCCCTCTCTGCGTGGAGAGGCGGTGGCTCCAGCATTTCACGGAGTTCTCCTCAAGGACACTGAGGCAGCTCCTCAGGAATGATCTGGTGCCAGGCTGGAATATCAAACAGCAGCCCTGGCAGCCAGGCCCTCACGGATCTCCTGCAGCATTCCTGATATCCTAATCTGAAATGGGAATCAGGGGGAGGCCCAGCCCTTTCCAAGGGGAAAATTTTTTTTATAATAATTTATTTTTTTCATTTGCTGTCAGAACGGAGATCCCGGGGAATCCTTTATCTCAGCAGCAATCAGTTTAAACACCGCCCGTTATCAGCGTGGGACACAGCTGAGTGTGGATAACGAGGGGTAATTCCATGGCTTTCCAAAATAACCTTGGCTGAGGGAGAACAGGGAAGAGCAGAGCAGGGAAAAGGTGTGGAAAAAGCACGTGGAGGGTGGGGAGTGGCTGGGAAAGGGGAGTCCCTGGTTCCTGTGTGATGGCGCCATCCCAGAACATCCCAATCCTCCTCCAGCCTTGGAACTGCCCCAGAACATCCCAATCCTCCTGGTTCCCATCATCCCAGAATATCCTGATCCTCCTGGTTCCCATCAGGACACCCCAATCCTCCTGGTTCCCATCATCCCAGGACATCCTGCTCCTCCTGGTTCCCATCAGGACATCCCAATCCTCCTGATTCCCATTACCCCAGGGCGTTCTGCTCCTCCCAGCTCCCATCATGCCAAGACATCCTGATCCTCCTGGTTCCCATTATCCCAGAACATCCCGATCTTCCTGGTTCCCATCAGGATATCCCGCTCCTCCTGGCTTCCATCATCTGAGGATACCCTGATCCTCCCAGCTCCCATCATCCCAGACATCCTCCTCCTCCTGGTTCCCATCAGAACATCCCAGTCCTCCTGATTCCCATTATCCCAGGACACCCCAATCCTCCTGGTTCCCATCATCCTAGAACACCCCAATCCTCCTGATTCCCATTATCCCAGAACATCCCAATCCTCCTGGTTCCCATCATCCTAGAACACCCCAATCCTCCTGGCTCCCATCAGGACATCCCACTGCTCCTGGCTTCCATCACCCGAGGATATCCCGATACTCCCAGCTCCCATCATCCCAGATCATCCTGCTCCTCCTGATTCCCATCATCCCAGGACATCCCAATCCTCCTGATTCCCATCATCCCAGGACATCCTAGTCCTCCTGGCTCCCATCATCCCAGGACGTCCTGCTCCTCCTCCAGCCTTGGAATCCCCAAAATCCTGAATTACCCACAGACAACATCCAAGCAGCCAGGACAAAATCTGGGGAGATGTGATGTCCGTGGGCTCACCCTGGTTCTCCCCTGTTTTCCTAAATCCCCCTCCCAGAGATGTTTTTCCCTGTGGGAGGACATTCCCAGCAGCTCCCACTGGCAGGGAGAATTCTCGGAGCGCCTGGAGCAGAGTCAGGCACTGCCACCTCCCTCATTCCCTCAACCTGTGAGCAGGGCCGAGCCTCTCCGCGTGTATTCCTTGATATATCACTTAATAAAACTTTATGGAGCCAGGACGAGGAATCCACACGGAACAGATGAACTGGGATTGAAATATGGCCCAATTAAGGCTGGAGCAGGCCTGGCTTTGCTTGGAGCATCCTCCAGCTTGAAATGAAATCCTCACCCAGGGAGATAAATCAGAGAAACCCCAACCCTGCTGCGCTCCTGAGCGAGCAGGGAGCAGCCAGGCTCGGGGTTGTTGGGAAAAGACAGATTCCAGCTGGGATGGGGATGTTTGCAGCTTTCTCCCTGGGGCTGGGCTCTTCCCCAGCTTTTCCTGGCTCATCCCTGCGGGAGGAAAAACAAACCCAGCAAATTGTTTTGCCGTGGTGTTCCCACAGCTGCAATTAAAGCCCATTCAGGCTCCGTGTTTATTTCCCCTCCTTCCATGTCCTCTTTTTTATTTCCCTCCAAGAAAAGGGGATTATTTTTAATTACAGTTTTACAGTCGATTAATGAACCTCAACAGTGTGCTAATAAATGGGATGGAGGCACCAGGACACGAGGAGCTTCCACGGATTCCAGCGGGTTCCAGAAGGATTATTTATCCCCAGGCTGCCCTGTGGAGACTGGGAGGTGGGGATGGAAAAACAGGCAGGTTGTGTTCCCCTGGATTCAGGCTGGAATATCCCAAATATCTTCTCAAAGTGCTCCTGGGATGGCTCTGAGCATCCTGGGGGCGCTGAGGGGGAGCTCAGCTCAGCTCTGCCCCGTCCCACACAAATATCCCGGTGTTATTGCAAATTATCCCGGAGTAATTCCACAGAGTTAAAACCCCTCACCGTTCCCATTTTTTTTGGCACAGAGGGATCTCACCCGTGGCGTCAGAGGCTTTGTTTTTCATCAAACCCAGCTTTAGTCTCTCCCCCTCCGAAGGCAAGGGAAGCTTTGTGTTTTGTGCATGTGGAAAAGGTCATTCCAGCAAAACACCCGGAGCCCGGCGCGCGGCTTTTATTGAGGTGAGAAGGATTGAAATCCTGCCAAGCCCAGGGAAAACAAATGCTCCAAAAACCCGGAGCAAACCTCCAAAACCCCAACCAAACCCTGCCCATGCCTTCCTGCAGGGATGAGAGCACGGATTTGGGGCAGGCCATGGGTGGGGTCAGCTCAGCCATTCCCCAGCCCTTCCCATCGCGTTGTTTCCATCCAGAGGGCAAGTTGGGTTTGAATCCCAATGGAAAATCCTCCCAGGGCTTTATCCATCCTTTCTCCTGGGTTCTCCTCCTCAGATTCTCCTCAGGAACCTGTTGCTCCTCTTCAGCTCCTGGAGGCAGAGCTCTGACTGGGAAAGAGGGAATGGGAAGAGGCTTGGGAGCAGGAGAGGAGCTGTGGGAATGGGTTGGGTGGGAGAGGACCTTAAATCCATCCAGTGACAGCTCCCACTGTCCCAGGGTGCTCCAAGCCCCATCCAGCCTGGCCTTGGGCGCTTCCAGGGATCCAGGGGCAGCCACAGCTGCTCTGGGAATTCCAGCCCAGCCCCTCCCCACCCTCCCAGCCAGGAATTCCTTCCCAGTATGCCATCAGATCTCCCCTTTTCCAGTGGGAGCCATTCCCTGTGTCCTATCCCTCCATCCCTTGTCCCCTCTCCAGCTCTCCTGGAGCCCCTTCAGGCCCTGGAATGTGCTGGAAGCTCTCCCTGGATCCTTCTCCTCTCCAGGTGCATATTCCAAGCTCTCCCAGCCTGGCTCCAGAGGGGCTCCAGCTCCTTGATCTGAGATTCCATCCATCCATCCATCCATCCATCCATCCATCCATCCATCCATCCATCCATCCATCCATCATCCCTCCATCCATCCCTCCCTCCCTCCATCCATCCCTCCATCATCCATCCATCCCCTTATCCCCTTAAACCCCAGATCTGTGCCCCCAAAAAAGAACAGCTGAGCATTAAAATCCCTTTCCCGGGTTTTCCTGGTATTTCCAGGAACGCAGGCGAGGACTGTTCACCTTTAACAACTCCTCTGCGATTCTGGGATTTTTTTTTCCACCCTTTAAGCCAGGGATGCGCGGAATTCCTGCACATTCGGGTTGGGCGGGAATGCCACCGCTCCACAAAACACATAAAAACAGGGAGAGGCAATGCAATTTCCCGAAGGAAAGAGCAAAGGGACCCCTGTGGATCTGCGGCCCCGCTCTCCCCTATCTCCAAGGCTCCATGTGCTCCTGGCCCTGCTCTGATAAGGCTCCTTTGAATCCCTTTTCAATCCCTGTCCTCCCCTCCCATTGGCTGCCGCCTTCCCGAAAATCTGCCATGAAAGGGAAAGGAAAAAAAAAAAAAAAACAAAAACAAAAAAACAAACCCAAAAAAAACCTGAACAGCGCAGGGCTGAGTGAAATCTGTTTGTCTGGGATTCATGGAGCGTCTTTCCAGGAAGGGAGGAGCTGGGAATGGGGGGGAATCAATAAATCTCCTCAGAGTGAAGGGTGAGGGATGGGATGGGATCCATGGGATGGGATGGGATGGGATGGGATCCACAGGATGGGATCCATGGGATGGGATGGGATGGGATCCATGGGATGGGATGGGATGGGATGGGATTGGATCCTTGGGATTGGATCCTTGAGATCCACAGGATGGGATCCATGGGATGGGATTGGATCCAGGGGATGGGATGGGATCCACAGGATGGGATCCATGGGATGGGGGAATTTAGGGTGGAGTGAGGGATGGGGTGTGGGAATTTGGGATGGGAAGGGCCAGGATGGAGTGATGGATGGGATGGGATGGGATGGGATCCATGGGATGGGATGGGATGGGATGGGATCCATGGGATGGGGGAATTTGGGGTGGATTCTTTGCTGGAACCAAACCCTCAGCAGGATGTGAAATTCCCATCCAGGCCTCACCCCACCCTCGCTCCGACAATTCTCCTGGAGGAACATTTGGGGTTATTTGGAGCTTTTGAAGGTTTATTAGTTATAAACAGGTTTGGAATTGCATTCCCAGGATTTAATTGGCTCCTTCCCGGCGCCAGCAGATGGGAGCTGCTGCCTTTATTGGCATCCCGCTGCTGGAAAATCCCCTTTTCCTGGGAAGGGACAATGATCCGTGTCCCTCTGGAATTGCAGCAGGGACAGGAGGGGATCTGGGGAATGAAGCACTAAAACCACCCCACAAACCCCATCCCCATCATTAATGAAAAGTTGTGATTTTCCAATGGAAACCCTGGAATGGGGCCTGGGGGTGGCCTTGGGTTCATGAACATCCAGGAGAATCCATGGATCCATAATTCTGTCCATCCTCATGGAGGAAAACTCAGCTGGATTTGTATTTTTAGCTCAGAAATTGGTGGGATTTTTTTAATAATTTTCCCCATTAATTTAATATTTTCGGGTCTGTGCTGTCTCAAAGTTTTGGCAAATCCATGTCCTGATTTCCCATGATTTTGGGAAGAATTGTCGCAGTTTTGTGGTCCTTCAGCTCCCAAATTTTCCTCCTCTTCCTCCTTTTCCTCCTCCTCCTCTCCCACGCCTTCCCAAGTTCCAATGGAACAAAAACCACCACTTGGAAAAAAATCATATTTTTCCTTAAAAAAACCCCAACCCTGCAACTCCTTGAATTCCCAGCCACTAATTCCATTAATTATGTTATGATGCAATTAAGCATTTCATTTCCTGCCTATTAGAGCCTCAATTATTAATTAATAATTACAGATCATTAACTGATAATGTTCTCTTGGCAGCTGAATTATTCATCTCCCGCCACGGAGTTTTTTCCCTTGACATTTCTCTCTCATTTTTCCTCGGAATTTGGACCTTCCCCAGCTCCGGGAAAAGCCAAAACTTTTGGGAATCTGGATAAAAACCAGGAGGGAATCAGCTCATTCCAGGGAATCTTCCCGGATCCATGAGGGAGGGGAAGAAGTGGCTGCTCCAAGGGGTCCCCAAATCCATAAATTTTGGGTGCAGTGGAGTCATAAGCCTTGGGAAAGTGGGATTCCAGAGAATTCCAGGGCCAGGGAAAGGTGGGAGAGGACACCTGGAATCTTGGAGAACCCCAGGGCCAGGAAAAGTTGGGAGAAGGACACTGGGAATCCTGGAGAATTCCAGGGGCAGGAGAAGGTGGAGACACTGGGAATTCTGGAGCCCTCAGGGATCAGGGGAAGGTGGAAGAAGGATTCCTGGAATTCTGGAACGTTCCAGGGCCGGGAAAAGTTGGGAGAAGGACACTGGGAATTCTGGAGAATTCCAGGGGCAGGAGAAGGTGGAGACACTGGGAATTCTGGAGCACTCTGGGATCAGGGGAAGGTGGGAGAAGGATTCCTGGAATTCTGGAGAACTCCAGGGCCAGGAAAAGGTGGGAGCAGGACCCCAGGAATCCTGGAGCAGTCCGTGGGCAGCAGGACACCCGGAACTCTTCCCACAGGGTGCATCCCTGCACTCCCCATCCCATTTTTCCCCACAATCCCCACCCCTCCATTTCCCCATCTGACATTCCCGCTCGGAGCTGGAGACGCCGCTTCCACAAACCCCCAGCAGGGAAATGTTTATCTATTTATGGGATAAACATTTATTTATGGAAGAGCAGATTTTTTGGGAAAACAAAGGAACAAACCAAGCAGCTCCGGGCCTTATCAGCGCTGAGCTCTCCTTATCTGCTCCAGAATCTCCATAATTTCCTCCGCTTCCCCTCGGAATGTTTGTGGCCCCGGCGTTGTTTGAAGGTTGTTTACAACAGTTATGGAAGGAGGGAGGAAAATTCCATAAATGGACATACATTCCCAAAAAACAGACACTGAAAAAAATCAAAAAATCGGGAGCGGGCTCCCAATTCCATTTTCCCTTCTGGAAGCATCCGAAGAGGATTAACAGCGGAATATCAGGGAAGAGGAGAAAATCCGTGGGCAAAATGTGGTGGGAGAGGGATGGGAACGGGGATTCCTGAGGGTGCAGGATGGGTTTGGAGGATTTAGGATGGATTGAGGGGGATGCAGGATGGTTTTGGAGACTTTAGGATAATTTTTGAGGATGCAGGATGGTTTTGGAGGATTTAGGATGGTTTTGAAGGATTTAAGGACAGTTTTTGGGGAATACAGGATGGTTTTGGAGGATTTAGGATGGTTTTGGGGGGATGCAGGATGGTTTGGAGAATTTAGGATGGTTTTTGGGAATGCAGGATGGTTTTGGAGGATTTAGGATGGTTTTTGGGAATGCAGGATGGTTTTGGAGGATTTAGGATGGTTTTTGGGAACCCAGGATGGTTTTGGAGGATTTAGGATGGTTTGGGGGAATTTAGGATGGTTTTGGGGGGATGCAGGAGAGTTTTGGGGGGATTTAGGATGGTTTTTGAGAATTTAGGATGGTTTGGGAAGGATTCTTTGCCTCCCCAGGATGTTTTGGGAGTTGGAGGGACCCAGGGATTTTGGGAAGCCGCAGCCCCTGCCGGGCCCTCCTCGACACCACCCTAAAAGAGAATTCCCAAGGAATCCACGGGGCAGCTCCAGGGGTGGATTCTCCTTCTCCCGTTCCCCTGAGCTGCAGCCAGGGGAATTCAGGAGCTGAAGACAAAAGGAGGGGATTTTTCTCCCCCTTTTTTTAGAATTTAAATGAAGTTTTCTGAGTCACCGCAGGCCCTTATCAGCCCTTCCCACTTCCCGAGGATCCCATTCCCTTCCCCGTCCTCCAGCCCGGATCTGAGGAGCTCTTCATTATCAGCTCTGCCTCCTGATAAGCTCCTGTTTATCAATTCCCTTCCCCTCCCAGAGATCTCCATTTGCTCCGCGGAGTTTTCTTTTGTTCCTTCCGATTTTTAATTTATTTATTTCCCTTTAAACCCGCAGATAAGGGAATTTTCCCTCCTTCCCTGGCTCCCTTCCAGCCCGGCCCCTCCCGGCTCTGCTCCCTCCCCTCCAGCCGTGCTCCCAGCCCCGGCATCACCTCGGGGATGGGATTTTTTGGGGTGGTTTTGAGGAATTTCCCCACCCGGAGAACACCCGCGAGGGATTTCCCCACCCCGGCCTCCAGCCCTGGGTGGGAACTGCACATTCCAAGGGATGGGGACCCCAGGGAGGTGCTGGGGGCTGCAGGAGGATTCTGGGGGGTGCAGAGGGAATCGGGAGGATTCTGGAGGGTGCAGGGAAATCCAGGAAGATGCTGCAGGATGGAGGAGGATACAGGAGGATGCTGAAGGATCCAGAAGGATTCAGAGGGATGCAGGAGGAAGCAGAAGGTTCCAGAAGGATCCAGGGGGATCCAGAAGGAAGCAAAAGGATCCAGAAGGATCCAGGGGGATGCAGGAGGAAGCAGAAGGATCCAGAAGGATCCAGGGGAATAGAGAAGGTTCCAGGGGGATGCAGGAGTGTGCAGAAGGTTCCAGAAGGATCCAGGGGGATGCAGAAAGATCCAGAAGGATCCAGAGGGTTGCAGGAGTGTGCAGAAGGATCCAGAGGGATCATGGGGGATGCAGAAGGATCCAGGGGGATGCAGGAGGACGCAGGAGGGAGCAGAAGGTTCCAGAAGGATCCAGGGGGATGGAGGAGGAAGCAGAGGCATCCAAAAGGATCCAGGAGGAAGCAGAAGGATCCAGAGGGATGCAGGATGATTCAGAAGGATCCAGGGGGATGCAGGAGGGAACAGAAGGTTCCAGAAGGATCCAGGGGGGTGCAGGAGGAAGCAGAAGGACCCAGAGGGATGCAGGACAATCCAGAAGGATCCAGAAGGATCCAGAAGGATCCAGGGGGATGCAGGAGGTTCCAGAAGGATCCAGGGGGGTGCGGGAGGGAGCAGCTCCGGGGAGCTGAGGCAGAGCAGCCCCTGCAGCGCCTGCTCGGGGATGTCCCCACCTGCCCCAGCAGGAAACGCTCCCAAACCCCCATTCCCTGCCCGTCCATCCCTTCCCTAAGCCAGGCTTTGTTAAGCCAGACCTCCCGGAGGAGGAGGAGGAGGAGGAGGTGACAGCTGTGTCCCCCGGGGAATATTTACAGTGCAGCGGGGGTGGCGGCAGGGGCCATCCGTCACCGTCACCGCTGCCACCTCAGGGCCTCGCTGCTCCCGGGAGCGCCAGATCCATCACCCGCACCCGCCAAGGTCCCACCAAGATCCCCCCAAGGTCCTCCCCAGGATCCCCCAAAGGTCCCCCCCAAGGTCCCCCCCCTGGTCCCACCAATGTCCCCCCAATGTCCCTGCCAAGGTCCCCCCAAAGGTCCCCACCAAGATCCCCCCACGGTCCCCACCAAAGTCCCCCAAATGTCCCCCCAAGGTCCTGCCATGGTCCCCCCAATGTCCCTGCCAAGGTTCCCCCAATTTCCCCTCCATGGTCCCCACTAAGGCCCCTCCCAAGGTCCCCCCAAGGTCCCCACCAAGGTCCCCCCAGGATCCCCCCCAAGGTCCCACCCCAGGTCCTGCCATGGTCCCCCCAAGGTCCCTGCCAGGGTCCCTGCCATGGTCCCCCCAGGGTCCCCCCAAGGTCGCTGCCACCCCTGAGATGTCCCAGCAGCGCCAGGGCCACCCCGGCCTGGCCACTCCACCCAGCCCCAGCCCCTCCCTGGGATTGTTCCCGAGGTTTCCATCCAGGGAAAAGCTGCTCTGGGCAGGGGATGAGTGTCACTCCTTGGGCAGCCAGGGTGGGGACACACGGGGAGCAGGGGACAGGGGGACACCCAGGGGGGACAGGGAGAGAGCAGGAGACAAAACAGAGGGAGCAGGAGACACACAGGGGGACAGGGGACACACAGGAGGACATCCATGGGGACATGCAGGGGGAACAGGGGGAGAACAGGGGACACCACATAGGGGTCAAGGGGACATCCACGGGGAGCAAGGGGAAAACAGGGGACACCCGGGGGACACTCAGGAGGAGCAGGGCACAGCTGGAGTGAGGAGGGGACGCCCAAGGGGACATCCAGAGGGAGCAGGGGACACTGAGGGGACACCCAGGGCGAGAACAGGGGGCAGCCAGGGGACACCCAGAGGGAGCAGGGGACACCCAGGGGGAAGAGGGCCAGGACAGGGGACACCAGAGAGGGGTGAGGGGACACCCAGGGCAAGAAGAGGGGACACTCAAGAGGAACAGGGCACAGCTGGAGTGAGCAGGGGACACCGAGGGGACATCCAGGGGACACCCAGAGGGGACAGGAGACAGCCAGAGGACACAGGGGACACTCAGGGGACACTCAGGGAACGCCTGGGGGGGATCAAGGGACATCCAGGAGAAACAGGGGACACGCAAGGGGACAGCCAGAGGACACAGGGGATAGCTGGGGGACACTCCGAGGGATCAAGGGACATCCAGGGGACACCTGGGGGGGATCAAGGGACACCCGGGGGACAGCCAGGGGGAACAAGGGACACGCAAGGGACAGCCAGGGGACATCCAGGGCTAAGCCAGCAGGCACAAGGCCCTGGGGCAGGGTGCCCGGGGCAGGAGCAACGGGAAGGGGGCCGGGAATGCCCCAAGGAGGATCCAGCTGGGATCGGGAATGGGGCTCAGCCCTGGCCGGGATGGGGCCGGGGCCGGGAGCGGGGCCGGGACCGCAGCCCTGATTTTGGAAGGGAATTGTTGCCATGGAAACGCATCCCGTCCTTTTTGACCGCCGGCGCTGAGGTGGGAGATCCAACAGGAGGAGGGGGGTGGCTGATAAACCGGGAAAAATCGGGAAAAATCGGGATAAACAAATCCCGGCACAGGGATCTGCTTATCCCGGCTGCTCCCTGCATGTGCCAAGCCCCGGGAGCATCCTGGGGGCTCTCCCTGCATCCCACCAGGAAATTCCTCATTTTCTCAGCTGCTTGGCATTGAACTTCCCTGAGGGAGCCCTCTGATCCCGAATTCCTGCTGGGATCTGAGGGCAGAGCTAAAGCAGCCTGGAAATGGTAAAAAAACCCCATTGTTCCAGCAAAGTCTTCCCAAGTCTACGCTTCTCCCTTTTTCTTTTTCCCCCCCTTTCCCTGCTCACAGGTGGATTTCAAGGTCATGGAGCCTCCTGGCTCTGCCTCATCCAATCATTCCCACAATAAATTCCTTCCCTCTGTGGATCTCCCCCGATAAGGAATCAAATGCCAGGGCAGGGATGGGAGGATTCAGGCCGGGTTTTTTGGGAAGCTGAGCCCTCCCTGGGAATGCCAGAGGTGAGAGAGGCCAGGGAAGGGGCAAGAGATGAGAAATCCCGCAAGAAACCTTGGAATGAACCCTTGGATAAGCCGTGCTTTGGGGGTTTTAAATTTATTTTTCTTGGAGCTCGATCCGGAGCTGTGGGATGGGGTTTTCCAGGCTGGTGCTGGAACGTTTTGCAATTCCAACTGGGAATGCTGGTCCTGCCCATCCCGAGGAGCTGCCTGGCGTTCCTGGGATGCAGAACAGGGAAAATCCCAGGGCACATTCCCAGGGCAAGGCTCCCGCTGAATCCTGGATGGGCAGGAAAATTATCCCTGGGCAGGAAAATTATTCCTGGATAGGGAAATTATCCCTGGATAAAGAACTTATCCCTGGGCAGGAAAATTATCCTTGGGCAGGAAAATTTTTCCTGGGCAGGAAAATTTTTCCTGGATAGGGAAATTATCCCTGGATAAAGAAATTATCCCTGGGCAGGAAAATTTTTCCTGGATAGGGAAATGCTCTCTGGGCAGGAAAATGATCCCAGGCTCCACAAGGAGCACCCCTGAGGTGCCCTGCGGGTTCCATCCCTGCCCTTTTCCTGGATTCCCACCTTGTGTCCCATCTGGAGCATTCCCTGCATCCCCTCAGGAGCTCCGGGGGCCGAGAGGGGCTGGGATGGAATTCCCAGAGGATCCCTGGAAGTGCCCGAGGGCAGGGTTTGGGAAGGGAAGGGAAGCAGGGAAGAGCTTTTTTTCTACTCCAGGAGTTTTCCAGGCTGGAGTTGCTGCCGTTCCCCCCAGGAATCGGCGCTCATGAATTTATGAGGAGCACGAGGCTGCTCCGTTTGCCGGGATGTGAATCCCGAGCAGAATGCAAATCACGGGATGGGAGGGAGGGAAAACAACCCCTGGGTGTGTGGGATTGAATTTTCCGGAGTTTAGAAAAGGCCCAGATGTGCCCAAAGTCCCAGAGTTTCCATGAAAACCTAAAAGCAACGTGGGGATGGAGGAATTTGGGGTCACAGATTCCAGGGATTGAGGGGTGGCTCAAAGATCCCTGGAGTGGCTGCTGGGAAAAGGGAAATGTGGGAGAAAACCTCTGGATGTTGGATTTTAATTGTGGTGCTCCAAGTGGGAATTGTGGCAGGGAGTTTGGTACTTAAAATGAGGATTTTGGGTGTTAATTGTGGGGGATTGTGATTGGGAATTGTGACAGGGAATTGTGACTGGAATTGTGGCAGGGAATTATGGCAGGAATTGTGACAGGGAATTGTGGCAGGGAATTTTGACAGGGAATTATGACTGGAATTGTGACTGGGAATTGTGGCAGGGAATTATGGCAGGGAATTGTGGAAGGAATTGTAACTGGAATTGTGGCAGGAATTGTGGCAGGGAATTGTGACACAGAATTTTGACAGGGAATTGAGACAAGGAATTGTGGCAGGAATTGTGACAGGAATTGTGATGGGTAATTGTGGAATTGTGGCAGGAATCATGGCAGGAATTGTGGTAGGGAATTGTGGCAGGAATTGTGACACAGAATTTTGACAGGGAATTGTGACAGTGAATTGTGGCAGGAATCGTGGCAGGAATCGTGGCAGGAATCATGGCAGGAATTGTGGCAGGGAATTGTGGCAGGAATTGTGGCAGGGAATTGTGGCAGGAATCATGGCAGGAATCATAGCAGGGAATTGTGGCAGGAATCATGGCAGGGAATTGTGGCAGGAATCATGGCACGGAATTGTGGCAGGAATCATGGCAGGAACCATGGCAGGGAATTGTGGCAGGAATCATAGCAGGGAATTGTGGCAGGAATTGTGGCAGGGAATCGTGGCAGGGAATTGTGGCAGGAATCATAGCAGGGAATTATGGCAGGGAATTGTGGCAGGCAGGGTTTGGGTGGCTCTGGGGGAGGGAAATTGCAGGAGCTGCTGGGGCTGAACGGAGCCTCCTCGGTGCCGGAATCCTCATCCCAAATCTCCTCATTAACAGTCGGGATTAGCAGCTGCCGGGGCTGGGGCTGAGCCATCTCCTCACGGCAGCCGGGCCGTGCTCAGCATCCCGAGCAGCTTCCCAGGATCCCGGGGAAATGGATTCAGGAATTCAACAACTGCAACCCGAAAGGAAGCTTCGGATGGAGTCGCTCCTTGCTCTTGGAGAGGATTTGTGGGTGCAGTTCCTGCTCGTAAATCCCAGGATTTGGGCTCGGGATGTGGATCCCAGGGTTGGGATCGTGCTCCTGGTACTGCAGGGACGTTCCCCTCCCCAAGGCCATTCCCAATCCCTCTTCCAGAGGCTGTTGGTGTGTCCAGGGAATGCCCAGATGTGGCAAAAGGATTGGGCACAGCTGGGACCCCATAGCCCTGGAGGCTTTTCCAACTCCAGAATTCCATGACCCACCCAAACCAGCCAGGCTGGCCCTTCCCAACCCCTTCCCAATCCTCCAAACTTCCCATGGGAACGCAGCTAAAAATTCTGCCGTGGGTTCCCAGGAATGTTGATCCAGCACGAGGATCCCAGGAGAGCCAAACATTCCTGAAAACACCGGGATTTTATTCCTGAAAGGGAGTTTAATGCCGGGCTGTGGCATTTTCCGCTCCATTGCTCCCATCGCTGTCCTTGTCTGGGAATAAAGGCTCCAAATCCCAATCGATACCAGCACAGCTGATCAGTCAGGTTGGATCCATCCCAGGAAAATCCCTGGAATTGGGGATGACGTTGGTGGTATAGCAGGTAAAAGAAATAATTTGGAATTTCAGGCCAAGCTGGTGAGGCAGAGCTGCCCCACATTCCCAAAAAGCCCCATCAGACAAATAAATATCGTTCCCTGTTGTTCCCTGTCGTTCCCAGAGTTTTCCAGCAGCTCCAGAGCCGCCGCTCTTGTAGCTCCTAATGCTCCCCGACATTTAATTAACTCCAACAACTGCCTGGATCCCGCTGGAGGAAGGGAGGGCTCTGAGCTGCCGGGGCTGCAGACAATCCCAGAATCTCTTTTCCTGCCGTTCCATCATTTCCCCCTTCCCCTGTGTGTCCCATTGTTTCCCCTTTTCCCAGTATCCCATTTTTCCCCCCTTTTCCCGGGATTGCACCATGAGAATTTTTCATTCCAGGCAGTTTTCGTGGCTCCCTCATCGCCCCCGTTCCCTTCCCATCTCCAAATATTTATCCCAGAGTTTCATTCTGCCAGCAAATAAATGCTCCCACCTCCTCTCTTCCCTCACCTTGTCTCCCAAATTAATCTCCGGAAATAATTGGGAAGCGGAGGAAGGAGCCGGAGCGGGGGAGGAGGGAGCAGCAAAACAAAGAGTTTTATTTAAATCCTTTCTTTTTGTGGAATTTCACCCAGAATTTCAACATTCACACCCTTCTCCTGGATCTCTTTCTTCTCCTGGATCCCATCCTGCTGCTGGATCCCACTTTTCTCCTGGATCCCATCCTGCTGCTGGTTCCCATCCTGCTCCTGGATCCCATTTTCCCCAAAACAGGCCAAGTTTGGAGCATGGGAAGAGCAATCCAAGAATTTGGTCCCTTTATGGCTTTGCCATGAACTGGGAGCTGTGGGGTGGCTGAGGATGGATTTTCCATGAGGTGTCAAAAGAGCGGGAGAGGGAACAATGGATGGATGGATGGACAGACGGACGGATGGATGATGGATGGATGGATGGATGGATGGATGGATGGATGGATGATGGATGGATGGATGGATGGATGGATGATGGATGGATGATGGATGGATGGATGGATGGATGGATGGATGGAAACCAGCAGAGGGACAGGGATGGATGGATCTGACCCAGCACCTCCTGAGCACCCCTAAGGAGCCCCTAAAGGGACAATTGTGGCACTTGGGGGGCTGCCAGACCAACAAGCTGGGACGGCCATTCCCGCATGATCCTGGTTTTTAAGGATCCTTCCAATCCTTTCCAGGGGCTGAGCAGTGCTGTCCCCTCCCCGCTGTCCCCCAGCCTTGGGGACACCCAGGCTGGCGCTGTGGGACCCCAGGGGATCAGGGGCTGCCGTCCATTAGCGATTCCTGCAGCCCTGCAATCCATCCCGGCCACTTCGGGATCGCCGGCCGTAACTCAGCCCGTTCCGCGCTCCGATCCCATTTTTCATCCATCTTTTATTCATGGAGGGGGGTCAGCTTTGTATCGAAGGATCAATAAAAGCCTCCATCACGGCGCATTATTAATTAATAAGGAATCCATTATCTGCAGCCAGCCCGGCCACTCCCTCGGATTTTCTCCCTGGAGAAGCTTTTTGGGGGCAATTCCGAAAATTTACAGCCTGGTCGATCTCCCTCCCTTCCCTCCCTCCCTCCCTCCCTCCTCCTGCCCAGGGATAATGGGAACTTTATTTAGCACTGGCTGTCCTTTGTCCCCGCTGATGTCCCCACTGATGTCCCTGCCCTGCCTGGATCCTCCAGCAGCCCCTAAACCTGTGGGGAAGGCTCGGGACGAGCACCCCGAGCTCCGTGGGGTGGTGTCCTCTGTTCATTTCGGGTTATTTGGTTTCTTTCCCTCTTTTTTTTTTAATCTTTGTCACACCAGACTGGACAGGGATGGGTTTGTGGCCCTCTCCAGGAGCGGACAGTGATGGGGAACATCACCTGGGGGAGGGAGAAAATGGAAGCAGTAAAATTAGGAAAATTCAGGATAAATCCATAGGAAATGCAACCCCCCAGCACCAGAACAACCCAGGCTCCCGCTCCAACCCCTCCTCTCCCTCTGGAATTCCCAAAAGAAGGATTCTCCAGCCGCTGGTTTTGATTTGTTGGTGCCATTTTGCCTGCAGGAAGGCGTGGAAGGAGAATTCCCGCTGGATTTTATGGATGGGTCCTTCCAGAGGGATGGGGAGAACCCACCCCAGGCGTTCCCGGGATCCCAAAGAGCTGGGAATGGGCACGAGGGCATGGATTCACCAAGGAATCCCTGGGAAGGGACAGAAAAACCTCTCCCATGAACTGGGGACAACACCGGTGACCCCGTCCCCTCCCCACGCTGCACCCGCTCACAAATCCAACCCTAATCAGCGCTAATTAGCGCTGATTAGTGGAGAAGGGGGAATTATTAGGGGAAATCATAAAATCCTTTGCCTGGGGAAGTCTTGGGACAGGTTGGGATTTTGGGAGAACGGGAACTGCTGGACTCATCAGAAACGAGCCCAGCTCAAGCTCTGACCTCCCCTAGCTAATTAACAGCATGGTAATTAATCATACGGCAGCTTTAATGATGGATTCCCCCCTCTGCTTGTGCTGGAAAACACCGGGATGGGAAAGATTTGTGCTGGGGGTTCATCCCATCTGGAAAATCAATAAATTAGGGGATTCTTGCCCATTGAAAATGGATTTTCCTCTCCTTGGAATTCAGGATCTTTCAGGAGAGGAAAACTGGGAATATTTGGAGCCAATTAATCCCTTCGTTTTCAAGTTTAGTTTAATTTCAATTTAGATTTTGATTCCAGTTTCAATTTTGATTTCAATTCTATTTCTATTCCAATTCCAATTTTGATTTCAATTCTATTTCTGTTTCTATTTCTATTTTTCTATTTCTATTCCTATTCCAATTTCCATTGTGATTTTGATTTTGATTCCAATTCTAATTTCATTTTTCTCATTACTTTTGTTTTAATTTTTACTTTTTAGCCCTAAAAAACTTCAGGTTTTACTCCTTTTTTTCCTTAAGTAAAAGAAGCACTTCCCAACCTCTCAGGCATCCAAAACCCAGCCAGGAGAGTTTGGGAATGTTTGGGCCAGAGATAAATCCGGGATGAGGGTTTGGATGGATACTCCTGGAATAAACATCGGCTTTGTGTCAGCTCCTTCCGGCCCCAGAGTCTGAACAAACCCAACCACCAGGAATTGATTTTCTAAAAATGTCAAACACACACAAAAAAATAAATAAAAAAATGAAAAAAAATAAAAACCCCAAACCTGCTGCGGATAAAAAACGTTGGTTTGTGTGGAATAGCTGAGCTCCTTTCCTGCCTCCCCAAAAATCGATGGGAAGAGGACATGGAAAAACACAGCGGGTTCTAAAGTGTAAATAATGAGAGGATGTGATTTAAAAATGGCTCAGCACGAATGGGGCCAAGGCCAAATTTCTTCGGAATAAAGCTGGGAATGCAGCAGCTTCCATGTGAGGAGGCTGAAAATGCAGGAATGAAGGGGAAAAGGGGGAAAAATGGGACTGGGAATGAGGAGGGAAGGGGAGGAAGCAGAAGCAGAAGAGCAGCACTTGGCCAGGGTTGTTTTGGAGCAGAAAATGAGGGAAAGAATGAGGGGAAAACAAGGAATTAAACCAAATTTTGATGCTGGAATGCATGGAAGAGGATCAGCTCAGGGTTTGGGGTTTTCCAGGGGGTCTGGGAAGGGAGGGATGGCAGGGATGGGAAGGATCAGGGATCATCCCATCCCACCTCCCACAGATGCAGCTCATCCCAGATGATCCCTCCGGGTCCTCCAGCAGCAGGAACAGCTGGGAATGCACTCCCCTGAAAGCGCTCTCCAATCCCATTTCCATGCAAATGTCACCTCCATAAAGAACTGGGAAATTCAGCGCAGGCTCGGGGCTGGAATTGCTGCGGAATATGTGGGGTTTGGGAATAAATCCCACCTTTTTTTTTCCATAGTTTTGAGCTCCCCGGTGCTCCAGCTGCTCCTTTAACCCTCTCCAGGGCTCGCTGCTCCCATCAGCTCCGAATCCACGAGTGGGGGAGCTCCGGCTCATCCAGCAGTGGGAATTCCCAGCCCTCATCCCTTCCTTTTGCCCATTATCCCTGGAATGTCGCTCTTGGAGCATCCTGATGTCCAGCGGGAGTTGTGGTGGCAATGCCACCCTTCCTGCCCGGCTCCATCCTCCTGGAGCATCCCATGATGACAATTCCACATCCCATTCCCACTGGGATGAGTCCTGGGAAGGACCAGGAGAGAGGCGGGAATGGGGCATGCAGGACTGGTGGGAAGGGAGCAATGGAGCCAATTCCATTGGAATTCCAGTGGGAGGACCTTGCTGTCCCATCCCAGCATTCCTCCTCATCCCTCATCCGTGATTTACCTTTCCTTGCTCATAAAATGGGAATTGTTCCAGCTCAGAAGAGCCCCTATCCCATTCCAATTCCCATTCCCATTCCCATCCCCATTCCCGTTCCCATTCCCATTCCCCATTCCCATCCCCATTCCCGTTCCCATTCCCATTCCCATTCCCATTCCCATCCCCACTCCCATTCCCATTCCCATTCCCGTTCCCATTCCCATTCCCATTCCCATCCCTGTCCCGAACCTTCTGGAAAGTTCCAAAATCAGCTGCAGAACAGGCATGGGATCCCAGAATCCATGAGAAGATGTCCTGGGAACCGCTCTGATCCCCAGGACAGGCCGATCCCACACGGATGCAGCAGCTTCTCCATGATCCCACCCAAAACCCACACGGGCACCAGGGTGGGAGTGCAAAAGCTGCTCCCAGGGAAATTCTGCCACCCTAAAACCAGGAATTTTCGCTGTCACCGCCCCATTCCCTCCTTCCCAACATTTTCCCACCCTCCAAACCCCCATCCCTGCTGTGGGAACGGGAAGGATCCCAATGGATTAGCCCCGGAACAAACGGCGCCACCGGGATTTTCAGTGAGGTTTTTTAGGGTTTGTTTGGATTTTCTCTTTATTCCAAATCCCCCAAAGACTCGATCCCAATTCCCCTTTAAACGGGCAAACCATAACATTGGGAATTCGCCAGGGATCCGAGATGGATTGAACTCCTCCAAGCTCCTTTTGCAGGGAATTTATCGGTGCCATAAATTCCCCCGGACAGGATTGCTGTGAGTGCCATAACACATCCTCCAGCCACTCTTTTATCCATCAGGCTTTGTCCTGCTTTTTTGGGGGGAATATTTATGGACTGGATATGTTCCGGGAAGAGGGATCGCTCCTGAGGGTGTCTCCGGCTCTCCCTGGCCGCGGATAATTTGCAGGAATGCTCAGCCCTGCTCCAGGCTCTGCTTTTGGGGATTTTTCAATTTATTTCAGGCTCAAAATTTGATTTTAGAGACTCCTAGACCTCCTGTTTTCCCCAAAAAAAAAAACCTCCATGCAAAGGGGGATCCTAAAGCTCCAACTGATCCCAGTAGGAGACTTTAAACCCCCTTTTTCTTTTTTTTTTTTTTTTTTAATGGGAAAAGTACCAAGGAAATGGACTTGGAATGGGTGAACAGGGAGAGGAATTTTCCCAGATCACAATTCCCATTCCCGTAGCTCTGCCCCGAAGCTGCTG
Organism: Molothrus ater; assembly: GCF_012460135.2. NCBI lineage: Eukaryota > Metazoa > Chordata > Aves > Passeriformes > Icteridae > Molothrus > Molothrus ater. Next base: position 2,064,169 of record NC_050505.2, on the reverse strand, counting down.
GCTGGGAAAACGAACAGAATCCAACCCTTCCATGAAAAAGAAGGAGAAACCCGCCTGGAAAAGCACCCGAGGCTCCCAAAATTCCAATTCAAGCTGCTCCTCCCAGCCCTGCCAGCAGCCAGGGAGCTCCATCTGCTCCCGAATCCCGCCCGGAGTCAGCTGGCACATCCCACCTTCCCTCTCCACGGGCAGGTGCCAGGGCTAAAAATATTCCCAGAAATGCCCCTTTTCCTTGGCAGCCTCTGGAAAAGCTGGAACTGCAGCAGGACGAGGCTCGGGAAGGAGCTGAGCTGGAGTTTTTAGTGGGATTGCTGCCCAAATCCAGGATTTTCTCTTCTCCTGGGTCACTTGAATTAATTCCAGTGGATCAGCAATTCCCATTAGGAAAGAACAAACCCCAATCCCAACCCCATTGGTGTTTCCAATGATCCTGGAGTGTTTTGCATGCTCCCATCAGGAATTAAACCTGGGTGGTTGCTGAGGGGGAAAATCAAATTTAGGATGAATTGATTTGAAGTTTGGGAGAATGAGCTGTTCCCGCATGGACTCCAGGATGATCCCTGGAAAAATCTGGATTCCCCTTTCCAGCAGCACAACCCAGCCAGTCTGAAATAACCGGGAAACGCGGGATTTCCACGGCGAAATAAAATATAAAATGTAAAATAAAATTGAATAAAATTGAATAAAATGGAATAAAATGGAATAAAATCAAATCCCTGGAGTCACTGCTGCCGGAACCATCAGCATTCCCAGGAGTGAGATCCCTATCCAAGGAAAGCGAGAGGCTTTGGCTGCACAAATTAGATTTCCCCAGGCAGCAGCTTAATTAAAACTATCGAGTGCTCCGAGCTTTTGGAAATTAACTTGGAAAGTGTTTGGATAAAAAAAGCCTGGACTGGTTTTTTGTTCCTTTTCTTCTCCCTGGAGTGGAGGGAAAAGGAGAAAAAAATGGGGTTTTTTTCCCTCCTGGACTTTTTTGGAGGGCAGGAAACAGCAAAGTGGGGGCTGATTTTTCTTGGGATAAACCTGGATTCATCCGGATCTTGGGTCAACCTTCCCCTAAATTTTTTATTTGGAACTGCTTGGATTTCTTGGGATGGTTCCTCTGGTTTCAATCCCAAGCCAGTGCTCCAAAACACCAAGAAAATCCCGGAGGAAAAATAAAAAAACAGTGGGATAATGCAACCAACACCTGATCCAAACAAGAGGAGACAGGAATAAAGAAAAAAAAGAGGGAAAAAACCAGGGGAGCCATTAGGGAGCATCAGGAGGGATCAGATCCGCAGGGATGAAGAGGCTGCTCCAAGGAAACAGGAGCGGGATGATCCCGAGCCCCCTTCCCGCGGGAATTCCGCCAGGCTGGAGGTGAATCGGCACCAACCACGGCGTCAGGCACCCAGATTATTCCCCACTCTTGGCATGGCAGATCCAGCAGGGTTTATTAAGGGGAAATCCAAAGGTCCAGGTGAGGTGAGGATGGGGAGGGAAACGGGAGCAAGCAGGAACACAGCCTCGGGTGAAGGGTGTGAGGGTGCTCACAGGGGTTTGTGGATGAGGGAGGAGACGAGGATCTGACTCCATGTTTCAGAAGGCTGATTTATTATTTTATGATATATATTACATTAAAACTATACTAAAAGAATAGAAGAAAGGATTTCATCAGAAGGCCAGCTAAGAATAGAATGGGAAGGAATGATAACAAAGGTTTGTGGCTCAGACTCTCTGTCCGAGCCAGCTGGGATGTGATTAGCCATTAATTAGAAACAACCACATGAGCCCAATCCCAGATGCACCTGTTGCATTCCACAGCAGCAGATAACCATTGGTTACAGTTTGTTCCTGAGGCCTCTCAGCTTCTCAGGAGGAAAAATCCTAAGGAAAGTATTTTCCATGAAAGATGTCTGCGACAGAAGGGAACGAGGGCGAAGAGCCAGGAGCGGGGCTGGGGCCAGGGTGTGTAACTGAGGGAAGGTGGGCGGGGTCAGGGTACAAATTATCCAATGGGGAAGGGAGTCAGGGGTGGAGTTAAGGTGGGGTGACACAGGATCCACCAATGGGGGAGCAGAGTGGGAGGGGTCTCTCAGGGAAAGCCAATGGAGGAACAGGGAGCACAGAACTTTCTGGAAGTGGGGGACGAGCAGCAGTGGGTTGACAGCAGCGCATTCACATCAACGAGCCACGGGAATCGCGCCAGTCTCTCACTCTCACTTAAACAGGGGTGTCCTCCCATGGCATTCCAGGTTCGTCTTCTCCGTGGCTGAAGCCCGCAGTGAATTATTCCCAGCTGTGCCTCCCCGGCTCTGATTCCGCGGCCTGGTGCTGATGGAGCTGCTGGTGTTCCAGAGGGGGAATGTTCCCACCTGGAGACTCGGTGGGAAGGAGGATGAGGGAATATTCCATGGATGAACACGCCATGGAGGCATCGCAGTGGGGATTGATGGGATAAAACTTCCAAGGAAGAGTGGAGAGAGGAGCGGGTCCCATGGAGGCATCCTGGTGGGCATTTATGGGATAAAACATCGAAGGGGGCCTGGGAAAGAGGAGGAGGAGGGAATGGTGATCCCATGGAGGCATCCAGTGGGGATTTATGGGATAAAACACTTGCTAGGGGGTCTGGAATAGAGGAGCAGATCCCATGGAGGCATCCCAGTGGGCTTTTATGAGATAAAACACATCCAAGGAAATCTGGGAAAGCAGAGCAGGGAATGGTGAGCCCATGGAGGCATCCAGTGGGGTTTGATGGGATAAAACTTCCAAGGAAACCTGGAAAGATAAGCAGATCCCATGGAGGCATCCTGGTGGGGATTTATGGGATAAGACACATCCAAGGAAGTCTGGGAATAGAGGAGCAGAGAATTCCAATTCTATGGAGGCATCCGGTGGGGACTGATGGGATAAAACACATCCAAGGAAATCTGGGAAAGCGGAGCAGGGAATGGTGAGCCCATGGAGGCATCCAGTGGGGATTGATGGGATAAAACACATCCAAGGAAATCTGGGAATCAGGAGCTGATCCCATGGAGGCATCCCGGTGGGATTGATGGGATAAAACATCCAAGGGGCTTTGGAAAAGAGGAGCAGATCCCATGGAGGCATCCTGGTGGGGATTTATGGGATAAAACACATCCAAGGAAATCTGGGAAAAGGGAGCAGGGAATTCTGATCCCATGCAGGCATCCAGTGGGGATTGATGGGATAAAACGCATCCAAGGAGCTCTGGAAAAGAGGAGCAGATCCCATGGAGGCATCCAGTGGGGATTGATGGGATAAAGGGGGCCTGGGACAGGGATGTGTCACAGGGAATGCTGATCCCCATGGGAATGACCCACCCAGGTTTGGGACAGCGCCGGAATCTTCTCAGTGCCAGCCTGGATGGGCTCCATGAACCTCAGTCTCCCCAAAATCTCACCCCGTTCCTGCCTTTTGGGCTGTGCCTCCATCCGCATTCCCAAACCCCAGCAGGGATGCGGGGAAGGGGCTGGAATTCCCTCCCAGGGGAACCTTCGGTGATCCCACCCAACCCCTCCATCCCAGCCCCAAATCCCAGGAAAAATGAGGTCAAGTTTCACCATTTCCCAGAGGGAAAAACCCCCGAATCCCAGGAGATGAAACCCAAACCCCCTCCAGTGCCCACTTCCCATGGGGAATCCACCTGGAACCTGTCCCAAAATTCAAAGGAAAAATGAAACCAGCAGCAGGGCTGGCCGGAGGGGAGAGAAGCAGAAAAAAGAAGCATGAATAAAAAAATCCTTGGATAACCCAAAATCTCCTCCCAGGAGGAGGATTCCAAAGCCATTTTTAATGAACTCCGCGTTCCGCTGGCGCTCGGCACGGAATTATTGTCCATTAAATAAACACGGATGATTATTGGGAACGCGTTCCCAGAGCTGCAGGTCACGGCTGCCAGCTGCTCCTGCCACTTGTTCCTGGGAATTTCTGCTTTGCTCTGCATTTATAGGGAAAAGGAGCTGGGTTGGGGGGGGGGGGGGGGGAAAACATCCCAGAAAACTTTGGGATCGCTCCCTGGGACAGGGGTGGGTGGAAAAGGAGGAGTTTTAGGGAAAAAAACCAGCCCTGATCCCAAAAAACCTCAGGATCTCCCCGTGGAACAGGGGGTTGGGTGGAAAAGGAGCAATTTTAGGAGAAAAACCATCCCTGATCCCAAAAAAACTCAGGATTTTCCTCTGGAACAGGGTTGTGTGGACAAGGAGCCAGTTTAGGGGACAAAACCATCCCTGATCCCAAAAAACCTCAGGATCTCCCCCTGGAGCAGAGGTTTGGGTGGGAAAGGAGGAGTTTTGGGGGAAAAAATCAGCCCTGATCCCAAAAAACCTCAGGATCTCCCCCTAGCACAGGGTCTGGGTGGAAAAAGAGCAGTTTTAGGAGAAAAACCATCCCTGATCCCAAAAAAAACTCGGGATTTTCCTCTGGCACAGGAGCTGGGTGGAAAAGGAGGAGTTATAGGGAAAAAAAATCAGCCCTGATCCCAGAAAACCTTGGGTTCTCCCCCTTGCACAGGGGGTTGTGTGGACAAGGAGCCAGTTTAGGGGGAAAAACCATCCCTGATCCCAAAATCCTTCAGGATTTTCCCCTGGCACCGGGGGTTGAGTGGAAAAGGAGGAGTTTTAAGCAGAAAACCATCCCTGATCCCAAAAAAACCTCAGGATTTTCCCCTGGGACAGGGTCTGGGTGGAAAAGGAGCAGTTTTAGGGGAAAAAAGCCATCCCTGATCCCAAAAAAACCTCAGGATCTTTGCTTCCGCAGCGTTTTTCCACGAGCCCGGGAAGGGAGGATTTTTTTAATTTTTTTTTTCTTTCCATAAATTGTAATTGATTTCTTTTTTAATGGAATATTGTAATGGAATATTGTCCAACGTGCACAGACTCCTGGGATAAATTATTCAGCAGCGCATTTTTAAATAATGCAGCCGCTTCCTGCTCGGATTTCCTGCTCCTTAAAAACCTGGGATGGGAGGGAATCTCCACCTCTGGAGTCTCCATCGCTCCATGCTCCGAGTGAAGCTGTTGGGAATTAATTAGGAAGGTGAAAATTCATTAAAATAATTATCCAAGGCTTGGATTTACTCCTTGCTCCAAAAGCTGTGGGTGGGAGAGGAGCAATTCCCACTTTTCCAGGGGATGCTGGATCCAAGTGTGGAGGTGGCAAAGAGGGGATGGAAGTGGAGGAAAATCCAGGTGGGATCCAGGAGAGAGGGAAAAACCCCATGTAGGAATTCCCAAGTCCTGGAAAACCATGGTTATTCCCGATTTCTGTTGGTTATTCCATGAGGAGCAGTGGGAAAATTCCAGGCAGGACCTCGGATGTTCTGGGAATGCTTCACTCGCTATTTCCCTTCCTCAGAACTTCCCAGAATTTCCAAATCCAGCACCAAAATCCCCTCACATCTGCCTGGGGGGTGGGGGTGGATTCCCGTCTCATTCCCACATTTTCCAGAGCTGGATATTCCCATGATCCACGCCTGCCTCAGTTTCCCCTTCCATGATCAGGGCATTTGCAGTGATCCCCGGATCCAGGTGCCACCATTCCTGCATGGAAAAGAGCTCCAGGCTGCTCCAAAGCTTCTCCTGCATCCCAGGAGGATCCCTGTGGAAAAGGCAGCTGTGCATTCCTAGGGAATTTCCTCTGAGCTCCCCAAATCCATGGATTCAATCCCAAATTTTCCTGGTGGGACACTCCAAACTCCAGCACGTCCCAAGCGATGAGTTCTGCTCGTTCTGCAATCTTTCCCTTCCCAAATCCAATTAAATCCCTTTATTGGTTCCCTTTGGACACAGCTCCTGGCACAATTAGGGAATCATTTCCAAGCACAAAACGATTGCCTCGTTCCGTCCTCCCTCTCCAAATTCCACTTTCCCTCTGTTTTTATTGGGATGGATAAGGGAGGAGGAACTCACCCAAATCCCAGAAAATAAGGGGGGAAAAGTCAGCTGGGAGCTCTGGAATGGGGCTGGAGGCTGGGGAAGGGAAGAGTTCCAGCAGGATGTGGGAATGGGGCTGAGATCCCGGACATCCAGGAGCTTCCAGAGCTCCTCTCCTCATCCTGAGGTACAAATCCCTCATTTCCTCAGCTCCCAAGGACACAAAGCCTTGGCTTTGATTCCCTGATTTTAAGCAAATCCCAGTTTTTGGCTCCTTAGGTGTTTGTCCATCCCTGATTTTGGCTCCTTTTGGATCCTCTGGATCCGCCCAGGCTGCCCCGATGGATCAGGGATGGCCCAACCAGCTCCTGTTGGATCCCTGACCCTCATTCCCAGTTTGGTCCATCTGGGCACGTTCCAGCTGCTTTTCCAGTGGGATTTTTCCTCATTACCACCCCACATCCACCTGGATTCCAGGCTGGACGCGGAATCGATGCCGCCTGTTCCCTCTGACGGATTCCCGAGGCTCCAGGGATTCAATCAAGAGAAGGGACATAAATCACATTAATTAAAGAATTCCCAAACCTTTCCCGCAGCCTTCGGGATCCTGCCATGGAGTGGGAATGTGCCCTCAGCACTCCAAGCACTGCCTGCCGCCTCCCAGAAGCTCCTTGGAATTATTGATTCCCTGGGCCTGGTTTTTATGGATCTCACAGCCCCAGGAGCATCGGAGCGGGGTCGGGGGGGGGTTTAATCAGCAGCTCTTTCCTGGAGCCTCTTTGGGAATTGTGGAATCATGGAATGGGAAGGGATCTTGGAGCCCATCCCTGGAATGGGACACCTTCCCCATCCCAGGATCTCCAACCCAGCCTTGGACACTTCCAGGGATCAGGGATCCCTGGAATCAGCAGCAGGAATCAGGATCCACTGTGCTTTCCCAGGATCTCCCCCAGCTGTGTGTGTCCTTGGTTATCCAAGATCCCTCCTCTTGCTCCTTAAATCCTGGAAATTCTGGAATCCTGGGAATCCTGGAATCCTGGGAATCCTGGTATTCTGGAGCATTTTTAGGGATCAGAATCACAAATCAATGGCTGGGTGGGAATTCTTCTTTCCGAGGTGTTTGGAGACACTTTGGAATTTGGAATGTGGGATGTGGGGTTTGGGATGTGGGATGTGGAGTTTGGAATGTGAGATGTGGGGTTTGGGATGTGGGATGTGGGAACATCCCCCTGCCTGGAGCTCCCCCCCAGACACGGCTCTGTGGAGCTCCGGGCTGGATTTTGGGGATCGTGCTGGGATTATCCCGCTCTGCTCCTCCCTGGAACGCCGTCAGGCCTGGCCGTGTAATGAGCTTGCAAATCCATGGGAAAAAAAAGCTCGGACAAATCCAAGGCTGCTCCAGGATTTCACCAGCAGCTCTGATGGGATGAATCCAAACTCAAAAGAACCTGAGGGAGACCTCTGGAGCCTTGGACACTTCCAGGGATGGGGCAGCCACAGCTTGGGATCCTCCTCTCCAAATTTTTCAATTTTTTTCATGTTTTTTTTCCAAAATTTCTCCCCGCTCACACGTGGGATGCTCCTCGGGACTGGGAAATCAATGTTGCCTCTGGGATTCTGCACTTCCAACTGGCAGCAACCCCATCCAGGGATTAGCGAGGGATTAGGATGTGGAACAGGACTGGTAATTAATTAATGAGCAGGAGGGATAATGGGAACCAGCAAACTGGGATCATCAGATCCAGATTTTTAGGGGGAAAAAAAAAAAGATTGGAAAAGTCCTGCTGGCCCCTCATTCCCTTTTGTCGTCCCCCCCTCCAGAGGCAAATCCTGCCACCATTCCCTGCTCGTTAAACGGGGAAAAATCCCACAAGGACCACGGTGATTCCAATGGGATCCCGTGGGAGGTGGGGAGCAGAGACTGGAGCCTGTGGGATGCAGCTCCAAGGGGATCCCAGGGATTTGTGGGAATCCTGAGGCCAAAATCCAGCATCCTCCAAATTTTGGGACACACAGAGGTGACAGAGACGTCCCAGCTCCTGCTCCGAGGGTGGGAAGGGAAGAATCCCAGTCCCAGTGGGAATCCCAGTCCCAGTGGGAATCCCAGTCCCAGTGGGAATCCCAATCCCACGAGGAATCTGGGACAGTGAGGAAAAGCAGGAGGGGAGCAACGCATGTGGGTTCCTGGGAATGGCTCCACAGAATCCAGGAATTCTCCTGGAGACGCTGGGCTGCTTGATTTGGATGGATCTGCCACCAAATCCCCATAAATTAGGATGGATCCACAACTGAATCCCAGCAAATTTGGATGGATCCATCATGGAATCCCAGAGAATTTGGATGGATCTGCCACCAAATCCCCGTAAATTTGGATGGATCTGCCATGAAATCCTGGTAAATTTGGATGGATCTGCCATGAAATCCCCATAAATTTGGATGGATCCACCATGGAATCCCAGAAAATTTGGATGGATCTGCCACTGAATACCCATAAATTTGGATGGATCTGCCATCACATCCCTGTAAATTTGGATGGATCCACCACTGAATCCCAGTGAATTTGGATGGACCCACTACCAAATCCTGGTAAATTTGGATGATTCTGTCACGGAATCCCCATAAACTTGGATGGATCTTCCACGGAATTCCATCAAACGTGGATGGATCTTCCACCAAATCCTGGCACTGCTGGAAGAGGCAGGAGCTGGAAAATTTCCCACTGGAAAACTGCACCTTGATCGGGAATTCCTGGGGCTCGGAGCCGCCCTGCTCCTCCTGCAGTTCCTCTCCGGAGCAGGAATTCCAGAGCCCAGCAGGAACTCATTACCCGCCCAGCAGAGATCCATGGGGTGAGGAGGGTGGAGGGCTGATCCCGCCTGGAACGGAGCACAGCCGAGCATCCACCTTCTCCTGGTGGGAAAAACAATCCCCAGCGCGTGGAAATAATCAGGGACAAACACAGAATTCCCACGTTCCAGCTGGATCTGGCTCCAGAAGCACAATTCCCGTCCCCAACATCCAGCCCTGGCCATCTGGATCCGATTCTTTTCCTGGAATTTGTCCTCCAACACATCCCAGGATTTATTTTTTTCCCGCCCTGGCCCCACAAGCTGCTGTTGCTCCCGCTTTCCCTCTGCCCTAACCTTGTTTTTCCAGCTGATTTATGGAATCATCACACCATTGATTTCCTGACAGCTGCCCTGACCTTTAGGATTTTATAAAATCCAGCTTTTTTTCCACGGCTTTTTTTTTCCCTTCCCTGGGCCTTGGCAGCCCGGAGAAGGTGACGCAGGGAATTATTGTGGATTTTTCCGGCTCCTGGGAAGCGACAGGATCCGTGTGGGAAGGGGCTGGCAGCAGGAACAGCATCCATCACCTTTTCCATGTGAAAGGCGAGCGACAGGAGGTGGATGGAGCCCTGCTGGGATGCCGGTGATGCAAGAAATTCCCTGGAAAAGCAGCTTGCACATGGAATTAACCACAGCAGCAGAATGGTTTGATCCCAAGAAAAGGCCTCATCCAGGCTCCGGGATTCTTGCTTTGCTCCCAGTTTTCCTCTCCAGGAGGAATCTCAGGGATTCACAGGAAATTTTGCCCCTGGAAAAAGGAAAGAGTGGCAGATTGAAGGGAAAGCAGAGCCAAGAAATTCCCTGGAAAAACAGCTTGCACACGGAATTAACAGGGAGGGCAGCAGCCGAGTGGTTTGATCCCAAAAAAAGGCCTCATCCAGGCTCTGGGAATTTTGCTTTGCTCCCACTTTTCCTCTCCAGGAGGAATCTCAGGGATTCACAGGGAATTTTGCCCCTGGAAAAGGGAAAGCAGAGCCAAGAGAAAGGGAATTAAATCAGCTCCGTATGCAAAGGGGTTTTGTTTTTTTTTTCCCAGAATTAGGATTCCAGTGAAAACACATGGAAACAGCCACAATTCCCAGCCGTGCGGAAAACCACAGCATGGGAGGAGGAGGAAAAATCCCCCAATGCCACTTTCCCCACTGGTGGCTCAGCAGGAAATCGGGAATGACGCCAATGCCGGGTGATGGGCAGGGAAGGACTGGGGCTTTCCAGCCTCTGGAATCCCGGAATTTCCTGGGAAGGACTGGGGCTTTCCAGCCTCTGGAATCCCGGAATTTCCTGGGAAGCACTGGGGCTTTCCAGCCTCTGGAATCCCGGAATTTCCTGGGATTTCTGGGAGCCTCCAGCACGGCTCTCTGGGGATCCCGGGAGTGGCTCCAGCAAGTTGGAAATCCCTGGAATAAATCAGGATGGCACCTCCGAGCAGCGGGAATTTCACAGAGAAAATTAAAATTGCTGCCGAGCTCCCGGCTCTGGGAGCTGCTCCTGACACAATTCCAGCTGGGAAAAATCCCGGGAAAGGCTTGGTGGAGGCTGGGATTCCTGCCAGACTTCAGCTGTCCCCATGGGGAGGGGCCCTGGAGATGTCCCAGTGCCACCAGGCCCTCCAAGAAGAGGAGAGCAGTGCCACCAACCCCAACTTTGGGAGGAGACCGAGGCCTGCAGGTGTCCCCAGTGCCACCAACTCTTACATGGGGAGGGGACCAATGCCCGGAGGTGTCCCCAGAGCCACCAACCTTTGGGGAAAGCCGTGGGCCCAGAGGTGCCCCAGAGCCACCAACCCCTGTGTAGGGAAGGGACAAAGGCCTGGAGATGTCCCCAGTGCCACCAACCCCTCCACAGGGAGCGGACCAGTGCCCAGAGCTGTCCCCAGTGCCACCAACCCCAGCTTTGGGAGGGAACCAAGACCTGGAGACGTCCCCAGAGCCACCAACCCCCCTAAGGGAGGGGAGACCAGTTCCCAGAGGTGTCCCCAGTGCCACCAACACCTCTGTGGGAGAACCAGTGCCTGGAGCTGTCCCCAGTGCCACCAGCTCCTACATGGGGAGGGGACCAATGGCCTGAGGTGTCCCCAGTACCACCAACACCCCAGGGAGGAGGGAACCAGTTCCCAGAGGTGTCCCCAGAGCCACCAACCCTTGGGGAAGGCCGTGGGCCCAGAGGTGTCCCCAGTGCCACCAACCCCTCCAAGAAGAGGAGACCAGTGCCACCAACCCCTTTGGGGGAGGGGACCAATGCCTGGAGATGTCCCCAGTGACACCAACACCCCAGGGACGACGGGACCAATGGCCTGAGATGTCCCCAGTGCCACCAACCCTTGGGGAAGGCCACAGGCCCAGAGGCATCCTCAGAACCACCAACCCCAGCTTTGGGAGGGAACCAAGGCCTGGAGATGTCCCCAGTGCCACCAGCCCCTCTAGGGGAGGGGAGACCAGTACCCAGAGGTGTCCCCAGAGCCACCAACACCCCAGGGAAGAGGGGACCAGTTGCTAGAGATGTCCCCAGTGCCACCAACCCCTCTATGAGGAGGGGAACAATGGCCTGAGATGTCCCCAGTGCCACCAACCCTTGGTGAAGGCTGCAGGCCCAGAGCTGTCCCCAGACCACCAGCCCCTGTGTAGGGAGAGGAACAATGCCCAGAGGTGTCCCCAGAGCCACCGACCGCTCTATGGGGAGGGGACCAATGGCCTGAGGTGTCCCCAGTGCCACCAACCCCTTGCAAAGGCCACGGGCCCGGCTGCGCTCGCCCTTTGAGCCAACCCCCAAATTCCTTGGCTCGCTTCCCCCTCTTCCCCGGCTTTACCCTTTGGATCTCTCCAGGATTTTCGTGGACGAGCCCCTCCCCCTCCCCTGATGAGCGGCGCTAATGACAGCGCTAATTACGGAGCTCCATTAACCCCAGGAGCAGCGCCAGGGCCGCCTCTGACCGCGCCGCTTTTTCCTCTCTCCAAAATCCCTTCTTTTTTTTTTTTTTTTCAATTTTTTTTTTTTTTATCCCTGCTCAACAAAACATCCACGAGCGATCCGCAACGCCCCGTGGAGAGCGCGAACCTTCCCGTAATTGCCCGTCCCTCTTCCCGGGGCTCTTAAAAGCTTTTCCGAGGAGGAGAACAGAGGCTCCTTGTCAGCCACGAGCCATTACCCGGCTGAGAGGAGCCGCCCGCCCTCGCCCGCCGCCCCTGGGCGTCGGAGATGTTGGAGAGCTTTGGAAATGTTGGAGAGCTTTGGAAATGTTGGATTTTCTGCTCGTTCCAGAGGCTTTCCTGCCTGGAGAGGCGGCTCTGAGGAGAGGGGATCAGCGCCACCATCTCTGCGCAGGGAGAGGTGCCCAGAGGTGTCCCCAGTGCCACCGTGGGAAGGGGGATCCCAGTGCCCAGAGGTGTCCCCAGTGCCACCAACCCTACTGTGAGAAGGGGGATCAGTGCCCAGAGATGTCCCCACAGTGCCACTAACCCCCTTTGGAGAGGGGACCAACACCCAGAGGTGTCCTCAGTGCCACCAACCCCTACATGGGGAGGATCCCAGTGCCCAGAGATGTCCCCAGTGCCACCAACTCCTCTGTGAGAAGGGAGATCAGTGCCCAGAGATGTCCCCGCAGTGCCACCAACCCCTCCACGGGGAGGGGACCAATGCCCAGAGATGTCCCCAATGTCAACAATCCCACTGTGGGAAGGGGGATCCCAATGCCCAGAGATGTGCCCAGTGCCACCATCGGGACGGGATCAGTGCCGAGAGGTGTCCTCAGTGCCACCAACCCCTTCATAAGGAGGGGATCAGTGCCCAGAGATGTCCCCAGTGCCACCAACCCCTCTGTGGGAAGGGGAACCAGTGCCCAGAGATGTCCTCAGTGCCACCATCAGGAGGGGATCAGTGCCGAGAGGTGTCCTCAGTGCCACCAACCCCTTCATAAGGAGGGGATCAGTGCCCAGAGATGTCCCCAGTGCCACCAACCCCTCTGTGAGAAGGGAGATCAGTGCCCAGAGATGTCCCCACAGTGCCACCAACCCCTCCACGGGGAGGGGACCAGTACCCCGAGATGTCCCCAGTGCCACCGTGGGAAGGGGGATCCCAGTGCCCAGAGGTGTTCTCAGTGCCACCAACCCCTTCATAAGGAGGGGATCAGTGCCCAGAGATGTCTCCAGTGCCACCAACCTCTTTTGGGGAAGGGACCAATGTGCAGTGATGTCCTCAGTGCCACCAACCCTGCTGTGGGAAGAGGGATCAGTGCCTGGAGGTGTCCACAATGCCACCAACACCTCCACGGGGAGGACACCAATTCCCAGAGGTGTCCCCAGTGCCACCAATCCCACTGTGGGAAGGGGGATCCCAGTGCCCAGAGATGTCCCCAGTGCCACCAACCCCTCCATGGGGTCACATTCCCAACCCCGTGGGAGGCTCGGGGCAGCTCTGGGAGCGCCATGGCGCTGCTGGGGGTGGATTTTAAGGGATAATTTTAGGAATATTCAGCACAGGATTCACACCAAGAAGCCCTCACAGCCACAGCAGGCCCGGGGCTGGATTTTCCTGGTGTGGATTCCAAAGGAGCTGGAGCAGCTCCAGGTGGGAATGGTGGCATGGGATGGCCTGGGGCCAGCGACAGCGCCATCCTGAGCATCCTACAGAGCTGGGAATACCAACCAAAAGGTTTGGGATGCTTCCTTTGGAAACCCTGAGGGGCTTTGGGATGCTCCAGGAGCCTCATTTGCAATCACAGCCCGTGCCCACCCGTGGGATGGAGGGGCTGGAACAGCTCCAATCCAAACCCTTTCCCAACATCTCCAATCCAAACCCTTTCCCAATATCAATCCAAACCCTTTCCCAACAGCTCCAATCCAAACCCTTTCCCAACATCTCCAATCCAAACCCTTTCCCAACAACTCCAATCCAAACCCTTTCCCAACAAATTCAATCCAAACCCTTTCCCAACAACTCCAATCCAAACCCTTTCCCAACAACTCCAATCCAAACCCTTTCCCAACAAATTCAATCCAAACCCTTTCCCAACAACTCCAATCCAAACCCTTTCCCAACAACTTCAATCCAAACCCTTTCCCAACATCTCCAATCCAAACCCTCCTACAGCAGCTCCTTCCTCGCATGCCCGAGATCAAACCGCTGCTGACTCAGCGATGCCTCATTAACGATTCGCCAGCAATTAATTCATCTCTTGATGCTGCTGGGTCGCTCCCGGGTGATTCGCATCCCTGGATCAGCGCTGATCGCAGCCCCGCACCCCCAACCCTGCACTGATCAGCCAAAATTCTCTGGTTTTTTCCTTGTTTTTTGCTCCAAAAGCCGAGGCTGGAGACCCCCAGGGTCGGAGATGGGGCTGATCCAGCCTGGCACAGCTGGGGCTGCTCAGGTCGGGCACCATGAGGTGAAGGAATTTGGGATTTTCCCTCTGGAGCAGCTCCTGGGAGCGGGTGGAGGTGCTGAACAGGAAAAGCGTTGCGTTCTCCCTGGAAAATGGGAATTGGATGATGAAGGCTCCGGAGCTCCTAGGCAGCCCCTTGGGGAGGCCTCTCCAGGCAGGAAAACCTCTGGAATGAGCTCTGGGGTGGGAAAGCTGCACAGGGCAGCCCCAAAAAGCACCAGGGAGCGGTGGGATTCGGAGAGACCCCAACCAAAGGCAGTGAAAGCCCCAAAGTTTCACCGTCTGGGCCCAAAAAATCAGAATTGTGGGAGCAGGGGAACAAGAAAACAAAGAGTTGGGGCAGTCAGCAGGGGGAAACTGAGGCATGGAATAATTCTGTGTAGAAATACACATTTTGAAAACTCAAATTGGGCAAAAATTGATCCCACCAGAGCAGTTCCAGCCCCTGTTCCCTGCTGGGATATTCGGCCTGTGGCAGATCCAGTTGGGGTCTGGAAAACTCTGACAAAAAAAAAAAAAACTCTGACAAAATCCGGATTTGGGGCCGGAAAGGCCTGGACAAGGTCCCTTTGTCCCCACCGCTGTCCCCGGAGGAGCTGGCAGTGAATCCAGGTCCTTTCTGATTCCGGCAGAGGAATTTTCTCTCGGCCTGGAATTGTCTCCAGTTCCCGGCCTGATGCTTCCCAAAGGGAAGGGAAGGGAAGGGAAGGGAAGGGAAGGGAAGGGAAGGGAAGGGAAGGGAAGGGAAGGGAAGGGAAGGGAAGGGAAGGGAAGGGAAGGGAAGGGAAGGGAAGGGAAGGGAAGGGAAGGGAAGGGAAGGGAAGGGAAGGGAAGGGAAGGGAAGGGAAGGGAAGGGAAGGGAAGGGAAGGGAAGGGAAGGGAAAAACACGGGAAATGTGCCCCAAGGGATGCTCCAAACCCAACATTCCCTGTCCCCATGGATGGTCCAACCCCAACATTCCCTGCTCCAAGAGGTTCTCCAACCCCAACATTCCCAGATCCCAGGGATGCTCCAACCCCAACCTCCCCCTTTGGATGCTCCAGCCCCATTCCCCACCCCTCAATTCCCAGCAGGATCCTCTTTGCAGGGTCAAGCACCTTCCCTGCAGCCTTTTCCCTGTTTTTTGGGGGCTTTGGGATGGGAATTTCACTTCACAAGAGCCTCAAGCTCTCCCCTCCTTCTTTCCCCGCCATCCACCCCCAATTTTCCATATTTTTGTGCCCTTCCTTTGTTCCACCTCCTCCTTTCACACTTCTCCCACTTTCTCCTCCAAATGTCACTGCAGGAGAAGAAAAAGTTGGGCCGAGAACCCAAAAGACTCAAAAGCAGCAGGAAAAAAAACCCATCCAGGATTATTTTTAACAGGAATGGGAACAATTCCCACCCTAATGATTAGGGTTGGATTTTTCTCCCTACCAGGAACAGCTCCTGGGATAAGGGAGGGGAGCAGAACCAGCAAGGAAAGGGCAGATTTTTCCCAGATTTTAATTGGATTTTTCTGCAAGGATCCAGCAGCTCCTCGTGTTCTTCTGGAGTGGTGGCACTTCCCATTTTTCCTGGGAATTTTGCTTAGGGCTGGGAGAGCCCCCAGCAGAGGAAGACTTGGGGCTCCGTGGTGGAGGATGAGGGAGTTGGGATCATTCCCAGATTTCCCCAGGGTCAGGCGGCCCCAGTCAGCTCCCATCCATCCCAGATCCCTCTGGAAGGCCTCAGTCATCCCTGGATGAAAAGGAGCGGGATGAGGACAGTGGGATCTTCTCTGTGTGCTGGGAAAATGGGATGGGATGAGCACAACGGGATGGGGATTCAGGATGGGAGAGGCTGGAGGGGCCCCAGGTCCCCCAAAAAACCACATCGTGCCTTCCCATGGAAGTTACGGGCTGGAAATACATTCCCGGTGCCTGGAGATCCTCAGGAACGTTAAACAGGAGCTGCTAAACCGGGATAACACATTCCCAATGCCTGGAGATCACCAGGAATGTTAAACAGGAGCTGCTAAACCGGGATAACACATTCCCAGTGCCTGGAGATCACCAGGAACGTTAAACAGGAGCTGCTAAACTGGGATAACACATTCCCAATGCCTGGAGATCACCAGGAACGTTAAACAGGAGCTGCTAAACCGGGATAACACATTCCCAGTGCCTGGAGATCACCAGGAACGTTAAACAGGAGCTGCTAAACCGGGATAACACATTCCCAATGCCTGGAGATCACCAGGAATGTTAAACAGGAGCTGCTAAACCAGGATAACACATTCCCAGTGCCTGGAGATCACCAGGGGTGTTCCACCAAACACATTTCCAGTTCCTGGAGATCATCAGGAATGTTCCACTAAACCAGGATAACACATTCCCAATGCCTGAAGATCACCACTAAACTGGGATAACACATTCCCAGTGCCTGGAGATGATCAGGGATGTTCCACCAAACCGGGATAACACATTCCCAATGCCTGGATATCCTTGGGAATGTTAAACAGGAGCTGCTGAACCGGGATAACACATTCCCAGTGCCTGGAGATCATCAGGGACATTTCACTAAACTGGGATAACACATTCTTGGTGCCAGGAGATCGCCAGGGATGTTCCATAAACTGGGATAACACATTCCAAATGCCTGGAGATGACCAGGGGTGTTCCACTAAACTGGAATAACACATTCCCAGTGCCTGGAATGTTAAACCTGAGCCCCCAAACCGGGATAACCGAGGGTTCAACACCCAAGGATCCCAAATCCAGGCGCATCCCTCCCTTCCCATCCCCGCTCCCCCATCCTGACCTCCCTGCTCCCCCTTCTCCCGCGGCTCAGCACTTTTTCCATGTGAAATAAATGTTATTTTCTCCCCGGCCGGAGCCCAATTCATCTTCCTGTCAGGGGGAATCACGGCGAGAGGGCGAGAGCAGCAGCCAGCGAGTGCTTACACACGGAAAAATGGGATAACACAGCTCCCAGAAATCCTCCCTCCCCTGCTTAATCAGCCTCAAACGCGGCTTGGCAGAGAATTTAACCGGAAAAAAAAATAGAAAATGAAATGGGAAGTGGAAAAAGTGATCCCAGTCCCCTCCCCGGCCCCTTTTGTTCCGGAGAGCCCTGGGAGATTTTTATCTTTCCATAAAGTTTTATTTGAGCTGATGGTGGGAGGGAGATCCAATTAAACTCCCCCTAATCCCGCGCTCAACCCCACGGCCCCGGTGGGAGATTGGGAACGGATCAAGGTGACAAATGAGGGCAGATAAATGGGAGCAGAGCAGGAGGAGGGAGGGAGGGCACGGAAAAAACGGGATTTGTTGGGGAAAGCCGGAGCCCCTGGAACTGGGGATTCTGGCTTTCTGCAATGGGAGCTGGGAAAGCTGGAATTCAACACATCCAGGGGTTTTCCTGCTGCCAGGTGGGGCTGGGGATGACCCAGGTGAGACAAAATAATAGAATTAATAGATTCTTAATTATTACCTTTAATAGAATTAAAGTTTCTAAGAGGGTTCACCCCCTCCAAGGAACAGTGTCTCTGCCAGAGCAAACAAATCCAGGGATATGTTTATCCAGCCATGAGAATGGATGCATGGCATTTCCCAATCCAGGAGCCCAGCCCCTCCTCATCCTCCATGGATGATGAGGATCAGGGAATCATGGAATGCTTTCGATTGGGAAGGGACCTAAATCCCAGCCAGTTCTAATCCCAACACTTCCCATTATCCCAAGTTGCTCCAGCCTGACCTTGGACACTTCCAGGGATCTGGGGGAAGCCACAGCTGCTCCGGGAATTCCAGCCCAGCCCCTCATCACCCTCCCAGCCAGGAATTCCTTCCAGAATCCCATCTCCCTGTGCCCTCTGGCAGTGGGAAGCCATTCCCTGTGTCCTGGCACTCCAGGCTCTCCTTCCCAGCAGATTCCTAGTGTCCAGGGCTGTTCCTGCAGCACCCACAGAGGGATGGGAAAACAACACCCTGGAATGGTTTGGGTCGGAAGGGCCTTAAATCCCATCCACGACACCTCCCTCTACTGCAGGTGGCTCCAACCTGGCCCTGGACGCTTCCAGGGATGGAGCAGCCACGCTTTCTCCAGGAATCCCACCCCACTTTGCCTCAGCCCCCAACCCCGCACTCCAACTTTTCCATCAAACCCTGGGAAGAGGCAAAACGAGGTGAATCCCCCCCAAAGCAGCTCGGGGCCAGTTTCCTGGGAACAGCTTCCCTGCAATCCACGTGCTCCCCTCCCGTTCCTCGGAGCAGAACCGAGCCTGGCCTTGAGCAGGAGCTGCTGCTTTTAATTCCCTTCCCACTGAGTCACCCTCCCTTCCCTTCCCTTCCCTCCCCGATCCGAGCGCGGCACTCCAACGCACCGCAGCTATTTTGACACACTGAGCAAATATCAATTAATTCGCCTCACAGAGAGGAGAAAAAAAAAAAAAAATCAACAAACCCACAAAACACAGGAAAAAAAAAAAAACCCAACCCCGAAAAGAAAAGCTTAATTGAAAAAATCCCAGGCCAGATTCGCCGCCCGGCGTTTGCCAACACAAGGCGAGGTTTGAAGCTCCACTGTTCCTCAAGTGCCGCGGATTTTGCAGCTCCCCCGAGGAAAAGCTTTCTCTGGAGGAGCTGCGTGAGTCACCCGAGTCAGAACGGGGGGGAAAAGGGGGAAAAGAGGCACTTCCAGAAGGGTCTCGCCTCCCACTGGCTGGTCTGGGAGAAGGGAGGTCATGGGAGGACCCCAAAGCTGGGGTCCATCCCGAGGCTGAGGAAAAAGGAAAGGGCGCGGATTTGGGGATCGGGGATGCTGCAGTTGTTGGGTTCCTCCCCAAACAGCCCCAAAACCCCAAATCTGCCCCAAACCAAGCAGCTTTTGTGGGCCTCCCATCACCTTCTCCTGCATCCCCTGGCAGGAGAATTAATGGGAATACATTCCCTGGCAGGAATTTAATGGGAATAAACAACCCCCAAATCCTCAGCCCCCGCAGAAGGACGGGATCAAGTCAATCAATGGCTTTGACTCACGGAATTATTTTGCTGTTAAAACGCAATTAACTGACGACTCCTGGCTTTGTTTGGGGGCTTTTCCTCTGCAAGGACGTCACCGGCACCAGGAGGGGACACAAAGGCTCCTGGCCCTCCTGCCAGTTGATTGTTGGAGCAGGAAACGGCACCAGGAATGAAATTCCAGAGTGGTTGGGGTGGGAATGGAGTTAAATCCCATCCTGTTCCACCTTCCATTATCCCAGGTGATTCCAACCTGGCTTGGGACACTTCCAGGGATGTGGCAGACAGATTTTTTTCTGGCAATCTCCCAAAATCCCCTCTATCCCTTCCCTGGGGCAGTGGGAAGCCATTCCCTTCTTTCTGAGTGTGATTTGCTGCTAACACCCCCCCTCCCAAAAATAAAAAAAAATCTGCGGTGGGAAAAGGGGAATAAAAAAATCCCCACACCCCAAAAAAATCTGTTCACGCTCTGACACCCCTAATTAGGGCCACCCTTGGAGCAGCACAGGAGGGATTCTGAATTCCAAGGAAAAGGCAGAACGTGCCAGACTCGCCGTATTTTTAGCCACACTTCCCACCCCCCGCTCGCCGCCCTCTGCTCTTCACAGCTGCCCCGAACCGGGAGCGTCAGCGCTTCCCGAGTGAGAACGGGAGCAGGGAAAGGTTATCCAAGCTGTCAGGAAGGGTTTTTTCCCCTCTCCCGGAGACGGGAAAGCAGCGGGATGTGTTCGGCGTTGGCGCTAACGAGGAGCGGGCCCTGACGCTGAGCGCGGGTGACACCGGGGACGGCCCTTGGTGGCAGCGGATTCCCGCGGTGCCTGAACGGATTACCCCGGGTGTCTGGCACTGGGAAGCCCTGTTGCATTGGGATTTCAGGGTTTACCTCAGAACCCCGGGTGCCTCCCCTGATAATTCCCTGCCAGGTGTGTCAGTCACCTCTCCTTCCCCTCCCAGCACTGTTGGCCAGTCCTGGCATTCCAGAAGGGCCTCGAGTGATTGGGCAGATGCAAAGGATGCCCTCTACCCCTGGGGGGCCCTGGGCCATCCAGGTGTCCTTTGTCCCTTTGTCCCTCCCCTCCTGTCCCTGCTTGGTGGCTCCCTGCCCCTTCCCTGCCCCTCTCCCCGGGGTTCAAAGGAGCAGCAGCCACGGGCTCAGGGAGTTCTGTGGGAGCTGGTGCTGCATTCAGAGGCCTGAGGGCCAGAATAAAGCTCTGGATCCAAACCCTCCCTCAGAACCGACTCCTTTCCTTCACCATGGCCTGAAAGCTTCTCCACAGAGGGAAACCTGAGGAGCAGCCCCTGTTATGGGGGGAAGCTCCATCCCAGCAGCACCAGAGCTCCTGCAGGCCTGGACTTGTCTGCAGGGCCCAGCTGCAGCACCCAGGCAGAAAAGAGTGTCTGTGGGGTGAAACACCACACACCCAGGCAGGCAAAAGTGTCTGTGGGGTGAAACACCACACACCCAGGCAGCCCAAAGTGTCTGAGGGGTGAAACACCACACACCCAGGCAGCCCAAAGTGTCTGTGGGGTGAAACACCACACACCCAGGCAGCCCAAAGTGTCTGTGGGGTGAAACACCACACACCCAGGCAGCCCAAAGTGTCTGTGGGGTGAAACACCACACACCCAGGCAGGCAAAAGTGTCCGTGGGGTGAAACACCACAGTGCTGCTGTTTGGTTCAGCACCAAGGGCCAGACAAGCTCAGGCAGGTCCTGTCCTGCTATATTGGTAATTATTCCAATAAAACCCCGCTTGGAGAATATCCCAATGGTTTAAGTGTGGCTCCCAGCGTGTTTTGGGGAAGGGAATTCCAAACGGAAAGGGGTGGATTTGGGATGTTTCCTCACTGGGGGTTTATGGAACAACTGGGGAGATTTAAATTCCCATTAAATGTTCCTCAATTTCAGGAATTAGTTTTTTCCTTTAACCAAAACCCTCCAGAGCTTGGTCTCGGAGCAGGATTTCTCAATTCCATGTCGCAATGGGGTCTTGGAATGGTTTGGGTTGGAAAGGACCTTAAATCCCAGCCAGACCCATGGGCGGGGACACCTCCCACCATGCCAGGTGGCTCCAAGCCCAGGGACAGGCTGGACAAGGAATTTGGGGTGTTGGGGGATGAGAAGCTCAGTTTGACCCAGAAATCCAACAGAGTCTTGGGATGAGCAAAGACTTGGAGTTGTTGGAAAAGGGAAGCTCCAGGGAGAGCTCAGAGTCACTTCCAGGGCCTGAAGGGGCTCCAGGAGAGCTGGAGAGGGACTGGGGACAAGGGATGGAGGGACAGGACACAGGGAATGGCTCCAAACTGGGACAAGTGAGACTGGGGTGGGATTTTTGGAAGGAATGAGCGTGGGGAGGGGCCGGGATGGAATTTCCAGGGAAGCTGTGGCTGCCCCTGGATCCCTGGCAGTGCCCAAGGCCAGGCTGGGATAACCTGGGACAGTGGGAGCTGTCACGGTCGGACGTGGATGGGATTTATGGTCCCTTCCCACCCAAACCACTCTGGAATTCCACAGCTCCATGATTCTCCCTGAGCAGCTGACATCCAGGCTGCCACTCCTCCTCCCCAAATCCCGATTTTCCAGGCACTGGGAACAACTCCTGGGCACGGTTCCTGCTCCCAGATTTCGTGGGCAGCCGCGACTTCCCGGCTTTTCCCACACAGCAGCAGGTGGTGCCAGGGAGGATCAAGGATAAACAGGGATAAACACGGACACAGGAGCCTCAGGAACTCGCTGGGATCCAGGAGCTCCGGCTCAGGAATGTCACCAAACCCAGCATTTAAACCTGGCCTATCCCATCCAAAATAAACCCCAGTAACCAAATCCAGCATTTAAACCTTTCCTATCCCATCCAGAATTAAACCCAGCACCAATCCCAGCATTTAAAGCTTTCCTATCCTATCCAGAATTAAACCCAGCACCAAGCTCAGATTAAAACCCTGCACCATTCTTGCCTTATCCATTCAAAATTAAACCCAGTACCAAAAGCAGTATTTAAACCTTTCCTGACCCTGCCCCACCCCTCCAAAATGCAGCCCAGGAGCCAAACCTGATATTTAAATTTAGATTACCCCGACTCCCATCTCCAATTATTTTTAATTCCTTTTCCATTTGTGCTACCGGAGACTTTCTCCTTTTGTTGGGAATTAATTTGCTCTAATTTAGGGAAGCGTTTTTGATTGCTTTTGATTAAGTTTAACAAGCAGGGAGGAAAAAAAAAAAGAAAAGCTGCAGCTTTAGACATCAAAGCAAACAAATCCTTGGGCTGGGCTTAATTAATAACGGCTGGCACTCCCCGAACAGGGAATTTATCCATTATGGAACAAGAAATTCCGTGTTGGAATCATTAATCCACATGAAAACACGGCCTGGGCAAATCCACGGATTTCTGGGAGGCGAAGGCGGGTGTTGGTTTAAAATCTGGGATTTGGGGTGAGGCTCAGGAGCTCAAAAAATGGGAATTTTCCATTGGAGAGGAGAAGAGCCATGCGTGGTTCCCACTGGAAGGACAAAAATTCCCGTTTTTTTCTCTTCCCTGCGATATCCATGGATCCTCTTTTAATTCCCAGAGTAGGGCAGGACAGAATTCCAGGCTCAATCCTGCTCCAGCCAGGAGTGGGAAGCAAAAATCCCAAAAATCCCAGTGCTTCAATGCCTTTTGGGAAAACCTCCCATAACCCAGGCTGGGAATCCATTCTGGGATGGATCCTAAATCAGGAATTGGATCCTAAAATGGGAATTGGATCCTAAAATGGGAGTTGGATCCTAAAATGGGAGTTGGGTCCTAAAATGGGAAATGGATCCTAAAATGAGAATTGGATCCTAAATCAGGAATTTGATCCTGAAATGGGAGTTGGATCCTAAAATGGGAATTGGATCCTAAAATGGGAATTGGATCCTAAAATGGGAATTGGATCCTGAAATGGAAGTTGGATCCTAAATCAGGAATTGGATCCTAAAATGGGAACTGGATCCTAACCCAGCTTCTCCCAGGATGAAGCATGGATGGCTCTGGAAGCTGCTCCTCCTAATTACCCTAATTAGAGGAGAAGCTGCCCCAGATGCTGCTTTTCCATCATTCCCAAGGAAATTTGTGGATTGATCCCTTTGCCATTGGATTTTATGGATGGAGAGAGCGGGAAATGAGCGTCCCTTGGTTCTTTCCCCTAATTTCTCTCCCTCACCAGTTCAGCAGATGGAAAATCCCTTTCCAACACTCCAAGGAATCCTGAAAATCCCTCCCAAACATTCCAAGGAATCCCAAAAATCCCTTCCAAACATTCCAAGGGATCCTGAAAATTCCCTTCAAACATTCCAAGGAACCCAGGCACCACAGCCAGGCCTTCCAAAAGATTTATTCCCAGTTTTCCACCCGGGACAGGGTGTGGGAAAGGCAAACCATGGATCTCTTCAGGTTTTGGGAGCAGGAGCCTGATTTGGGAAGGCAGCTGGGATAATTTGGGATAAACCCCGGGAAATCCGAGGCTGTGGGATGCGGATGGAATTTTTTATTCCACGCAAGGAATTTTCGGTGCTTTTTCATTCAGGGGATCGGAGTGGGGAGAGAGAATAAGGGGGAAAAGTCGGGAGAGAGGGAATGGGAAGAATGGAAGGGGGAGAGGGGGAAGGAAAGGAGGGGGAAGGAAAAGGAGGGGGAAGGAAAAGGCGAGGAACAAACAAACAAAAAAAAAATAAAATTCCCAAATCTACCCGAGCGAAGGCTCCAAAACAAATTAAGGTTGCCACGGCAACCGGGGGTGTGTGGGCAGCTCCGAACGCACGGAATTAAAACCGGCGTCATGTTCAGCGCTTAATTAAACCCCGGCCCGGAGCTGCCTCCCCGGGACGCCGGGAATTCGGGATATCGGGACACCTCCGCTCTGCCGCGCGGGGAATGGGGCTGGGAATGAATCCCAAATCCCCGGAATGAGCGCCGGGATTGATTCATTGATTCCCAAACGCTCCGAGTTGCGGTCGGTGCTCGACCCCCGCCCCCATCAAGGCACGGGGAGGGGTTGGGAGCAGATCCAGGGGGGAAATTCCAAGTTTCCCCCCCCTTCCCGCTTGCTATCCATTTGATTTTCTCCAGGAGTGACCGCGCGGGGTCATCCAGAGGACCCCGGGGCCGCGGGGCTGACGGGGACAGGGGAGCCCTTGTTCCTCCCGGGGCTCCTCGGGGACCATCCCGGGGCTGGAGCATCCTCTGGAAAATGCTGCCTTTATGCCTCGAGCTCTGGGAATGGGGCCGGGAGAATTCCTGGAGCTGGGGGGGGATCCAACCCCATTGGCCATCCCCGAGAAAAACAGGGAGCAGGACGCCGTGACCGGTTCAGCACCAGCCTGGGGGAAAATGGGAGCGCTGGGAAGGAATTTCCCGCTCTGCCCCAGGGAAATTGGGATGATTTTGGGTTTGATTCCAGCGGGATCCATCAGCTTTTCCATGCACGGGTTTGAAATCCGTGCTGGAGCCACCTGTGACTTCCCAGCTCCTGCCTTAATCCTCCTTGACATCCCGGCTGCTGCTGCTGCTTCCATAATGAACATCCAGACAGGGAATTAGGGCCGGGACTCATTTCACCCACCGAGCCTAATTAACGGATGCAAAGATGCAGCGCTGGAGCGGGAGGCAGGGATAATTCCTGAATAATTCCGGAATAATTCAGGAGGACGCGGAAAAGGCTCCACGCGGGCCTTGCCCCGGCCACAACCGCAAAACCTCCCCCTGTTTTTTCCCGGTTTTCCAACCCTTTTAAAAGGCACCCAAATCCAAGGAATTGGAAGGCAGGGGCTTGGAGCGCCCTGGGATCGTGGGAGGTGTCCCTGCCCCTGGCAGGGGTGGGATGAGAGGAGCTTCAAGGTCTCTCCCAAGCCGGAGCATTCCATGATTCTGCGAATTCCCCTCCTGGAAAAGGCTGCTGGCTGTGCCCCCCACTCCCACTGCAGGGCAACGTCCCAGCTGGCAGGGAATTACTGCTGGCACATCCCAGGATTTGCTGTCTTGAACCCCGTGTGAATCCCGGGAGCTTTTCCTCATTTTCATGGATTTCTTCCCAAGGCCAGAGGTTAAACAGAAGAGCTTCCATGGCTGTCATTTATCCTGGTTTGGATCTTGGTTTTGTTTTTTTTCCCCAAGGAGCAGGCAGGCATTTTACTGGAATTTACTGGGATTGAAACCTCCTCTACTGGAAGGTTTGGTCTCTCCTGCAAAGTTTTTGGGAGAATCACGGGATCCTGGAATGCTTTGGGTTGGAAGGGACTTTAGGGATCAGCCAGTTCCAGCTCTGACATCTCTCCCTATCCCAGGTGATCCCAACCTGGCCTTGGGCACTTCCAGGGATCCAAGGGCAGCCAGAGCTCCTCTGGGAATTCCATCCCAGCCAGGAATCCCTTCCCAAAATCCCCTCCATCCCTGCCTTCTGGCAGTGGGAATCCATTCCCTGTGTCCTGTCCCCTCCATCCCTTTTCCAGCTCTCCTGGATCCCCTGGATGAAAACCCAGCAATGTTCCCCCTCCCATCCCAAACAGCTGCAAATCCTCCCATCCCCCTCCCACATTTTCACCCCTTTTCCTTGGATTTTGAGGAGAGAACCCCAAAACACCAGGACAGCTCCAATCCAGCAATGAATGAATCCCAATTTTCCAGAATATTCTTTCCCCCTCGGGTTTGAGGCTCCCTCCTGACGTCTTCCCAGATTTCTCCTCCAAAGATCCGCTATTTTTAAAACCCTCCCTAAAACCCTTTTCCATCTATTTTTTCCTCCCTGCTCCCACTGCTTGGCATTTCCTCCGAAGAGCATGGGGACTTTTTAGCTGCTCCAAAAACCTGGATGCAAAAAAAAAATAAAAAATCCCCTCTTGGAATATTTCTTTTGGAAGGGCCCAGCTGGGATTTACAGCCCTGAGCACAGGGAGAAGGAATAAAAACACCTGGAGAGGCAAAAATTCCTTAAGGAGGCAAAAATTCCCGTCACGAAATCTGGACGTGGCCAGGAGGAAAAAGCTTGGGAATTCATGGGGAATATTCCAGGAAATGCTTTGCTTTCCGAAGAGGTTAAAATGGCTTTTTATTCCCCTTGGAATGGCTGGGAATGGGAGATTCCACCTGGGGAATAGGGGGAATTCCTCATGGAATTATCCATCGGGATTTGAGGATTTGTAGGAGTTTTTGTGAGGGCACCACAAGATGACCCCGGGGACATAAAATATTCCTTAAAACTCCTCCAGAATTCCAAAGTGTCCCACAAAAACCTCATTTCTCAGCAATTCCTCCTTGGAGCAAACCCTGTGACATTCCCACCCCAGCTGATCCATCCTAAAAACCCCCAAAATGTTCTTTTCCCCCCCCACCCCAACCCAAAAATTCCCAGGACAGGAGGGCGATGCCAAGCTGGAATTCTGGAGCATTAACTGGGATTTATCCTCTGCTTTATCCCAGGAAGGAAAAGCTCTCCCAGGAAAAGCTCGAGTGGATTTTTTCCCATTATTATTTTATGCCACATCCTCCCAAAAAAAAAAAAAAAATTAAAAAAAAAAAAAAAATTGTGTTTTCAGCACTTTCTCCTATCGGGAAAGTAATTGAGTCCAAATGAAGAGGGAATTATCTCCAGAGTTAATTATCCATCCTGGCAGCCGGGGTTTTACATCCCAGCGTTTTTCACTTCCACACAAAGCACGGGAATTCTCCTCTCCTGTAATTAAAGTGCTGGGAATGTGGTGGAGGCAGCACCAGGGTTTGGGGTGGAGTTGGGGAGATTTTGGGAATCTGAGTGGAGAGGGGATGGGAATGACTCCAAACCGGGGCACAGAGCAGTGCTGGAATTGCCATTCCCAGAGGGAATGTTGGAATTGCCATTCCTGGAGGGAATATTTGAGCAAAACCCATTCCCAGTGCTGGAACCACCATTCCCAGAGGGAATCCTGGATCAAGACCCCATTCCCAGTGCTGGAAAAGGGAAGCTCGGGGTGGAAAAAAGAACATTCCCAGTGCTGGAATCATCATTCCCAGAGGAAATCCTGGATCAATTCCCCATTCCCAGTGCTGGAACTGCCATTCCCGAGGGAGTCCTGGATCAATTCCTCATTCCCAGAGGGAATCCTGGATCAAGACCCCATTCCCAGTGCTGGAACTGCCATTCCCAGAGGGAATCCTGGAATCACCATTCCTGGAGCAAATCCTCTTCCCGGAGGGCATCCTGGAGCAAATCCCCATACCAGTGCTGGAATTTCTGGAGGGAATACTGGATCAATTCCCCATTCCCAGTGCTGGAATTGCCATTCCCAGAGGGAATCCTGGATCAAGACCCCATTCCCAATGTTGGAACCACCATTCCTGGAGGGAATTCTGGAGCAAAACCCACTTCCAGTGCTGGAATTGCCATTTCTGGAGGGAATCCTGGAATCACCATTCCTGGAGAGAATCCTGGAGCAAATCCCCATTCCAAGTACTTCCCAGTAACCCCAGGATCTCCACGGATCACAATTCCTGGGCAGGGAATACTGGGAATGCCCAGTGGTGCTGGATGCAGATGCTTCCCTGACCTTTCCAAGCGGTTCCCACTCCTTCAGGAAAATCCCAGAGCACTCCCAGCTTTCCCAGGGAAACGCCCCCAGCACCAGGAAGAAATCCCTGCTGGATTTTCCAGCCTCTTTCCCAAGGAAACCCAGCAGCACTCAGGGCTCCCAGCCCGCACTGAGAACACCCAGATTTGGGAATCACCCCAAGGAGGGATCCCAGATATTGCCGTGGAGCTCCCAAATCCCTTTTTTTTTTTGGCTGCCCCACACCCGGCTCCAGCTCAGAGCTGCCCCATCCCGGAAAAAAGCAGCCTTGGGATTGCGGCAGGAATTCCAGGAGAGGCGGGATTTGTTTATGTTTCCTGTGCCAGCTCCCACATCCCCCCGTTGGATTTTCCATGCTGGAAAAGGGAATGTTCGTCCCTCCCTCCTCTCTCAGCCAGCTCCAGCTCCCAGAAAACAGCTCTGGGATCCTTCCATCCCCATTTTCCACATCCCTGGAACATCCAAGGCCTCGTTGGAACAAGCTGGGATAATGGGAATTGTCCCAGTCCATGGCAGAGGCTGGAATGAGATGATTTTAAACTCCATCCCAGTCTGGAATTCTGTGATTCCACAATTTTACCATCCCCAGGCTGCCAAGATTCCCAAAATCCCTTTTTTCACACGTGCACAGCTGGATGGGAATTGACATTTCCTGTCCCCAAATAAAAATCCGCTGCACCAAATAAAAATCCCAAATAAATAAAAATCTCCAGCCCCTCACACTCTTCCTGTGCCCCAAATCCCAACATTTTCAGCACTGCCAGGTTGCCTTGGGAGAAAAAATTTCCAAACCTCATCAAGGGAGGGATGGGAATTCGAAACCTGAAATTCTTGCACATAAAAATTCCCAAAATACCACCAGAAAATGGGAATGTGGCAGCTCCTTGGGAATTTTTTCCTGTTTGTTGTCTCCTGCAGGTT
The DNA here is from genome assembly GCF_012460135.2 of Molothrus ater. Taxonomy (NCBI): domain Eukaryota; kingdom Metazoa; phylum Chordata; class Aves; order Passeriformes; family Icteridae; genus Molothrus; species Molothrus ater. The sequence continues at coordinate 2,035,604 of NC_050505.2, read as the reverse complement.
AAAAAAGCTGGGAATTGCTGATTTCCAACCCAAATCTTGGCATTCCTGCAGCTGAAGGGTTCCCATTTTCCCCCTGCCCCCAGATATGGGGATTTTTATGGAATCTTGGATTTTAGGGCTGTTTCATTCCTTGGTTTGTTCTCCTTGATTTATTTTGGTTTTTCTTTTTTTCCATTATAGACATCGTTAAAAAAAATAAATTTTCCAAGAATACATTTGGAAGTTGTTGCGGGAATCGGAGGAATTTAAAAAAAAAATATAAAAAAAAGAGGGAAAATAAAGGGAAAAATGGGAATTAAAAAGCCACAGCATGGGTAAGGGTTATGTATATGGGAATATCCATATGTTATATGTATATAGGAAATAACATGGAGAGGGAAAACAGGGAATTCTGACCCTGGATGGGTCAAATTCCACTCCCAACCCAAATTCCAAATGAAAAAAAATTAAAAAAAAAAAATTAAAAAAAAAGAAAATGGAACCTCTTCCCCTGGAATGATTGAAAACATCAGCACAACCTCACACGTTTCACACCAGTTTCTTTTCTCTTCCATTCGGAAACTCTCCGAGGAAAAACCCCAACCAAAATCCCCCAAAAAAACCAACGGGAAGAGCAGCAGGAGTCCCCTCCAGGTGGCTCCCGATGGCACCTTCATCCTCCACGATGTTCCCATGCGGAATCCTCGTTGTCCCTGGGGCCACCCCAGTGCAAAGAATCCTGAAATTCACCTTTCCCAGCGCCTTTCTCCGACTTTTTTCCCCTCCCCGGCACCGCTGGCAGCTCCAGACCCCCATTCCAGGCCCATTCCAGGGAGTTTTCCCAGGAGCCGCTCGGGAAAACCAACCCAGAAAAGACCAAAAAAAAAAAAAAAAAAAAATCCCCCAAAAAAACGGGAAAAAACGAAAAGTAGGAAGAAAACCACCAAAGTTTCTCAGCGTGGTGGAGGCTCCTCCTGCCTCTCCAGAGCTCGGCATTCCCGGGATTTGGGAGCGTTCCAGTCTCCGGCACGAGCGCGGCGGCGGTGGGCACTGGTGGGCACTGGTGGGCACTGGTCCGAGCGTCCCCGTCCCACCGGCCGCTCCTTCCCGCCCCTCTATAGCCCCAGCACTGGGATCAGGATGGGAATGAGGAGCAGGATCCGGCTCTCCCGCTGCCGGCTGCTTCCCGCCTTGGGATCCATGAAAGTCTTCTGGTCCGGCATCACATCCGTGGTCAGCTGGGCCTGGCGAGGAGGGACAGGAGTGGGGTTTTAGGGAAAAGCATCCCAAAGCTGGGAGACACCTCTGGGATGGCATTCCCAAGATGTTTGCTTTGGGAGAGAATTCCCAGCCCCGGGATCGCCCAAGTACCTGGGAGTAGCACAAGCTCTGCTCCTTGGATTGGTTGGGCTTCAGGCCTTGTTCCTGGCAGGAGAAATCGGGAATGGTTAGGGGAGGAATGTGCCCTTGGAGCTGGTTTGGGATCCCGAACTTCCCTCTGGGAATCAGCTTGGAGCGGGTGATGGAGCGCAGGGAGGTTTTGGAATGGCTCATCCCATCTCCACAGGGAGCCCAGGGGCTTCCGTGGGTCCTGCCTCACTGCCACTGTGACCCTGCCTGGAATCCTGGGACATCCCCAGCCACTCCCCAATCCCATTTCCCTGCATTCCCAGCCAGTCCCCAATCCCATTCCTGGGACATCCCCAGGCATTCCCCAATCCCATTTCCCTGCATTCCTGGAACATCCCTAGCCACTCCCCAGTCCCATTTTTCTCCCATCCCTGAGACATCTCCAGCCACTCCCCAATCCCATTTTTCTCCCATTCCCGGAACATCCCCAGCCATTCCCCAGTCCCGTTTCCCTCCAACTCCTTTTCCACCCATGGAACAGAACATGGACGCCCAAGCCCAGCGCTTGGGCAAGACAACACGGATTTCCCAGATTTCCCAAAAAACCCTGGAATTCCAGCTCCCAAACAAGGAGCAGTCAGGCTCAGGGAGCCACCTTGGCAGGTGAGGGGTAAGACGGGTGGGGAATCCCATTTCCCACCCCAAACAGTGCCTGGATCCCTCAAGCCCCCGGATGACTCCAAGCAGGACATTTCCCCAATCCCACGGGATGCGGCCGGTGTCCCACACCCCCACCAGTGCTCCCAGTTTGTGGCAGGGGCTGGGCCACACCTGGAGGGAGGTGCAGGTGCTGATGACGCTCGTGTCGTAGGCGGTGTTGCTGTCGTTGACGTCGTCCGGCAGCACCGGGCTCTTCTCCGTCTTCGGCAGCACTGTCACAGCGGGATTGGGAATTTTGGGAGCCAGGTTCACGTCGGTGCCGTTCCCAAAAGCTTGGATGGCGTTTCCTGGCGGCGGGAGAGATTTAGGAAGGATGGGAATGACAGGACAAGGGAAAAGGGGCGGGGCGGGGAAGCGCCTTACGGAGACAGGGATTTTCCGTGAAATCCCGCAGGAATTTCTCACACTCCTCCTCCATATTCCCGCTGCCTTTGCAGGAGCACCAGGGCGAGATGGTGATGCTGGTGGTGCTGGCGTCCACGTAGTTGGGGGTGATGTCAAAGCCTGGTGAGGAGGAGGGAATGGAGATGAAATCCCAGTGGGAAAAGCCATTCCCGATCCCGACTCCCGGCACTCACCGATGAGCCCTGCGTAGGAGCCCAGGCACGCCTGGAAGTTGTCCCCAGGACAGTTGGTCAGGGACTGGAAGGTGGCCTGGCAGTTGGTGTGGAAATCGGCCAGCCGGGATCTGCAGAGGAGGAAAAGTGGGAAAACAATGGGATTTTAGCGCCAATTCCATCCCAGAGTGATTCCGCGGCCAGCGAAAAGTGCCCCATTCCCAACATCCGCACACAGTGGCTGTGGAATTCCAGGGCAATTCAGGCTCTCCAGCTGGGTTATCCAAGCGCTCCCAAGAGGAGACAGGATCCTGGGAATGGCCATGCTCATCCACGGCTCAGATCCCAATGAACAGCAAAAACACAAGAGGAATGTCCTTGGGAAGGGATGGAATTGGGGTGGTCTGAGGGGCTGCTCCGTGGTGGGGATGGGAGGATGGGGAAGGAGAAAGAGCTCGGGATGAATCAGGAATTCCAGGGAAAACCAGGATTCTGCAGTTCTGCCGTGGTGAGTGAGGCAAGGAGGAAACTTTCTTGCTCTCCTTCTTCCTGGAAATAAAATTCCCCCATCATCCTCAGGAAGGGATGGAATTGGGGAGGTCTGAGGGGCTGCTCCACGATATGGATGGGAGGATGGGGAAGGAGGAAGAGCTCAGGAAGAAGCAGGAATTTCAGGGAAAACCAGGATTCTGAAGCACTGCAATGATGCGTGAGGCGAGGAGAAAACTTTCTCCCCCTCCTTCTTCCTGGAAATAAAACTCCCCCACCAGGAGCGTTGTTTCCATGTTTATTTTCCTTCCTTGTGACTCAGCCCATGGAAAACTCCCCACAGGGCAGAGAGGCTCCATCCCACTCCCATTCCCGGGGCAGATCCTCAACTCCTGGAAGAGAGGAGGGAAAAAGGGAATTTTCCTTGCACAAAGCCCAGAAAAGCTTTTCCAGCATTTTTATTTTTTGGGGACGCTCCACCCTCCCTGCAGCCAAACCTCAGCACCAGGGTGGGAATGGCAGAAATCCAAAAACCTGCTCCTTCCCCCAGCTTCTCCGCGGGAGAGGAATAAAACTTTCCGACAGCATTTCCCTCTCTTCCCAAATCCGAGGCGAAGGGACGTCAATTCCCTGCAGGAAGCGCGGCGAGTTCAGCGCGGAGCGCCAGGAAAATTTGTCACCGCTGCTCCCCGGGGCTCCACTCCCGGCCTGGAGCATCCTCCGAGGCAAATGTTATTCCTTTCATAACCCATGAGGATGCAGCTGGGAAATCCTTCAGGAATATCCAAGCCAGATGTCACTCTTCCCATTGGACACGGCGACTTCGGAAGATGCTGGATGGGATTCGCTGCCAGGAATAAAAGCTCAGCCCCAGCCCGGCGGGTTTTGGCTTTCAAGGGCTCCAAAGGAATGAAAAAAGAAGGGAAAGGAGAAGGAGCCAAGTCCATTTTAGCGGGAACAAGGAGGGATCGGTGCCAAGTCGCTGCTGGCAGCTGGAGGAGGCAGGTGGGGATGGCTTGGAAAAGTTGGGAAGAGCTGGGCTGGCTCTGGATGAGGGATGGAGGAGGATTTTCCTAAGAGTTGCCTCTCCCCCCCCCCCAAAAAAAAAAAAAAAAACCCAAAGGAGTGGAAGAAAAGGGATTTTAAACATTAATTCTGGATAGACACTCAGATCTGCCATCCCAAACCCGCTCCAAGGATGGATTCCCAATTAGGGGCTTCCAAACTGCTCCTCTTGGATTCCTGAAGGAAAAATGCCAGGAAAGGCAGCCCCAGGATCCTGGGGTTGAACAGGCCCTGCTCCCAAATCCAGGCACTTCCCAAGCACCTGGATCCCTGGATCCCCTAAACATCCTGCATTTAAGGGGCTTTTTCATTCCATACCTTTAAATCCCAGTGCATAAATCCCAAATTCTGGGGGTTCTGTGCACCTGTACATTTATCCCAAGTGCTTGAATCCCAAATTTAAGGGACTCTGTGGGTTCTTACACAAACACCTGGTGCAGATATCCCAAATTTAGGGGATTTTTTTGGTACCTGTGCATTTATCCCAGGTGCATAAATTCCAAATCTAGGGGATTTTTATTTCTGTCCTCCCGCCCCCAGCACACATAATCCCAAATTTAGGGGACATTTTGTACCTCTACTTTTATCCCAGGTGCATAAATCCCAAATTTAGGGGATTTTTTTGGTACCTGTGCATTTATCCCAGGTGCATAAATCCCAAATTTAGGGGATTTTTATTCCTGTCCTCCCGCCCCCAGCGCACATAATCCCATATTTAGAGGATTTCAATCATCCCTACAGAGCCCACCTGCCTCCAGCTCCTCTCCCATTCCCTGTTTTTCTGCAGGAATCCAGCACCACCAGAACCCCACTGGCTTTGACATTAAAATTTACCAAACAGGGAGGTTTTAGGATGGGTTTGGGGGTTTTTTTTAGTGATTTTTTTAAAGCTCTTAATTGAGTGTTAAATACTCCCATCCCCCCCAGCCGCGGCGATAACTCAGCACACATCAAACCCAACAGCATCCTGCTCCTGAATATTTCATGGGAAAGACACCGGGATTCCTCCAGAAGTGGATTTTTTTTTTTTTTTTAACAGGCAATTTATGGGGACTGAGGGAATTTAAAATAAAAAAAAAAAAAAAAGCTGGGAAAAAAATCTGCTCCCCCTCTCCTGCCCAGCTGGGGATGTTCAGGAAGCTGCGACAACACGGAAAAAACTCGGCGAGACACGAAAATCCCGCTGGGCATCGCCCTCCCAACATTCCCATCCTGCTGGAGAGGGATTCCTTTGAAGCTGGGAGATGCTGAGATGAAAAAAAAAAAAAAAATTCCCCTCGAAACGCTCCCAGGTAAATTCAAAGAGTCCCTGGGAGGGGGAGCGGCTGAAGGAAAGAGGGAAGCTGGAATATAAAAGTCGGCTTTTGTGGATGACCCGCTGCCAAATCGAGCGAGGAGTTCACAGGGGAGGGGAAAGAAAGATCAATGGATGGATTTGTTTTATCCAGGAGAAGTTGTCTGGGGAGAGGAGTCACCTGTTCTGGGCCGAGCCGCGGGAGGCTGGAGGGAGAAAGGGAAATTTTTGCTGCAGTTCTGAGGCTCTCGGCCTGAATTCCAGAGGAATTTCCATGTGGAAAGGGGGTCAAGGCTTGGGAAGGGGCTGCCCGTGGGAGGTTTGGAGTCTCCGTGGCTGGAGGTGTCCAGGGAACACCTGGAGGTGTCCAGGGAACACCTGGAGGTGCCCAAGGAACCCCTTGGAGGTGTCCAGAGATGACCTGGAGGTATCCAGGGAATGCCTGGAGGTGTTCAAGGATGGCCTGGAGACGCTTAAGGAACACCTGGACAAGTCCACGAATGCCTGGAGGTGCACAAGGAACCCCTGGAGGTGTGCAGGGAATGTCTGGAGATGTCCAGGGAACCCCTGGAGGTATCCAAGGAACGCCTTGAGGTGCCCAAGGAACCCCTTGAGATACCCAAGGATGACCTGGAGGTGCCCAAGGAACCCCTGGAGGTGCCCAAGGATGACCTGGAGGTGCCCAAGGATGACCTGGAGGTATCCAAAGAACAGCTGGAGGTGGCCAAGGAACCCCTGGAGGTACTCAAGGAACCCCTCAAGGTGCCCAAGGAACCCTTGGAGGTGTCCAGGAAACCCCTCAAGGTGTCCAGGGAATGCCAGGAGGTGCCCAAGGATGAGCGGGAGATGCCCAGGGAACCCTTGGAGGTGCCCAAGGAACCCCAGGAGGTGCCCACAGAACACCAGGGGGTGCCACTCAGAGCTCTGGGCTGGGGACAAAGTGGGGACCAAAGGTTGGACTCTGCTCCTGGAGGACTCTTCCAGCCTCTGCAATCCCTTGCTCAGGGCTGTGGACACGGTGGGAAAACCCCAAACCCACAACAAACCCGGGGAGAAACTCCCAAAGCAGAGGAAACCCAGCAAGAGGCAAAACAATTAGCGCAGAACCTCAAAGCCGGCAGTTCCTAATTAACAATTTCGTTCTCCACGCCTGTTTCGGGCCGCCAAATTTCGATCCGGCGCTGAGATCGGTGACTCCAAGGCCTTTTTTGGGTGGATTTTCTTTCATCCCCGAGCCCTGAAGCTCCCCGGGAAGGGGAGGACGGAGCGCGGGCGCCGTTTGATTTTAATTGCGGGCCTGTTCTGTCCCATTGAGCCGCTAACTGAGCCCAACAGGAGATTGTGTTTACACAAGCAAAGCCCGGCTCAAGACAGACTCGCTGTCACGTTAAGTCAATACTTGGGAAGCCTCTCGAGTTAATTATTCAGCGGGAATTGACTGATTCTCGTGGTGAGAGCCCCGGCGAGCCCGCAGGGAGCCGAGCCCTCCCCCAGCCTCTTCCTCCTCATGCGGGGGAACCCCCCCAGTGCTGCCCCTCCGCTTCGAAATCCGCCAGATTTGGGCGTTTTCACTGATTTTCACAGATTTCTCCGAGCTCTCCCAGTTCCTGTTAAATCCAGGGGAAATCTTTGCCTGTTCCTCCTTCTTTCCCTGCTCCTTCCTCCCTTGCTCCTTCTTTTCTTCTTCCCCAGCCTCCTCCTCATGTGAGAGACCCCCTGGCGCTGCACCTTGGTGTTCCAAATCCACCAGATTTGGGGATTTTCGCTGATTTTCACAGATTTCTCCAAGCTCTCCCAGCTTGGAGAAATCTGTGAAATCCAGGAGAAATTTTGTAAAATCCAGAATTCTGTTAAATCCAGGAGAAATTTTTCTCTTCTCCTCTTCTTCCCCAGCTGCCTCCACAAGTGAGGGACCCCCCCCCCCCCCACAAGTGTTGCCCCTTGGCTTTCCAAATCCACCAGATTTGGGGATTTTCACCGATTTCTCAGGTTTGGAGGCTCCTCCACTCCCCTCCAAACCTGAGCTCTCCCAGCTCCCATTAAATCCTGGAGCAATTTTTCCCTGTTCCATCTTCTTTCCCTGCTCCTCCTCCTCCTCTTCTTCTCCAGCCACCTCCTCACATAAGGGACCCCCTTGCTGCTGCCCCTCCACTTCAAAACCCACCAGATTTGGGGGTTTTCACACATTTCCCAATCTTTGGAGGCCCCTCCACGTCCTGTCCCTCAGCACCCGAGCTCTCCCAGCTCCCATTAAATCCCGGAGCAATTTTTTTCCCCTGCTCCTTCTTCTTCCCAGACAGGCTCTCATTACAGGGAGTAATGAGGAGCTGAGCTGCTGTTTATCAAGGGAACATCCATTACGGGCGGCGTTCGTCTGCGCCCGGAGCCGCCGCCGCGTTCCCTTCCCATGTTTGGTGCTCCATCAATCCCCAGCCAGCCTGGATCCCCTCTCCCTCCTTCCCCGGCCCAAACCTGGCCAAAATGCTTGGTGCACAAATGTCCCAAGAGGGGGAGCATCCCTGTGCACCTTGGGTTTAAATACACCAAAAAAAAGTGGGGGTAAAAAACAAAAAAATCTGAGAAATGACTCAACATGCCCAGTTTGGAGGCTTCAACCCGGCCAAAATCCTCTTCACAAACATATCCTGTGAGAGGGAGCATCCCTGACCTTCCCTGGATTTGAACACACCAAAAACAGAGATAAAAATCTGGGAGATGACCCAACATCCCCACTCTGGATGCTGAGGAGCTCCAGCCCAACCTTGGCCAAATTCTCTTCACACCAATATCCCAAGAGGGGGAACATCCCTGACCCCCCTGGATTTAAACACAACAAAAACAGGGATAAAAAAAAATCTGGGAAATGATGCAACATCCCCACTTCGGATGCTCCAAACCCAATCAAAATCTTTGACAAACAAACATCCTGTAAGAGGGAGCATCCCTGACCCCCTCAGCTTTAAACACACCAAAAACAGAGAGAAAAATCCTGGAAATGACCCAACATCCCCACTTTGGATGTTCCAACCCCAGCCAAAATCCTCTTCACACAAATATCCTGTGAGAGGGAGCATCCCTGACCTTCCCTGGATTTAAACACACCAAAAACAGAGATAAAAATCTGGGAAATGACCCAACATCCCCACTCTGGATGCTGAGGAGCTCCAGCCCAACCTTGGCCAAATTCTCTTTGCACAAATGTCCTGGGAGGGGGAGCATCCCCGACCCCCTTTGGATTTAAAGACACCGAAAACAGAGATAAAAATCAGGGAAATGACCCAACATCCCCACTTTGGATGCTCCAAACCCAATCAAAACGCTTGACAAACATCCCATAAGAGGGAGCATTCCTCACCCCACTGGATTTAAACACACCAAAAACAGAGATAAAAATCTGGGAAATGACCCAACATCCCCACTTTGGATGCTCCAACCCCAGCCAAAATCCTCTTCACACAAATATCCTATAAGAGAGAGCATCCCTCACCCCCTTGGATTTAAATACACCAAAAACTGGAATAAAGAAATCCTGGAGATGACCCAACATCCCCACTTTGGATGCTGAGGAGCTCCAGCCCAACCTTGGCCAAATTCTCTTCACACCAATGTCCCAAGAGGGGGAACATCCCCACATCCCCCCTGGATTTAAACACACCAAAAACTTAAAATTAAAAACAGGGAAATGATGCAACATCCCCACTTTGGATGCTGCAACCCCAATCAAAATCCTTGACACACAAATATCCTGTGAGAGGGAGCATCCCTCACCCCCCCGGATTTAAACACAACAAAAAGTGGGATAAAAGAATCAGTGAAATGACCCAACATCCCCGCTTTGGATGCTCCATCCCCAGCCAAAATCCTCTTCACACAAATGTCCTGTAAGAGGGAGCATCCCTGATACCCCTTGGCTCAAACACACCAAAAACTGGAATAAAAAATACAGGAAATGACCCAATATCCCCACCTTGGCCAAAATCCTTTGCACACAACTATCCCGAGAGGGGCAGCACCCCTGACCCCCTCGGATTTAAACACACCAAAAAATGGGACAAGAAAAAAAAAATCAGTGAAATTACCCACCCCAGCCAAAATCCTCTTCACACAAATATCCTGTGAGAGGGAGCATCCCTCGACCCCTTGGATTTGAACACACAAAAAAACTGGGATAAAAATCCTGGAAATGACCCAACATCCCCACTTTGGATGCTGAGGAACTCCAGCCCAACCTTGGCCAAATTCTCTTCACACAAATGTCCCAAGAGGGGGAACATCCCCACATCCCCCCTGGATTTAAACACAACAAAAACTTAAAATTAAAAACAGGGAAATGATGCAACATCCCCACTTTGGATGTTCCAGCCCCAGCCAAAATCCTCTTCACACAAATATCCTGTAAGAGGGAGCATCCCTCACCCCTTGGATTTGAACACACCAAAAACTGGGATAAAAATCCTGGAAATGACCCAACATCCCCAGTTTGGATGCTGAGCAGCTCCAGCCAGTGGAGGCTGGGAATTTCTCCGGCACCGGCACCACTGGAGCGTGTAAGAGCAGATTATTTGTGCTCCCGACTTGCTGATGCAAGATGAAAAATCCAGCGAGCTGCAGCTGCTGAAATCAGCTCTTTTCTCCCCTTCCCTTCCCTTTCCCCTTCGCTGAGGTTTGTGCTTCGCCAAAGGTTTTTGTATTCCGGGAGCTAAAACCTGTCCCTTGCAATCAGCCACAAAAACTCCGGGACTTTGTCAGCTCCTGTGAGCTGGGAAAGATGGGGGGAAAGGTGATGGGGGGAAAGGTGATGGGGAAAAGGTGATGGGGAAAAGGTGATGGGGAAAAGGTGATGGGGAGAAAGGTGATGGGGAGAAAGGTGATGGGGAGAAAGGTGATGGGGAGAAAGGTGATGGGGAGAAAGGTGATGGGGAGAAAGGTGATGGGGAAAAGGCGATGGGGGAAAAGGCGATGGGGGAAAAGGCGATGGGGGAAAAGGCGATGGGGGAAAAGGCGATGGGGGAAAAGGTGGGTGAAAAATGGGGGGAAAGGTGATGGGGGGAAAATGGGGGAAAAGATGATGGGGAAAAGATGATGGGGAAAAGATGATGGGGAAAAGATGATGGGGAAAAGATGATGGGGAAAAGATGATGGGGGAAAGGAGGGCGAAAAATGGGGGGAAAGATGGGGGAAAGAGGATGGGGGAAAATAGTGATGGGGGAAAGCTTCCCAAGCTGGGAAAAGCTGGGAAAAGCATCCCGAGCTGCACAAATCCCAGCTCGGTTGTTCACAGAGTCCTGGGGCAGCTCCCTTGGGATTTGAGGCCGAGTCAAGGCCACTGGAATAGATTTATATGGAGGAAACGAACTGGGATTTCAGCCCAGGACAAACCCGATGCTGCGCTCCAAAGATCCTGTCCCCTCGCCCAGATCTGAGTCCCTGAGGGGACACAAGGAGGGACATCCCGGACCCTCCGTGCCTTCACAAGGACAACAGGGAAGAGTTAAACCCCTCCTGCATCCAGAACATTCCACATGCAGAGCCATTCCCAGCAGGATGGAGCAGCTGGTGGCTTCCCTGTGACCTCTGTGACCGAGGGGACAGGGCTGGTGTCCAACGCCAGCAGCCCCACACAGCTGGAGAACAGCAAAGAGAGGCAGGAAAAGCTCTGGAAGGGCTGTTTTCCATGCTGGAATATTCATTTTCCCTCTCCTCCAATTATTCTGCTCTTTTTCGGTGTGGAATTCTTGCCTGACAGGAGCAGCAGCCCCTGGATCAATCTCCATGCAGGAAAAATCCCTCCGGAAAATCCTATCCCGCCAGAAAGGGTTTTCCCTCATTAGGCTTTCAGCCAGGAGGGTCAATTAATTACCCTGGCAGGTTAATTGCTCCGGCAGGAGAATTATCTCATCTCCTGTCACCTCCAGCTCTGGGAGCACTCGGGATCTGCTCTGGCTCCAGAGACTCACCAGGCCCCTGTCGGATCGGGATGAGCATCAGGCTGGGATGTCGGATCGAGAAACTCATGGAAAATGGGAAATCCCATGGCCCTGCCTTGTCCTCCAGGATCAGGAGCAGTTTGGCTGGATAAACTCATGGAAAATGGGAAACCCCATGGAACTGCCTTATCCTCTGGGATCAGAAGACATGGGGGAGTTTTGGATGGATAAACTCATGGAAAATGGGAAATCCCATGGAACTGCCTTATCCTCTGGGATCAGAAGACATGGGGGAGTTTTGGATGGATAAACTTATGGACAATTGGAAACCCCCTGGCCCTGCCTTGTCCTCCAGGATCAGGAGTTGTTTTGGCTGGATAAACTCTTGGATAATTGGAAACCCCATGGCCCTGCCTTGTCCTCCAGGATCAGGAGGAGTTTGGCTGGATAAACTCATGGAAAATGGGAAATCCCATGGCCCTGCCTTGTCCTCTGTGATCAGGGGACATGGAGGAGTTTTGGATGGATTAATCCCTGGATAATGGGAAATCCCATGGCCCTGCCTTGTCCTTCAGGATCAGGAGGAGTTTTGGGTGGGTGAACTCGTGGAAAATTGGAAATCCCATGGCCCCACCTTGTCCTCCAGGATGGGGAGGAGTTTTGGATGGATAAATTCCTGGATGATTGGAAATCCCATGGCACAGCCCAGCCCTGCCTTGTCCTCCAGGATCGGGAGGAGCTTGGCTGGATAAACTCATGGAAAATGGGAAATCCCATGGCCCTGCCTTGCTCCCCAGGGTGAGGGGACACAGGGGTTTCGTGTCCCATTCCCAGGTGGAGATGCCGGAGGGGAGTGGATGGGATGGGATTTTCTCCTGAAAACCCAGATCCAAGGAATGCATCCCTGCCCCATCCCAAGGAAAAAAATCCCCGAGGTTCCAGCAAAACTCTACAGCAAAACCAACACAAATAAACCCCAGATTTGGGCATTTTCCAGAGCAAGAGCCCCCGTCCCGGCTCTCCCACGTTTCTCCCAAAAAACCTTGGAGCAAACAAACCCTCCCAGCGGCTCCTGCCCCTTTCCCCCTTTCCCTCCTGGTGTGGGGATTTCATTCCATGCAGGAATTAAAGCTCTGCAGCCCCCCCAGCTCTCCCAGCCCCGTTATCCCTCTCGGAGCGCGGATCCATCGGCAGCATCCGCCTCGGAGCGCGCTGATGGAGAGGAGCTGCCATTCCCGGGTATCTTTTATTCATGGCCACCGGCTCCTTGGATTACTTTTTGATAAAAAGCCACATTCCCACATTTCAAACATCTCCGCTCGCAGCCTGGGGAAGGCCCGGAGCTCGCATTTATTTCCCTGCTGAGCGCTGGGAAGCTCCATCACCTTGACGGGAGAAGATCCCGCTCCTGGCGGGAGCCATCGGGAAGCGGATCCGGCTCCCGAGGGGGACAGGAGGGGTCGTGCCTGATGACAAACGGGTGACAGAAGGAGCAGGAGCCTCGGTGCCCAGCTCTGCGCTGCCAAGGGGGAAACAGCGGGAATTCGACAGCCGGGGAAGGTTTTGGGGGATACAGTTCCATCCCTGGGGTCTGTCCCCTGAGTGTCCCCAGGGCATTGTCCCAGTGCTACTTCCAGAGCCAGACAGGGGGGAAAACAGAGCCTGGGAGGTGACACTGATACTGGGGGTGACACCGATGCCAGGGGGTGACACTGATGCCGGGGGGTGACACTGATGTTGGGGAGTGGCACCAATGTGACATTGATGCTGGGAGGGTGCCAGGAGAAACCCCCAGAGTGCCCAGGTGGCACCAGTGGCAGCGGGTGACACTGAAGCCAGGGACAGACACCGATGCCAGGAGGGGGACACTGATGGCAAGAGGGTGACACCAATGCCAGGGCAGTGACACCAATACTGGGGGGTGGCACTGATGCCAGGACCATGCCAGGAGAAGCCCCCAGAGTGCCCAGCTGACACCAGTGCCAGGGGGTGACACTGATGCCGAAGGGGTGACGCTGATTTTGGGAGGTGGCACCGATACAGGGGGGTGGCACTGATACTGGGGCGAGTGACACCAAGGCTGGGGGTGTGGCACCAGTGCCAAGGGGGGGTGACACCAACACCTGGGCCGTGGGAGAAGGCCACAGAATGCCTGGGTGACACCAATTCCAGGGAGGTGACACCGATGGCCGGGAAGGTGCCACCAGTGCTAGGGAGGTGACACTGATGGCCAGGTGGTGACACCAATGCCAGGAGGGTGACACTGATGACTGGAAAGATGACACCAGTGCTAGAAAGGTGACACCGATGCCAGGGAGGTGACACTGATGACCAAACGGTGACACCGATGCCAGGGAGGTGACACAGATGGCCGGGGGCTGACACTGGTGGCTGGAAAGGTGACACCGATGCCAGGAGGGTGACACTGATGGCCAGGGGGTGACACCAATGCCAGGAGGGTGACACCGATGGCTGGGTAGTGACACTAATGCCAGGAGAGTGACACTGATGGCTGGGGGCTGACACTGATGACCAGGAAGGTGACACCAATGCTAGGGAGGTGACACCAATGCCAGGGGGTGACACTGATGACTGGGGGCTGACACCAGTGCCAGGGAGTGACACTGATGGCTGGGCGGTGACACCAACCCCAGGGAGGTGACACAGATGACCAGGCAATGACACCAACGCCAAGGACGTGACACTGATGGCTGGGCGGTGACACCAACCCCAGGGAGGTGACACAGATGACCAGGCAATGACACCAACGCCAAGGACGTGACACTGATGGCTGGGCGGTGACACCAACCCCAGGGAGGTGACACCACACCCGCCCCACGCCCCAAGACCCCCGTGGCGCGCCCTTTACCTGCACAGGTGATCCGCCCGGCAGGCGCCGCGCAGGTCCAGGCAGTTGGGCTTCTCCTTGTCCTCGTAGGAGCAGGAGGGGACGATGGTCTGGCGGCGGCGCTCGGCGCACGCCGGGTCCTTGCAGGAGCAGAAGAGCAGGCGGAAGGTGAACTCGCCGGGCACGCGGTCGAAGAACTGGCGCAGGGCCTTGTGGCACTTGCGGCGGTTGCAGGGCTCGGTGGCCGAGAGCTCCCGGCTGCAGGTGGAGATGTAGCCCGAGCGCAGGCGCTTGCAGTTGTCGTTGAGGTTGCAGGCCTTGGCCGCGTCCAGGCAGTGGTTGCTCTTGGAGGTGGTGGCCGGGTCCATTCCTGCCCAGGGAAGAGGATATTTGGGGTCAGGGAGGTGGGGAGGGACGGATGGATGGATGGATGGATGGATGGATGGATGGATGGATGGATGGATGGATGGATGGATGGATGGATGGTGTAAAGTTGGGGAGGTGGAGTGTGGGAAGGTGGGATTGAGGAGAGGGAATTGGCCTTGACCCCAGGAGATGCCCTCAAGGCTGGGGAGATGCCCTCAAAAACAGCGTTAAACTGGGACTGGGAGATGCCCTCAAACCTGGGATGGGAAGAAGCCCTGAAATCTGTGAATAAGCCCTCAAACCTGAGATGGGAAATATCCTTGAGCCTGGGATGAGGAGAATTTCTCAAAACTGAGGAGATGTCCTCAAATCTGGGATGAAGAAATGCTGTTGACCTGGGATGGGGAGGAACCTTCAAAGCTGGAGAGATGTCTTCAAAACCTGGGGCAGGGAAAAGCCCTCAGACCCAGGGAGATGGCCTCAAAACCCGAGGAGATGCCCTCAGAACCCAGGGAGACGCCCTCAAACCTGGGATGAAGAGATACCATTGACCTGGGATGGGGAGGAACCTTCAAAGCTGGAGAGATGTCCTCAAAACTGGGGCAGGGAAAAGCCCTCAAACTCTGAAGAGACGCTCTCAAACCCTGAAGAGATGCCCTCAAAACCCGGGGAGATGCCCTCAAAACTGCAGAGGTGCCCTCAAACCCCGGGAGATGCCCTCAAAACCCAGGAAGATGCCCTCAAACCCAGGGTGAAGAAATACCATTGACCTGGGATGGGGAGGAAGCTTCAAAGCTGAAGAGATGTCCTCAAAACTGGGGCAGGGAAAAGCCCTCAAACCCAGGGAGATGCCCTCAAACCCCGGGAGATGCCCTCAAACCCCGGGAGATGCCCTCAAACCCCGGGAGATGCCCTCAAACCATGAGGAGATGCCCTCAAAAGCAGGATGGGGAAAGTCCCTCAACCTGGGGAAGGTGTGACAGGCGTCGTGTCACCTCCGTGGCATCGGTGTCACCTCCCAGCATCTCCACCCCATCCCATCCCTGGGCTGACCCCATCCCATTCCAGGCACAATCTGGGGGATCAACACCCCCCGAACCGGGGCCCTCTGGGCAGAATCCAGGCCGGGAATTTGCAACGTTTCTGTCCTATCGTCAATTCTTCAAAGAATGGTTATTAATTATTAATTAATTTAATGATTATTCAACTCCAAAAGTGGAATAATCAACCCAACTCCAGTGTGGCTCCCACAGCCCCTCCTGGGGCTCCCCAAAAGTGGGACAGCTCCAGACAGGGAGGAAAGGGACAAGAGGATCAATCCCGTATCTAATCTGGGAATCCCATCCCACATCCATCCTGGGAATCCCATCATGGGAATGCCACCCTGAATCCGTCCTGGGAATCCCATCCCGTGTCCATCCCGGGAATCCCATCCAAAATCCATCCTGGGAATGGCACCCTGAATCCATCCTGGGAATGGCACCCTGAATCCATCCTGGGAATCCCATCCTGGGAATCCCATCCTGCATCCATCCTGGGAATGCCACTCTGAATCCATCCTGGGAATCCCATCCCAGGAATCCCCTCCCATATCCATCCCAGGAATCCCATCCTGGGAATCTCAACCTGCACCCATCCTAGGAATCCGATCCCAAATCCATCCTGAGAGTCCCATCCTAGGAGTCCCATCCCGCCTCCATCCTGGGAATCCCATGCCAGAAATCCCATCCTGGCA
Organism: Molothrus ater; assembly: GCF_012460135.2. Taxonomy (NCBI): domain Eukaryota; kingdom Metazoa; phylum Chordata; class Aves; order Passeriformes; family Icteridae; genus Molothrus; species Molothrus ater. Next base: position 2,019,274 of record NC_050505.2, on the reverse strand, counting down.
ATCCCATCCCACATCCTTCCTAGGAATCCCATCCTGAATCCATCCTGAGAGTTCCACCCCAGGAATCCCATCCTGCAAATCCCATCCCACAAATCCCTCAGGAGAGGACGGATGAGGCCAAGCCCCAGCTTGGGAACAAATGCTGAATTTTCCTTTTTTTTTTTTTTTTTGCTGGGAATGATGGATCACCCTCCACAGCCCAGGTGCTGCTTCTGAATTCTCCTCATCCCTCATTCCCTTCCCTCCACATCCCAGCCAAATCCATCGATTCTCCTCCATCGCCTCCCAGCTTCTGCTGGCACCAAGGAAAGCTCCTAATTGGCCTAATTGGAGGGTGCTGCTAATTAACAGGACAGGGGATGGACACATCAAGGGGGAAAACAGGATTGGAGAGGTGGGGCAAAGGAGGATTTAGGTGGGGAAAAGGTGGATTTATTTGGGGAAAAGGTGGATTTAGGTGGGGAAAAAGGGATTGAAGAGGTGGGGAAAAGGTGGATTTAGGTGGGAAAAGGTGGATTTAGGTGGGAAAACAGGATTGAAGAGGTGGGGAAAAGGGGATTGAAGAGGTGGGGGAAAAGGGGATTGAAGAGGTGGGGGAAAAGGGGATTAAGGTGGGGAAAATGGGATTGAAGAGGTGGGGAAAAAACGGGGGATTGAAAATGTGGGAAAAAGAGGATTTAGGTGGGAAAAAGGGGATTGGAGAGGTGAGGGAAAGGAAGATTTATGTGGGAAAAGGGGGATTGAAGAGGTGGGAAAAGGGGGATTGAAGCAGTGAGGAAAAGGGGATTGAAGACGTGGGGAAAAGGAGGATTTAAAAGACGGGGGACAGCAGGGTCTCTTCACTCCCCTGGTTTTGGGGCATGCATGGAGCCCTCCCTGCAGCCCAGCCCCGAGCCCTGGAGGGGCGAGCAGCGGATTCCCGGCACGAAGCCGGGCGTCGGGGATCCGTGGGAAGCGGCAGCCGATTGTCTCCTCCTCGGGAGCTTCGCTCCTGCCCTGCCCGAGACCTGCGGGGACCCGGCTGCATCTTAATGGAGCCGCGGCTTTGGAAGCGCCGCGCTCCTGTGGGGGAGCTCATTAATAAAGCACGAGCATGAAAATTTCATGAGCGGAGACGGAAGCGGGGCCCGAGGAGCTGGGGACGGGGGCTGGGGCCACCAGCTGTCCCCTCTGCGCGTCCCCACGGCCGCTGGGGACAGGGGACGAGGATGAGGAGGAGGAGGAAGATGGGGCAGCGCTGCCGGGGGTGGGGGGGGTTTGGGTGTGGAGAATTCCCAGCTGGAGCCTCTCCCGTCTTCCACGGGCTGTGATTTCCTCGGGATCCAGCAGGGATGAGCGTCCCGGGCTTCCCTGCCCAGAGCGGGGGTCCCGCAGCGCGGGGATGGGGCTCCGCGGGCGCTGCGCGCTCTTTACGCGCGGGTTACGCGCAGGTTACGCGCGGCTTGCACAGCTCCCGCAGCCATCCCTCCGCTCCCAATTATCCCTGCGGGCAATTAACAGCTCCTGCTCCAGGAACGGCTCCAAGAACGCGCTCGCTTCAGCGCTCGCCGATGGCCCCGGAGGTCCCGGGGAGGGGACAGGGAAGGGGTGGCAGCAGCAGCGAGGCCGCCCCGGCGCTCACAGCCCCGTTCCCCACCTTCCCCCACTCCCAAAATCTCCCCTCGCGGCTTTTCCTGCGCCTCCCGGATAATTCGGCGTCTAATCCCCGCTCCAGACTCGCTGCTTTTCAGATTTCCGGCTCTGGGTTCTTTTACTGTGACAGAATCCCCTAAAAACACCTAAAAAACCCTAAAAGCATGTTCTCAGCTTGGGTTCTTTTGTTCTTACAAAATCTCCTAAAAACCTAAATAAAAACCCCTAAAAACCTGTTCTCAACTCGGGGTTCTTTTATTGTGTCAAAATCCCCTAAACAAAACCTAAAAAACCCTAAAATTTCTCACCTCTGGATTCTTTTATTGTTACAGATTTTGCAGCTCCCAAGGTTTTTCTGACACCAACGTAATCCCAAAAAGGCCGGCCCGGGGAGTGGCAGCGTCACCCCAAAAACCTCGGGGGTGCTCCAAGGGGTTCCAGGGGGTACAGGGATGTCCTGAGGGATACAGGGATGCTCCAAAGGGACCCAGGGATGTTCCAAGGGGCTCAGAGATGCTCCAAAGGGCTTCCAAGGGACACAGGGATGCTCCAAGGGGTTCCAAAGGGCCCAGCGGTGCTCCAAGGGATACAGGAATGTTCTGAGGGATACAGGGATGCTCCAAAGGGACCCAGGGATGCTCCAAAGGGTCACAGGGATGCTCCAAAGGGTCACAGGGATGCTCCAAAGGGGTTCCAGGGGACATAGGGATGTTCTAAGGGATACAAGGACGCTCCAAGGGGTTTCAGGGGATACAGGGATGTCCTAAGGGATACAAGGATGGTCCAAAGTGACCCAGGGATGTTCCAAGGGGTTCCAAGGGACAAAGGGGTGCTCCAAGGGACGCAGGAATGTTCCAAGAGATACAGAGATGCTCCAAAGGGACCCGGGGATGCTCCAAAGGGTTCCAGGGGGTACAGGGATGTTCTAAGGGACACAGGGATGGTCCAAAAGGACACAGGGATGGCCTAAAGGGGTCAGAGATGCTCCAAGAGACCCAGGGATGCTCCAAGGGTTTCCAAGGGACACAGGGATGCTCCAAGGGGTTTCAGGGGATACAGGGATGTTCCAAGGGGTTCCAAGGGACAAAGGGGTGCTCCAAGGGACACAGGAATGTTCTAAGGGACACAGGGATGCTCCAAAGGGACCCAGGGATGCTCCAAGGGTCTCAGCATCCCTCTCCCATCCTGAGGGTCCCAAATCCTGCGGAACACCAAGAATTCCATGGGGAATTCCATGGGAGGAGCTGCACCCCCATGGGGCCAGGGCTGGCTTTGTGCCTCCCCCAGTGCTGGGGACGGCACAGATTCAGGGAATCCCGGGAATTCCACATTTTCCAGCCATTTTATAGAAACCCAAACTGGAACGAACTCTTGGGGAGACCCTGCAATAAACAAACACCAGGATCTGGTTTGGGATGACCCTAGAATGAATAAACACCAGGATTTGTTTTGGGAAGACCCTCCAATAAATAAATACTGGAAGCAAAGAGCTAAAACCCTAAATCCCAGCCTGGGATGATCTGAAACAGAAAGAACCCACCCCAAAAATGCATCAGAGTGATGCACAGGACCCCAAATTTGGGGGGAAGAGAAGGGGAGGAGAGGCTGGAGGAGCAAAAGAGGATGGAGGGAGGGAGGTGAGGGCTGGAGGATTTCCCTGGCTGGGAGCAGCTCTGTGCTCAAGGCAGGAGATAAAACACGGAGCTTTTATTACCTGAGAAAATTGAAGCGAGTCTGAATATATCAGAGAGACGAGAGGTGACCGGCTCGTACGGGGAGGCTTCATAAAACTCCTCTCCTTTGGCAGGGGGGAAAAAAGGGAGAGAAAAAAAGCAAATTAAAGCTTGTGGTGAATAATCTCAGCCAGTTCCAGAAACAGACAGCCCCCTGGTTTGGGGAGGGAAAAGCAAAAAAGGGTTCCAGGCACTGGGATTAAAGGGAAAAGGGGGTTTGGGAGAGGTTCTGGGAATTTTGGATGTGGTGGTGGCCAATCCCAAAGGATTCCAGGGGCGGGGGGAATTGGGGTTGGGATATTCCAGGGACTGAGTTCAAGGCTGGAAGTTTTGGGGTCCCCACTCAACTCTGGGTTCTTTTGTTGTTACAAATTCCCCTAAAAATGCCTACAAACCCCTCAAAACCTAAAAAACCCTAAAAACCTGTTCTCAGTTCTGGGTTCTTGCTACAAAATTCCCTTAAAATACCTAAAAACCTAAAAAACGTGTTCTCAACTCTGGGTTCTTCTATTGTGACAAAATACCCTAAAAACACCTAAAAAACCCGTTCTTAACTCTGGATTCTTTTATTGCGACAAAATCCCCTAAAAACGGAATTCAGGAATCCCCTGTGTGGAAATCCCAGCGGGGAGCAAAGCAGGAGGGTTTGCTCCGAGCCCGGTGACATTCCCGGGAAATTTGGGAGGGAAGTCCCAAAATCTGGGAGGGAAAGACCCCACTGGGATGCTGGGCTGGGTTCTCCCTGTCCCGAGTGCGATGGGATTTGGGGACAACACCCCAAGGGCAGCTCCTGGTCCTGACCAGGAATGGGAACAGGTTCCAAATCCCACTCCTCAGCGACATTCCCAGGAAATCTGGGGGGGAAAGGAGAGAATTTGGGAGGGAACTGGGATGTCCCTGCTCCCCATGGGCTCCCACCGCTGCTCTCAGGGTGATGGGATTTGGGGACAACACCCCAGGGGCAGCTCCTGATCCTCCCCAGGAATGGGAACAGGATCCAAATCCTGCTCCTTGGCCCCATTCCCAGGCGATTTTGGAGGGAAATTTGGGAGTGAAATGGGATCTCCCTGCTCCCCGTGGGCTCCCAGCGCTGCTCTGGGGACTGATGGGATTTGGGGACAACCGATTTGGGATTTGGGCTCCTCCTGATCCTCCCCAGGAACGGGATCAGGATCCACACCCTGCTCCAGGCTATTCCCGGCAAACTGGGGAGGAAAAGGCCCTGCTGGGATGTCCCTGCTCCCCGCGGGCTCCCAGCGCTGCTCTGCTGCTCTCGGGGCCATGGCACTGGGGGGACAACGCCCCTGCCCAGGACCGGGAACGGGATCCAAACCCCGCTCCCGGCCGTTCCCTCTCCCCTCCCCGCCTCTCCCGCTCGAGCCCAGCGCGTTCGGGCGGCCCCGCGAGCTCCATCGCTGCCATCAATAATTAAACACCCGCTTGACTCCCGCTGCTCGCCGGGGAAATTACCGAGCATTAACGGGGCGCTGGGCCTGCCTGCAGCCGCAATTAACCCCCGGGAAGGAGGCTGGAGCCTCCCTAATGGCAGGGAGAGCTCGGGGGGGAGGAGGGGAACCCCAAAATCTCCGCTAAAAGGCACAAATTTGCGTTTGAGCGCCACAAAGGATCGCCACAAAGCTTCCCCCCCGCCTCCCTAAACCTCGGTTTAATCGCTGCTCTTCCCTCCTCCTCCTCCTCCTCCAGGTGCAGTTGCCATCCCAATTCCCTCATTCACTCCCAAAAAAAACCCTGGGAAGCTGCTCAATGAGGGCAGTTAATGAGAGGGAAAAACAATCAGGGCCTAATTCCTGCTCTGGGCCGGGGTTTGGGGCTCTGATTCCTGCACTGACCCAGATTTGGGGGGAATTTCACCCAGGGGGGGCCTGGGCTCAGGTACGGCTCCCCCGCATCCTCTGGAAGAGTTTTCCCAACCTCTGGAACAGATTTTCCCACCCTCTGGATGAGTTTTTCCAGTTTTCCCAACCTCTGGAACAGATTTTCCCACCCTCTGGAACAGATTTTCCCAGTTTTCCCACCCTCTGGAAGAGTTTTCCCACCCTCTGGAAGAGTTTTCCCACCCTCTGGAAGAGTTTTCCCACATCCTCAGGCACAACTCCTCCATCCTCAGCTCCAGCTTCCCCACCCTCAGCCACACCTTTCCCACAGGATTCCAGAATTCCTGGCCTGATCTGGGCTGGAAAAGGCCTTAAAAATCTCATCCCAAGCCCCGCCTGCCACGGGCAGGGAGCTCTGCCAGCAGCCCAGGGGATTTTGGCACGAGCACAGGTGGGTCTGGGGGCTCGGTGCTGGGGCTGCGGTGTCCATCTGGATTCCCTGGAGTCTTAATCTGAATTCCTTGGGATTTTCACCTGAATTTCCTGCGGCGCCCATTTTTCCCCCCTGGGCTCCACGTCTGTTCTATCTAGAGATAGCAAACCCCTCCCCATCCCCATCACCCCAAGATGCTCCTTTGGGGCCTCCTCCACCCCAAAACTCTCCTTTGGGATCTCCCCATCACCCCCAGGGCGTTCCTTTAGGGTCTCCCACACCCCAAAATGCTCTTTTGGGGTCTCCCCATCCCCACCACCCTGGGTGCTCCTTTGGGGTCTCCCCAGGCCTGTCCTTTGGGATCTCCCCATCCCTGTCACCCAAGGGTGCTCCTTTAGGGTCTCCCCATCATCCCACACTGATCCATTGGGGTCTCCCCACTCCCCCCACCCCATAACGCTCCTTTGGGCTCTCCTCCACCCCAAAACGCTCCTTTAGGGTCTCCCTATCACACCAGGGTGCTCCTTTAGGGTCTCCTCCACCCCAAAATGCTCCTTTAGGGTCTCCCCATCCTCATCATCCCAAGCTGATCCATTGGGGTCTCCCCATCCCCATCACCTCAAAACTCTCCTTTGGGGTCTCCCCATCAGCCCACGCTGATCCATTGAGGTCTCCCTCACCCCAAAACACTTCTTTGGGATCTCCCCATCACCCCAAAACGCTCCTTTGGGGTCTCCCCATCACTGCCAGGGTGCTCCTTTGGGATCTCCCCATCCCCATCACCCCAAAACACTCCTTTGGGATCTCTCCATCACCCCAAACCGCTCCTTTGTGTTCTCCCACACCCCAAAACATTCCTTTGAGGTCTCCCCATCCCCATCACCCCACGCTGATCCATTGAGGTCTCCCCCACCCCAAAACACTTCTTTGGGATCTCCCCACCCCAAAACGCTCCTTTGGGATCTCCACATCACCCCCAGGGTGTTCCTTTAGGGTCTCCCACACCCCAAAATGCTCCTTTGGGATCTCCCCATCACCCCCAGGGCACTCCTTCGGGTTCTCCCCCACCCCAAAACTCTCCTTTGGGGTCTCCCCATCCCCGTCACCCCACGCTGATCCATCGGGCTCTCCCCATTTCCCCCCTCACCCCAAACCCCTCCTTCATCCCCCCCGTACCTTCTGCCAGCCCCAGGTGGATGCTCCAGTAGATCTGCAGGCACTGCAGCTCCTTCTTCATGCCCCTCTTGCAGCGGCAGCGCTCCAGGGGGCTCTCCTGCAGCACGCCCAGGGCCAGCTGGCACTCGCGGTTGGCCAGCAGCGTGTTCCTGTCGCGCCCGGCCAGGCACTGCCGCAGGGTGCGGTACCGGGAGCTGCAGCCCGCGTCCGCCACGCACAGCTCCGTGGCTCGAACGCAGTCCACGGGCACCACCGGGGGCGGCCCGGCCAGCGAGCGCAGCATCTCGTCTGGGACGGGGAGGGAGCGAGAGGAGGGCACGGTTAGGGAGGAAGGTGAGCGTTGACATGAAGGAGCGCCCCAGACAGGGTAGATGGGGAAAACTTCAATTTTCCTGAATTTTCCCAGGAAATTCAGAGAAAACATCAAGAAATTGAGGTGAAAATCTCCAGGAAATTGAGGTGAAAATCCCCAGGAAATTGAGGTGAAAATCCCCAGGAAATTCAGGTTAGAATCTCCGGGAAATTCAGGTGAAAACATCAAGAAATTCAGGTTAGAATCTCCGGGAAATTCAGGTTAGAATCTCCAGGAAATTCAGGTGAAAATCTCCGGGAAATTCAAATTCAAACGCCCACGTGAGCACCCCAGATAGGGCAGATGGGGGCCCCGGGAGGGAAAATGGGCAGGGAATTCAGATTAAAAACCCAGGGAAATTCAGGTTAGAACCCCCAGGAAGCTCAGATTAAAACCCCTGGGAAATTCAGGTTAAAACCCCCAGGAAGTTCAGATTAAAACACCCAGGTTTGATCTGGGGGGTTTTAATCCAGCCCAGCTCCGTGGCTCACACACAGTCCACGGGCACCACCGGGGGCGGCCCAGCCAGCGAGTGCAGCATCTCGTCTGGGACGGGGAGGGAGAGGAGGGAATGGGTTAGGGAGGAAGGTGAGCGTTGACATGAAGGAGCGCCCCAGATAGGGTAGATGGGGAAAATATCAAGAAATTCAGGTTAAAAGCCCAGGAAATTTAGAGAAAACATCAAGAGATTCAGGTGAAAATCCCCAGGAAATTCAGGTGAAAATCCCCGGGAAATTCAGGTGAAAACATCAAGAAATTCAGGTGAAAATCTCCAGGAAATTCAGGTGAAAATCTCCGGGAAATTCAGGGGAAAATCCCCAGGAAATTCAGGTTAGAATCTCCGGGAAATTCAAATTCAAACACCCACGTGAGCACCCCAGATAGGGCAGATGGAGGCCCCAGGAGGGAAAATGGGCAGGGAATTCAGAATAAAAACCCAGGGAAATTCAGGTTAGAACCCCAGATTAAAATCCCAGGAAATTCAGGTTAGAACCCCCGGGAAATTCAGGTTAAAACCACTGGGAAATGCAGATTAAAACCCCAGGAAATTCAGATTAAAAGCCCAGATGAAAATCCCAGGAAATTCAGATTAAATCCCCAGGAAATTCAGATTAAAACCCTCAGATGAGCACCTCAGATAGGGTAGATGGGGACCTCCAGGAGGAAAAAATGGGAGGGAAATGCAGATTAAAAACCCAGAAAATTCAGATAAAAACCCCCAGAAAATTCAGATTAAAACCCTGAGGTGAAAACCCCAGGAAATCCAGATTAAAACCCCAGGGAATTCAGATTAAAACCCCAGATGAAAATCCCAGGAATTTCAGGGTAAAACCCCAAGGAATTTCAGATTAAAACACAGGGAAAGGAAAGGGGAGGAAGTGAAAGGGGGGAAAGGAAAGGGATTCCTGTCTGGGAGGGTCTGGGATGGAATTCCCAGAGGAGCTGTGGCTGCCTCATCCCTGGAAGTGCTCGAGGCCGCCTTGGGATGGTGGGAGGTGCCCTTGCCCATGGCAGGGGCTGGAACGAGACCCCACAATCCTGGAAGGATTTGGGTTGGAAGAGACCTTAAAACCAGCACGGGCAGGGAGCCCCCTCCAGCCTGTCCTGGAGCAATTCCAGGGATGTCCCTGCTTCCCCCCCAGCCGAGATTCCCAAAAAATGGGAAACTGGGAAAAACTGGTGGGGGTGGGAAGGTGCGGGGTTAACCCCTCACCTCGGCTGGGGGATCTGATGTTCCCTGCTCCACCACTGTTCCCTGCTCCATCCAAAGGGATCGATGGCCCCGATCCATTCTCGGAGCTCTCCGGAGCCACGGGAGCAGCGGCTCCATCCCGAGCCCGATTCCCGATCCTGCCTTTGGCTGTTCCCAGCCCCGTCACGGGATTTTTAGGGCGTCTGACTCACGGATTTTGGAGCCTTGGCAGGGCCGCGGGGCTCCAAAATCCTGTCCTGCAGCACTTCCAGGGAAGTGGAATCTCCTGCTCTCCCCACAGCCGAGACTCCCCGGTGGGGGTGGGAAGGTGCAGGGTTAACCCCGCGCCTCAGCCGGGGGATCTGATGTTCCCTGCTCCATCCAAAGGGATCGATGGCCCCGACCCGTTCCCGGGAAGCAGCGGCTCCATCCCGATTCCCGATTCCGCCTTTGGCTGCTCCTCGTTCCCATCCCCGTCACGGGATTTTTAGGGCATCTGACTCATGGTTTTTGGAGCCTTGGCAGGGCCGCGGGGCAGCTGCGGCTCCCAACAGGCGCTTCCCCCTCGGGTGGCACCGGGCCAGCCCGGCCGGCTCCTGTCGCTGTCGCTGTCCCCGCTCGGACCCTGCCCCCGCATTCCCACCTCTCCCCCGCCATCCCCAGCATTTCCGCATCTGCTTTTCCCCCTGGAAATAAAATATTGCTGCTAAATCCAGCCCAGGCACAGCCTGGCTTGTCCCCTCTCGGCGCGGTTGGGGACAGGCAGCGCTGGTCCCCCCACGTCCCCAGGGTGGTGGGGACAGGACCCGCTGTCACTGCCGGCCCCTCCTCCACCCCCCAGCTCCCAGGGAAAGCCCTGGAGCGGGGAAAAATGGGAATGACAGGACCTGGAGGGGACCCTGAGCTGCTCCGGGGGCGATGGGGAGGGGACCCCTCTCTGTGCCCGCCCGGCCGGCTCCTGTCCCTGTCCCCGCTCGGACCCTGCCCCGCATTCCCACAGCTCCCCCGCCTTGGAGCAGGGAAAAATGGGAATGACAGGACCTGGAGGGGACCCTGGGCCCCTCTCTGTGCCCGCCCTGGTGCCCCCCGAGGGCGGTGGGCACGGGTGACCCCTCGTCCCTGTCCCCTCCCGCCTGGCACCGCTGGCAGCCCCTTCCCAGCCCGGGTCTGGCAGGGGGACAGTGACACCTACAGGAACGCGACAGGGGCCACCCGTGTGTCCCCCCCAGCGGGCGGGGCGGCTCCCCTGCCACCCCCGGGGCTGGGCACGGGGCCCGCCCCTCGGGAGCGGCTGGCGCCGGAGCGGGTCCCGGAGCAGGTCCCTGGGCACCAGAGCGGGTCCCGGGCACTGGAAAGGGTCCCTGGGCACTGGAGCAGGCACCGGAGTGGGTCCCTGGCTCTGGAGAGGGTCCCTGGCTCTGGAGAGGGCACCAGAGCTGGTCCCTGGCACCGGAGCGGGTCCCTGGCACCGGAGCTGGTCCCTGGGCAGCTCTGCGCACCTCGGGGGCCTCTGAGGAGGGACAGGAGCAGGGTGGGCAGTGCCCAGGTGGGGACAGCTCCGCTGGCTGCGGTCACTCCAAGGAGCAGATCCCACAGATCCCGGTGTCCGGCCGATGTCCCCAGACGGGCCCCGCTGGGTTCTGGCAGGTCTGGAGAGCGCCCAGGAGCCCCCACAGCCACGTTAGATCCAGGCTGGAGCAGCAGATCCCCCTTGGGAAGGCCAGGCCAGGCCAGGCCTGGCAGGATTGTATTCCACACAGGATCCATGGAGGGACCCCAAACGCTGATCCCGGGGCTGGGAGTGCCAGACCCTCACCACGCCATGGGTGATGCCTTTGGGTGATGCCTTGGGACTCTGCGCTTCCACACACCAGGAAATCCCATCCTGAGGCATCCAAAAAATGAGAAACTGGAAAAAACTGCTCCTGCTGCAGCCATGGCCACAGGGAAACCACTCCAGGGCATTGGAGACATTCCAGAGATCCACCAGGCACAGAGAGCTGGCCCGGAATTCCATGGAGAGCCATTCCAGAGCTCCACTGGCTGTGCAGAGCTGTTCCAGAGCTCCATCAGGCACGGAGACTATTCCAGAATTCCATGGAGAGCCTTTCCAGAGCTCCACCGGGTGTGGAAAGCCATCCCACAGCTCCACCAGGTCTGGAGATTCATCCCTCAGCCCCACCGGGTGTGGAGAGCCATTCCAGAATTCCATGGCCATGGAGAGCCATCCCAGAGCTCCACCAGGCATGGAGAGCTATTCCACAGATCCACTGGGCGTGAAGAGCCATTCCTGAGCTCTGCTGGGCTTGGAGAACCCATCCAGAGCTCCACTGGGTGTGAAAAGCCATTCCAGAGCTCCACTGGGTGTGGAGAACCATTCCAGAGCTCCAGTGGGCGTGGAGAACCCATCCAGAGCTCCGGTGGGCGTGGAGAACCGTTCCAGAGCTCCACTGGGTGTGGAGAACCGTTCCAGAGCTCCAGTGGGCGTGGAGAACCCATCCAGAGCTCCGCTGGGCATGGAGAACCGTTCCAGAGCTCCGGTGGGCGTGGAGACCCGTTCCAGAGCTCCACTGGATGTGGAGAACCGTTCCAGAGCTCTGTTGGGTGTGGAGAACCGTTCCAGAGCTCCACTGGATGTGGAGAACCGTTCCAGAGCTCCACTGGATGTGGAGAACCATTCCAGAGCTCTGCTGGGCGTGGAGAACCATTCCAGAGCTCCACCACGTTCCAACCTCTCCCAGCTCAGCTCCAGCTCCAGCTCACACTTCTCCAGAAGCCTCTCCCCAAAAATCCCCTCCTCCAGCCACGTTCCTGTCCCCATGGGCAGGGCAGGGCCACATCCTCGCCCTGGCACCACCTGGAACATCCTCGGGTGCCCTCCCGGTGCCAGCTGGGCCGTGTTGGGAGCCCCACAAGAAATCCAACCCTGGGGAGCAGCAGGGATGAGCTGTGTGGGCGAGCTGGCCCAAATCTTCCTGGTTTTTGCCATTTTTCCCACTTTTCCCCCGCAGTTTTGCAGGGAACGGGGTCCTGCCGGCCCCTCGGTGGCACCGCCGGAGCCGGGAGTGGGAAGGGCAGGCTCAGCCCTTTGTGCTGCCCCCAAATCCCGCAGGATTGGGGCTTTTCCCAGCCTGGCCACTTTCCCTGGAGCCCCCCGCTCCTCATTCCCACCGAGCAGTTTGTGCGGAGGGGGAAGCTGAGGAGGGGGATGATTTTCTATCCCCAATAAAAATTAACCCTTCCCGACAGAGCCGAACTCCCGGCGCTGAAACATCTGCAGAGAATTCCCGGCTAATCCCCGGCAGGCTCGGGGGTGCCGGAGCACAGCGAGGATTTGCACAAGGCGCTGGCCTCTTTTCCTGCCGCTTCTCCCGGCTCCAGCAGCCTCTTCCCGAGCTCTAATCCATGTTCTCCTGCTCTGCTGCTGCCGGAGACCTCCGGACACTCGGCAGCTTTAGAGGGAAATGTTTCTCCTGGCGAGGATCACGCCGGAACACGCAGATTCCCAGCCAGGACCAGCCAGGGATTTTCTGGCTTCCCGGGAATGATCCCGGCTTGGAAGAGCTGGATGTTCCCTGCTCCAGGATCCTCAGAGCGAGGCCAAGCCGTGGAAAGAACCTTGGCCACTCTATCCCTGGATCTGGGGGTGCAGGGTCCCTGCTCGGGGTCCCCAGAACCTCGGGGACACCCAGCAATGGGGGTGCAGGGTCCTGCTCTGATGCCAACCCCACAGAAGGATCCCGGCTGGGAAGAGCTGGATGTTCCCTGCTCCAGGATCCTCAGTGCGAGGCCACACCGTGGTCACCCCATCCCTCGATCTGGGGGTGCAGAGTCCCTGCTCAGGGTCACCCAGGGATGTGGGGGGGACACCCAGCAATGGGGGTGCAGGGTCCCGCTCTGATGCCAACCCCGCTGTGAGGGCGGGTGGGCCCTGGTTCGGATGCCTGAGGTCGGGCACCCCTGTCCCCCTGGAGGTCCCTGTGCCCCAAATTTCCCCCCGAGCCATCCAGATGTGCCCCCAGCCAGGCTGGAGCACTCTTCCCCCGCTCTGCACGGGGCTGTCCCCACTCGTGTCCCCACCCCAGTGCCCCTTTCTCTGTGTCTGAGGGCTCCACCCGAGCCCCCCGACCCCGGCACCCCCCGGGCAGGGGCTCCCCCAACCCAGGGCTCGGTCCCCCCTCCCCAAAGGTTTGGGGGGCGCCCGTCCATCGCTGGGAGCCGGGCAGAGCCCGAGCCCCCCGTTCCACCGGGAGCCCCCCGGGACGAGGCTGTGCCAACCTTCAAGTCTCCCCCAGCGGCCTCCAGCCCCTTGTGCCTGTCCCTGTCGCTCGTCCCTTGTCCCCTGTGCCTGTCCCCGAGCCCAGGATGGCTCCGCAAAGTTCTCCGGGCGCTGCAGCGAGCCGGGATCGCATCCCCGGCAGCCGCGGGGCTGCGGGAACCGGGAGCGGCCCCGGGAGCGCGGCACGCCCGAGCCGCGGAGGGCGAAGCCCCAGCATTGCCCGTTTCTTTTCCTTTTCGCCCCAAACCCAGCGCGGTCTGCGGGTGCTCCCCTTGCCAGCGGCTGCTGCCGGGGATCGGGGGCGTTCTCCGGGCACAAAGCTCCGAGCCGAGCCCGCGGCTCCGGCTCGATCCGGGCGCGGGGACGGCGATTTCCCCAGGCAGGAACCGGAGCCACCGAGCTCAACTTTGCCCGCCGAGTGCCCACAGCGCGTTCCCAAGCTCTGGAATGATCGGGGCGAGGACGGAGGGCAGCGGGAGGGGGAGATCTCCCCCGAAAGGCAAATCCCGCTTTGCCAAGGGGAGCGGGGATGGGAGACGGGCAGGGCTGCGCTGCTGGGTGATCCTGCCCGCTCCGGCCCCGAGGGGGCGGCTGGGCTGGTGTCCCCCGTGTCCCCCGTGTCCCCCGAGCCCCCCTCCCCGTTTCAAGTTGACGGGGAATAGGGGATGAAGTTGAACCCCTCTCTCTCTCTCTCTCTGCCGCAGCGGCGGTGCCAGCTCGGAGGGGCTCGCCCCCCGCCCCAGCCCCGCAGCCCCTCGCCCAGGGAGGGGGGGACGCGCCACCTCGGCCGGGCGACAGCCGCCACCCCGCCCCCGGCACCCCCGCCGGGGCCACTCACCTACGAAGAGGACGATGCAGAAGGCGTTTGCCAAGATCATGGTAGGAAATCCACGCGCTCCTCCACGTGTGCGAAAAAATTATGTTAAAAAAATCAGGCGCAAAAAAAAAAAGAAAAAAAAAAAGAAAAAAAAAAGGGGGGGGAGGGGGGGGAGGAAAAAAATGTAATAATTCCCAAGGCGGTCAGGTAGATCCCAAATCCGAAGCGGAGGCAAGGAAGGGGGGGTTGCTCCGCCCGGCCGGAGCCGGGTCCTCAGCCGCTCGCCGCCTCCCGCATCCCCGCCGGGCTCCGCTGCGCGCTCCGGGCTCCGCCGGGCTCCCGCCGGCTTCTGCCGAGCTCCGGCTGCCGGGGAGGGGGCGCGGCGAGGGGCGGCTGCGCTCCGCCGAGCCCCGGCGAAGGGGCAGAGCCGGCGGGGCCGCCGTCCCCTCCCCGCCCCTCCGCCGGGGCCGCCCTTCCGCCCGGGGCGGGGGTCGGGGGGGGCTCGGTGCGGACCTGCGCTCGTTATCCTCCATGCCCGTGCCCCCATCCATCCATCCATCCATCCATCTGTCCATCCGTCCGTCCGTCCTGGCTGGGATGCACCTGCCCGGCCCCTCCGCGGCTCCCGCGCTGCCGCAGAGCCCAAGGCGAGACCCACCCCCCCCCCCCCCCAGCCCTCCCCAAATTCCACCCCCGGGCCCCCCGTGCTGCTCCCGCCGAGGGGGGGAGAGGAGGGGACACCCGGGGGCTGCAGGGACAAGGTGCCACATCCATGGGGGGGGTGACAGCCACTGGGGTGGCAGGGGGACAATGGGACAAGGTGCCACATCCCTGGGGGGGTGACAACAGTGGGAATGGGAGAGGGACACCAGGGGGCTGCAGGGACAAGGTGCCACATCTCAGAGTGGGTGACAGCCGTGGGAGTGGCAGGGGGACACTGGGACAAGGTGCCACATCCCAGGATGGGTGACAGCCATGGGGGCTGCAGGGACAAGGTGACACATCCCTGGGGGGGTGACAGCCATGGGAGTGGCAGGGGGACACTGGGACAAGGTGCCACATCCCTGGGTGGGTGACAGTGGGACACCAGGGGGCTGCAGGGACAAGGTGCCACATCCATGGGTGGGTGAGAACCGTGGGGATGGGAAATGGGGACACCCTGGGGGTGGCAGAGGGACGCTGGGACAAGGTGCCACATCCCGGGATGGGTGACAGCCACGGGGGTGACAGTGGGACACCAGGGGGCTGCAGGGACAAGGTGGGGGTGGCAGAGGGGGACAAGGGGACAAAGTGCCACCCGGTGCCGGGGGGACCCCACCCAAAAGGGGCACCCAGCCGGGGCTGGGCCCTCCCCACTGCGGGGTTTTTGGGGGTCACACCCACACAGGTTCCAGGGAACCCCAAATTCCCATGGGACATTCCCAGTGCCTGAACCCTCTGCCCCACACTGGGAGTGGGATTGGGGCCACCACCTCCTGCAGGGCCATGGTGCAGCCTTCCTCATCCTCCTCATCCTCATCCCCCAGCCCCAACAGGGTGCGGTGCTGGAACCCCTCACCCCTCTCTCTGCCCCTGCTTTGGGGTCAGGACCCCCCAAGCCCGAGGGATGTGGATCCCATAGTGGGAAGCAGGAATGAGGAGGAGGAGGATGCTCCACTGGGATCACCTCGATGAAGGCCCTGGGGAGCAGGAGGGGCTCCCAGTGCTGGGGGTGTCCCCGTTCCCCAGCAGTGACCAGGACATTTCCACTTGGCCAGGCTTTCCCAAAATCCATTCCCGGGACACAGATCCCGCTGCTCTCCCTCCCCTTCCCGCTCTGATGGGATCCCAGCAGTGGGAGCTGCTTCAGGCCATGGCCAGGCCCCTCTGCCTCTTCCTCAGGAGAGCAAATTCCTGCTCCTTCCCTGCCTGGATCCCTGGAAAAATCCAGCCTGGATCCCTGGAAAAATCCTGCGTGGAAAATTCCTGCCTGGATCCCTGGAAAAATCCCACCTGGATAATTCCTGCCTGGATCTCTGGATAATTCCTGCCTGGATCCCTGGGTAATGCTCTCCTGGATAAATCCTGCCTGGATAATTCCTGGATAAATCCCGCCTGAATCCCTGGGTAAATCCCACCTGGTTAATTCATGTCTGGATAATTCCTTCCTGGATCCCTGGATAAATCCCGCCTGGATCCCTGGGTAACACCCTCCTGAATAATTCCTGCCTGGATCCCTGGCTAAATCCCACCTGGATCCCTGGAAAAATTCTACGTGAATCCCTGGAAAAATCTGGTTAATTCCTGTCTGAACCCCTGGATAAATCCCACCTGGATAAATCCCACCTGGATAAATCCCACCTGGATAATTCCTGCCTCAATCCCTGCATAAATCCTGTCTGGATCCCTGGAAAAATCCTGCCTGGATCCCCGGATAATTCATGTCTGGATAATTCCTGCCTCGATCCCTGCATAAATCCCACCTGGATAATTCCTGCCTGGATCCCTGTGTAAATCCCACCTGGATCCCTGGAAAATTCATGTCTGGATAATTCCCACCTGGATAATTCCTGCCTGGATAACCCCTGGTTAATTCATGTCTGGATAAATCCCACCGGGATCCTCTCTCCCGCTCCATCCCCTCCTCGGGGCTGTGCCAGAGGGGGCTCAGTCCCCCCGAGGTGACCCCGCAGGGGTTTTGTCCCCGCAGCTGCTCCAGCAGGGAAGGCGCAGCTCCACCCGGCCTTTCCCCGGTTTTATTCCCTCAGCCCCCGCCCCAGAGCCTGCCGGGGGTGGGATCCAGCGGGAAACACCCCCTCTAATTACCCGAGCACGCTAATTAGCTCGGGGTGGGATCGTGGTCATGGATTCCGAGGGGTTAATCCCGGAGTGTTCCCCGTCCAGGAACCGGCAGCTCCCTGGCCTCTCATTTGGGGGAGCCAGCCCGAATTTATTCCATTAATTTAAAATTAAATTTCTTTATTCCAGCCCAGTTTGCAGCCTGGGAGCTCCTCAAACCGGGGGCAGCACCCCGCGGTTCATGGTCCCTCCTCACGGCGGGTTCTGGGGGCAGGGGAGGTTGGATTCTCCAGAGGCAGGGGACACGCAGGGGACACGCAGGGGACACGCAGGGGACAGCCCCTGCTCAGCCATCCCTGCACAAAGGGGGGCTCTGTCTGGAGCTGCCCGTCCTGCTCAGAAGGAAAAGGAGGCTCGGAGGGGTTAGGGTGGGATGCAGATCCGGGTTTTGGGATCGCAGGAGACCGGCAAGGCCTCACCGTGGTGGAGGAGAGGAACGAGCACCAACGGAAATATTCGGGCTTGGAAGGGGAGGAAAAAAATAAAGCCCTACCAAAAAAACCCAAAACTACGAAAACACAAGAAACTCCACAACTTTATTCCCAGCCTTTGAGAGGTGATAAGGTTAATCAGCGAAGCCGATTACAGGCAGCCAGCTCCCAGTGCTCCCAGTGCCGCCAGGGCTGGCTGCTCTCCCCCACTTCCAGAGGATCCCGATGGCTCCAGCGTCCCCTGGGGACGGAGAGCCCTCCCTGGCTGTGTTCCCGCTCGGGGGTTGATCGATGGCACCGGCGGATCCCTCCCGTCCCTCCCTCCCTTTAAGCCCCATTAACATGGGTGGGATTTGCTCACCCTCCCGACTGCGGGCTTTAATTCCGCCGAGCGTTATCACATTAATGGGAGCCGAGGTTGTTACCGTGATGGATTAGGCATTAGCGGTGTAATCCGTGGGGACACAGCCGCTCTCCCCGCCCGCTCCTCATCCCAAAAACGCCGGGAGGAGCAGCTCGGCCGCGGGGACACCTGGGTGACGAGAGGGGACATCCGCACCTGGATGCTGCTTCCCCTTCTGCCGAGCCCTGGCTCTGCTCTCAAATGCCCCATGTCGGGCTCCTGCAGCAGCCTGAGCCCCAAAATGGGTTTTTTAACTCCCCTCGGAGTTTTTAGGGTGTCAGGGATGGCTGGAAGGGGGGACCTCACCTCTGCTCCTCTGCTCCCGAATCCCAGCGATGGAACAGGAGTAGGGCATCACCTCCCTGAGCCCGGTTTGAGGCTGGGAATTCCCAGATCGGGGCTTTCCCCTCGCAGGATGTGCACCAAACCGAGCCCCTCTGATTAAATCCTCCAGCTCCCAAACTCTGGAATCCCACCCACCACAGACCCCCAGCTCGCTGTGCTTGGAAGGGACCCTAAAGCCACCCAGTGCCACCTCCCACCATCCCAGCTTGCTCCAAGCCCGGCCTGGAATTCATTTCCTGCCCTTGCCGATGTGACTTTTGATATTTTTTATTATTTTTCACTCGGGGCAAGGTTTTCCCCCAGCCCCGGCAGCGCGGCGGGTTCACTGCGGGCACAAGGACACCCTCGGGGACATTCCCTGTCCCTCCCCCTTGCCAGAGCTCCTCCCGCTGCTGGGAAAGCCCCGCGTCCTCATCCTCATCCTCATCCTCACCCTCACCCTCGCTCCGCTCCCGGAGCCGCGGGGCCCAGCCCGGCCCTCAGCTCGCCCTTCCCGCAGGGAATTCCTCGGGAATGGCGTTCCCAGGGCTGCTGCTGACAGTGGCCACGGGCCACGAGAGTCCTTGGAGCACCCCGACACTGATGGACCCCGACAGCTCCACGCAAAGCTCCGGCTATTTTTGCCCTCGCTGCTGTTTCTGAACTGATTTTGCCTCTTTAACCTCTGCCGGGCAATCCAAGCCCTTCCCTGCTGCTCCCTGACGGCTCGGGAGCCACGGTGAGAAATGCCACCCCCTCCTGGCGCCGAGCTTTTGGGAGCTCACGGTGACC
This sequence comes from Molothrus ater, assembly GCF_012460135.2. Lineage (NCBI taxonomy): Eukaryota > Metazoa > Chordata > Aves > Passeriformes > Icteridae > Molothrus > Molothrus ater. The sequence goes on along the minus strand of NC_050505.2, from coordinate 2,000,536 downwards.
TGCGCATGGCAGGTGGCCCCAGCTGGGGACAGACCCAGCGCCACCACAGGTGCCACAGCCACCCCCTGCTGGCACCGGATTTTTGGGACCTGCACACGGCGGAGCCACCACGCTCGTGGCATCCCAGTGCCACCATGGATGCTGCGGCCACCCCTTCCTGTCACTGAATTTTTGGGAGTTTGAGGTGACCTGCACGTGGCAGGTGGGCTTGTTTGGGGACAGACCCAGTGCCACCATAGATGCCACAGCCAACCCCTGCTCTCAGTGAATTTTTGGGAGTTTGAGGTGACCTGCACAGAGCAGAGCCACCACGCTGGTGGCCCCAGCTAGGGACACGGGCAGTGCCACCAGGGATGCGGCAGCCACCCTCTTCTGTCACCGAATTTTTGGGAGCTCTCCACGACCTGCGTGTGCCAGAGCCACCACTGGTGGCATTTTCTGGGAATTCCATCCCACCACCCTCACAGGGGAGGATTTCTAATGCCTCATTCCCGTTTTTCATGGCATGGGGATCCTCTCCTGTCCCCCCAAGGAATGAGGAGACACCCACCCTGGCCTGCTCTGCTGGTACACAGGAATTCAGTGTTTTTCCAGACGTTTCCCAGCCCTGCTGTTCCCCTGGAGCCGTGGAGGCTCGGGAAGCACCGGCCAAGGACGCCACGTCCAGGCCAGCGCTGCTGCAATTACTCATTTACCATCCTGGGAGTGCCTGGAAATCTCATTCCCGGGAATGGGGGGCGGGAGCAGCCGCCCGGCCCGGCCCCAGCTCTCAGCCAAACTCGATTTGCTGCATTCCCTGGCCGGGAATGCGTGAGCAGGGAGCCGGCCCCGCTCCGGCTGCTCCCGCGGCGCTCCCGAGCCTCTGCAAGGGCCGCTTCTCCCTGGGCTGGGTGCCCTGCCCTGGGCCCTCATCCCATGGGAACAATTCCCTTTGCCACCATCCCTGTGCCTCCATCCAACGGGAACAATTCCCTTTGCCACCATCCCTGTGCCTCCATCCAACGGAAACAATTCCCTTTGCCACCATCCCTGTGCCTCCATCCAATGGGAACAATTCCCTTTGCCACCATCCCTGTGCCTCCATCCAACGGGAACAATTCCCTTTGCCACCATCCCTGTGCCTCCATCCAACGGAAACAATTCCCTTTGCCACCATCCCTGTGCCCTCATCCCATGGGAACCATTCCCTGTGCCTTCATCTGATGGGAACAATTCCCTTTGTCACCCTTCCCTTCATCCGATGGGAACAATTCCCTGTGCCCTTCATCTCTGTGCCCTCATCCAAAGGGAACAATTCCCTGTGCACTTCATCTGATGGGAACAATTCCCTTCATCTCCATCCCTGTGTCCTTCATCCAATGGGAACAATTCCCTGTGCCCTCCATTCCTGCGCCCTCCATCCAATGGGAATAATCCCCTTCATCTCCATCCTTATGCCCTCCATCCAATGGGAACAATTCCCTGTGCCTCCATCCAACGGGAGCAAATCCCATTGTCACCCTTCCCTTCATCCAATGGGAACAATTCCCTTTGTCACCATCCCTGTGCCCTTCATCCGATGGGAACAATTCCCTTCATCTCCATCCTTATCCATCCAATCCTGATCCCATCTCCATCCAATGGAACAATTCCCTGTGCCCTTATCCAATGGGAACAATTCCCTTTGTCACCCTTCCCTTCATTTGATGGGAACAATTCCTTGTGCCCTTCACCCACTGGAAACAATTCCCTGTGCCCTCATCCAATGGGAATGATTCCCTGTGCCCTTATCTGATGGAAACAATTCCCTTCATCTCCATCCCAGTGCCCTCATCCAACGGGAGCAATCCCCTTTGCCTCCATCCCTGCTCCCTGCATTCCATGGGAACAATTCCCTCTCCTTTTCCCCCATCCTTGTTTTCTCCATCCAATGGGAACAATCTCCTTTGCCACCATTCCTGTTCCCTCAATCCAGCAGGAACAATTCCCTCTCCTTTCCCCCCATCCCTATTTTCTCCATCCCATGGGAACAATTCCCTTTTTCATCAAACCTGTTCCCTCAACCCAATGGGAACCATTCCCTTTGTCACCATCCCTGCTCCCTGCATTCCATGGGAACAATTCCCTCCCTTTTTCCCCCTCCATCCCACGGGAACACTCTGGTCCCCCACGGAAGATCCCAGCCCATCCCAGCAGTGTCCCGATCCCAAATCCCGGCCGTTCCCGAGCTGTCCTTCCTGGTGATCCCTGCCTCTCCCGGTGATCCCTGTCCCTCCTGATGATCCCAGCCCCTCTCGGTGATCCCTCACTGTGATCCCAGCCCCTCCCGGTGATCCCTGTCCCTCCTGATGATCCCTGTCCCTCCCGGTGATCCCTCACTGTGATCCCAGCCCCTCTCTGTGATCCCTGCCCTTCCCGGTGGTCCCTCCCGGTTCTCCTGGCCCTTCCCAGTGATCCCTGTCCCTCCCGATGATCCCAGCCTCTCCCGGTGATCCCGGCCCCTCCCAGGGATCCCTCTCGGTGATCCGTGTCCCTCCCTGTGATCCCATCCCGGTGATCCCTCCACCTCCCGGTGATCCCTGCTGGTGATCCCGGCCCGGCTCGGACGCCGGGGCAGAGCGAGGATGGGCAGGAATCTGTTCCTTGGCACAGAAAATTCCCCAGCGTTTCCCTCCCGGCGCCGGCGTCTGGCTCAGGTGCCGAGGGCTGGCACGGAAATGTCAGCAGCGATCTGGGGCCGCCGAGGCTGACGGCCGAGAGAGCAGCGGAGGTGACAGCGGCTCCTGCGGGGAGGGACCGCGCCTGTCCCCCCCTCCCGGCCACCCGGGCCACCAGCGCGGCGGCTCCGCCCCGTGCAGGGCACGGAGAGCTCCCAAAAACGCCCTGGGAGCAGGGGGTGGCTGCGGCATCCATGGTGACACTGGGATGCCACCAGCGTGGTGGCTCTGCCGTGTGCAGGGCACGGAGAGCTCCCAAAAATGCACTGACAGGAGAGAAGTGGCTGCAGCATCCGCATCCATGGTGACACTGGGATGCCACTAGCGTGGTGGCTCTGTCGTGTGCAGGGCACAGAGAGCTCCCAAAAATGCGCTGGGAGCAGGGGGTGACTGCGGCATCCGTGGTGACACTGGGTCTGTCCCCTTGCAGGGCTACCAGTGGTGGCTCTGCTGTGAGCTCCCAAAAATTCACTGCGAGCAGGGGATGGCTGCAGCATCCATGGTGACACTGGGATGCCACCAGCGTGGTGGCTCTGCTGTGTACGGGGCACGGAGAGCTCCCAAAAATGCACTGACAGGAGAGAAGTGGCTGCAGCACCCCTGGTGGCACTGGGTCTGTCCCCAGCCGAGGCCACCAGTGGTGGCTCTGCTGTGTGCAGGGCACGGAGAGCTCCCAAAAATTCACTGACGGGAGGAGGTGGCTGCAGCACCCCTGGTGGCACTGCGATGCCACCAGCGCGGTGGCTCTGCCATGTGCAGGTCACCTCAAACTCCCAAAAATTCAGTGATAGAAGGGGGTGGCTGTGGGATCTATGGTGGCACTGGGTCTGTCCCCTCCAAGGGCCACCTGCCATGTGCAGGTCACCTCAAACACCTAAAAATTCGGTGACAGCAGGGGGTGGCTGCAGCATCCATGGTGGCACTGGGCCTGTCCCTTCCCAGGGCCACCAGTGTGGTGGCTCTGCTGTGTGCAGCTCATCTCAAACTCACGAAATTTCAGTGACAGCAGGGAGTGTCTGCAGCGTCCATGGTGGCACTGGGTCTGTCCCCTCACAGGGCCACCTGCCATGTGCAGGTCACTGTGAACTCCCAAAAACTCAGTGACAGGAGAGAGGTGCACACAGCATCCATGGTGGCACTGGGTCTGTCCCCTCACAGGGCCACCTTGCCTTGAGAAAGGCTCCAACAGGAGCTGGGATGGGATCCCTGCCTCCGGAAAGGCTCAGGATGGAGCTGGGATGGGATCCCTGCCTCAGGAATGCTCAGGATGGAGCTGGGATGGGATCCCTGCCTCAGGAATGCTCAGGATGGAGCTGGGATGGGATCCCTGCCTCGGGAAAGGCTCAGGATGGAGCTGGGATGGAATCCCTGCCTCAGGAATGCTCAGGATGGAGCTGGGATGGGATCCCTGCCTCGGGAAAGGCTCAGGATGGAGCTGGGATGGGATCTCTGCCTCGGGAATGCTCAGGATGGAGCTGGGATGGGATTCCTGCCTTGGGAAAGGCTCCAACAGGAGCTGGGATGGGATCCCTGCCTCAGGAATGCTCAGGATGGAGCTGGGATGGGATCCCTGCCTCGGGAATGGCTCAGGATGGAGCTGGGATGGGATCCCTGCCTTGGGAATGCTCAGGATGGAGCTGGGATGGGATCCCTGCCTCGGGAAAGGCTCAGGATGGAGCTGGGATGGGATCTCTGCCTCGGGAATGCTCAGGATGGAGCTGGGATGGGATCCCTGCCTCGGGAAAGGCTCAGGATGGAGCTGGGATGGGATCCCTGCCTTGGGAATGCTCAGGATGGAGCTGGGATGGGATCCCTGCCTCGGGAAAGGCTCAGGATGGAGCTGGGATGGGATCCCTGCCTCGGGAAAGGCTCGGGGAGGTGGTGCCAGCCCGGGTGAGACATCGGGGGCATGCAGGGGACACATCCTGGGAAAACATCGCAGGAGGAGCCACTCGGGAGGTGCCACCCAGGCGATGCCACCCAGGCGATGCCACCCAGGAGATGCCACAGCCACTCCCGGCTCTGCTGGCACCGCTCAGCCCCGGGGGCCTTGGCAAGGTCCCCAAATCCCTTTGGCTCTCCGGGTTGTCTCAGCCCTGCAGCCCTGCCTGCTGTGTCAGCAGGGATATTTATTTATTTATAGCTGCAGGAGCAGCCTCGCTGCCATCTGATCCCGACCTGGCACTCCGGGCTCCTCCACCCCGGCTGCTTTTCCTCCCCAGGCAGCTCCGTGTTCCCATTCCCGGGGCTGGAGCGGCTCTGGAGATGGGAATCCCTCAGGAATTCCTCAGGAATTCCTCAGGAATCCCCCGGGGATGAGCAGGGCAGGGATGGGGTCGGGGCTCTCCTGCTGGGATTTGCTGCTTTCCTTTTCCAGCTTAATTAGGAGTTGGGAAAGATGGAACAGGAAAGCCTTATAGATATGATTGCCTGGCAAAAGATTTTGAGAATATGGAAACTGTAAGTGAGATTGAAATGAAAGGCAAGGAATCTCTGCTGGAGAAACCTTGGAAAATTCCTTCCTTTCCACACAGCAAAAGCTCCACATCCTCATGGGTGGGAAAATCCCATTTTCCTGCCAATGTCCTGAGGAACATTCCAGGAGGGCAGGAGGGTGCAGTGAGAATATTCCAAATATTCCAAACCCTCTGGAAGAAGCAGATCCTGCAGCTCAGAGCCAGTCTCCCTTGGGAATGATGTTTCAAGCATCAGCCAAAAGCCAAACCCATCTTTTCCAGAAAACCTTTTCCAAAGAAAAACTTGGGGGTTGATTTATAAGTAAAAAAACCCCAAAATACGAATAAGGGTGGCAAATTCCCTGCTGCCTGTGGATCCCAGGATGGCAATTCCAAAACTTGGGGGTTGATTTATAAGTAAAAAAAAAAACCAGAATATGAATAAGGGTGGCAAATTCCCTGCTGCCTGTGGATCCCAGGATGGAAATTCCATTGGAATCAGAATCCAGGCATGGCCGTGCTGCCCTCACCCCCTCACCAGCCCAGGGCGAGCGGGGTGGGATTGATTAGAAAAGCCAGAGCAGCTTAATTGAGCTTCCCGAGGCTGCTGCCGGCACAAATTGGATGCGCCCGGCTCCGAATCCACCGATCCCAGCTCCTCCTGCGCACACGGAAGCTTCATTTAGGCAGCTGCCAATTAACTCGGGGCCTCTCATTAGCGCCCTGGCCTTGATTGGCCTGCAGGGCTCCCCCTGGAGCCGCGGGAATGAGCCTGGAAAGGATTTGGGTCCTGCAGCTCCGAGCAGCGCGCAGGGGTTGGGATGGGCAGGGCCAGAGTCTCCTCTCTCCGTTCTCACGGGATCGGGGAATTCTTCAGGCTGGGAAAGATCAGATCCAACCACTCATCCCTGATCTCCTGATCCCTTCCTTCCTTCCTTCCTTCCTTCCTTCCTTCCTTCCTTCCTTCCTTCCTTCCTTCCTTCCTTCCTTCCTTCCTTCCTTCCTTCCTTCCTTCCTTCCTTCCTTCCTTCCTTCCTTCCTTCCTTCCTTCCATCCATCCATCCATCCATCCATCCATCCCCTTTGATCCCTCTTTGGGATCAGAGCTGGAATTTCAATCCCACTCCCTCCCGTTTTTCCTGGAATGGATAAATCAGAACCCTTGGAGCCACCTGAGGGTGGCTGCACCCCGGGCCGGGGCTGGCACCTCCCTGGGGGCTCCTTGGGACAGGGCCCGGGGGTGTCCTCGGTGTCCCCAGCGTCCCCAATGTCCCCGGTGTCCCTGATGTCCCCGGCACCCTGGTGTTCCTGGTGTCCCCAATGTCCCCAATATCTCCAGTGTCCCCAGTGTCCTCGCTTCCTCAATGTCCCCAGTGTCCCCGCTATCCCCAGTGTCCCCCAGCATCCCTGGCATCCCCAATGTCCCCAATGTCCCCAGTGTCCTTGAGGTCCCTGCTGTCCCCATTGTCCCCATTGTCCCCAATGTCCCCAGGGTCCCCAATGTTCCCAATGTCCCCACAGTGTCCTCAGTGTCCCCACTGTCCCCAGTGTCCCCAGAGTCCTTAAAGTCCCCAATGTCCCTGGTGTCCCCAGCATCCCCAATGTCCCCAGTGTCCCCAGTGTCCCCAATGTCCCCAGTGTCCCCAATGTCCCCAACGTCCCCAGTGTCCCCAATGTTCCCAGTGTCCCCACAGTGTCCCCAATGTCCCCATTGTCCCCAGTGTCCTTAAAGTCCCCACTGTCCCCCGTGTCCCCAGAATCCCCAATGTCCCCAATGTCCCCATTGTCCCCATTGTCCCCACTGTCCCCGGTGTCCCCATTGTCCCCAATGTCCCCAGTATCCCCAGCATCCCCAATGTCCCCATTGTCCCCAATGTCCCCGGTGTCCCCACTGTCCCCGGTGTCCCCAGCAGGAGCCGCTGGGGGTGGCTGCAGCCGCTGGCTCCGGTGACATCCCCGCTGATTTCCCTGCAGCGCGCGGAGGCTGCAGTAATCGAATTAGGGAATATTATGGGCAGGGAAATGGGCGGATAAGTGGCTTAAAGTGATCGAAATGACCTGGAGGTGCCCAAGCAAATGGTCTGGAAAATATCCCGGGGCAGCCCTGGCCTGGCAGCTCCCGGGGCCGGAATTCCAGGCCCTGGGGGCTCACTGAGCCTCTGTGCCCGTGTCCTGGTCCCCTTGGGCAGGGGGACAGCCCCGGCACCCCCTCCCCACCCCCGGGCACAGGGAATCCCACCCAGCTTGGGATGGGCGATTTCACTGTGGGACGGCTTTTCCCACAACCCATGGATTCCCCCCCCAGGGATGTGGGATTTACTGCTTTTTTCAGGAGGCAGGAACTGCTGTTTTGGGGTGTTGGAATTGCTGTTCTGGGAAGCTGGAATTGCTGTTTTGGGAAGCTGGAATTGCTGTTTTGGGGTATTGGAATTGCTGTTTTGGGGTGCTGGAATTCCTGATTTGGGGTGCTGGAATTGCTGTTTTGAGGCGCTGGAATTGCTGTTTTGGGATGCTGACAATATCCTGGAATTCCTAATCCTGGCCCTTTGATCTTTGCTCACGAAATCCTGGAATTCCCAATCCTGGCCCTTTGATCTTTGCTCACGAAATCCTGGAATTCCCAATCCTGGCACACCCAGGATGGGGCTGGAATCTCTTTAAATCCCCCTCCACGCAGGTAGGGAAGCCGGGAGGGGTGGAAGGAGGCGTTAAAAATAAAAACAAAAATAAAAATAAAAATTAAAATTAAAAATAAAATAAAAATAAAAAATTAAAATTAAAATTAAAAATTAAAATTAAAATTAAAAAATAAAACTAAAAATAAAAAATAAAAATAAAATAAAAATAAAAAATAAAAATAAAATAAAAATAAAAATTAAAAATTAAAATTAAAAATAAAAATAAAAATTAAAAATAAAAATAAAAATAAAAATAAAAATAAAAATAAAAAATAAAAATAAAAATAATCCTTTTCCCAGCGTGGAGCAGCGAGAGGAGACAGAGGCATCATCCCCTGCTGTTCCCAGGGACAGAGGGGCAGAGGGGCCTGGAGGAGCCCTTTTCCCTCCCTGCTGTGCTGAATTCCGGAGGAAATGCTGGAATTGGGAGCGGAGCGGAGCCAGCGCTGGCTGGAGACAACGCGTGTGTGACAGCGGCTGCTGTCACCCGCCAGGGTGACAATTGTCCTGACAGCAGCCCCTGCTGCACGGGGTTTGGCGCTGGAGCATCCAGAGGATGGCAGGTGGCTCAGGTGGGAGCCCGGGGCTCTGCTTACCAAACAGCAACCCCAAAAACAGCAATTCCTGCATCCCAAAACTGCAATTCCTGCATCCTGGAAAAAACCTGCAATTCCTGCATCCCAAAACAGGAATTCCAGCACCCCAAAAGAGCAATTCCTGCACCCCAAAACTGCAATTGCAGCATCCCAAAACAGCAAGTCCAGCATCCCAAAAGAGCAATTCCTGCACCCTAAAACAGGAATTTCAGCGTCCCAAAACTGCAATTCCTGCATCCCAAAGCAGCAAGTCCAGCATCCCAAAAGAGGAATTCCTACACCCCAAAACTGCAATTCCTACATCCCAAACCAGCAATTCCTGTACCCCAAAACAGGAATTCCTGCACCCCAAAACTGCAATTCCTGCACCCCAAAACTGCAATTCCTGCATCCCAGGAGGGATGGGGAGGGAAGAGGGAGCGGGGAGAGGAGGCAGAGAGGAGCCGATAGCATCTCCCTCCCTGCCTGGCATTATCCTGCCGGATTTCGGGAGGTGGATTTGGGTTCTGGCAGCCGCTGACAGCAGCAGATTAAAGGGGTTGAGCCGGGGCCGGGCTGGAGGCTCCGTGGGTGCGGGGAAAAGGGGATTTGGGATCTGGAAGGGAGCGGGAAGGGTGGGCACCGCCTGGATTCCTCTTCTCCCTCTCATTTAGCCCGGGAGAGGAGCGGGAGCGGCCACTCCTCCTCCTCCTCCTCCTGATGGTCCCGGTTTTATCCTCGCTCTCCATTTCCCCGTCCCAGCCCATCCCGATTTCTCTCCCGGCTGCGATTATTGCCCGTAATTTCCATGTAATGATAAGGCTGGGGCTGGGTGTTGGGAGGAGATGTCACAGCGGTGACAGGAGGGACAAAGGGGACACAGGAAAGGGGTGGGGCAGGAACCCAGGTGGCGGCGCCAGCGGGATCCCTGCGGAGCGCCCGTGGCATTGTCACCCGCCGTGCCACAGACCGGTGCCATGGCGCACACATCTCTCATGGAAAATCCTTTCCTTAGGATTCTTCCTCCTGGGAAGCTGAGAGGCCTCAGGAGCAAAATGTAACCAATGGTTATCTGCTGCTGTGGAATGCAACAGGTGCATCTGGGATTGGGATCATGTGGTTGTTTCTAATTAATGGCCAATCACAGCCCAGCTGGCTCGGACTCTCTGTCCGAGCCACAAACCTATGTTATTCATTCTTTCTTATTCTATTCTTAGCCAGCCTTCTGATGAAATCCTTTCTTCTATTCTTTTAGTATAGTTTTAATGTAATATATATGATAAAATAATCAATCAAGCCTTCTGAAACATGGAGTCAGATCCTCGTCTCCTCCCTCATCCAAGAGCCCCTGTGAGCACCCTCACAGTGCCACATCCCCCCACCTGCCAGCGAGGCAGGGCTGGTCATTAATGATTCATCCTTAATTAGGCTGGCCTGGCCAGCGCCAGCATCCCCTGGCATCCTCGGCTCCGGGGTGTCTGGGAATGAGCAGGGCTGGCAAGGGTTGCCTCCTCTCGCTCAGGTAGCGTGGAAATGATTCCACAGCTCACGGGGGTTTCGGGTTTGTTGGGTTCGCCAGGCCCACCCGATCCCAAATTGTTGCCCTACAACACACGGAGCCACTAAAACATGGACTGGGGAAGCACAAACCCCAGGGAAGGCTTTGCACCCCCAAAAAACTCCTCAGCAGGGAGTTCAGGGCCCCTGAAATGGAGCAAAACCCCCAGAACGCGGGCTGGGAGCTCCGGGGGAAGGCTCAGTCCCGAAACGTTGGGAAATGAGAGGGAAAAGCCCCAAAATGTTGCCTGTGAGCCCCCAGGCCTGGCAGGAGCCGGCAGAGGCGCGGTTGGTCTGCAGTCGCTAATGAGGGCTCTGATTAATTGCAGATTAATGAGATGGGCCCTTTGGGGAGCGGGGTCACATCGGCAGCACTGCCAGGGCTGGGGGGGCCTGCAGAGGAGTGGGATGGACTGGGAACCATTGCAAAGGGTCCCAACCGGGGTGGGATGGACTGGGAACCATTGCAAAGGGTCCCAACCGGGGTGGGATGGACTGGGAACCGTTCCACAGCGTCCCATCCACGATGGGATGGAGCAGGAACAATTCCAGAAGTTCCCATCCAGGATAAGAGGGACTGGGAACATCCCAGCCCCCAGCCTGGGATTCCACAGGGTCCCATCCGGGATGGGATGGGATGGGATGGGGATGGGATGGGATGGGATGGGATGGGATGGGATGGGATGGGATGGGATGGGATGGGATGGGATGGGATGGGATGGAAGCGATTCCACAGGTTCCCATCCAGGATGGAATGGACCGGGAACAATTCCAGAGGTTCCCATCCAGGATGAGAGGGACTGGGAACATCCCAGCTCCCAGCCTGGGATTCCACAGGGTCCCATCTGGGATGGGATGGACCAGAAATAATTCCACAGGTTCCCAGGCAGGATGAGATGGACTGGGAACAATTCCACAGGGTCCCATCCAGGGTGGGACTTTGGGGGCTTCTTTCACCTCTCCAAGGCTCCAGCGATCCTTTAACCCCCCCAAACCTGCAACATTCCCCTAGAAGATGTTCCTCTACCGCTGAAACCAGTCTGACTCCCCAGCGGATTTTTGGGGGTTCCTTTCACCCCTCCAAGGCTCCGGCCGTCCTTCAACCCCTCCCAACCCTGCACCACCTCCCTCTCACCCCATCCCAGCCCATCCCAGCCCCAAATCCCCGAACCCTCTGGGCAGGGACGCTCATCCAGGCGGGGCCGGGCAGGGGAAGCCTCGGTGGCCTCGGAGCGCCCCGGAGCAGCCTCGGCGAGCAGCCGGCGGGGCAGCAGCTCCTGCAGGTGACAGCTTTATGCAAGATGAGTTATATAAGCCGAGCCGAGCCCGAGTCAGCCGTAATGAGCCGCTTGTGAAATCTCGCACCGATCTGTGTCAGTGCCCTAATCGCGGGCGACAGCCGCGCTCTGCGGCTGCTCGGGGATGATAATATTAATGTCAGGAAGCATCAAGCGCGGGATGCGCCTTTCAAAGGGGGGATTACGCTCCTCGGCGGCGAAAAGGAAACAGCGCTAATCTTCCCTGCCGCATCCCGGGCCTGCCGGGGGCTGCGGGAGCGGCTCCGGGTGCGGGGGTGGAGGGGAGAGCGGGGGGTGAGTGCAGGGCACTGCCCGTGCGCGGGGTGAGCACGTTTGTCCTGCTGCAGACCCCATCCCTGCGGGGTGAGCACCCTAATCCTGCTGCAGACCCCATCCTTGTAGTGTGAACACCCTAATCCTGCCCCAAACCCCATCTCCACAGTGTGAACACCCTAATCCTGCTGCAGACCCCATCCCTGCGGGGTGAGCACCCTAATCCTGCCCCAAACCCCATCCCCACAGTGTGAACACCCTAATCCTGCCCCAAACCCCATCCCCACAGTGTGAACACCCTAATCCTGCTGCAGACCCCATCCCTGTGGGGTGAACACCCTAATCCTGCCCCAAACCCCATCCTTGTGGTGTGAACACCCTAATCCTGCCCCAAACCCCATCTCCACAGTGTGAACACCCTAATCCTGCTCCAGACCCCATCCCTGCAGGGTGAACACCCTAATCCTGCTCCAGACCCCATCTCTGCGGGGTGAACACCCTAATCCTGCTCCAGACCCCATCCCCACAGTGTGAACACCCTAATCCTACCCCAAACCCCATCCCCACAGTGTGAACACCCTAATCCTGCTCCAGACCCCATTCCTGTTGTGCAAACACATTTATCCTCCTCCAGATCCCATCCCCACCTCCCGTGCCAGCCCATTCCTGCATCCCACATTCCCTCCCCATGGTGTGAACACCCTAATCCTGCTCCAGGCCCCATCCCTGCGGGGTGAGCACGTTTATCCTGCTCCAGACCCCATCCTTGTGGTGTGAACACCCTAATCCTGCTCCAGACCCCATCCTTGTCATGGGAACACGTTTATCTGCTCCAGGCCCCATCCCCGTGGTGTGAACACGCTTATCCCGCCCCAAACCCTATACCCACCTTCAGTGCCGCCCCATTCCTGCATCCCACATCCCCTGTCTGCGGTGTGAGCACCCTAATCCTGTTCCAAGCCCCATACCTGTGGTGTGAGCACCCTAATCCTGCTCCAAGCCCCATACCTGTGGTGTGAGCACCCTAATCCTGTTCCAAGCCCCATACCTGTGGTGTGAACACCATAATCCTGTTCCAAGCCCCATACCTGTGGTGTGAACACCATAATCCTGCTCCAAGCCCCATACCTGTGGTGTGAACACCCTAATCCTGTTCCAAACCTCATCCTTGGCTTGTTTCCACCCATTCCTTGATCCTGCACCCCCTGTCTGGGGTGTGAACACCGTAATCATGTTCCAAACCCCATTCCCGTGGCGTGAACACCCTAATCCTTTTCCAAAGCCCATCTGGGCACCCTAATCCTGCTCCAAACCCCATTCCCTGCTCGTTTTCCCCCCATTCCTGGATCCCACATCCCCTGTTCACGGTGTGAACGCCCTCATCCCGTTCCAAACCCCATTCCCGGCTCGTTTTCCCCCATTCCCGGACCCCGCAGCCCCTCCCCGCATCCCCGCCCCGCAGGACGGAGCCGGGGCCGTGTCACAGGCTCAGGTCGGGCTCCCTCTGCAATTCCAGAAGCTTCTCCCGGTCCTCGGGTGCCGCTGCCGCTCCGGGATTGATTTGCATCCACTCCAGGGATGGGGGGAGGCCGAGCTGGCCGAGCTTTGTTTGTTTGGTTGGTTTGGTTTGGTTGGTTTGGTTTGGTTTGGTTTGTTTGTTTGTTTGTTGGCCCAAACAGACAAACTCCGGCGGCAGAGGGAGGCAGAGGGAGGCCGAGCATCCTGAGGGTCAGGGAGCCGCACCCCGGTCCTGCTTCAGGAGGGGAAAAGCCCTCAGTGATCCCATTTTTCCTGGTCTGTCCCTCTTCAGGTGGGAAAAGCCCTCAGTGATCCCATTTTTCCTGGTCCGTCCCTCTTCGGGTAGGAAAAGCCCTCAGTGATCCCATTTTTCCTGGTCCTTCGCCGTTTTCACAGCTGGTGACACCTTGAGGGTCTCAGAGCCCTCCTCCTGTCCCCGAGGGGACACCCGGGCTCATTCCACAATCCCTGCTGGTGGCACTCAGCTGGGAGCAGCTTTTCATCCCAAATCCCGGCTTTTTTGGGGGGAAAAAAAGCCCCGGAGGGTGATTTTGGACTTTTCTGGGGTGTGGCAAGGTGGGTTTGGGCAATTTTCTCCCCTTTTTCCCAAGGAAAGCACTCCCAGCACAGGTGAAACGTTGTTTGCCACCTGCCCGGGAGGGTTTGCTTGGAGCCATCTCCTCTCCTGCTTTGATCTTTGCCCACAAAATCCTGGAAAATTCCCAATCCTGGCCCTTTGATTTTTCTTCACAAAATCCTGGAAAATTCCCAATCCTGGCCCTTTGATCTTTGCTGACAAAATCCTGGAATTCCCAATCCTGACCCTTTGGTTTTTGTTCACAAAATCCTGGAATTCCCAATCCTGGCCCTTTCCTCATGAAATCCTGGAATTCCCAATCCTGGCCCTTTGATCTTTGCTGACAAAATCCTGGAATTCCCAATCCTGACCCTTTCTTTGGTTTTTGTTCACAAAATCCTGGAATTCCCAATCCTGGCCCTTTGGTTTTTGTTCACAAAATCCTGGAATTCCCAATCCTGGCCCTTTCCTCACGAAATCCTGGAATTCCCAATCCTGGCCCTTTGATCTTTGCTCATGAAATCCTGGAATTTCCAATCCTGGGAATCTTTGATCCTGGGGTTCTTTGATCTTTGTTCACGAAATCCTGGAATTCCCAGTCCCGGCCCTTTGATCTTTTCCCACGAAATCCTGGAATTCCCAGTCCTGGCCCTTTGATCTTTGCTCATGAAATCCTGGAATTCCCAATCCTGGGAATCTTTGATCCTGGGGTTCTTTGATCTTTGCCCATGAAATCCTGGAATTCCCAATCCCTTCATGCTCCTGTTGGATGCAGGGGGAGGGGGAAGGCTGTGGGATTCTTGGGATGGCAGCGGTGGGAAAAATGGAGCCATAATAAGAGCCATAACAGAGCAGAGCCCCTCGAGGGGGATTTGGGATCAATAATCCCAAATAATTGAGGAGGAAAAGAGCCAGGAGCTCTGGAGAGGGGGGTCAGGGCAGGAGGAGGGGCTGGGCCTGGCCCTGATGGGGCTCTGGGGACAGGAAGGGGCCGATGGCTGCAATAATGGGATAAAGGTTAAAGTGCAATGGGGGAGCGCTGCACTCTCCAGGAAAATGGGAATCAGCCCCTTGGGAATGGGCCTGGAAGGGGAAAAGCAGCAGGGAGGGGAATATTGGGGCAGCTCTGTTGGCTCCTGCAGGATCCCATTCCAGGCTCTCCTCATCCCCACAGAGATCCAGGGGCTCCATCCATGGGGTACCCAAACCTTGGGCACGGCTGGGATGCAGGGAGGGTCCCTGCCCATGGAATCTCAGGTCTGTGCTGAGGTTCCGTGATTCTGTTCCCCCTTTTCCCTTGGGGCTGCGTGCCCAGGGCATGGGGTGAGGATGATGAGCACACAAATCACCTCGGCACGGGGCCAGGGGAGCCGGGCTAATTGGAAACAGACGGGAGTCTGGGGTGTCCATGAGGCTGGGATGATGGAGAAGAGGAGCTGTGAGTCAGTGATGGAGTTTGTAACTCGATTACTGCGGGTGCTGATGCACTGGCTCATCCCAACAGCCCCCAGCAGCTCTGCCAGGATAAACCCAGGGCTGCCCTTCCCTCCCTGCCAGGATCCTCCATTTCCAGCAGGATCAGCGTTCCATGAGCTGCTCACCCTGCTCCCCTCTCCCTGAGCCTTCCTGTTCCATCCCAGTTCCAGTGGGATCAGCATTCCCTGAGCTGCTCACTCTGCTCCCTTCCCAGGGCAATCCTGCCCTGCCAGGATCCTCCATTTCCAATGGGATCAGCATTCCCTGAGCTGAGCTGCTCACCCCACTCCCTTCCCTGACCCTTCCCTCCATGCCAGGCTGCTCCATCCAAGTCCCATTTCCAGTGGGATCAGCATTCCCTGAGCTGCTCACTCTGCTCCCTTCCCTGGGCCTTCTCTCCCTGCCAGGCTGTTCCATCCTGGTCCCAGTTCCAACGGGATCAGCAATCCCTGAGCTGAGCTGCTCACCCCACTCCCTTCCCTGGGCACTCCCGCCCTGCCAGGCTGCTCCATCCAAGTCCCATTTCCAGCAGGATCAGCGTTCCATGAGCTGCTCACTCTGCTCTCCTCCCAGGGCAATCCTGCCCTGCCAGGCTCCTCCATCCTGGTCCCAGTTCCAGCGGGATCAGCATTCCCTGAGCTGAGCTGCCCACCCCACTCCCTTCCCTGACCCTTCTTGTTCCATCCCAGTTCCAGCGGGATCAGCATTCCCTGAGCTGCCCACCCCGCTCCCCTCCCGGGCTCTCCCCATCCCCAGCCAAGGGCGCTCCGGATCTCAGCTCCCGTTTTCCCTGGGTTTCACCTCCCCGGAGCCGGAGGGCGGCGGGAGCTGCGCCCTGCGGGAGCTGGGGGAGAGCCCGGAAGGTCGGGAGCTGCGGCTGCACTCCATAAATCCCGCGGAGACGATGGCTTTGCTTCATCTCCATTATTGCTTCCTTCTGCAGAAACGCTCGGCAGCGCCGGGGCCGTGAATCATCTCCCGGCTGGGTCAGCAGGATCGGGAGCTGCTCCATGGATCGGCCTCTCCCTTCCCCTCCCCCGGCGCTCAGGAATCTGGGATGGGCGGGTTTGGAGCCCCGCACATCGGGAATTTGGTGCCATGAGTGGGGCAAAACATCAGATCCTTCAGGCTCCTCCCGGGATGCCCCTGGCAGGGTTGGGAGCCGATGAGATCCAAGGAAAAGGCTCCATCTCGAGGCTTCTGCTCCTTCAATGCCCGATGTTTCTGGTATTTCTCCGGGGTTGTGCTCAGCTGCTCCTCTCCCCATTATCTCTCCGGTATTTATTGCATGCGGCCACAACCCCGGCGGGTCGAGGTTTTCCTGGCCTGGATCTGGGGCGAGGGGCAGGAGGGAGCTGGAGCTGCCCTGTCCCACCCCTGGATCTGCCCCATCGTGGATCTGCCCCATCCTACCCCATGGATCTGCCCCATCATGAATCTGCCCCATCCCACCCCATGAATCTGCCCCATCCCACCCCTGGATCTGCCCCATCGTGGATCTGCCCCATCCCACCCCATGAATCTGCCCCATCCCACCCCTGGATCTGCCCCATCGTGGATCTGCCCCTTCCCACCCCATGAATCTGCCCCATCCCCCCTCTGGATGTGCCCCATCCAATCCCGTGGATCTGCCCCGTCCCCCCTGAATTTTCCCCATCCCACCCCTGGATCTTCCCCATCCTGGATCTGCCCCTTCCCACCCTATGAATCTGCCCCGTCCCACCCCACAAATCTGCCCCATCGTGGATCTGCCCCATCCCACCCCATGGATCTGCCCCGTCCTGGATCTGCCCCATCCCCTGGATCTGCCCCATCCTGGATCTGCCCCATCCCACCCCTGGATCTGCCCCATCCCACCCCTGGATCTGCCCCATCCTCTCCACGGCCCCACACCCTTCTCCTCCCAAACCCTCTTTTCCTTCCCCCGCTGGAGCAGCCGCGGGTGGGAAGCGCCGGGAATGCCCGGGCATTCCAGAGCCCGGGAGCAGCAGCGGGCACAGCGGCCCCTCCCCAGCCGGACCCGCAAAAATTCCCATTTTCATTAAAAACGCGGAATTAAACCCAAGCGCTGCCCGGGGGACCCAACGGCTCCGCCAGCGGGCTCAGCTCAGGGCTGGAATTCACATCCCGGTGTTTTCTTTCCCTGGCACGGAGCAGCTCCATCCTCCTCCTCCTCCTCCTCCTCCTGCCCTCCCAGCACCACCCAGCGCTCCCATCCCGCCCTGGACCTTCCCGGGACCTTCCCAGGGCCCTGGATGCTCCACGCTGGGAATCTTCCAGCCCAAGCGCTCATTAAGCGCCCTGTCTGTCCCCGCTGGAATAATTAATTATTCCTATTTTTAACGAGCGCTCGCCCCTGCCCTTGACAGAGCCCGGCTGCTCCCGCGGCCGCGGACTCGGAGTTATTTTTACCCCTTTTCCCTGGAGAGGTTTCGCTCCCGATTCCAGCCCTGGGATTTAAAGGGACGGTGACGACGCCGCCGCCGCATTCCCGGAGTTCCCAGTGGGGAGGGAAAGGTTCCGAGATTCCCTCAAATTCGGGGGTTTGGGTGCGGCAGGAGGATGTGGGGTTGTTAATCCCGACATGCCGGGTTAATCCTGTCCTGTGGATTCACCTCTGGAGCTCCTCAAGGGATTCATTCCATCCATTGCTGTCACTAAAAGGTGGAGAAAAGCAACGTGCGGGGAAATCTGGGCAAAATTCCCAAGGAAAAGGGTCCTGCTGGGGGTTGGGGATGGAGATGACCAAAGGAAAATCCAGGCTGGAATCAGAGTGGGAATTTGGATCCAGAACGAGCAGGGATCAGGGATGCTCCAGGCTGGGATCAGAGTGGGATCAGAGTGGGAATTTAATCCCAGCATGAGCAGGGATCAAGGATTCTCCAGGCTGGAATTAATGTGGGAATTGCTCCCAGAATGAGCAGGGGTGGCCAGGGATGCTCCAGGCTGGGATCAGGCTGGGATCAGGGATTCTCCAGGCTGGGATCAGGCTGGGAATTTGTCCCAGAACAAGCAGGGATCAGGGATGCTCTGGGCTGGGATCAGGGATTCTCCAGGCTGGGATCAGGCTGGGAATTCAGTCCCAGAATGAGCAGGGATCAGGGATTGTCTGGGCTGGATCAGACTGGGATCAGGCTGGGAATTGCTCCCAGAACAAGCAGGGATCAGGAATTCTCTGGGCTGGGAATATTCTGGGAATTCAGTCCCAGCATGAGCAGGGATCAGGGATTCTCCAGGCTGGGATCAGGCTGGGAATTGCTCCCAGAACAAGCAGGGATCAGGAATGCTCTGGGCTGGGATCAAGCAGGGATTAATCTGGGAATTCTGTGGGATGGCAGGAGCCATTCCCAAGGCAGGCTGAGCCATCTGGCCGGGCCGGGCCCTTCTGCCACGGCTCGGGCGTTGTTAACGTGCAGCATATGCTCGCCTGGAAATTAATAACAATTCTCTGCTCTCACCAGCTGCCGGTAATTGGCTCCCCCTCCGCCGGGAGAGGGGGAAATTCCGAAATTCCGCCACTTCCCGGCTCCAAGGAGATCCCGGGAAAGGCGACTCCGGCTCTGGGATGGGCACAGCCGGGCACAGGGATGGGCACAGAGGGAGCAGGGATGGGAACAGAGGGAGCAGGGATGGGCACAGGGGGAGCAGGGATGGGCACAGGGGGAGCAGGGATGGGCACAGGGATGGGCACAGGGATGGGCACAGGGAAGGGCACTGGGATGGGCACAGAGGGAGCAGGGATGGGCACAGCCGGGCACAGGGATGGGCACAGGGAAAGGCACAGGGATGGGCACAGCCGGGCACAGCGATGCCCTCGGGGCACGGCAGGAGCGGATCCATCCTGGAGCACACCCGGGTGGGAAGTGCAGCAGCCCTGGAATGCTTTGTGGGGGAGGAGATGTTAAATCCCAGCTCCTTCCATGGTCCCAGATTATCCCAACCACGGCACTTCCAGGCACGGAGCAGCCACAGCTCCCCTGGGAATTCTCTGGGAATTCTCCCAGGCAGGAATTCCTTCCCAAAATCCCATCTAAGCCTCTGGCAGTGGGAAGCCATTCCCTGTGTCCAGCAAACCCTGGTGTCCAGGGCTGTTCCTGCAGCACACACAGAGGGGTGGGAAAACAAAATCCTGGGATGGTTTGGGTTGGGAGGATCAGCCAGATCCACCCCTGACCCCTCCCACTATCCCAGATTATCCCAGCCTGGCCTTGGACACTTCCAGGGATCCAGGGGCAGCCACAGCTGCTCTGGGAATTCCAGCCCAGCCAGGAATTCCTTCCCAAAGTCCCATCCATCCTTGCCCTCTGGCAGTGGGAGCCATTCCCTGTGTCCTGCCCCTCCTGCCCAGCAAATCCTGGCATCCAGGGCTGCTCCTGCAGCACCCACAGAGGGATGGGAAAACAAAATCCTGGAATGGTTTGGCTTGGGAAGATCAGCCAGATCCAACTCTGACCCCTCCCACCATTCCAGATTATCCCAATCTGTCCTTGGACACTTCCAGGGCAGCCACAGCTCCTCTGGGAATTCCAGCCCAGCCAGGAATTCCTTCCCAAAATCCCATCTCCCTGTGCCCCCTGGCACTGGGAAGCCATTCCCTGTGTCCAGCAAATCCTGGCATCCAGAGCTTTTCCTGCAGCACCCACAGAGGGATGGGAAAACAAAACCCTGGGATGATTTAGGATGGAAGAAGCTGAAATCGCACCCAGTGCCAGCCCTGCCTGGCAGGGTCACCTCCACTGTCCCAGGGGCTCCAGCCTGGCCTGGGACAAAAGCCTGGGATGGTTTGGGATGGGAGGAGCAGCCAGATCCACCTCTGACCCCTCCCACTATCCCAACCTGGCTGTGGACACCTCCCGGGACAGAGGGATGGGACAGCAAAACCCTGGGATGATTTAGGATGGAAGGAGCTGAAATCGCACCCAGTGCCAGCCCTGCCTGGCAGGGTCACCTCCACTGTCCCAGGGGCTCCAGCCTGGCCTGGGACACCTCTCTGGGCCCCTCCACGCTGCAGAATTGCCGAGGGTGGGATTGCGAATTCTGTCTCTGCAGCCTCAGCCTGGCCAGGTGGGTGTTGGGATATTTTTATTTCCTGACAGAATCCGCCCGCAGAGCAGCTCTGGGAAGCACATGGAGCATTATTTTGGTCCAAACACGGCGGATTGAGGCAAAGGAACACATGAAACATTCACTTCCATGGAGACCTGGGAGAGGGGAAGGCTTGGAAAAATCCCAGGATTCCAGGCAGGCTTTTAAAGAGTCGGGAATTCGGGATATGGATCCATCCTCTCCTCATCATTAGGGTCTGGATGATCCTGTTAATGGGTTTCCCATTATTAATTAATGAATGGGGCGCTGGATCCAAAGAGCTCCAGTGTTTTTCCAGGCTCCAGGCAGGGGGTTGTAGCTTCCATCAAATATTCCCTGCTGGAATTTGACACGGAGGGATTTGGGGACCCATGAACCCCCAGCCCAGCGAGGCTGCAGAAATCCACAGAAAACACGGATCTGGCAGCAAAATCCCATAAAACCAGTGATTCCCTGGACCAGAACCAGCTGGAAATGGCCTTTCCAGAAGCTTTTCCACACCCTTGGAATGAGCCCTTCGTGTCCTCAGCAGTAAATCCGGCTCCGCCTTTGATCCAGGTTTTCCATTTTCCTCTCCCATCCCATGGGATCTCACACTGGGGTCTCATCTGTGCCCCCCTGCGCCCCCCAATCTCACAGATCCCCCCCAAATTCCCCCTCCATCCCTGCATCCCCCGGCAGGGAGTTTGGTGCTGTGGGATTTGGGATCTGCCCCTTGCAGCAGCAGCAGCTGTGGAGGGGTTTTATCCCCCAAAAAAGCCATAATTATAAATATTGCCAGGTACTCATATGGGTGGGAAGGAGAGGGAAGACAGAGGCTGGGATTAATCTGGGAATTTGGTTCCAGAATGAGCAGGGGTTGGGATGTCCCAGGCTGGGATCAGCTGGGATCAGAGTGGGAATTTGGTCCCAGAACAAGCAGGGATCAGGGATTCTCCAGGATGGGATTAATCTGGGAATTGCTTCCGGAATAAGCAAGGATCTCCAGGCTGGGATCAGGCTGGGAATTTGGTCCCAGAACAAGCAGGGATCAGGGATGTTCCAGGCTGAGATGAGGCTGGGATTTATCTGGAAATTGCTCCCAGAACAAGCAGAGATCAGGGATGTTCCAGGCTGAGATGAGGCTGGGATTTATCTGGAAATTGCTCCCAGAACAAGCAGGGATCAGGGATGTTCCAGGATGGGAACTTGGTCCCAGAAAAAGCAAGGATCAGGGATATTCCAGGCTGGGATCAGAGTGGGAATTACTCCCAGAATGAGCAGGGATCAAGGATTCTCCAGGCTGGGATCAGACTGGGATCAGAGTGGGAACTGCTCCTAGAACAAGCAGGGATCAGGGATATTCCAGGCTGGGATCAGAGTGGGAATTGCTCCTAGAACAAGCAGGGATCAGGGATGTTCCAGGCTGGGATTAATGTGGGAATTGCTCCCAGAACAAGCAGGGATCAGGGATGTTCCAGGATGGAAATTTGGTCCCAGAACAAGCAAGGATCAGGGACTCTGCAGGCTGGGATTAATGTGGGAATTGCTCCCAGAATGAGCAGGGATCAAGGATTCTCCAGGCTGGGATCAGACTGGGAATTTGGTCCCAGAACAAGCAAGGATCAGGGATGTTCCAGGCTGGAATAATCCTGAGAATTCACTCCTAGAAGGAGCAGGGGTTGAGGATGCTCCGGGCTGGAACCACCCTGGGAATTCCCTCCCAGCACGGGCAGGGTCAGGGGTGCCCCGGCCTGGCCGAGGTGCCCGGGATCGATGCCCAGCCCGTCCCCCCGGCCGGGATCAATGCCCAGCCCGTCCCCCCGGCCGCTCCGTGGGCAGCAGAGGCCGCGGGATCAATGTGGGGTGAAGGAATTACGGCCGCGGACACGCGGCTTTACAGCTGCCTTCCCAGCTGTAGGATATGGTAGTGATAATTCATGCTAATAACGTATAAAATATTGTAAAATCCAAACCGTGTCTTTTGACTACCCTGGAGCTGCTGTCTTGTTCAGATTCAACAAGTTCCCGGACATAAACATCGATGCTTTAACGTAAGAATGGAAGCTTCCAGGGCGATGATCGTCGGTTTCCCGAGTTGATCCCAAGTTGTCGGGAGCCACCCAAGAGCAAATATCGAATATCGAATATCGCCCTGCCGATTGCATCTATCGAGAAAACCAACGGCGCCATCCTGATACACGTGAATCCACGGCTTCTCCGACAAGGACACACCTGGACAAGGCTTTTGTCCACCTCTGCACATGGAAAGAAACAGTGATGCATGTGAAGAAAATTCGGTCATCTTTGCCTCGGGCAGAATAAATTGTATAAAACCTCGCTAAGCCGCCAGCGTGAACCGAGGGGGAGACTCTGACACTCGGGAGGTCCAATCCGAGTTCACCCGGCGCCGATCCCGGGCTCGACGCTGACTCTTTGGCTGTGGTGGTTTCGAAGACCGAACTTCGGTCTCGCAGACAAATTAATAAATCTTTGTGTAGTATATGGTCGAGATAATTCATGCTACTAATGTATAAAATATTGTAAGATCCAAACTGTGTCTTTTGACCACCCTGGCCGGGAGCAGCTTCTTATTCATACACATCTAGCTCCCAGACTTCGTTGAGATAACATTGGGGTTTTCTAATGTAAGAATAGAATTACATCTACGGCGATGATCGGATGATCGACAGCAATGATCAATGGAGCCACCCTGATGGATGTGAATGCTGCATCGAGACACCTGGGCTGGATCTTTGTCTACCTCTGCACATGTAAAGCCACGGTTATGCATGTGAAGAGACACAAAGAAAATTCGGTCATCTTTGCCTCGGGCAGAATAAACTGTACAAAACCTCTGCTGCACCGAGCCGCGAGTGTGAACTGGGGCGACTTTGACACTCGGGAGGTCAGATCCGACTTCACCCGGCGCCGATCCCGGGCTCGACACTGACTCTTTGGCTATGGTGGTTTCAAAGACCAAACTTCGGTCTTGCAGACAAATTAATAAATCTTTGCTAAATTTGTGATAATTTTGGCTCACGATTGATCATTTATTACACCAACAAAGCCGGGCTTCCTGTGGGAACCCAGGACATCCCTCTGGCTGTCCTGGACTGCCAAGACCCCTGCCAGGGGGCTCAGAAGCCCTGGCACAGAGCTCAAAATGCCCGTGTGGGTTTGATTATGACCCATGGAGCAAATTACCAACCTTAGATGAAGATCAGCAAGCCACAACAGTTTAGGTAGAATAATGGTGAAGTTATCACGGGGTGGAAAAGTAGATTTTAGGGGTTTTGGTATGGGGGTTCAGGGGGCAAGATGGAGGGATCTGGGTGTGTCCAGCCTTTCTCCTTCTTCTTCTTCTTGGCCTCCATCTTCTGCTGTGATGGTGGCACAAGTTGGGAATGGCAAATATCAATAATGGCCAGAGCAACAAGCTCCAGTGGTGTCGGAATTCAGGACATCCCTCTGGCTGTCCTGGACTGCCGAGACCCCTGCCAGGGGGCTCAGAAGCCCTGGCACAGAGCCCAAAACACCTGTGGGTTTGATTATGACCCCTGGAGCCAGTTGCCAGCTTTGTATGAGGACCTGAAAGCCACAGAAGTTTGAATAGTTATAATAATAAAATTATCACAGGGTGAAAATGTAGATTTTAGGATTTTTGGTATGGGGCTTCAGGGGACAAGATGGAGGAACCTGGGCGTGTCCAGCCTTTCTCCTTCTTCTTCTTCTTCTTCTTCTTCTTCTTCTTCTTCTTCTTCTTCTTCTTCTTCTTCTTCTTCTTCTTCTTCTTCTTCTTCTTCTTCTTCTTCTTCTTCTTCTCCATCTTCTGCTGTGATGTTGGCACTTACAGATTGGTTTAGAGTAGAAGCTCACTGTCTCACACAGGTGATCGGTATTGGGAAGTAATTGTAAACATTGTACACGTAGTTTTTAGTATAAAGACATAACCCTGCCCTGGGGGCAGGCAGAGTGCCTGGATTGTCTTGCTGAGCTGACCTCGGCAAGGCAGGAGAAAATTTTTTATAGATAAGACACAATAAACAACCTTGAGACCAAGAAATGAAGAGCTCTGACTCCTTCTTCAAGCACTGGGCTGGGAAAAGAGACTTTCTAATGTTTCTCAGGGTCACTGTGACCAGCTAAAGATCCCGACAGCTTCCTTCCCAACAAAGCCCGGCTTCCATCCCAACAGAGCCCGGCTTCCTTCCCAACAAAGCCCGGCTTCCTTCCCAACAGAGCCCGGCTTCCTTCCCAACAGAGCCCGGCTTCCATCCCAACAAAGCCCGGCTTCCATCTCAACAAAGCCCAGCTTCCATCCCAACAGAGCCCGACTTTGTGCACTCCCAATTGCGATTGCCAATTACTTCTGCAGCAGCCCAGGGAAGGGCTCAGCTCCCTCAGGACAGCCATCGACCCGTTTTTTTCCCGGCTCTGGATCGCTGGAATTCCCAGGAATGACCAACCTGGGAATCCTCAAGCTGCCAAGAGGGCAAGGACGAGCAGGATGGATGGATTTGGGAGTTTTCCCTCCCCTCTGCCACCTGCACCTTCTCCTCACTCCCACTGCTGCCACATCCCGAGGAGCTCCAGAGCTCCAGGAAGGAGACAGGCAGAGACAATCCCGACCTTCCCAATTAAACAATTTCTGCTGAATGAAGGGCCCTGTTCCTGCCGGCTCCGGGAACGGCATTTCCATCAATCCCGGCCTGATGAGCTCCTTGTCACTTAGCACCTCTAATGCTCGCCCCTAATGGCATCAGGGGCTCCTTGGCACGGCCCTAATGCAGTTTCCAGCTCCTGCTGGCGCCTGGGATTCGGCCGGAGGGGGAGAGCGAGCGCATCCCTAATCCGAGCAGACACTAATGGGAAAATGAGCTGTGAGGAGCTGCAGGAAAAACAGGAGCGGCATCTCCAGGCCGTGGGGAGAGTCCCCATCCCGCTTTGCAGCAGGTTTGTTCCCTGTTTTCCCCATCCTGGAGATTCCTGCTCCCTTCTTTCCATGCCCTGACCATCTGAGCCTTTTCCAGAGCAGTTTCTCCCGGGATCATCCTGGTTTTCTCCACCCCTGCTCTGTTCCCAATCCAAATTTCCCATCCTCTCCATCCTGGAGATCCCCACTTCCCTCTTTCCATGGTCAGATCATCCAAGCCCTGCCATCCCAGCTTTCCCTTGGGATCATCCCGGTTTTCTCCACCCCTGCTCTGTTCCCAATCCCAATTTTCCCTTCCTCTCCATCCTGGAGATCCCCACTTCCATATTTCCATTTTTTGACCATCTAAACCTTTTCCAGAGCAGCTTCCTTTGGGATCATCCTGGTTTTCCCCATTCCTGATCTGTTCCAAATCCCAATTTCCCATCTTCCCCATCCTGGAGATCCCTACATCCTTTTTTCCATGCCCTGACCATCTGAGCCTTTTCCAGAGCAGTTTCTTTTAGGATCAAGCTGTTTTCCTCCACCCCTGCTACTGTTCCCAATCCAGATTTCCCTTCCTCTCTATCCTGGGATCCTCACACCCCTTTTTCCATTATCTGACCATCCAAAACTTGCCAGCCCAGCTTTCTCCTGGGATCATCCCAGTTTTCTCCCCAGGAATTTTTACTTTTCCAGGGGTTTTTACTTGCCCAGGAGTTTTTACCTCTCCAGGAATTTTTACCTTTCCAGGAACTTTTACCTTTCCAGGAACTTTTACCTTCCCAGGAATTTTTACTTTTAGGGGTTTTTACTTGCCCAGGAGTTTTTATCTTTCCAGGAGTTTTTACCTTTCCAGAAGGATTTTACCTTTCCAAGGGTTTTTACCTTCCCAGGGGTTTTTACCTTTCCAGAAAGGTTTTTACTTTTCCAGGGGTTTTTACCTTCCCAGGGCTGCATTCCTGATCCATTCCCCATCCCAGACATGTCCTTATCCCACTTTCCTTGCTCTGCTCCCACCATTTCCCTTGGGATCATCCCATTTTCTGCATCCCCCTCTCTGCTCCCAGCCCCAACTTTCCAATCCCAGAGATCCCCAGGCCCCTTTTTTCCCCGCTCTGCCCCTCCAGGCCTCCCCAGTTTTCCCTTGGGATGCAGCTCTGCCTCTCCTCCACCCCTGGGAAGAGGCTCAGGAGCCCCTCAGAGCTCGGAACAAATCCATGTTTTGATTATCCCTGCTCCTAAATGATCCATAATCAGCATAATTCCATCAGGACAATAACTCCCAAATCAGATTAAATCTCTCCATTTGTCTGGAGCTTTGGGCTTTAAGCTCTTCCCTCCCCCTTTTTCCATTGATTTTTTTTCTCCCCAGCCCAGCCCCTGGCTGAGCCTTTCCAGGGGTTTTTCCAGTTGGAATTCTCCAGGCCAGGCTCCCTTTTCCACTCTAAACCCCACCCAGGTAGGGGATGCAATTCCTGCACCAAAATTCCCAAAATTTCCCCCAATCCCTGCTAAAACTTGATTGGTGCCATTCCAACCAATCCCTGGCTGCCCTCTGCAAATCCCAGAGGAAAGGGAAGTTTGGGAATTGTATCCATGTTTGTACAGCTCCATTCCCAGCCACCCCTCATTCCCAGGACTGGGAATTTCACTCCAGGAAATCTTTCCATGTTTTTACACCTCCATTTCTGCATTCCTTGGCTTCCCACAGGACTGGGAATTTGGGAAGTGTTTCCTCATTTTTACAGTTCTATTCCCAGTGATCCCTCATTCCCTGGGTTCCCAAAAGATTGGGAAATTAACTCCAGGATTGGGAATTTTGGGAAGTGTTTCCTTGTTTTTACAGCCCCATTCCCAGAGATCCCTCATTCCCTGGCTTCCCATAGGATTGGGAATTTGACCCCAGGAAATCTTTCCATGTTTTACAGCTCCATTCCCACGTTCCTTGTCTTCCCACAGGATTGGGAATTTGGGAAGTGTTTCCTCATTTTTACAGCCCCATTCCCAGCCATCCCTCATTCCCTGGCTTCCCTCAGGATTGGGAAGCAAAGCGTGGGCAGAGTTTCCATTCCTTTGGTTAAGGAAGGAAAACTGGAAGGAGCAGGGAGGGCTGTGTTAACAACGATTAATAATGAATAAGCCGCTAATGAGCGTTAATTAATTAATAATAACATGTGCTCCAGCAATCGATTCCCGATGAACGGCCCCGAGCTGCCAGGAGTCCCCAGCTCCAGACAGGGAATTCTCCTGGATTTCCCCAGCTCTGGGGATGGGAGCCAGCTTGAAAAATGGGGATCATCCCATTTTTCCAGCTCAGGAATTCTGGATTTCCCTGGCTCTGGAGCCCGGGCACAGACAGGGATTATCCCATTTTTCCAGCCTGGGAATTCTCCTGGATTTCCCCAGCTCTAGGGATGGGAACCAGCCAGGCATGGACGGGGATTATCCCAATTTTCCAGCTCAGGAATTCTGGACTTCCCTGGCTCTGGAGCCCAGTCATGGACAGGGATGATCCCATTTTTCCAGATTGGGATTTTCTGGATTTCCCCAGCTCTGGGGATGGGAACCAGCCAGGCATGGATGGGGATCATCCCATTTTTCCAGCTCAGGAATTCTGGATTTCCCTGGCTCTGGAACCCAGGCATGGACAGGGATGATCCCATTTTTCCAGATTGGGATTTTCTGGATCTCCCCAGCTCTGCAGATGGGAACCAGCCAGGCATGGACGGGGATGATCTCATTTTTCCAGCTTGGGATTTTCTGGATTTCCCTGGCTCTGGAACCCAGGCATGGACAGGGATGATCCCATTTTTCCAGACTGGGATTTTCTGGATTTCCCTGGCTCTGGAACCCAGGCATGGACAGGGATGATCCCATTTTTCCAGATTGGGATTTTCTGGATTTCCCTGGCTCTGGAACCCAGGCATGGATGGGGATGATCCCACTTTTCCAGCCTGGGAATTCTCCTGGATCTCCCCAGCTCTGGGAATGGGAACCAGCCTGGGCATGGATGGGGATGGTCCCATTTTTCCAGATTGGGATTTTCTGGATTTCCCAGCTCTGCAGATGAGAACCAGCTGGGCACGGACAGGGATGATCCCATTTTTCCATAGGAATGGGGCTGGGAAAGGATGGGAAGCATCTCCCACCCATCAGTGCTTCCTAAACCCTTCCAGCTCTGCCTCGCTCCATGATTTTCCTGAATCCCACATGGAAAATCCTGCTGGAGACTTTTCCCTTTGTTTTGGACCACTTGTAGGTGTTTTCCCCTGTGTGATCCCACCTGGAGCAGGATCCCACCTGGAGCAGGATCCCACCTGTGCACCCCATTGCCCCCAGCCCCACCCGGGGTGCAGCGATGGAGCCGGAGCTTTAATCAGCATCTCTTATCAAAACCCCTTAATTTGGCTCATTAATTGGATTCTCAGGATCCAGGAAATGAACTGCAGTACCTGAGCCTCGCCTTTGATTGGGAGAGGTTATAAATAATTCATGGAATGGCCGTGCTTTCCATGGAAAACCTGAGGAACCGGGATCCTGAGGTGGCTCCGGGGTGGGGATGGGGCTGGGGGGGTCCCGGGGGGTCCTGGGCACTGAGGGATCCAGGGAAATCCCATGGGAATTGGGGTGGGGCTGCTTGAGGGGCGGGGAAAGGCTGGAAAGGCTGGGAAGAGGAGGAGGAGGAAGATGAGGGAAAGGGAAAGGGAAAGGGAAAGGGAAAGGGAAAGGGAAAGGGAAAGGGAAAGGGAAAGGGAAAGGGAAAGGGAAAGGGAAAGGAGGGGAGGGGAGGGGAGGGGAGGGGAGGGGAGGGGAGGGGAGGGGAGGGGAGGGGAGGGGAGGGGAGGGGAGGGGAGGGGAGGGGAGGGGAGGGGAGGGAAGGGAAGGGAAGGGAAGGGAAGGGAAGGGAAGGGAAGGGAAGGGAAGGGAAGGGAAGGGAAGGGAAGGGAAGGGAAGGGAAGGGAAGGGAAGGGAAGGGAAGGGAAGGGAAGGGAAGGGAAGGGAAGGGAAGGGAAGGGAAGGGAAGGGAAGGGAAGGGAAGGGAAGGAAAGGAAAGGAAAGGAAAGGAAAGGAAAGGAAAGGAAAGGAAAGGAAAGGAAAGGAAAGGAAAGGAAAGGAAAGGAAAGGAAAGGAAAGGAAAGGAAAGGAAAGGAAAGGAAAGGAAAGGAAAGGAAAGGAAAGGAAAGGAAAGGAAAGGAAAGGAAAGGAAAGGAAAGGAAAGGAAAGGAAAGGAAAGGAAAGGAAAGGAAAGGGGGAAAGGAAAGGAAAAAGGGAAAGGAAAGAGAGAAAGGAAAATGACCCCATGGCTGTGTACTGGTTTGCACTGGGACGACTGGAGCCAGCTGTGAAAATGTCCATGTAAATAAAGCCCAGTTGTCCATCTGGAATTCAGAGGGGCTGGAAATGGCGTTAATAAAGAGAATTACAACCAAAAGTGAGGCTGAAACAGATGGAATTTGTGGGTTTGCTGAGCAAGGGGGAGAGGAACCTCTGGGAGGGGAAGGACCCGGCGCTGCCATGGCACTGGAACATACTGGGAGCACTGGGAGCTGTGTGGGGGCACGGGAGGGCTCAGGAGTGGGATCTGCATCCCTGGGAATGAGCACTGCCCATCCCATGGGGTGGGATCTGCATGCCTGGGGGATTCGGGATGTCCATCCCTGGAGATTTGGAATGTCCATCTCAGGGGACTCGGGATGCCCATCCCTGTAGGATTCGGGATGTCCATCCTGAGGGATTTGGGATATCCACCCCTGGGGGTTTCGGAATGTCCATCCCTGGAAGGTTTGGGATGTCCATCCTGGAGATTTGGGATGTCCATCCCTGGAAGGTCTGGGATGTCCATCCTTGGGGAAGTGCACCCAGCTGAGCACCCCAGGCCATTCCCGCTCCAGCCGCCCCTGGAAGTGCATCCCGGGGGGATGAGTGGGGCCTGGAGCTGCGGCCGCGGGGCCGCGGGGCTCCGGCTGCCCGAGCACCGCTGCTCCGGTGGGCTCGCACTGCCCTCCAGTGGGCACAGCCGGCGCTTCCAGGTGTCCCCTGCCACCCCTGGCTGTCCCCTGCCACCCCCCTGGTGTCCCCTGGCACCTCCCGGGTGTCCCCTGTCAGCCCAGGCTGTGCCCCCTCCCCAGCCCGGGGTGCTCTAAGCTGGGGGGGTCTCAGCTCTGCCAGGGGTGGGGTAAAGTCCGGCTGGGGGATTTGGGGCGTCCCCTCCTCCTCTCCCCCACCGCCGCTCACTGCAGGTTCCTCTTCTTGGCCACCCTGAGGGCCACGTTGTCATAGTCACTGTCCCCGAGCCACTCCTTGCCCTGCAGCAGGAAGGGCCTCTTGGGGACGGCGTAGTCGTCGCGCTGGGCGTTGTAGGGACAGCCGAGCCCGGGGGGCTCCTCGGGGGCCGCCTGCAGCCTCCAGGCCTCCCCCTTCACCTCCTCGGGCTCGTCGTACAGCGAGAGCCCCGAGAGCCCCTCGGGCTCGTCATAGATGTGCTCGGGTTTGGGGGCCGTGGGGCGGCCGGGGGGCTGCTGACCCCCCCCTGCATCCCTGGGGACGCTGGGGGGCTCGGGGAGCCCCTCCTGGGCACAGCCCAGGCCGCCGAACTGGCGCGCCAGGAAGGCCTTGGCCATGGTGTCGAAGGGGACGGCGTACTCGGACTCCACCCTGGCCCCGTCCGGCCGCCGGCCCTTGTCGGGCGGGCGCAGCGAATCGTGCGGCTCCGCGTAGGGACAATCCCCACCCCGCGACGGCTGCGACGGCCCCGAGCCCTCCCCAGCCCCGGGGGGCACCACCAACCTGCCCTTGGCCCCTTTCCCCTCCCCTTTGGGCACCTTGGCCTCCCCGGGGGGACACTTGGGCTCCTCGTGGCCCTGTGCCCAGCTGGGCGTCCTGGCGTGGTCCAGCAGCCGCGGGGCTTCATCCACGGGACCCCCCCGGCCCTTCTGGACCTCGATGGCCGCCTCGATGGCCTGGAAGATCTCGTTGCCCTGCCTGGTGTCGAACTCGAAGTTGCCCTCTCCGGACGCGCAGCGCCGGCCGGCCTCGAAGGAGAAGGTGACCTGTGGAGGGCATGAGGCAAAGTGGAAATTTCCCAGGGTAGAAATCCATTTTGGTTTAGGTGAAATGTACATCTTTGAGTTGAGTCTGTGGTTGGAAAACATGGCTATTTAGCCTGACTGCAGAACCTAGGCTTAGAGAAACTGCTTCAGGGAAGGGCAGAGATAAGGGGGAGGAGACAAAAAGTGATAAAGAGAGACAGAGACTGCTGTGAGAGCAAGTCAACCTGACCTAGGAATTCTTTCTGATAAAGAAGAACTAGCACGAAATTCGTAAAAATGAATATGTATGAACCTATTGTGACATTGTGTGCATATGTATTTGAGAGGGGGATAAAAAGGGACCTGAAGTTCCCAGAGGCACGCATGTCATTTTAGGGGAACGCTTCCCACAATAAACATACTGGCTTTACAACTGTCACAAAGTGGTGGAGTTTTGATTATTGTTGCAGTGGGATGTAATAGCCTGGTTCAGCTCTCCCAGTTCTTTTCCCAGGTGTGCCAATACCCTCTCCCTTCCCCTCCCCTTGCCTCCTGCTGAGCGCTGTCCGTCACTCTCGGTGTGCCAGCAAGGGCATCGTGTGATTGGCACAGTTCAAAAGATGCCTCTCAGCCCTGGGGGACATTGGGCATCCAGGTGGCATTTGTCCCCTGAGAGTCCTCCCCTCCCACCTGGTTGGTGAGACCCCTACCCCTTCCCTCCCCCTCTCCCCGGGCTTAAAAGACACAGCAACCACGGGGTTCAACTGTTCTGTTGGAGCTGTTGCTGCATTCAGGGCTCTGTGTTCCAGGAATAAAGCTCTGGATCAAAACCCTCCAGCAGGACCCATCTCCTTTTCCTTCACTTCTCCTAAAGCCTTTCCACCAGAGGTAAACCTGAGCTCCTGCTTGCCTGGACTTGTCCCAAGTGCCAGCCAAAGGTGTCTCTGAGGTGAAACCACCACAGCTGCCGCCCTTGGTCAAGCAGCAAGGGTCAGACGAGCCCAGGCACGTTCCACCCGGTAATATTGGGACTTATCCCAGTAGATTATCTCCACAAAACAGGCAGGGTCAGTCCCCACAGTGCCCAGGCCATGCCCAGCCCAGCCCTGGTGCCACACACTGACCTTGTCGCGGCCGAAGCGGCGCAGGAAGCGGTAGGGCCAGCTGGAGAGCAGCTCCTGGCTCTGAGGGTGCCACAGCTCCAGCGCCTCCTCGCCCGCCCGCAGGATGCAGCGGCCCCGGAGCCGGCAGCGCTGCGATGATGGCGTCACCCTCACTGTCACCTCAAACGCCTGCTCCAGGCCGGCTGGGGATGGACACGGCGTTGGACACGGGTCCCACACCACAGAGGGGCTGGAGTGACCCCCAGGCCAGAGCCCCGGACACAGCTGGTGCTGGACACGTGTCCCACCCAGCAGAGTGACCCCCAAACTGGGACAGATAGGTCCAGGCCAGCTGGGGATGGACAGGGTGGACACTGGACATGTGTCCCACCCCAGAGAGGGGCTGTGAGTGACCCCCAAACATGGACAGACGGGTCCAGGCCAGCTGGGATGGCCAGGGTGGACACTGGACACATGTCCCACCCTGCAGAAGGGCCGTGGATGACCCCTCCAGCCAGGCCAGCAGTGTCCGGCTGATAAGGGCTGGCCAGGCTGACCACTGCTGATAGCACAGCCCAGCCGGCCCCACAAACAGGAAGAGGCTTTTGGGGGAGGAGATTTCCCCACCCCACCCCACACAGCCCCAGCCCCGCTCCCACCTTTGCCCCGCGAGCTGTACAGGGAATTTTCCTCCATGGAGAATTCGCCCTCCGTGCTCTCCTTGGTTGCTCCCGGCTCCTCACGGCTCCTCTGCCCCGGGGCAAGAGCGGCAGGTGAGGGATCCCATCCATCCCTGTGCATCCCATCCATCCCTGTGCATCCCATCCATCCCTGTGCATCCCATCCAACCCAGTGGATCCCATCCATCCCTGTGCATCCCATCCATCCCTGTGCATCCCATCCAATCCAGTGGATCCCATCCAACCCAGTGGATCCCATCCATCCCTGTGCATCCCATCCATCCCTCTGCATCCCATCCATGATGGCAGATCCCATCCATCCCAGTGGATCCCCTCCATCCTGGTGGATCCTAGCCATCCTGGCAGATCCCACCCACCCTGGTGGATCCTATCCATTCTATCAGATCCCATCCATCCCAGTGGATCCCATCCATCCCAGTGCATCCCACCCATCCCAGCGGATCCCATCCACCCCAGTGGATCCCATCCATCCTGGTGGATCCCATCCATCCTGGTGCATCCCTTCCATCCCAGCAGATCCCACCCACCCTGGTGCATCCCAGCCACCCTGGTGGATCCCACCCATAGTGGCAGATTCCACCCACCCTGGTGGATCCCACCTACCCGCATGGATCCCATCCATCCCAGTGGATCCCCTCCACCCTGGCGGATCCCATCCATTCTATCAGATCCCATCCATCCCGGTGGATCCCCTCCACCCTGGCAGATCCCACCCATCCCAGCGTATCCCACCCATCCCAGCGGATCCCTTCCACCCCAGCAGATCCCACCCACCCCAGTGTATCCCTCCAAACTCAGTGGAACCCACCCACCCCAGCGGATCCCACCCACCCCGGTGGATCCCCCGTTCCCCAGCCGCTCTCAGACACGTACCGGGAACGCCAGCTCGCAGAGCCGCTGGATCCATTCGGCCGCCTCGGCGCCGTCGGCAGCCAGCAGGAACCGGCGCTCCGTGGTCTCCAGCAGGAAGGGGACGGTGTCCTTGGGGCAGGAGGCGTCGCCGCCCGCCTCGGCCACGTGCACGCAGTCGCTGAGCCGGACCAGGCGCCGGCCGCCCTCCGCCCTGCGCGGCCGCTCGGGGCCCTCCTGCAGCTCCAGGCGCGCCGTGGAGCGCGAGCTCTCCCGGTACAGCACGGCCCAGAACTTCTTCCACTTCTGCTGGGGGACAGCCGGGGTGTCTGCCTTCCCAAAGGGTTCTGCCTTCCATGGGGTTCTACCTGCCATGGGGTTCTACCTTTTCTGGGGTTCTACCTTCCCAAAAGGGTTCGACCTTCCCTGGGGTTCTACCTCCCATGGGGTTCTACCTTCCATGGGGTTCTACCTTCCATGGGGTTCTACCTTCCCAAAAGGGTTCGACCTTCCCTGGGGTTTGACCTTCCATGAGGTTCTACCTCCCATGGGGTTCTGCCTTCCCAAAAGGGCTGGACTTTCGCTGGGGTTCTACATTCCATGGGGTTTTTACCTTCCCAAAAGGTTTCTGCCTCCCATGGGGTTCTACCTTTCCAAAAGTGTTTGACCTTCCCTGGGGTTCGACCTTCCATGGGGTTCTACCTTCTCAAAAGGGTGCAACCCTCCCTGGGGTATTTACTTTCCCAAAAGGGTTCAACCTTCCCAGAGGTTTTTACCTTCCCCAGAGGGTTTAACCTTCCATGGGGTTCTACTTTCCATGGGGTTTTTACCTTCCCAAAAGGGTTTGACCTTCCATGGGGTTCTAGCTTCCATGGGGTTCGACCTTCCCTGGGGTTTTTACTTTCCCCAAAGTTTTTACTTTTCCCAGCATTTTCACCACTCCAGGAGGTTTTGCCTTTCCAGGATTTTTTACCTCTCCAGGAATTTTTTACTTTCCCAGGGGTTTTTACCTCTCTAGGAATTTTTACCTTCACAAGAGTTTTATCCTTCCAAGATATTTTATCTTTCCAGGAGTTTTTACCTTTCCTGAAGGGTTTTACTTTTCCAGGGTTTTTTACCTTCCTGGGAGTTTTCACCTTTCCAAGAACTTTTACCTTCCCAGGAATTTTCACTTTTCCAGAGGTTTTTACTTTCCCAGGAGTTTTTACCTTTTCAGGAGTTTTTACCTTCCCAGGATTTTTACTTTTCCAGTAATTTTTACCTCCCCAGGAATTCTTACCTTTCCAGAAGGGTTTTACCTTTCCAGAAAGGTTTTACCTTCCCAGGAGTTTTTATCTCCTTGGGACCATGCTTAGCATCACCTAAGGCAGGACAAGGGTGCAAAACCCTGCAGGGTCTGACTGAAGATGGGGGTGACATAAATTGGGATTTAAATCCCTGGATAAATCCTTGACACTCAGCAAAGCCTTTCTAGCACCCCAGTCTCACCCACCCCACAAGCCTTGAACAACTTCCAGCTCCTTTTTCCTCCCATTTTCCCTAAAAAAACCCAAATTTTCATCTCTCAGGCCCTGCCCCAAAAGCAGCAGCAGCAGTTCCGGGCTCAGGGAGCGCGGGTGGCCCCAGGGCAGAGGGGAAGTGGGGGCAGGGGAAGCAGCCCCAAAACCTCCCCGGCAGCTCTGGGTCCCACAGCTCCCTTTTCCTGGGATGGGGTTTGGGGATCCCCACCCTTCCTGTCGGGTGAATCCCCTGGGATTGGGCTCTGTGGGGAGAGAGAGAAGGGAGAGGGGCAGGAGAGGCCCCTCAGCTCCTTCCCTCAGCTCCTTCCTCAGCTCCTTCCCCCTCGCAGCCATTGCCCAACCCCAGCCTTTATCGGCAGCGGAAGCCGCGCGGCTTTGGGGCCTGCAGCCATCACCTCCCCACTGTCCCCAAATGCAGCTTTGGGGCCTGCAACTGTCACTGTCCCCAAACCCGGCTTTGGGGCCTGCAACTGTCACTGTCCCCAAATG
Organism: Molothrus ater; assembly: GCF_012460135.2. Lineage (NCBI taxonomy): Eukaryota > Metazoa > Chordata > Aves > Passeriformes > Icteridae > Molothrus > Molothrus ater. The sequence goes on along the minus strand of NC_050505.2, from coordinate 1,964,759 downwards.
CAGCTTTGGGGCCTGCAGCTGTCACTGTCCCTAAATGAGGTTTTGGGGCCTGCAGCCGTCACTGTCCCCAAATGCAGCTTTGGGGCCTGCACCCGTCACTGTCCCTAAATGAGGTTTTGGGGCCTGCAGCTGTCATTGTCCCCAAACCCGGCTTTGGGGCCTGCAGCCGTCACTGTCCCCAAATGTGGCTTTGGGGCCTGCAGCCATCACCTCCCCACTGGAACTGTCCTCAAACGCAGTTTTGGGGCCTGCAACTGTCACTGTCCCCAAACCCGGCTTTGGGACCTGCAGCCGTCACTGTACCCAAATGCAGCTTTGGGGCCTGCAGCCATCACTGTCCCTAAATGAGGTTTTGGGGCCTGCAGCCGTCACTGTCCCTAAATGAGGTTTTGGGGCCTGCAGCCGTCACTGTCCCTAAATGAGGCTTTGGTGGTCACATCTGTCACCCCTTAGCTCTGCAGAGCCTCTTTTAGGGGGTCTACACAAAGTGTCCCCAGCAGCTCCTGTCCCCTCATGGTGGCTGAGGGACAGCTGAGCATCAACAGGTGGGGTCACCCCATTCCCAGGGGATTCACCCCATTGCTGTGGGATTCACTGATTCCCACAGGATTCACCCCACTCCTACGGGATTCACCCCATTGCTGTGGGATTCACTGATTCCCACAGGATTCACCCCACTCCTACGGGATTCACCCCATTGCTGTGGGATTCACCTGATTACCACAGGATTCACCCCACTCCCATGGGATTCACCCCATTCCCAGGGGATTCACCCCATTCCCAGGGGATTCACCCCATTCCCAGGGGATTCACTCCATTCCTGTAGGATTCACCCCATTCCCAGGGGATTCACTCCATTCCTGTAGGATTCACCCCATTCCCAGGGGATTCACCCCATTCCTGTAGGATTCACCCCATTCCCAGGGGATTCACTCCATTCCTGTAGGATTCACCCCATTCCCATGGGATCCCCGCCTCCAGGCCCCCGACCCCGCTGACCTTGCCGAAGGTTTGCTGCAGCTGCAGGTACAGCCAGCCCTGCTTCACCACCGCCTCCTCCATGGCCAGTGTCCGTGTGTCCGGCCTGTCCCGAGTGTCCCTGAGTGTCCCTGAGTGTCCCGAGTGTCCAGCCTGTCCTCAAGTGTCCGGCGTGTTCCAAGTGTCCTGAGTGTCCTCAAATGTCCAATGTGTCCTGGGTGTCCCTGAGTATCTGGAATGTCCAGAGTGTGCTGAGGGTCCCGAAGTGTCTGGAGTGTCCCAAGTGTCCCAAGTGTCCCCAAGTGTCCAGCGTGTCCCGAGTGTCCGCAGTGTCCGGCCTGTCTCAAGTATCTGCAGTGCCCACAGTGCCCGCAGCGTCCCAGGGGTCACAAGTGTCCCCGAGTGTCTGGTTTATCCAGAATGTCCAGAGTGCCTGGAGTGTCCCAAGTGTTCCCGAGTGTCCTCAGTGTCCCAGGGGTCCTGGGGGTCCTGGGGGCCGTGTCCCCACGGTGTCACCAGGGCGGGCTCCGCCCGTGCCGCGCTCAGCCCGGGCTCTGCTGCTTCCTGCGCTCGGCGACTTCCTGTGGGTCCCCACGGGGACACGGGGGTGGCGCTGGGGACACGGGGGAGTGGCACAGCACACACATGGATGGGTGTGACACTGGGGACACGGGGGAGTCTAACCTAACCCTAACCCTAACCCTAACCCTAACCCTAACCCTAACCCACAGCCAGACAGGTGGGCAGGGCACTGTGGGTGTGGCACTGGGGACACATGGGTGTGGCACTGGGGGTGTGCCACTGTGGGTGTGACACTGGGGACACATGGGTGTGCCACTGTGGGTGTGGCACTGTGGGTGTGCCACTGGGGACACACGGGTGTGGCACTGCCCACAAGTGGACACATGGGTGTGGCAATGTGGGTGTGCCACTGGGGACACGCCCCTGTGCCACCCTGTGATGTTGACAGGCACTGGGAGCAGAGGTGGAGGACACCGGACACTGGGCAGGATACTGGGGGGACTGAGAGCACTGGTGGCACTGGTGGCACTGGTGGCACTGGTGGCACTGCTCATATCGGTGTCAGTGCACACAGTAATGACACTGGAGGCACCGATGGCACTGGGCGTGCTGGTGCCAGTGCTCACAGTGCTGTCCCCGCGCTGTCCCTGTGCTGTCCCCGTGCTGTCCCCGTGCTGTCCCGGATCTGTCCCCGTGCTGTCCCCGCTGTCCCCGCTCTGTCCCGGGGTGCGCGGCCCCTTTAAGGCCGTGTCAACAAACCCGCCTCACGCCCCTCCCTCCTCCCCCGCCCCACGCCGACGTCGTGACGTCAGACGCAGCGCGCCGCGCGCGCACGAGGGGGCGTGGCCAGGCCGCTGTGGGCGTGTCCCGGCCCCGCGCGCAGGCCCCGCACGAACACGGGGGCGTGGTCTCACCGGGACGGGCGTGGTTTCCGTGTTGTGGGCGTGTCCTTTGGGCGCGCGCAGGCGCGGGATAGGCGGGGAGGGCGCGGAGTGGGCGTGTCCCTCCGTCGCGCGCAGGCGCGGGAGGGGCGGGGTCGCGGCGCGGCGCATGCGCGGTGCGGGCGGCGGCGCGGGGGGACGCGGTGGCGCCGGGCCCGGCGCAGGCGGGGGCGGAGGCGCGAGCGGAGCATGAATGGGGCAAGATGGCGGATCATGTGCAGGTGAGCTCCGGCCGCAGCGCGGGGCTCGCCCGAGCCCGCCCGCCGCCCTCCCGGCCCCCCCGCGCCGCCCCCCCGGCCCGCGCGGCCGAGCCCCGCACGGCCAGGCCCGGCCAGGCCCGGCGCGGCCCAGGCGCGCAGGCCGCGCTCCCCCCGTGTCCACCCGCGGGGCCCCGCGGTCTCTCCGAGGGTCCCCCCGGCCGCCGGCGGCTCCTCCCGGCCCCATCGCGTGCCCGCCGTGTCCCCGCGTCCCTGCCGGTGTCCCCCCGCAGGGTCCCCCCATCCCTCCGCTCGCTCCCCGCCGGCGCTCCCGGTGCGGAGATGCCCGGGACGAGCTCGCTCGGATCCCGCTCCTCCCCTCGGGAGCAGCGGCCGGGCCCCGCTGTCACCCCCGGCCGTGCCGCTGTCACCGGCGGCTCTGCGGATCCGTCCCTGCTCCGGGCTGGGCACTCGCGCCTTGCGGGGATCTCCGGCACTCCCGGCCCGGTTCCGTTCGTTTCCAGCCGGGGTTGGGTTCTTTGCCCGGCCCGGGTCGGGTCCGTTTCCAGCCGTGTTTGGGTTCCTTTGCCAGCGCTGTTTGGGGTCATTTCCCAGCCGGGTTTGGGATCCTTCCCCAGCCTGATTCTGTTCCTTTCCCAGCCAGCTTTGGAATCATTTCCCGGCCGGGTTCTGTTCCTTTCCGAGTCCAGTTTGGGTTCCTTTCCCAGCCCTGTTTGGGGTCCTTTCCCGGCCCTGTTTGGGGTCATTTCCCGGCCCTGTTTGGGGTCATTTCCCAGCCCTGTTTGGGATCCTTTCCCAGCCCTGTTTGGGTTCCTTTCCTTGCCCGGTTCTTTTTCTTTCCTAGCCGGGTTTGGGGTCATTTCCCTGCCGGGTTCTGTTCCTTTTCCAACCAGATTTGGGATCATTTCTCTGCCCTGTTTGGGTTCCTTTCCCAGCTCTGTTTAGGTTCCTTTCCCTGCCCGGTTCTATTCTTTTCCCAGCCAGATTTGGGGTCATTTCCCAGTGGGATTTGGGATCATTTCCCAGTGGGATTTGGGGTTATTTCCCCCCCTGTGGTTGGGGGACGTGTCCCATCAGTGTCTCAGGGAAATCCCAGAGTGGAGACATTGGTGGGGCAGGAGCCAGGAGGGAAATCAGGGGTGAAAATGTTCCAGGTTGGAGTGGAGGGACAGAAACCCCGGGAAAGGGCCCTAAACCCCCGGGAAAGGGCCCTAAATCCCCAGGAAAGGGCCCTAAATCCCTGGGAAAGGGCCCTAAATCCCCAGGAAAGGGCCCAAAGCTCTCTGAAAGAGACCTAAATCCATCAGGAAGGGAACAAAACCCTCTGAGAGGGCTCAAAGCCCCAATGAAGGAACCCAAAACCCTTTGAAAGTCTCTGGGAGTGACCCCAAACCCTCTGGGAGTGACCCAGCCCCTCTCAAATTGACCCCAAAACCTTTTAAATTGACCCTAAACCCTCTAAAAGGGACCCCAAACCCTCTGAGAGTGACTCAAAATCTCTGAAGTTGACCCCAGACTCTCTCAAATCGACCTCAAAACCTTTGAAAGGGACCCTAAACCCTCTGAGAGTGACCTCAGACCCTCTAAAATCGACCCCAAATCCCTTGAGATTGGTCCCAAACACCCTAAAATGGATCCCAACCCCCTGAAAATTACCCCAAACACCCTAAAATGGACCCCAACACCCTAAAATTGACCCCAAATCCACTGAGATTGACCCCAAACACCCTAAAATTGACCCCAACACCCTACAATTGGTCCCAAACCCCCTGAAAATGACCCCAAACACCCTAAAATTGACCCCAAACACCCCAAAATTGACCCCAAATCTCCTGAGATTGACCCCAAACACCCTGAAAATGTCCCCAAACACCCTAAAATGGACCCCAACACCCTAAAATTGACCCCAAATCCACTGAGATTGACCCCAAACATCTTAAAATCAACCCCAAACCCCCTGAAAATGACCCCAAACCCCTTGAAAATGACCCTGAACACCCTAAAATTGACCCCAAACACCCTGAGATTGACCCCAAACACCATAAAATTGACCCAAACACCCCAAAATTGACCCCTAAATCCACTGAGATTGACCCCAAACATCTTAAAATCAACCCCAAACCCCCTGAAATTGGTCCCAAACCCCTTGAAAATGACCCCAAACCCTCTAAAAGTTAACCCCAAACACCCTAAAATTGACCCCAAACCCCCTAAAATTGACCCCAAACACCCCAAAATTAACCCCAGACCCCCTAAAATTGACCCCAAACCCCAGAGGCAGCAGATCCCAAAGCCAGGCAGAGCTGGGGGGGTTTTCCCTGCAGGATTTTTTTGGGATCAAGCAGAATTCCCAGGGGTTGTTCATGATCCCCGGAACTTTGGGAAGGAATCAATCCCGAGCAGTTCATTAACTCAGCAGGGTTGGGAATTCTGGGAATTCTGATCCCAAAAAAAAAAATTAAAAAAAAAAAAAAAAAGAGGAATTGCTGCATTATTAACCAGGATTTTTATGGGAAAATTGGGATTTTCCTCAGAATTCTGCCCCAAATCCGAGGTTTCCGTGGTAAATCTGGGATTGAGGGAATTGGGAGTTGGAAAAGTCGGAGCTGGAGGGGTTGGGAATGCTGAGCTCAGCGGGGTCAAAGTTTAACAGCAGAACTTTGGGAAGAGTTCCAGGCTGGAGAAGGGATTTGGGAGCAATTCCAGGATTTCCCATGTGGAGCTTTGGGAGAGGTGGGAAAAGGGGTTGGGAGTGGGATTTGGGGAAAAAATCCTTGGGGAAAAAGGCTGGAATGTGTGGGAACTCCCAGGCAGGAATTCCTGCTCAAAATCCCATTAAATTTCCCCTTTTTCCAGGGGAAAATTCCTGGAATTCCATGGAATTCCTCCATCCCAAATTTTCTCAATTCCTCAATCCCAAATCCCTGGAATTCCATGGAATTCCTCCATCCCAAACCTTCTCCAGCTCTCCTGGAGCCCCTTCAGGCTCTGGAATTTCCCCTTCCAGGCTGGAGAAGGGATTTGGGAACTCGGAGCAATTCCAGGAATTCCTGTGTGGAATTGGGTTGGGAATGGGATTTTGGGGACAAATCCTTTTGTTATCCCAGGCTGGAATTTTGGGAACTTCTCAGATCTCTGGGAATTCCATCCCAGGCAGGAATTCCTGCCCAAAATCCCATTAAATTTCCCCTTTTTCCAGAGGGAAATTCCTGGAATTCCATGGAATTCCTCCATCCCAAACCTTCTCCATTTCTCCTGGAGCCCCTTCAGGCTCTGGAATTTTCCTCTGGAATTTCCCTTTTCCAGCAGAACATTCCCAGCCTGGCTCCAGAGGGGATTTATGGAATATTCTTTGGGAATGTTGGGATTTTTATTTTTTTAGGAAAAAAAATGGCAGCAAAATTTGGGAAATTGGGAAAAATCCCATTGCTGCTTCTTGAGAAATTGGAATTCCCAAAAATTCGCAGAGGAAATTCTGGAATTCTGCTGGAACCCAAAAAGATTTTTTAGGGATTTGATTCACTGGGATAAAGCCTGGATTAATTTTTTATGGATTTTTCCCTGATCTGCTGGAGCCCTAAAAGATTTTTTAATGGATTTTAAATTTTTTAATGGATTTTAATTTTTTTTAATGGATTTTAAATTTTTTAATGGATTTTAAATGATGTGAAGAAGCCCCCAAAATTTTACTGGATTTTACCTGGAATGATGAACCCCAAATCCAATTTTTAGGGAATTTTCCCTGCTTTGGTGAACCCAAAAAGGTTTTTTATGGATTTTATGGAATTATGGAGCCCAAATCCAATTTTTCTGGATTTTTCCTGACCTGCTGAAGCCCAAAAAGGTTTTTTATGGATTTTTCCTGGTGTGAAAAAGTCCCCAAATTTTTTCATGGATTTTACCTGGAATGACGAAGCCCAAATCCAATTTTAAGGAATTTTTCCTGGTTTGATGAATCCCAAATCCAATTTTTCTGGATTTTTCCTGCTTTGGTGAAGCCCTAAAATAATTTTTATGGATTTTACCTGGAGTGATGAAGCCCAAATCAAATTTTAAGGAATTTTTCCTGGTTTTGTGCAGTCCAAATTCATTTTTAGGGATTTTTCCTGGTGTGAAGAAACCCCAAAAATTTCTTATGGATTTTACCTGGAATAACAAAGCCCAAATCCAAATTTAAGGAATTTTTCCTGATTTGGTGAAGCCCAAATCCAATTTTAAGGAATTTTTCCTGCGTTGATGAATCCCAAATCCAATTTTTCTGGATTTTTTCCTGCTTTGGTGAAGCCCTAAAATAATTTTTATGGATTTTTCCTGGAATTATGAAGCTCAAATCCAATTTTAAGGAATTTTTCCTGGTTTGGTGAAGCCCAAATCCAAATTTAAGGAATTTTTTCCTGCTTTGATGAATCCCAAATCAAAATTTTATGGATTTTTCCTGGTGTGAAGAAACCCCAAAAATTTCTTATGGATTTTACCTGGAATAACAAAGCCCAAATCCAATTTTAAGGAATTTTTCCTGGTTTGGTGAAGCTCAAATCCAATTTTAAGGAATTTTTTCCTGATTTGGTGAAGCCCTAAAATAATTTTATGGACTTTACCTGGAATTATGAACCCCAAATCCAATTTTAAGGAATTTTTCCTGCTTTGATGAATCCCAAATCCAATTTTTTCCTGGATTTTACCTGATGTGAAGAAACCTCCACAATTTTTCCTGCCTTTTTCCTGGAATGTCGATGCCCAACAAGATTTTCCCTGCAATGCTGAATCCCAAATTAATTTTTCATGGATTTTATTCCCACTGTGAAGAATTCCCAACCCCTTTTTCCCTCTGGATTTCCACCTGCAATGATGAAGCCAAAATCTGGGGTTTTTTTTATGGATTCTACCTGGATTTTGTCCCAAAAACTCCAAAATTCTGGGAATTTTCTGTGTTTTTGTAGGAATTTTGTGCTTGGAGCTGCTTTTTTCACCTTCTTGGGATGAATTTTTGGGGATTTTCCAGGTTTTTTTCTCCTTGGAGCAGAGAGGGATCAGAAATCCAATTTTTTTCCCCTCATGGAAGCAAATTTTTCCCATTTTTCCCTTTAATTCTCGTTCCTGAAGTGTTTCCTTCAAGTGGGATGGAATTTCCTGTCTGGGAAAATGAGAATTTTTGGGAAATCTTGGAATGGTTCAAAATGGGTTTTTTTTTTTCCATTGGGTTTTCTTGGCTGGAAGGAAATTTGGGAGAGGGAGAAGAACCAGGAGGTCCTGGAAGGGGAAATTTGGGAAATTTGGGATTTTTGGGATCTCCTGGAAGTGAAAATTTGGGATGTTGGATGAAAACTCCCCAAATTCCGGAAATGTTGTGGAAATTTTGGATAAAAACTCCCCAAATTTATGGAAATTATGGATGAAAACTCCTGAAATTATGGAAATTATGGATGAAAAATCCCAAATTTATTGAAATTATGGATGAAAATCCCAAATTTACGGAAATAATGGAAATTATGGGTAAAAAGTCCCAAATTACAGAAATTTTGTGGAAATTATGGGTAAAACCCCCCAAATTATGGAAATTATGGATGAAAATCCCAAATTTACAGAAATAATGGAAATTATGGATAAAAACTCCCAAATTTATTGAAATTATGGATGAAAACTCCCAAATTTATGGAAATTATGGATAAAAACTCCCAAATTTATGGAAATTATGGATGAAAATTCCCAAATTTATGGAAATAATGGAAATTATGGGTAAAAAGTCCCAAATTACAGAAATTTTGTGGAAATTTTGGATAAAAACTCCCCAAATTTATGGAAATTATGGATGAAAACTCCTGAAATTATGGAAATTATGGATGAAAACTCCAAAATTTATTGAAATTATGGATGAAAATCCCAAATTTATGGAAAGAATGGAAATTATGGATAAAAAGTCCCAAATTACAGAAATTTTGTGGAAATTATGGATGAAAAATCCCAAATTTATGGACATTATGGGTAAAAACTCCCAAATTATGGAAATAATGGAAATTATGGATAAAAACTCCAAAATTTATTGAAATTATGGATGAAAATCCCAAATTATGGAAATAATGGAAATTATGGGTAAAAAGTCCCAAATTTATGGAAATTATGGATGAAAATCCCAAATTTACGGAAATAATGGAAATTATGGGTAAAAAGTCCCAAATTACAGAAATTTTGTGAAAATTATGGACAAAAACTCCCAAATTTATGGAAATTATGGATGAAAACTCCCAAATTTACGGAAATAATGGAAATTATGGGTAAAAAGTCCCAAATTTATTGAAATTATGGATGAAAATTCCCAAATTTATGGAAATAATGGAAATTATGGGTAAAAAGTCCCAAATTATGGAAATTTTGTGGAAATTTTGGATAAAAACTCCCAAATTTATTCAAATTATGGATGAAAACTCCCAAATTTATGGAAATTATGGGTAAAAAGTCCCAAATTTATGGAAATTATGGATAAAAACTCCTGAACTGATGGAATTTTGTGGAAATTATGGGTAAAAAGTCCCAAATTTATGGAAATAATGGAAATTATGGGTAAAAACTCCCAAATTATGGAAATAATGGAAATTATGGATGAAAACTCCCAAATTTACGGAAATAATGGAAATTATGGGTAAAAAGTCCCAAATTACAGAAATTTTGTGGAAATTATGGATAAAAACTCCCAAATTTATTGAAATTATGGATGAAAACTCCAAAATTATGGAAATAATGGAAATTATGGATGAAAACTCCCAAATTTATTGAAATTATGGATGAAAATCCCAAATTTATGGAAATAATGGAAATTATGGGTAAAAACTCCCATATTATGGAAATTTTGTGGAAATGATGAATAAAAACTGCTGAAATTATGGAAATTGTGGATGAAAACTCCCCAAATTATGGGATTTTTTTTAGGAATTTTGTGGAAATTCTGGATAAAAACTCCCGAAATAATGGAAATGATGGATAAAAACTTTGGGAATTTTGTGGAAATAATGGCTAAAAACTCCTGAAATTATGGAAAATTTGTGGAAATTATGGATAAAAACTCCTGAAATTATGGAAAATTTGTGGAAATTATGGATAAAAATTCCTGAAATTATGGAATTTTTTCCAGGGCAGGAATCCCTTGGAATTGTCTCCTTGGAAGTGGGAATGGAACTGATTCCAAGGAAAGCCTCATCCTGGGGTTTCTCCTGGAATTCCTACAGAATTCCTGTAAATTTTGTGTTAATTCCTGGGAAATCCTGAAAATTCCTGCAAATTTCCTGTGAATTCCTGAAAATTTCCTGTGAATTCCTGGAAATTCCTGCAAAATTCCTGAAGCAGAATTCTTGCAAAATTTCTGTAAATTCCTGCAGAATTCCTGCAAATTTTTTGTGAAATCCTGCAAAATTTTTGCAAGATTTCTGTGGATTCCTGCAAAATTCCTGTAAAAGGGAAAAGGTGGAAAAGGGAAAGGGAAGGGAAGGGAAGGGAAGGGAAGGGAAGGGAAGGAAAGGAAAGGAAAGGAAAGGAAAGGAAAGGAAAGGAAAGGAAAGGAAAGGAAAGGAAAGGAAAGGAAAGGAAAGGAAAGGAATGGGAAGGGAAGGAAAGGGAAGGAAAGGGAAGGAATGGGAAGGGAAGGAAAAGGGGAAGGAAAAGGGGAAAGAGGGAAGGACAAGTCCTGGTGGGTCCCACATGTGCGAGCACAGACTCGAGCTCCCCTTGCCAGTGCTGAGGAGTCCCTGCAGTGTCCCTGAATCCCCTTTTCCCTGTTTTCCCCTGTTTTTCCCCATTTTTCCCTGTTTTTCCCCGTTTTCCCCCGTTTTTCCCCATTTTTCCCTGTTTTTCCCCATTTTTCTCCATTTTATCCCCATTTTTCCCCATTTTTCCCTTTTTTCCCCCCATTTTTCCCCTGGTTTTCCCCTGTTTTTCCCTGTTTTCCCTGTTTCCCCCGTTTTTCCCCCCTTTTCCCCATTTTTCCCCATTTTTCCCTGGTTTTCCCGTTTTCCCCTGTTTATCCCCGTTTTCCCCTGGTTTTTCCCTGTTTTTCCCCATTTTCCCCCGTTTTTCCCCTGGTTTTTTCCCCGTTTTTCCCCATTTTTCCCCCTGTTTTTTCCCTGGTTTTTCCCCTGGTTTTTCCCCTTTTTCCCTGGTTTTCCCTGTTTTCCCCGTTTTTCCCTGTTTTTCCCCGTTTTCCCCGTTTTCCCTGTTTTTCCCTGTTTTCCCCTGGTTTTTCCCTGTTTCCCCCGTTTTTCCCCCCTTTTCCCCATTTTTCCCCATTTTTCCCTATTTTTTCCTGGTTTTCCCCGTTTTCCCCTGTTTATCCCCGTTTTCCCCTGGTTTTTCCCTGTTTTTCCCCATTTTTCTCCATTTTATCCCCGTTTTTCCCCGTTTTTCCCTGTTTTTTTCCCCTATTTTTCCCCAGTTTTCCCTGGTTTTCCCCGTTTTTCCCTGTTTTCCCCTAGTTTTTCCCTGTTTTCCCTGTTTCCCCCGTTTTTTCCCCCCTTTCCCCCATTTTCCCCCGTTTTTTCCCTGTTTTTCCCCGTTTTTCCCCCATTTTTCCCCTGTTTTTTCCCCATTTTCCCCCATTTTTCCCCTGGTTTTTCCCGTTTTTCCCCATTTTTCCCCATTTTTCCCCTGGTTTTTCCCCGTTTTTCCCTGGTTTTCCCCTGGTTTTTCCCCATTTTTCCTCATTTTTCCCCTGGTTTTTCCCCCTTTTCCCCATTTTTTCCCCGTTTTCCCCCGTTTTTTCCCCGTTTTCCCCGTTTTCCCCGGTTTCCCATGGTTTTTCCCGCATTTTTTCCCCATTTTCCCCGGTTTCCCCCATTTTTCCCGTTTTTTCCCGGTTTTTTTCCCGTTTTTTCCCCGGTTTCCCATGGTTTTTCCCCCATTTTTCCCGTTTTTCCCCGTTTTTCCCCATTTTCCCCGGTTTCCCATGGTTTCCTGTGGTTTTGCCCGGCAGAGCCTGGCCCAGCTGGAGAACCTGTGCAAGCAGCTCTATGAGACCACGGACACGGGCACGCGCCTGCAGGCCGAGAAGGCCCTGGTGGAGTTCACCAACAGCCCCGACTGCCTGAGCAAGTGCCAGCTGCTCCTGGAGAGAGGCAGCGTGAGTACTCCCAAAATATTCCCAAAATATTCCCAAAATATTCCCAAAATATTCCCCAGAATCCTGGAATTCTACATCCCAGAAATTCCCAAAAAATTCCCCAAAATCGTGGAATTCCACGTCCCAAACATTCCCCAGAATCCTGGAATTCCACATCCCAAACATTCCCCAAAATCATGGAATTCCATACCCTGGTGGAGTTCATCAACATTCCCCAAGTGCCAGCTGCTCCTGGAGAGAGGCAGCGTGAGCACACCCCAGACATTGCCCAGAATTCCCAAACATTCCCAAAATCGTGGAATTCCACATCCCAAACATTCCCCAAACTTTCCCCAAAATCATGGGATTCCACATCCCAAAATTTCCCCAAAATCATGAAATTCCACATCCTCAAATTCCCCAAACCCCTTGAATTCCACATCCCAAACATTCCCCAAAGTCATGGAATTCTACGTCCCAAAAATTCCCCAAAATCATGGGATTCCACATCCCAGAAATTCCCCAAAAATTCCCCAAAATCATGGAATTCCACATCCCAAAAATTCCCCAAAATTGTGGATTTCCACATCCCCAAATTCCCCAAAACCATTGAATTCCACATCCCAAACATTCCCCAGAATCATGGGATTCCACATCCCAAACTTTCCCCAAAATCATGGAATTCCATGCCCTGGTGGAGTTCATCGACATTCCCAAGTGCCAGCTGCTCCTGGAGAGAGGCAGCGTGAGCACATCCCAAAATATTCCCAAAATATTCCCAAAAATTCCCCAAAATCATGGAATTCCACATCCCAAACTTTCCCCAGAATCATGGAATTCCACATCCCCAAATTCCCCAAAATCATGGGATTCCATGCCCTGATGGGATTCACCAAACAGCCCCAAGTGCCAGCAGCTCCTCGAGAGAGGCAGCGTGAGCACACCCCAAATATTCCCAAAATATTCCCAAAATTTCCCCAAAATTCCCCAGAATCCTGGAATTCCACATCCCAAAATTTCCCCCAAGTCACAGAATTCCACATCCCAGAAATTCCCCCAAAATTCCCCAAAATCATGGAATTCCACATCCCAAAAATTCCCCAAAACCATTGAATTCCACATCCCAAACATTCCCCAGAATCATGGGATTCCACATCCCAAAAATTCCCCAGAAATTCCCCAAAATCCTGGAATTCCACATCCCAAAAATCCCCCAAAGTCACGGAATTCCACATCCCAGAAATTCCCCAAAAATTCCCCCAAAAATCCCCAAAAATTCCCCAAAATCCTGGAATTCCACATCCCCAAATTCCCCAAAACATTGAATTCCACATCCCAAAAATTCCTGGAAAGTTCCTACAGAATTCCTGCAAAATTCCTGCAAAATTCCTGTTAATTACTGCAAATTTCTGTAAATTCCTGCAAAATTCCTGTAAATTTCTGCAAATTCCTGTAAGTTCCTGCAAAATTCCTGTAGATTCCTGTAAATTTCTGCAAATTCCTGGGAATTCCTTTAAAATTCCTGCAAAATTCCTGTGAATTCCTGAAAAATTTCTTGTGAATTCCTGAAAAATTTCTGCGAAGTTTCTGCCAAATTCCTGTAAATCCTGGAACAAATTTTTGTGAATTGCTGCATAATTTCTGTAAATTCCTGTCAAACCTTGGGGTTTTATCCCAGGATTGTTGGAATTTGGGGGAATTTGGGAATTTTGGAATTTCATTTCAGCGAGGTGGGAGCTGCTTCCCTTCGACTCCCAGGCTGGAATTTGCTTCAAAGCCATGAATGAAAATGCCATGAATGAAAATGCCATGAATGAAAATGCCATGAATTAAAATTCCATGAATTTCACTTCCCCATGAATTCAAATTCCTGTTTTTGGGGTTTTTTTTGGGATTTTTTTCCCTTTTTTTCCAGTCCTCCTACTCGCAGTTGCTGGCGGCCACCTGCCTTACCAAACTGGTGTCGCGCACAAACAACCCCCTGCCCCTGGAGCAGCGCATCGACATCCGTGAGTACCGGGCTCTCCTGAGCCCTGGGGATGGGCCCAAAAACCCTTGGGATTGTATAAAATCCTTGGGATTGGCCCAAAAACCCTTGGGATTGGCCCAAAAAACCCCTTGGGATTGGCCCAAAATCCTTGGGATTGGCCCAAAAACCCCTTGGGATTGTATAAAATCCTTGGGATTGGCCCAAAATCCCATGGGATTGGCCCAAAATCCTTGGGATTGTATAAAATCCTTGGCACTTTCCCAAAAAATCCTTGTGATTGGCCCAAAACCCTTGGGATTGTATAAAATCCTTGGGATTGGCCCAAAACCCTTGGGATTGTATAAAATCCTTGGGATTGTATAAAATCCTTGGGATTGGCCCAAAAAACCCCTTGGGATTGGCCCAAAACCCCTTGGGATTGGCCCAAAAAAGCCTTGGGATTGTATAAAATCCTTGGCACTTTCCCAAAAAATCCTTGTGATTGGCCCAAAACCCTTGGGATTGTATAAAATCCTTGGGATTGGCCCAAAACCCTTGGGATTGTATAAAATCCTTGGGATTTTCCCAAAAAATCCATGGGATTGGCCCAAAAAATGCTTGGGATTGTCCAAAATATCCCTGGGATTGTTCCAAAATATCCTTGGGATTCTCCTAAAAATCCTTAAGATTGTCCAAAACTTCCCTGGGATTGTTCCAAAACATCCCTGGGATTCTCCTAAAAATCCTTGGGATTGTATAAAATCCTTGTCACTTTCCCAAAAAATTCATGGGATTGGCCCAAAAAATCCTTGGGATTGGCCCAAAATCCTTGGGATTGTATAAAATCCTTGGGATTTTCCCAAAAAATCCATGGGATTGGCCCAAAAACTCTTGGGATTTTCTAAAAAAAAACATGTCAGAAAATGCTTGGGATTGTCCAAAATATCCCTGGGATTGTCCCGAAATGTCCCTGGGATTGTCCCAAAAAATCCTTGGGACTGGCCCAAAACATCCCTGGGATTGTCCCAAAAATCCTTGGGATTCTCCTAAAAATCCTTGGGATTGTATAAAATCCTTGGCACTTTCCCAAAAAATTCACGGGATTGGCCCCAAAATCCTTGGGATTGGCCCCAAAATCCTTGGGATTGGCCCAGGGCTAAATCCAACCCTTTCCCAGGTTTATTCCAGGGCTAAATCCAACCTTTTCCTAGGGTTAAATCCAACCCTTTCCCAGGTTTATTCCAGGGTTAAATCCAACCCTTTCCCAGGTTTATTCCAGGGTTAAATCCAACCCTTTCCCAGCATCTTAAATTCCCGTATCAAACCCCAACATTCCTCTCTTACTCCCAACATTTCTCCCAATTTCCCCCACTCAAACCAACCTCCCCAAAGCTCCTTTTCCTTCGGGCCATTCCCACAGGGCTGGATTTTGCCTGCAGCTCCATCTTTTCCCTGTTTTCCAGGGAATTATGTGCTGAACTACCTGGCCACGAGGCCGAAGCTGGCGACGTTCGTGACGCAGGCGCTGATCCAGCTCTACGCCAGGATCACCAAGCTGGGCTGGTTCGACTGCCAGAAGGACGAGTACGTCTTCAGGAACGTCATCAACGACGTCACCCGCTTCCTGCAGGTCAGATTCCCTCCTCAGAATTCCCAGGATTCGCCAAAATCCACCAAAAAGGAGTTTGGAGATGGCCCGAAGGAGTTTGGGTTCTTCCGTGTTGGTGTTTTCAGCAGGGGCTGCTGAGGGTGAAGAGCTCCTTATAAATCAGGGAATGATTTTAGGGAGCAGGGAATCATTCCTGGATGCTCCCAGCTCTGCACCAGGCTCCTGCAGGTCAGATTCCCTCCTCAGAATTCCCAGGATTCGCCAAAATCCACCAAAAAGGAGTTTGGAGATGGCCCGAAGGTGTTCGGGTTCTTCCGTGTTGGTGTTTTCAGCAGGGGCTTTGGAGGGTGAAGGTTAAAAGTCAGGGGTTTGTTCCTGGATGCTCCCAGCTTTGCTCCAGGTTCCTGCAGGTCAGATTCCCTCCTCAGAATTCCCAGGATTTGCCAAAATTTGGGAGTTTGCAGGTGGCCTGAAGAGTTTGGGTTCTTCCATGTTGGTGTTTTCAGCAGGGGCTTCTGAGGGTGAAGAGTTCCTTGTAAACCAGGGAACTGTTTCTGGGAGGAGGGAACTGTTCCTGGATGCTGCCAGATATGCACCAGGCTCCTGCAGGTCAGATTCCTCCTCAGAATTCCCAGAATTTGCCAAAATTTGGGATTTTGCAGGTGGCCTGAAGGAGTTCAGGGTTTTCCATGTCGGTGGTTTTCAGTAGAGGCTTCCCAGCATGAAGAGTTCCTTGTAAACCAGGAAATTGTTTCTGGGATCAGGGATTTGTTTCTGGATGTTCCCAGCTTTGCTCCAGGTTCCTGCAGGTCAGATTCCCTGCTCAGAATTCCCAGGATTACCAAAATCCACCAAAAAGGAGTTTGGAGATGGCCTGAAGGAGTTTGGGTTCTTCCATGTTGGTTTTCAGCAGGGGCTTCTGAGGGTGAAGGTTAAAAGTCAGGGATTTGTTCCTGGGAGCAGGGAACTGTGCCTGGATGCTCCCAGCTCTGCACCAGGTTCCTGCAGGTCAGATTCCCTCCTCAGAATTCCCAGAATTTGCCAAAATCTGGGAGTTTGCAGGTGGCCTGAAGGAGTTCAGGGTTTTCCATGTTGGTGGTTTTCAGTAGAGGCTTCTGAGGGGAAAAAAGTCAGAGATTTGTTCCTGGATGCTCCCAGCTCTGCACCAGATCCTTGCAGGTCAGATTCCCTCCTCAGAATTCCCAGGATTCACCAAAATCCACCAAAAAGGAGTTTGGAGATGGCCTGAAGGAGTTTGGGTTCTTCCTTGTTGGTGTTTTCAGCAGGGGCTTCTGAGGGTGAAGAGCTCCTTATAAATCAGGGAATGATTTTAGGGAGCAGGGAATCATTCCTGGATGCTCCCAGATTTGCTCCAGGTCCATGCAGGTCAGATTTCCTGCTCAGAATTCCCAGGATTTGCCAAAATCTGGGAGTTTGGAGATGGCCTGAAGGAGTTTGGGTTCTTCCATGTTGGTGGTTTTCAGTAGGGGCTTCTGAGGGTGAAGAGCTCCTTACAAACCAGGGAACTGTTTCTGGGAGGAGGGAACTGTTCCCAGATGCTCCCAGCTCTACACCAGGCTCCTGCAGGTCAGATTCCTTCCTCAGAATTCCCAGGATTCACCAAAATCCAGGAGTTTGCAGGTGGCCTGAAGGAGTTTGGGTTCTTCCATGTTGGTGGTTTTCAGCAGGGGGTTGGAGGGTGAAGGTTAAAAGTCAGGGATTTGTTCCTGGGAGCAGGGATCTGTTCCTGGATGCTCCCAGATATGCACCAGGCTCCTGCAGGTCAGATTCCTCCTCAGAATTCCCAGGATTTGCCAAAATTTGGGAGTTTGCAGGTGGCCTGAAGTAGTTCAGGCTTCTTCCATGTCGGTGGTTTTCAGTAGAGGCTTCCCAGCATGAAGAGTTCCTTGTACACCAGGGAATTGTTTCTGGGAGCAGGGATTTGTTTCTGGATGTTCCCAGCTTTGCTCCAGGTTCCTGCAGGTCAGATTTCCTGCTCAGAATTCCCAGGATTCACCAAAATCTGGGAGTTTGCAGGTGGCCTGAAGGAGTTTGGGTGCTTCCATGTTGGTGGTTTTCAGTAGAGGCTTCTGAGGGGAAACAGCTTCTTAAAAGTCAGGGAATTGTTCCTGGGAGCAGGGAATTGTTCCTGGATGCTCCCAGATTTGCTCCAGGATCTTGCAGGTCAGATTCCCTCCTCAGAGTTCCCAAGATTTACCAAAATCCGGGAGTTTGGAGATGGTGTAAAGGAGTTCAGGGTTTTCCATATTGGTGGTTTTCAGAAGGTGTTTCTCAGGGTGAAGAGCTCCTTAAAAGTTTGAGGAGCAGGGAATCATTCCTGGATGCTCCCAGCTTTGCTCCAGGTTCCTACAGGTCAGATTCCCTCCTCAGAATTCCTGGGATTCACCAAAATCCAGGAGTTTGCAGGTGGCATTGAAGAGTCTGGGTTCTTTCCTAGTGGTGTTTTCAGCAGGGACTTCTGAGGGTGAAGAGCTCCTTAAAAATCAGGGATTTGTTCCTGGATGCTCCCAGCTCTACACCAGGTTCCTGCAGGTCAGATTCCTTCCTCAGAATTCCCAGGATTCACCAAAATCCACCAAAAAGGAGTTTGGAGATGGCCCGAAGGAGTTCAGGTTCTTCCCTGTTGGTGTTTTCAGTAGGGGCTTCTGAGATTGAAGAGCTCCTTATAAATCAGGGAATGATTTTAGGGAGCAGGGAATCATTCCTGGATGCTCCCAGATTTGCTCCAGGTCCTTGCAGGTCAGATTCCCTCCTCAGAATTCCCAGGATTTGCCAAAATTTGGGAGTTTGCAGGTGGCCTGAAGAGTTCGGGTGCTTCCATATTGGTGGTTGTCAGTAGAGGCTTCTGAGGGTGAAGAGCTCCTTACAAACCAGGGAACTGTTTCTGGGAGGAGGGATTTGTTTCTGGATGCTCCCAGCTCTGCACCAGGCTCCTGCAGGTCAGATTCCTTCCTCAGAATTCCCAGGATTCGCCAAAATCCGGGAGTTTGCAGGTGGCCTGAAGGAGTTCGGGTGCTTCCATATTGGTGGTTGTCAGTAGAGGCTTCTGAGGGGAAAAAAGTCAGGGATTTGTTCCTGGATGCTCCCAGCTCTGCACCAGATTCCTGCAGGTCAGATTCCCTCCTCAGAATTCCCAGGATTCGCCAAAATCCACCAAAAAGGAGTTTGGAGATGGCCTGAAGGTGTTCGGGTTCTTCCATGTTGGTGTTTTCAGCAGGGGCTTCTGAGGGTGAAGAGCTCCTTATAAATCAGGGATTTGTTCCTGGGAGCAGGGAATCATTCCTGGATGCTCCCAGATATGCACCAGATTCCTGCAGGTCAGATTCCCTCCTCAGAATTCCCAGGATTTGCCAAAATTTGGGAGTTTGCAGGTGGCCTGAAGGAGTTCAGAGTTTTCCATGTCGGTGGTTTTCAGTAGAGGTTTCCCAGCATGAAGAGTTCCTTGTAAACCAGGGAATTGTTTCTGGGAGCAGGGATTTGTTTCTGGATGTTCCCAGCTTTGCTCCAGGTTCCTGCAGGTCAGATTTCCTGCTCAGAATTCCCAGGATTCACCAAAATCTGGGAGTTTGCAGGTGGCCTGAAGGAGTTTGGGTTCTTCCGTGTTGGTGTTTTCAGCAGGGGCTTTGGAGGGTGAAGGTTAAAAGTCAGGGATTTGTTCCTGGGAGCAGGGATTTGTTCCTGGATGCTCCAGACTTTAGGATCCATCTTTTCCACCCCATGGATGGGTAGAAAATCACGGAATATTTTCTTGGTTTTTCCTTTCCTATCCGTGGGAATCACATTTCATTTTTAGCTCCTTAAAAATTTAGGCAGCAGGGAATTGTTTCCAGGAGCAGAGATTTGTTTCTGAATGCTTCAACCTTTAGGATCCATCTTTTCCAACCTCATGGATATTCCTGATATTTCTTTCAACTTCCTGCATTCATTGACTCAGATCAACCTCCCAAAAATCTCCTTTTGTTTTTTTTTTTTTTTAATAAGGATTAAGCTTTTCTAGCCAAGAGTTTTTCCAAAGAAAAAAACAAAAAAAAAAAGGGGAATTTTTCCAAAAAAAAAAAAAGCTGTGCCTTTGCCTCCCCAGGACAGTGTAGAGCACTGCATCATAGGAGTGACAATCCTGTCCCAACTAACGAATGAAATTAATCAAGTAAGTGCTACAGCCTTCCTCAGTGAAGTAAGTGTCCAATTTTCTCATTCATATTGTTGTGTCCTGCCTTTTCTGGGGTTTTTATTTTGGGAATTTCGCTGTCTGGGAGGTGTTTCAGGGGGAATTTCTGTGTTTGTTGGGTATTTGTTGTTGTTGTTGTTTTTCACTCCCTCTCTGTGGTGAGATGCTGAGAGCTCCTGTCTGGAGGGATTGTTTTGTTTCATTGGCATCTTCCATCTTTTCCCATGTTTTGATGTGGTTTTGTGGGATGAGAAGGGAAAAAAAACCAAGAAAAAGGAATTATGTAGTGAGGATGAGTGTGAGAACTTTCTGTTGTCAGCCACTCCTATTTACCAGGGAGAAAAACCCAAAATTATCCAATTGTCCCCATTTTTAAACAAAGCCTTTCATCCAGGATGAAACTCTGGATGAATTTCTGGGATAAAATTCCCAGAAATCCTGCAGGATTCTCTGAGCCTGGTTCCTTTCCCAGCCCCTGAGGCCCAGCCAGGCCCAATCCTGGCCCAGCTTTTCCAGAGGATTTAAAATCCTTGCAGGGCTGTGCTCTGGAATTCCCTCAGGAATTCCTCTGGAAACTGGGATGAGCACCTTTACTTGGTGCTACCCCAATTTCCATGGTTTTTCCATAGGTTTTTTCCATGTTTTTTCATTGTTTTCCCCTCAGGCAGGCAGATGTTGCTACAGTCCTGAGGGTCATAATGAGTGGAAAAGTCTCTGATTTTCTGACTCCCTTGGAGGAAAAAAAACCCAATTTATCTAATTGTGCCCATATTTAAAGCATCCCTTTGATCCAGGATGAAACTCTGAATGAATTTCTGGGATAAAATTCCCAGAAATCCTGCAGGATTCTCAGATTGTGTCCCTTTCCCAGCCCCTGAGGCCTGGCCAGGCCCAGTCCTGGCCCAGCTTTTCCAGAGGATTTAAAATCCCTCCAGGGCTGTGCTCTGGAATTCCCTCTGGAATTCCTCTGGAAACTGGGATGAGCACCTTTACTTGGTGCTACCCCAATTTCCATGGTTTTTCCATAGGTTTTTTCCATGTTTTTTCATTGTTTTCCCCTCAGGCAGGCAGATTTTGCTACAGTCCTGAGGGTCATAATGAGTGGAAAAGTCTCTGATTTTCTGACTCCCTTGGAGAAAAAAAAAACAATATATCTAATTGTGCCCATATTTAAAGCATCCCTTTGATCCAGGATGAAACTCTGAATGAATTTCTGGGATAAAATTCCCAGAAATCCTGCAGGATTCTCAGATTGTGTCCCTTTCCCAGCCCCTGAGGCCTGGCCAGGCCCAGTCCTGGCCCAGCTTTTCCAGAGGATTTAAAATCCCTCCAGGGCTGTGCTCTGGAATTCCCTCTGGAATTGCTGCTGGAAACTGGGATGAGCACCTTTACTGGGATGAGCTACCCCAATTTCTGTGGTTTTCCCATGTTTTTTCCATGATTTTTCCATGGTTTTCCCTCATGTACACATAATTGGCTGCAGTCCTGAGGGTCATAATGAGTGGAAAAGTCTCTGATTTTCTGACCCTCCTCCTAGACCTTGGAGGAAAACCCCAAAATTTTACAACTCTGCCCATTTTTAAAGCATTGTTTTCATCTAGGATGAAATTCTGAATGAATTTCTGGGATAAAATCCCCAGAAATCCTGCAGGATTCTCAGATTGTGTCCCTTTCCCAGCCCCTGAGGCCTGGCCAGGCCCAGTCCTGGCCCAGCTTTTCCAGAGGATTTAAAATCCCTCCAGGGCTGTGCTCTGGAATTCCCTCTGGAATTCCCCTGGAAACTGGGATGAGCACCTTTACTTGCTGCTATCCCAATTTCCATGGTTTTTCTGTCTTTTTTCCGTGGTTTTTTCCATGGTTTTCCCTCAGGCATGTAGATTGTGCTGTAGTCCTGAGGGTCACAATGTGTGGAAAAGTCTTTGTTTTTCCTTTAAAAAAACAGGTGGAAAAATAAATTGATTTTTTTTAATCTCATTAAGTAGCTAAATTCAGATTTCCCTGGGATGTTGCTTAATCCTGAGAAATTCTAGAGGGATTAAATTGGTGTCAGAACTGCAAATGGAGAAGCCCAATTCATTTATTTAATTCAAATTTACTGATTTGAGCCAAGTTCACCAATTTAAGCCCAGTTTAGTGATTTAAGCTGAATTCACTGTTAAAGCCAAATTCACTGTGGTGGTGAAGAAGGAAATCCCATTTTCCCAAGGCCAGAAATCAAAGGGATTTTCCATCCCCACAAATAGCTTGAAATGGGAATTAAATAATGTTCATTTTCCTAAACTCCCTGAAATCCTAATAGTCTGAGCTGAGGAATAATTTGGGTATTAAAGCACCTGAAAAATTAAGGATCCTTTGGGGCTTTTCTTTCTACAATATAAAGGATGGGAGTTTTGGGGTCCTTCATGGAATTGTTGGGAAAATTCAGGTCTAAAACCCAACATTGGAGCTGTCCTGTTCCTCAAATACTGGAGGAGAGGTTTGGAAATTGATATTTAATTTTATCATACATTTCAATTTAATTCATTCTTTTAGTTTTTAATTGAAAATTCAACTATATTTATACAATTTTAATTCAATGTTTATTTAATTTAGTTGAAATAGTAAAATATAAACATTTCAAATTGGATATTTATGCAGGAATTCTGCATCCCACTGGGATAACCCAGTGCCCATCCCAGGCAGCTGGGATTTGGCTGGGATTGGTCACAAAAACGGGAATTTTTCCTCATTTTTCCCATTTCATGGGAAAAAAAAAAAAGAAAAAAAGAGTTTTGCTGGAGTTCTGGGCTCCAGTGTCAAATTCAGGAATTTATCCCACAAAACAGCAAAGTCCAACCTGGATAACTCCTTCCAGTTCTCTTTTCCAGCTGGAATTTGAATTCCTGCTGTTTATTCTTTTCTGCCCAGCAGCTCCGGGAGGGATTGAACCCTTTGGAGCTGAGAATTCCCATTCCTAAAATCCCAAAAAAACCCCCATTTTTGCTGCTGTTTTGGGCAAAGATTGAAGGAATAAATCGGGAATAAACCCAGCCCAGCTTTATAAATACAACACCAGGAATGTGGATTTTTCCATGGAAAATTTGGGGAATTGTGTCCCATTCGTTCTGGGGAGGGAAACCTGGATTTCCTGGGATTCCTGCTGCTTTTCCTGCTTTTCCTGCTGTGACCCCAGGAGCTCTGAGCCCGGCTTCTCTCCCCTGCAGGCAGACACCACCCACCCCCTGACCAAGCCCAGGAAAATCGCCTCTTCCTTTGTGATTCCTCTTTATTTGATATTTTCCTTCATTTTTCCCCTTTTCATGAGGAAAAAAATCTGAGTTTTGCTGTTCCCCAGCTCTGGGCTCCAGTGGCAGATCCAGGACTGGAATTTATGCCATAAACCAGCAAAGTCCAACCTGGATAACTCCTTCCAGTTCCCTTTTCTAGCTGGAATTTGAATTCCTGCTGTTTATTCTTTTCTGCCCAGCAGCTCCAGGAGGGATTGAACCCTTTGGAGTTCCCATTCCTAAAATCCCAAAAAAAACCCCATTTTTGCTGCTGTTTTGGGCAAAGATTGAAGGAATAAATTGGGAATAAACCCAGCCCAGCTTTATAAATACAACACCAGGAATGTGGATTTTTCCATGGAAAATTTGGGGAATTGCATCCTGCTGATTTTGGGGAGGGAAACCTGGATTTCCTGGGATTCCTGCTGCTTTTCCTGCTTTTCCTGCTGTGACCCCAGGAGCTCTGAGCCCGGCTTCTCTCCCCTGCAGGCAGACACCACCCACCCCCTGACCAAGCACAGGAAAATCGCCTCTTCCTTCCGAGATTCCTCTTTATTTGATATTTTCACCCTGTCCTGCAGTTTACTGAAACAGGTAAGGAAAGTTTGGGAAGCTTTTTTTTTTTTTTTTTTTTTTTGGGAAGTGGAATGTTGGGGTGAAATTCCTTCCTGTGTCCTAAAAAATGCTGGTTTTGGGTTGTTCTTCAAGGAAAAAATTGATTCATTAAGGAAGTTTTTCTTTCTGAAGAAATCTATATTAATAAATAATTTTTATTTAAATAATACATATTTAATAGACTTTCTTTAAATAAGAAATATTAAATAGATTTTAATTAAATAATGAGTAGAAAATAGAGAAATCAAACTCTTCTCTACAATTTCAGCTGCAAATAAATCCCTAGATCCTGAGCCTGGGGTTAAAGTTCCCTGTTGTTTCTCAGGGAAAAAATTGATTAATTAAGGAAGTTCTTCTTCCTAAAGAAATTGATATTAATAAATAGACTTTATTTAAATAATGCATATTACATAGATTTTATTTAGGTGTATATATATATATATATATGTATGTATGTATATATATGTATGTATAAATATGTATGTATATATATGTATATATATTATTTATCTAAAAAAAAAATATATATATATATATATATATATATATTTTTAGGTGATATATAGAAAATAAACCCAGAAATCAAACTCTTCTCTACAATTCCAGCTGCAAATAAATCCCTAGATCCGGAACCTGGGGTTAAAGTTCCCTGTTGTTTCTCAGGGAAAAAATTGATTAATTAAGGAAGTTCTTCTTCCTAAAGAAATTGATATTAATAAATAGATTTTATTTAAATAATACATATTACATAGATTTTATTTAGGTGTGTATATATATATATATGTATATATATGTATGTGTATATATGTATATATATTATTTACCTAAAAATATATATATATATATATATATATAATTTTAGGTGATATATAGAAAATAAACCCAGAAATTAAACTCTTCTCTACAATTCCAGCTGCAAATAAATCCCTGGATCCTGATACTGGGGTTAAAGTTCCCTGGCTTAAAGCATCAGGAAACAAAGGAGAATTTGGGTTTCCATTTTAAATATCATTTTAAATATCTTTGAGAAATAAATCCTTGTCCCAGTTTTATCCCAGTTTTCCTCATTCCCTTGGGAGTGGGAGCGCAGGAATTCCATGGAATTCCACAGAATTCCATGATGTCCTGGATCCCTCAGTCCTCATCCCTGTGTAGTTCAGGGAGGAACATGGCAATGCTCCCTCTTATTCCTGTTCTGGAAAAATTCTGGGGTTTTATTTATGCTGGAATAGATTTCTTTTATTTCTTTTTATTTATTTTAATTATGCCTCCCTACCTATAAAACCACACCCGTTGCTTGTTCCACAAAACCCCTCGAATAAAATCCTGCCTAAATTCGGCTGCCACTTGGATTTTTTATTTTGCTTTTTTTTTTTTCCCATTTCCCTGCCTTCACTCCACGTTTTCCACAGGCTTCTGGGAAGAACCTGAACCTGAACGATGAGAGCCAGCACGGGCTGCTGATGCAGCTCCTCAAGCTCACCCACAACTGCCTGAACTTCGATTTCATCGGCACCTCCACGGACGAGTCCTCGGATGATCTTTGCACTGTGCAGATCCCAACCAGTTGGAGATCAGGTGATCCCACCTGGAAAATGCTCCAATCTTTGCTTTTTCAGAAATGAACCCCAGCTTTGCAAAGCCAGAGGTTAAACTCAGCCCTAAAGCCACCTGATTCTTTTCTGGGGAATTTTATGTTGTTTTTAAAACCCCTTTTCCCTTCCAGTCTTTCACCTCTCATTCCAAAAACCAGGGAAAATGGGTTTAAAGAAAAAACAGGGAATAACTTGGCACCTTTTTCCCACATCCTGCTGTTCTCAGCAGGCATTTGACAGGCACAGATTGTGTTCTTAAAATACCTTCCTGTCATTTTCTCCCAGTTCCAAGCGCCAGTGGGTGACTCAATTTCTAGGAAAGGCATTTGCCTTAAAAATACAAAATCCTGGGAGAGTTTTTCTCGGGATTGTGGTGCTTTGGTGTGACAAATCCATGTGCCACGGGTGGTAAAATAAGGATTAGACCTGTGGGAAGCTGTAAATGGAGGTAAAATCCTCTTTTCTCTTGCAGCATTCTTGGATTCTTCGACCCTTCAGTTGTTTTTTGATCTTTATCATTCCATCCCTCCTTCATTTTCTCCTCTGGTAAGTCCAGGGTTTATTTTCCTTGATTTTAGGATTCCTCTGGGCGATTTCCTGGGGATTCAGATACCCCAGGTTATGCTGAAGTGTCCAAATGCTGCTGAGAGTTTTGAAGCATCTCCGAGGTTGGATTTTCCCTAAAAGCACTTTTTTTGCTGGAATTCCAACCTCCTTTCTCCTCACCCATCTTGGAATCTCCTGTTTGCTCATCCCCTTGAGGGAGCAGCTCCTGCTATTCCCAAACCAAGTCCTAAAACCACACCAGGAATAGGGGAGCAAACCTGGGAACACCCCCCAGGAATGAAATTTCTCCTTCCAGCCTTCCAAATGAGGCCATGTCCATTTGGGATGAAAGAGCCAAGAACACAACTGAGCTAAAAGTTGGATTATTTCTTCTTGAAAAGTAAAAAGTTGAATTATTTCTTCTGGAAAAAATAAAAAGTTTATTATCTCTTCTGGAAAAATAATTTAAAAAGGCCTTTCAGGCATTCATCTGAGAAATATTTCCCATCATTAAAGCTCAGTGACAACAAGGCTGAGAGGGAAGGGCCTTCAGAAAGAATTTTTCTGTGGAGACTCCACTTATTCTGGTGGAGAGTTAATGGCTAATCCTGAATTTCAAGCCATAAATATTCAGGAGAGACCTGAGATGTGAGAATCCTTTTTTTGAATGGAAATCTGAAATTATTCCATTGGGATCCCCATCCCTGGAGGTGTCCAGGGAAAGCCTGGACATGGCACTCAGAGCTCTGGGCTGGGTGCCAAGGTGGGGATCAAAGGTTGGGCTCTGACCTTGGAAGGCTTTTCCAACCTCAGGAATTCCATAATTCTGTGATTTTTGGGATGGAGCTGTTGCTTTGGGTGCTGTGATTTCTTTCTCCTCTGCGGAGACCAAGGAGTTGTTTGGTCCCTAAAGGAGCACCAAACCTCAATCCCTGCTCGTGTCATGAGGGGGAAAATTCTTCATTTCCTCGTTTTCATCCCTGGTTTTGTGTTTATTCCCGTTTTTCTGTGTCCTGGCAGGTTTTATCCTGCTTGGTGCAGATCGCCTCCGTGCGCCGCTCCCTCTTCAACAACGCCGAGAGGGCAAAGTTCTTATCTCACCTGGTGGATGGAGTGAAACGGATACTGGAAAACCCCCAGGTGAGTGTTCCAGGGAGGAGATGAGTCTGTGCATCCTGTCCAGCACATTTCATCCCAAAATATCCTTTTCATGGATTTCATGGAAGACATTTCATTGAAAAAATCCTTTTTCACATCCCACTTGGACACTTGGCAAAGTGCAGCGTTGTTCTCCTCTTCCCCTTTCCCACCATTCCACGGCCAAGGAAGGCTTATGGTGGATATAAGAAGAATTTCTCTATTGGAAGGGTATTTAAGGACTGGAAGCATCCCTGGAAATGCCCAAAAACCAGGAAATGTGGCAATTGCTGACCTTGTTTAATGGGCAGAGTGGGTTTTGTTGGGAGCTTGTTCTTGGAGCTCTCTCTGATTCTGTGATGATCCATCTGATCCTCTGGTATGGGGCAGCAGAGCTGCTCTTGTGGGAACAATTTTTCCATTGGAAGGGTTTTTAAGGACTGGAAGCATCCCTGGAAGTGCCCAAAAACCAGGAAATGTGGCAATTGCTGGCTGGTCAGAATGGGATTTGTGGGGAGCTTGGGCTTCTTGTTGGCGCTCTCTCCGATTCCAAGATGATCTGAGCCTCTGGCAGGGGACAGCAGAGCTGCTCCTGTAGATACAATTCTCCATTGGAAGAGTGTTTAAGGACTGGAACCATCCCAAAAACCAGGAAATATGGCAATTGCTGACCTGGTTTAATGGGCAGAGTGGGATTTGGTGGAGCTCTGAGCTCTCTCAGACAGAGCTCCCCCTGTCTCTGCAGGGGACAGCAGAGCTGCTCCTGTAGAAACAGTTTCTCCATTGGAAGAGTGTTTAAGGGCTGGAACCATCCCAAAACAAGTAAATGTGGCAATTGCTGACTGGGCAGAGTGGGATTTGTTGGGAGCTTGGGCTTGTTGTTGGAGCTGTCTCCAATTCCATGATGATCTGAGCCTCTGGCAGGGGAGAGCAGAACTCCTCCTGTAGGAACAATTCTCTATTGGAAGGGTTTTTAAGGACTGGAAGCATCCCTGGAAATGCCCAAAAACCAGGAAATGTGGCAATTGGTGACCTGGTTTAATGGGCAGGGTGGGATTTGTTGGGAGCTTGGGCTTGTTGTTGCAGCTCTCTCCGATTCCATGGTGATCCATCCCAGCCTGTGGCAGGGGACAGCAGAGCTGCTCCTGAATTCCCCTCCTCTTTCTGTCCCCTCAGAGTTTGTCAGACCCCAACAATTACCACGAGTTCTGCCGGCTGCTGGCCCGGTTGAAAAGCAATTACCAACTGGGAGAACTGGTGAAGGTGGAGAACTACCCCGAGGTGATCCGGCTCATCGCCAACTTCACCGTCACCAGCCTGCAGGTACAGCCCTTCCCTGCCCTTTGCATTCTCTGGAAAACAGGGAATTAATTTTTACAGAAATCCTTCATGGATCATCCTCTGAAATCCTGAATGGAATCCATGTGGGAAGGCAGAGTTGTTGCCATGCCTCCAGAGGCTTTTCCATATCATAGCAGGGAATAAAAAAAACCGTGTTAAATAAGGTTTATTTTTAGGATTCTGTCTCACTTCACTGTTGTAATGCGCTCAGGGGGATTGGGAGGAATTGGAATATCATGGATATTTCCACTGAGTTTTCCAGCTGTGTGTACAGCTCACAACCACAGCCCTGCATGGGAGAAGGTTTAAAAACAAATTCCTTTGTTTGTGGAATTGGAATTCCTGGGAAGCAGCTCAGGCTGTGCAGTGTGTGGGAGCTGGGGGAGGCCTGGGATTCAGCTGCATGTCCTGGGAATTTGGGATTATCTCCCAGTGTTTTCTGAGTGCTGGGAAGGACTCAGGTCCACGTGTGCCCTGAAATTCCTGGTTCATTTGGCAACCAGGCCAGTGCAAGGTGCAACAAGCTGAGCTTTAAACCTCTTCCAATCCAAATTCTGTGGGAAAAACTCAAGTCAAACAATACAAATCATAACTCCCTGGTTTATTTTCCTTCCCTTTTCCCTCTGGAAGCACTGGGAATTTACTTCCAACAATGTGCTCTGAAATTCCTCATTAATTTAGCAACAGGCCATTAAAGGCCAGTGGAAGCTGCACCAAGCTGAGCATTAAACACCTTCCAGCTCAAATTCTGAGGGAAAAACTCAAGTCAAACAGCACAAATCATAACTCCTTGATTTGTTTTCCTTCTTTTTTCCCCCCTGGAAGCACTGGGAATTTACTCCCTGCAGCGTGCCCTGAAATTCCTGGTTAATTTAGTTATGAGGCCAGTGGAAGGAACTGAGCTTTAAACACCTTCCAACCCAAATTCTGAGGGAAAAACTCAAGTCAAACAGCACAAATCATAACTCTTTAATTTGTTTTCCTTCTCTTTTCCCTCTGGAAGCACTGGGAAATTTCTCCCAACAGTGTGCTGTGAAGTTCCTAGTTAATTTGGCCACCAGTGGAAGGTGGAAGGAGCTAAGCTTTAAACATCTTCCCACCCAAATTCTGAGGGAAAAACTTGAATCAAACAACACAGATTGTAACTCCCTGGCTTGTTTTCCTTCTCTTTTCCCTCTGGAAGCACTGGGAATTTGCTCCCAACAATGTGCCCTGCAATTCCTGGTTAATTTAGCAACCAGGGCATTAAAGGCCAATGGAAGGTGCAGCGAGCTGAGCATTAAACACTTCCAATCCAAATTCTGTGGGAAAAACTCGAGTCAAACAACACAAATCATAACACCTTGCTTTGTTTTCCTTCTTTTTTTCCCCCTGGAAGCACTGGGAATTTACTCCTGAAAATGTGCCCTGAAATTCCTGACTAATTTGGCCACTAGGCCAATGGAAAGTGCAGCGAGCTGAGGTTTAAACCCCTTCCAGCTCAAATTCTGTGAGAAAAACTAGAATCAAACAACACAAATTGTAACTCCTTTCCTTGTTTTCCTTCTTTTTTCCCTCTGGAAGCCCTGGGAATTTTCCCCCAGCAGTGTGCTCTGAAATTCCTGGCTAATTTGGTAACCAGTGGAAGGTGGAAGGAACTGAGCTTTAAACACCTTCCCACCCAAATTCTGAGGGAAAAACTTGAATCAAACAACACAAATCACAACTCCCTGGCTTGTTTTCCTTCTCTTTTCCCTGTGGAAGCACTGGGAATTTGCTCCCAACAATGTGCCCTGCAATTCCTGGTTAATTTTGCAACCAGGGCATTAAAGGCCAATGGAAGGTGCAATGAGCTGAACTTGAAACCCCTTGCAACCCAAATACTGTGGGAAAAACTTAAACAGCACAAATTGTATGTTCCTGGATTGTTTTCCTTCCCTTTTCCCTCTGGAATCACTTGGAATTTGCTCCCAACAGTGTGCTCTGAAATTCCTGGCTAATTTGGTAACCAGACCATTAAAGGCCAATGGAAGGTGCAGCGAGCTGAGCATTAAACACTTCCAGGACAAATTCTGTGGGAAAAACTCAAGTCAAACAGCACAAATCATAACTCCCTGCTTTGTTTTCCTTCTCTTTTCCCTCTGGAAGCACTGGGAATTTACTCCCGAAAATGTGCCCTGAAATTCCTGACTAATTTGGCCACTAGGCCAATGGAAGGTGCAGCGAGCTGAGCATTAAACACTTCCAGGACAAATTCTGTGGGAAAAACTCAAGTCAAACTGCACAAATCATAACACCTTGCTTTGTTTTCCTTCTCTTTTCCCTGTGGAAGCACTGGGAATTTTGTCCCATCAGTGTGCTCTGAAATTCCTGGCTAATTTGGTAACCAGGCCATTAAAGGCCAATGGAAGGTGCAGCGAGCTGAGCATTAAACACTTCCAGGACAAATTCTGAGGGAAAAACTCAAGTCAAACTGCACAAATCATAACTCCCTGCTTTGTTTCCCTTCTCTTTTCCCTGTGGAAGCACTGGGAATTTGCTCCCAACAGTGTGCACTACCTGCTGAGCCTGTGGCAGCGCCTGGCGGCGTCCGTGCCCTACGTGAAGGCCACGGAGCCGCACATGCTGGAGACCTACACGCCCGAGGTGACCAAAGCCTACATCACCTCCCGCCTGGAATCCGTGCACATCATCCTCAGGTGAGGCCATCCCACACCTGGCAGCTTCTGCTGATGCTCCTGGGGCTGGGAAGGCTGGGGAGGGTGAGGGTGTTCCCCCTGGAGAGGACATGGCTGAGGTGGCCCTGCCCATGGCACAGGCCAGGATGGGCTGGGATTTAAGTTTTTTCCAACACAAATCACAACTCTCTGCTTTGTTTCCATTCTCTTTTCCCTCTGGAAGCACTGGGAATTTGCTCCCAACAGTATACCCTGAAATTCCTGGTTCATTTGGCAACCAGGCCAGTGGAAGGTGCAGCAAGCTGAGCTTTAAACCCTTCCAGCCCGAATTCTGTGGGAGAAACTTAAATCAAACAACACAAATTCTAACTCCCTGCTTTGTTTTCCTTCTTTTTTCCCTCTGGAAGTACTGGGAATTTGCTCCCTACAGTATGCCCTGAAATTCCTGGTTAATTTGACAAGCAGGCCATTAAAGATGTTGTCCAATGGAAGGTGCTTGAAACCCCTTGCAACCCAAATTCTGTGGGAAAAACTTGAGTTAAACAACACAAATCACAACTCCCTGCTTTGTTTTCATTCTTTTTTCCCTCTGGAAGCACTGGGAATTTACTCCCAACAATGTGCTCTGAAATTCTTGCTTAATTTAGCACCCAGACCATTAAAGGCGAGTGGAAGGTGGAAGGAACTGAGCTTTAAATCCTTCCAGCCCAAATTCTGTGGGAAAAACTTAAACAACACAAATCACAGCTCCCTGCTTTGTTTTCCTTCTCCTTTCCCTCTGGAAGCACTGGGAATTCGCTCCCAACAGTGTGCCCTGAAATTCCTGGTTCATTTGGCAAACAGGTCATTAAAGATATTGTCCAATGGAAGGTGCTTGAAACCTTTTCCAACCCAAATTCTGAGGGAAAAACTTAACCAACATAAATTGTAACTCCCTGCTTTGTTTTCCTTTTTTTCCCTCTGGCAGCACTGGGAATTTGCTCCCAGCAGTGTGTCCTTAAATTCCTGGTTAATTTGGCAAGCAGGCCATTAAAGATGTTGTCCAGAAGGTGCTTGAAACCTTTTCCAACCCAAATTCCGTGGGGAAAACCAAATCATTCCACAATTGTGTGAATTCTAACCTGCATTTCCAACACCCCTGGCAGTAAAACCAGGGAGCTGCTGCTCCTGGGACTTCCCTTCTCCATTTTCCGTGTGCTTTGTGCAGGGATGGCCTGGAGGACCCTCTGGAGGACACGGGGCTGGTGCAGCAGCAGCTGGACCAGCTGTCCACCATCGGGCGCTGCGAGTACGAGAAGACGTGCGCGCTGCTGGTGCAGCTCTTCGACCAGGCCGCCCAGTCCTACCAGGAGCTGCTGCAGAGCGCCAGCGCCAGCCCCATGGACCTGGCCGTGCAGGAAGGTCAGCCTGGACAGGGGATGGGGGCTCCTGCCCAAAGGAACTGGCCTGGGAGATCCCTGCTGAGGGGAAGCATCCCTCTGTGCATCCCTCCCTGTGGTGTGGCTGCTCCTTGGGAGGGGTTCCCTATCCACTACTGCCCATCCCATCCCATCCCATCCCAATCCTATCCCATCCCATGGATCCCAATCCTATCATAAATCCCATCCCATCCCATCCCATCCCATGGATCCCAATCCTATCCCATCCCATGGATCCCAATCCTATCATAAATCCCATCCCATCCCATCCCACCCCATGGATCCCAATCCTATCCCACCCCATGGATCCCAATCCTATCATAAATCCCATCCCATCCCATCCCATGGATCCCAATCCTATCCCATCCCATGGATCCCAATCCTATCATAAATCCCATCCCATCCTATGCCAATCCCGTCCCATGGATCCCAATCCCATCCCATTCCATCCCATCCCAATCCCATCCCATGGATCCCACCCCATCCATGGCACCACCAGCCCCATGGACCTGGCCGTGCAGGAAGGTCAGCCTGGACAGGGAATGGGGGCTCCTGCCCAAAGGAACTGGCCTGGGAGATCCCTGCTGAGGGGAGGGATGGCGTGGTTGCTCCTTGGGAGGGGTTCCCTGTTCAGTGCTGCCCATCCCATCCCATCAATCCCAATCTTATCATAAATCCCATCCCATTGATCCAAATCCCATCCCATGGATCCCAATCCTATCTCATGGATCCCAATCCCATCCCATGCATCCTAATCCCATCCCATTGATCCAAATCCCATCCCATTGATCCAAATCCCATCCCATGGATCCCAATCCCATCCCAAATCCCATCCCACGGATCCCAATCCCATCCCATTGATCCAAATCGCATCCCATGGGTCCCAATCCCATCCCATTGATCCCAATCCCATCCCATGGATCCAAATCCCATCCCATGGATCCCAGTCCTATCCCATGGATCCCAAATCCTGTGTATCCCATCCTGTCAGCGCTCCAGCACCAGCCCCATGGGCCTGGCTGTGCAGGAGGGTCAGCCTGGCCATGAGGTGTTTGTTCCTGGAGAATCCCTGCCAAGGGGAGGGATTGCCAGGATTTGGGGAAATTCAGGATATTTCCTTGCCTTCCTGTCAGAGTTATGAAGGTGTTCCCCATCCCATCCTGTGGATCCCATCAATCCCATCCCATCCCATCCCATCCCATCCCATCCCATCAATCCCATCCCATCAATCCCATCCCATCAATCCCATCCCTCATTTCCCTGCTCTGGGCTCTGGGTGTGGATTTACCCTCCTCACTGGCTGGAGATGGTGCTGTCCTGCAGCTCATTCCATTTTCCAGGGGAAAAATGGATTCATTTGGGAGGAAATGGATTCATTTGGGAGGAAATGGATTTATTTGGGATTTCTTTTGCTGCACGGTGCCAGCTGTGTGTGCCCAGGGCAGGTGGCACTGTGACAGTGTCCCCTGCGTGTCCCCAGGGCAGAATGAGGTTCCTCACCCCACGGCCACTAAAACTGAGACTTCTCCAAGGGAAAAATTTATTTATTTGGGGAAACTTGGTTTATTTTGGGGAGAAAAATGGATTTATTTTGTGCAAGATGGCCTCTAAAAGGGGAGGTGACAGCTCTGAAAATGTCCCCTGTGTGTCCCAGGAGAGGACGAGGTTCATCACCCCATGGCCACTAAAACCATGACTTTTCCAAGGGAAAAACGGATTTATTTTGGGGAGAAAAATGGATTTATTTGGGATTTCTTTTGCCACGGGGTGCCAGCTGTGGGTGCCCAGGGCGGGTGGCACTGTGACAGTGTCCCCTGTGTGTCCCCAAGGCAGAATGAGGTTCCTCACCCCATGGCCACTAAACCCATGACTTTTCCAAGGGAAAAATGGATTTATTTTGGGAAAAATGAATTTATTTGGGATTTCTTTTGCTGCACGGTGCCAGCTGTGGGTGCCCAGGGTGGGTGGCACTGTGACAGTGTCCCCTGCGTGTCCCCAGGGCAGAATGAGCTTCCTCACCCTGCAGCCACTAAAAATGGGACTTTTCCAAGGGAAAAACGGATTTATTTGAGGAAAGATGAATTTATTTGGGATTTCTTTTGCCACGGGGCGCCAGCTGTGGGTGCCCAGGGCGGGTGGCACTGTGACAGTGTCCCCTGTGTGTCCCCAGGGCAGAATGAGGTTCCTCACCCCACGGCCACTAAACCCATGACTTTTCCAAGGGAAAAATGAATTTATTTTGGGAAAAATGAATTTATTTGGGATTTCTTTTGCCACGGGGCGCCAGCTGTGGGTGCCCAGGGCGGGTGGCGCCCCTGACAGTGTCCCCTGCGTGTCCCCTGCGTGTCCCCAGGGCGGCTGACGTGGCTGGTGTACATCATCGGCGCCGTCATCGGCGGCCGCGTGTCCTTCGCCAGCACGGACGAGCAGGACGCCATGGACGGGGAGCTGGTCTGCAGGTAGGGAACTCCAGGGAATGCATCCGGGAATTCCAGCAAAATCCACCCGGGAATTCCAGCAAAATCCACCCGGGAATTCCAGCAAAATCCACCTGGGAATTCCAGGAGAATCCATCTGGGAATTCCAGGAAAATCCACCCGGGAATTCCAGCAAAACCCACCGGGATATCCCAGCAAAATCCACCCGGGAATTCCAGGAAAATCCAGGAATTCCAGCAAAATCCACCTGGGAATTCCAGGAAAATCCAGGAATTCCAGCAAAATCCACCTGGGAATTCCAGCAAAATCCACCAGGATATCCCAGCAAAATCCATCCGGGAATTCCAGGAAAATCCAGAAATTCCAGGAAAATCCACCAGGATATCCCAGCAAAATCCACCCAGGAATTCCAGCAAAATCCACTGGGATATCCCAGCAAAATCCACCCGGGAATTCCAGGAAAATCCAGGAATTCCAGCAAAATCCACCAGGATATCCCAGCAAAATCCACCCGGGAATTCCAGGAAAATCCACCAGGATATCC
Source organism: Molothrus ater (assembly GCF_012460135.2). Lineage (NCBI taxonomy): Eukaryota > Metazoa > Chordata > Aves > Passeriformes > Icteridae > Molothrus > Molothrus ater. Next base: position 1,929,694 of record NC_050505.2, on the reverse strand, counting down.
CAGCAAAATCCACCCAGGAATTCCAGGAAAATCCACTGGGATATCCCAATAAAATCCACCTGGGATATTACAGCAAAATCCACCCAGGAATTCCAGGAAAATCCATCCAGGAATTCCAGCAAAATCCACTGGGATATCCCAGCAAAATCCACCCAGGCATTCCAGCAAAATCCACTGGGATATCCCAGCAAAATCCACCTGGGAATTCCAGCAAAATCCACCCAGGCATTCCAGCAAAATCCATCCAGGAATTCCAGCAAAATCCACTGGGATATCCCAATAAAATCCACTGGGATATCCCAATAAAATCCACCTGGGATATTCCAGCAAAATCCATCCAGGAATTCCAGCAAAATCCACCTGGGAATTCCAGCAAAATCCACCTGGGAATTCCATTAAATCCACCCAGGGTTTTCCATTAAATCCACCCAGGATATTCCAGCAAAAACCACCTGGGATATTCCATTAAATCCACCCAGGGTTTTCCATTAAATCCACCCAGGATATTCCAGCAAAACACACCCAGGATATTCCAGCAAAATCCACCTGGGAATTCCAGCAAAATCCATCCAGGATATCCCAGCAAAACACACCCAGGATATTCCATTAAATCCACCCAGGATATCCCAGCCAAATCCACCTGGGATATTCCATGAAATCCACCTGGGATATTCCAGCAAAACTCATCCAGGATGTTCCAGCAAAACCCACCTGGGATATCCCAGCCAAATCCATCCAGGATATTCCAGCAAATCCCATTCCCAGGAAGCTGGGAGAGCGTTATTCCCATTTTTCCAGCTCTGATTCAAGTGGGAAATCTGGCTGGAAAGGGATGGAGGGCCCTGGGTGCTGCTGCTGATTCCCAGTGGGAATATTGGACTTGGAAATGCTGAGACTTATTGGGAATATCAGGCTTGGAAATATTGAGAATTGTTTGGAATATTGGGTTTGGAAACACTGGGAATTATTGGGAATATTCCCACTGGGAATAATTATTGGGGAATATTTGGCTTGGAAAGTTCAGATTTTATCGTGTCATTAACTGGATTTTTGGGGTTGAAATCCAGTGGAAATTCAGGTTTTAACAAAGAAAACCCTTTCTTCTCCCTTGTCCACCTTTTCCCCTTTTCCCTCCTTTTTCCCCTTCTCCCCTTTTTCCCTTTTCTCCCATTCTTCCCCCATTTCTTTCCCCCATTTCTTCCTCCATTTCTCCCCCCATTTCTTTTCTTCCCCTTTTCCCCCCCTCTTTCCCCCCCACTTTTCTCCCCCTTTTTTTCCACTTCCCCCATTTTCCTCTTCTTTCCCCCTGTTTTCGTTTTCCCCCTTCTTTCCCCCATCTTTCCCCCTCTTTTCTCCTCCTTTTCTCCCGGTTTTCCTCTTCTTTCCCCCCTTTTTCTGTTTTCCCCCTTCTTTCCTTCACGCCTTTCCCCCTGTTTCTCCTACTTCCCCCCACCATTTCTTTCCCCCTTTCCCCCTTTCTTTTCCCCCTTTTCCCCCTTTCCTTTCCCCCTTTTCCCCCTTTCTTTTCCCCCTTCCCTTTCCCCCATTCCTTTTCCCCCCTTTCCTTTCCCCTTTCCCCCTTTCCTTCCCCCTTTCCTTTCCCCCTTTCCTTCCCCTTTCCTTTTCCCATTTCCTTTCCCCATTTCCTTTCCCCATTTCCTTTCCCCCTTTTCCCCCTTTCCTTTCCCCCTTTCCTTTCCCCTTTCCCCCTTTCTTTCCCCATTTCCTTTCCCCCTTTCCTTCCCCCCTTTCCTTCCCCCCTTTCCTTCCCCCCTTTTCCCCCTTTCCCCCTTTCCTTTCCCCCTTTCCTTTCCCCCTTTCCTTTCCCCATTTCCTTTCCCCACCTTTCCTTCCCCCTTTCCTTTCCCCCTTTCCTTTTCCCCCCTTTCCTTCCCCCCTTTTCCCCCTTTCCCCCTTTCCTTCCCCCTTTCCTTTCCTCCTTTCCTTTCCCTCTTTCCTTTCCCCCTTTTCTCCCTTTCCTTTCCTCATTTCCTTTCCCCTTTCCTTTCCTCTTTCCCCCTTTCTTTTCCCCCTTTCCTCCCCTTTCCTTTCCCCCTTTCCCTCTTTCCTTTCCCCCTTTCTCCCTTTCCTTTCCCTCTTTCCTTTCCCCCTTTTCCCCCTTTCCTTTCCCCCTTTCCTTTCCCCTTTCCCCCTTTCCTTTCCCCCTTTCCTTTCCCCCTTTCCTTTTCCCCCCTTTCCTTTTCCCCCCTTTCCTTTCCCCCTTTCCTTTCCCCTTTCCCCCTTTCTTTCCCCCTTTCCTTTCCCCCTTTTCTCCTTTTCCTTCCCCCTTTCCTTTCCCCCTTTCCTTTCCCCCATTTCCTTTCCCCCTTTCCTTTCCCTCTTTCCTTTCCCCCTTTCCTTTCCCCCCTTTCCTTCCCCCTTTCCTTTCCCCTTTCCCCCTTTCCTTTCCTCCTTTCCTTTCCCCTTTCCTTTCCCCTTTCCCCTTTCCCCTTTCCTTTCCCCTTTCCTTTCCCATTCCCATCCCATTTTCCAGGGTGCTGCAGCTGATGAACCTCACCGACTCTCGCCTGGCCCAGGCGGGCAATGAGAAGCTGGAGCTGGCCATGCTCAGCTTCTTCGAGCAGTTCCGCAAGATCTACATCGGGGACCAGGTGCAGAAGTCTTCCAAGGTGGGCAAAATTCCCAAATCCCACCTTTCCCCAGGAAAAGCAGCCTTCATTCCTCCCCTCTCCTCATTTTATCTGGAATTCACCCCCATTTTCTGTCATTTCTCATCACGTTTGCTCAAAATAAAGCCTGTTTTTGGGATTTCTCCTCATTGATCTGGAGTTAAATCCCATTTTCTGGGATTTCTTCTCATTTCACCTGCAATTAAATCTCATTTCTGGGATTTCTCCTCATTTGACCTCGAGTTCAATCCCATTTTCTGGGATTCTTCCTGGAATTAAATCCCATTTTCTGGGATTCTTCCTGGAATTAAATCCCATTTCCTGGGATTTCTCCTGGAATTAAATCCCATTTCCTGGGATTTCTCTCAGAATTAAATCCCATTTTCTGGGATTTCTCCTGAAATTAAATCCCATTTTCTGGGATTCTTCCTGGAATTAAATCCCATTTTCTGGGATTTCTCCTGAAATTAAATCCCATTTTCTGGGATTTCTCTCAGAATTAAATCCCATTTTCTGGGATTTCTCCTGAAATTAAATCCCATTTTCTGGGATTCTTCCTGGAATTAAATCCCATTTCTGGGATTTCTCCCAGAATTAAATCAAATTTTCTGGGATTTCTCCTGAAATTAAATCCCATTTTCTGGGATTCTTCCTGGAATTAAATCCCATTTTCTGTTATTTCTCCTGAAATTAAATCCCATTTCTAAGATTTCTCCTCATTTTACCTGGAATTAAATCCTTCTTTGTGTGATTTCCTCATTTATTCCCAAATTTTTACTTTCCAAACACTAAGCTGGGTTGGGAATATTGGGAATTAGAGACCTGGATTTGGTTTTTCCCAATTTTTTTTTATTCCTGGGATCATCTCAAACACTCCCCTGAGCTTCTCCCTGGTTTTAAAATGGGAATAAATCTGAATTCCCTTCATCCCCAGGGATTTGTAGCTGTGCTTTGGGATGTGAAATCCATTTTTCCAATTTTAAAAAACCGGGAATGTTGCTCTGGGATTGGCTTCTGTTCCTTCCTGGAGGAGAAATTGGATTGGGGTCAAATCCCTTCCCAGGGATTTGGGAACTGCTGAAAATTCCAGAGAAATCCACTCGGATCCTGGCTGTGTTTGGAGGTGGAGCACATTTCTATCCCATTTTTTTGGGGAATATTCCTGGGAAAACCCAAATCCTTCTTCCTTACTGTCAAGCCATGCTGCTAGGACAAAAAAAATAAAATTAAAAATCAGGAAAAAAAATCAGGATTATGATGGATTGGATCAACCCAACGGGAAAACCCCACAACATCCCCTTCTCCAGAGAGGGAAAAGCGGATTTTTTGGGGAGAATTCCCAGTTTTCCTGGCAGTTTGGAAGCCTTTTTTCCATGTTTTTTTTTTTTTGGGGGGGCAGCTGTACCGGAGGCTCTCGGAGGTGCTGGGGCTGAACGATGAGACCATGGTGCTGAGCGTGTTCATCGGGAAGATGTGAGTGTCCTGCAGGATTCCCAGGAATTCTGGGATTCCTCACCCTAAAAACCTGCGATTCCTGCTGCTCCAGGGAAGCCTTTAGGGAGCTCAGGGAGTTTAGGATGGAATTTCCCAAATGCCCCAAAAACGCCACAAAAATGCCACGAAAATTTCAGGTGCAACCAATCCCACAGAATTCCAGGTGTAACCAGTCCCACAGAATTCCAGGTGTACCCTGGGATCCCACAGAATTCCAGGTGTAACCAGTCCCACAGAATTCCAGGTGCAACCAGTCCCACAGAATTCCAGGTGTAACCAGTACCACAGAATTCCAGGTGCTGCCAATCCCACAAATTCCAGTTTTAGCCAATCCTAGAAATTCCAGGTGCTGCCAATCTCAGAAATTCCAGTGCAGCCAATCCCAAAGAATCCCAGGGGCCTGGAATCCCAGGGAATTCCACGTATAACCAATCCCAGAAATTCCAGTGTAACCAATCCCAAAGAATCCCAGGGGCCTGGAATCCCAGGGAATTCCACGTATAACCAATCCCAGAAATTCCAGTGTAACCAGTCCCACAGAATTCCAGGTGTAGACAATCTCAGAAATTCCAGCTGTAACCAATCCCCCAGAATTCCAAGGGCAGCCAGTCCCACAGAATTCCAGCTGTAACCTGGGATCCCAGAGAATTCCAGTTGTAGCCAATCCCAGAAATTCCAGCTGTAACCAATCCCACAAATTCCAGTTGTAGCCAATCCTAGAAATTCCAGGTGCTGCCAATCCCAAAGAATCCCAGAGGCCTGGAATCCCAGGGAATTCCACATATAACCAATCCCAGAAATTCCAGTGCAGCCAATCCCACAGAATTCCACATGTAATCAATTCCAGGTGCAGCCAATCCCAAAGAATCCCAGGGGCCTGGAATCCCAGGGAATTCCACATATAACCAATCCCAGAAATTCCAGTGCAGCCAGTCCCACAGAATTCCAGCTGTAACCTGGGATCCCACAGAATTCCAGCTGTAATCAGTCCCAGGAATTCCAGGTGCAGCCAATCCCACAGAATTCCAAGTGCAGCCAATCCCACAGAATCCCAGATGTAACCAATCCCAGAAATTGCAGGTGTGCCCTGGGATCCCACAGAATTCCAGCAGTAATCAATACCAGGAATTCCAGGTGCAGCCAATCCCAAAGAATTCCAAGGGCAGCCAGTCCCACAGAATTCCAGGTGTAACCTGGGATCCCAGAGAATTCCAGTTGTAGCCAATCCCAGAAATTCCAGCTGTAACCAATCCCACAAATTCCAGTTGTAGCCAATCCCAGAAATTCCAGCTGTAACCAATCCCACAGAATTCCTGGTGTAACCTGGGATCCCAGAGAATTCCAGCTGTAACCAATCCCACAGAATCCCAGATGTAACCAATCCCAGAAATTGCAAGTGTGTCCTGGGATCCCACAGAATTCCAGCAGTAATCAATCCCACAAATTCCAGCTGTAGCAAATCCCACAGAATTCCAGGTGTAAGCTGGGATCCCACAGAATTCCAGCTGTAGCCAATCCCACAGAATTCCAGGTGTTGTCCCCTGGGATCTGGGATATCCACAGGCCATTTTTCCCAACCAAACATGAACCCGGTGATTTTACTCCCCATTTTACGCCCCGTGCCGTTGGGAGATGAGAAAACTGGGAAAATCAGCCACAACTCCCAGAAAAATCCTGGGAAAATCCCAGAAAATTCCCTCTGATCCTTGTTTTTCCTTCCCAGCATCACCAACCTGAAGTACTGGGGCCGCTGTGAGCCGATCACCTCCAAGACCCTGCAGCTGCTCAACGACCTCTCCATTGGATATCCTTTTGGGAAGGGCTCCCAAATCCTTGGGAAAAGTCATCCAGAAGTTCTGCTGGAATGGGAGCTGCCCCACATTCCTGGTTTTCCCTCAGATTTTTGGGAGTGAGGGCAGAGGAGGGAGGGATGAGGCTCAGGGGATGTTGAATTTTGGTGATCGTGGCTCAGAATTCCTTTGGAGTTGAGCTTCCACAGGCAGATTGCAGTTCTGGTTTTCCAGGGATTCCACAAGTTCCTGGAATTCCACAAGCTCAGGAATTCCAGAGGTTTCACAAATTCCACAAGTTCCAGAAGTTCCTGGGTTTTTTCCCCACACCAAGATCTGCACAGTTTGGGTTATCCTTGGAACAAACAGAAGAGAATTCCAAATGTATTGAGAACCAGACAGAATTCCCAACTTCCTGAATAATCCAGGTCCAATCCCATTTTTCCAGCCTGGCCCTGGAAGTGTTTTCCGGGAATTCCAGGAATTCCAGGCCCAGATTTTTTTCCCAGAGGTCACCAAGGCTCTCCCCAAGGCAAGATTTGCACAACTTGGGTTATCCATGGAACAAACATGAAATTCCCAACTTCCTGAGTAATCCAGGCAATTCCCAATTTCCTGAGCCAAATCCTGTTCTTCCAGCCTGGCCCTGGAAGTGTTTTCCAGGAATTCCACAAGTTCCAGGAATTCCACAACTTCCAGACCCTGAGTTTTTCCCCAGGGGTCACTGAGGCTCTCCCCAAGCCAAGATTTGCAAAATTTGGGTGATCCTTGAAACAAACATAAAATTCCCAATTTCCTCAGTAATCCAGGCCCAATCCCATTTTTCCAGCCTGGCCCTGGAAGTGTTTTCCAGGAATTCCAGAATTTCCAGGAATTCAGAAGTTCCAGACCCTGAGTTTTTCCCCAATGATCACCGAGGCTCTCCCCAAGGCGAGATTGGCACAATTTGGGTTATCCTTGGAAAAAACCAAAAATTTCCCAACTTCCTCAGTAATCCAGGCCCAATCCCATTTTTCCAGCATGTCCCTGGAAGTGTTTTCCAGGAATTCCAGAAGTTCCAGACCCTGAGTTTTTCCCCAGGGGTCACTGAGGCTCTCCCCAAGACGAGATTTGCAAAATTTGGGTGATCCTTGGAAAAAACCAAAAATTTCCCAACTTCCTCAGTAATCCAGGCCCAATCCCATTTTTCCAGCCTGGCCCTGGAAGTGTTTCCCAGGAATTCCAGAATTTCCAGGAATTCCAGAATTTCCAGGAATTCCACAACATCCACACCCTGAGTTTTTCCCCAGGGGTCACTGAGGCTCTCCCCAAGACGAGATTTGCAAAATTTGGGTGATCCTTGGAAAAAACCAAAAAATTCCCAATTTCCTGAGTAATCCAGGCCCAATCCCATTTTTCCAGCCTGGCCCTGGAAGTGTTTTCCAGGAATTCCAGAATTTCCAGGAATTCCACAACTTCCAGACCCTGAGTTTTTCTCTGGGACATCTCCCCAAGGCGAGATTGGCACAATTTGGGTTATCCTTGGAACAAACCAAAAATTTCCCAATTTCCTGAGTAACCCAGGCCCAATCCCATTTTTCCAGCCTGTCCCTGGAAGGTTTTTCCAGGAATTCCAGGAATTCCAGGAGTTCTGCCTCTTCCTTGACCCCCTGCACGTACAGCAGCGTGCGGAAGCTGGTGAAGCTCAGCGCCGTGCAGTTCATGCTCAACAATCACACGGTGAGCGCTCCCTCCCCTGCCTCATTCCCAGGAAAATTCCAGCCTGGATCCCCTTTGGAATTCCAAACATCCCTGGGTTTCTGTGGTGCTGGAGGAACCTCTGGAAAATGGGATTTTTTGGGGAAGTTTGAGGGTTTTTTGGGTTTTTTTTTTTTTTGGTGGAATTCTTTGGTTTTGAGGGGCTGGGGTTTGGTGGTGCTTCCCATTCCCAAAGATTTCTGTTTTCCATGAAATCCAGGCTCATTCCTGGGAAATTCCCAGCCTGGGGTGGGGGGGGGAAGATGGGATTGAAGGTCCCTTCCAAGCTAAAGCATTCCAGGATTCCATTCCATGATGTTCCCAACCCCAGCAGCACTTCCAGAGGGTTTGCACTCCTGGAGTTCATTGGTGATTTCCAGGATGTTTCCCAGGAATTCCTGGAATTAAGGGAGGTTTTCCAGGCATTTCCAGCAAGGTTTTCCAGGCATTTCCAGGATGTTTCCCAGGAATTCCTGGAGAGTTCCCAGGATGTTTTCCAGGCATTCCTGGAATTAAGGGAGGTTTTCCAGGCAATTCCTGGAATGTTTTCCTGGCATTCCTGGAGTTCAGGGATGTTTTTCCAGCATTCCTGGAGTTCAGGGATGATTTCCAGGCATTTTCAGGAATTCCTGGAGTTCAGGGATGTTTTTCCAGCATTCCTGGAGTTCAGGGATGATTTCCAGGCATTTTCAGGAATTCCTGGAGTTCAGGGATGTTTTTCCAGCATTCCTGGAGTTCAGGGATGATTTCCAGGCATTTTCAGGAATTCCTGGAGTTCAGGGATGTTTTCCAGGCATTCCCAGGGCCTTCAGCCCCAATTCCCAGCCTGGGATTACATTTTTCCATGGAAAATAACCAGGAATTAGCCTGAAGGATTCCCATCCCAGAGGCAGAGCCAGAATTCCTGGAATTCCCCTGGGAATTCAGCAGGAGGGAGAAAATTGGGGATTTGCAGCTCCTACTGGCTCTGGGAATGCTGCAGGTTCCAGAATTCCAGAATTCCATCAATCCCAGTGGAATTTTGGAATTCTGGATGCTCAGGATCCATCTCAGGCCGGACCTTCCCAGCTTGGACAAACCCTTGAGGTTCCACCAGGTTTCTCCATTTCCCATCGGATTTTCCCTGGGAAAAAAACCCCAACTTTTCCATGTGGGAATTTGTTCCTGGAGCTCTTCCCTCGTTATCTCATCCCAATTTTCCTTTTCCAGAGCGAGCACTTTTCCTTCCTGGGAATCAACAACCAGTCCAACCTGACGGACATGCGCTGTCGGACCACGTTCTACACGGCCCTGGGACGGCTCCTCATGGTGGATTTAGGTATTTTTCCCGGGAATTCCAACAGAATTCCAGCTTTTGGCAACTGGATTGTGGGATTTATGGAGGTGGAGCTTCACCCAGGTAAAAGGGGTTGGGGTGGGAAAAGCCCAAATGGGAAAAGGAAAAACCAGGAATAGGGGTTGGATAATAATGGAGAATTATCCCGTAAAAATGGGGGGAAAAGTTTCCCATCCCACCAAAATGGGGGAAAAAAAATTTTTCCATCCCGAAATTGGGGATCAGCTTCGCCATCCCAACAAGATTTAGGATCAATTTCCCATCCCACCAAGATTTGGGGATAAATTTTCCGTGGATTTCCCCAGTTCTTCCATGTATTTCCAGGGCAGGATGAGGATCAGTTCAGGCAGTTCATGGGGGATTTTCCCATGGATTTTTCCATGATTTTTCCCTGTTTTCCAGGGGAGGATGAGGATCAGTTTGAGCAGCTCATGGGGGATTTTTCCATAGATTTTCCATGTTTTCTCCATGTTTTTCCATGGATTTCCCATGTTTTTCCATAATTTTTAAATATTTTTCCATGTCCTCCGGAGGACAAGGATCAGTAGGAGCAGTTCATGGGGGATTTTTCCATGGATTTTTCCATGGATTTTTCCATGGATTTTTCCATGTTTTTCCCTGTTTTCCAGGGGAGGATGAGGATCAGTTTGAGCAGTTTGTGGGGGATTTTTCCAGGGATTTTTCCATGGATTTTTCCATGGATTTTCCCATGGATTTTTCCAGGGATTTTCCCATGGATTTTCCATGTTTTTTCCCTGTTTTCCAGGGGAGGATGAGGATCAGTTTGAGCAGTTCATGAGGGGTTTTTCTAGGGATTTTCCCATGGATTTTCCCATGGATTTTCCCATGGATTTTTCCATGTTTTTCCCTGTTTTCCAGGGGAGGATGAGGATCAGTTCAGGCAGTTCATGATGGATTTTTCCATGGATTTTTCCATGGATTTTCCCATGGATTTTTCCATGTTTTTCCCTGTTTTCCAGGGGAGGATGAGGATCAGTTTGAGCAGTTCATGGGGGATTTTTCCATGGATTTTTCCATGGATTTTTCCATGGATTTTTCCATGTTTTTCCCTGTTTTCCAGGGGAGGATGAGGATCAGTTTGAGCAGTTCATGGGGGATTTTTCCAGGGATTTTCCCATGGATTTTTCCAGGGATTTTCCCATGGATTTTTCCATGGATTTTTCCATGTTTTTCCCTGTTTTCCAGGGGAGGATGAGGATCAGTTCAGGCAGTTCATGATGGATTTTTCCATGGATTTTTCCATGGATTTTTCCATGTTTTTTCCATATTTTTCCCTGTTTTCCAGGGGAGGATGAGGATCAGTTTGAGCAGCTCATGGGGGATTTTTCCAGGGATTTTCCCATGTTTTTTCCATATTTTTCCCTGTTTTCCAGGGGAGGATGAGGATCAGTACGAGCAGTTCGTGGGGGATTTTTCCAGGGATTTTCCCATGGATTTTTCCATGGATTTTCCCATGGATTTTCCATGTTTTTCCCTGTTTTCCAGGGGAGGACGAGGATCAGTTTGAGCAGTTTGTGGGGGATTTTTCCAGGGATTTTTCCATGGATTTTTCCATGTTTTTTCCATATTTTTCCCTGTTTTCCAGGGGAGGATGAGGATCAGTTTGAGCAGTTCATGGGGGATTTTCCCATGGATTTTCCCATGGATTTTCCCATGGATTTTTCCATGTTTTTCCCTGTTTTCCAGGGGAGGACGAGGATCAGTACGAGCAGTACATGGGGGATTTTTCCAGGGATTTTCCCATGGATTTTCCCATGGATTTTCCCATGGATTTTCCCATGGATTTTTCCATAGATTTTTCCATGTTTTTCCCTGTTTTCCAGGGGAGGATGAGGACCAGTTTGAGCAGCTCATGGGGGATTTTTCCATGGATTTTCCCATGGATTTTTCCATGGATTTTCCCATGGATTTTCCATATTTTTCCCTGTTTTCCAGGGGAGGACGAGGATCAGTACGAGCAGTTCATGGGGGATTTTCCCATGGATTTTTCCATGGATTTTCCCATGGATTTTCCATGTTTTTCCCTGTTTTCCAGGGGAGGACGAGGATCAGTACGAGCAGTTTGTGGGGGATTTTTCCAGGGATTTTCCCATGGATTTTTCCATGGATTTTCCCATGGATTTTCCCATGGATTTTTCCATGGATTTTCCCATGGATTTTCCATGTTTTTCCCTGTTTTCCAGGGGAGGATGAGGACCAGTTTGAGCAGCTCATGGGGGATTTTTCCATGGATTTTTCCATGGATTTTCCATGTTTTTCCCTGTTTTCCAGGGGAGGATGAGGATCAGTACGAGCAGTTCATGCTGCCCCTCACCGCTGCCTTCGAGACCGTGGCTCAGATGTTCAGCACCAACTCCTTCAACGAGCAGGAGGCCAAGGTCAGCCAGGGCCAGTTCCCATTTTCCTGCTTTTCCCGGGATCTTTTCCGTGGGATTTGGGGCTTTGGGCACGCAGGAGGAGCAGGGAGCTGTGCCCAGCTCTGGGAGAAAAGCTGGAATGGTGGGAATTGGGGTGCCTGAATCCCTTGGGATTGGTCCAGAGGGAATTGGGGTCGGTTTAGTGGGAATTGGGGTGCCTGAATCCCTTGGGATCGGTCCAGAGGGAATTGGGATCAGTTTATTGGGAATTGGGGGTTCCTGAATCCCTTGGGATCAGTTTAGTGGGAATTGGGATCAGTTTAATGGGAATTAGGAGTGCCTGAATCCCTTGGGATCCGTCCAGAGGAGATTGGGATCAGTTTAATGGGAACTGGGGGTGCCTGAATCCCTTGGGATCAGTTTAGTGGGAATTGGGATCGTGTGTGCTCTGGAATTGTGGCTGCCTAAATTTTACTCTTTTTTATTGTTCTACTTTATTCCATTCTCTCTTATATCTTTATTATATTTTTTTCTATTTATTTTCTTTTATTTCACTTTGTTCTATTTCATTTTATTCCATTCCATTTTTTCATTTCATTTTATTTTATTCCCTTCTATTTCTTTTATTTGATTTCCGTTTGTACTATTTTTGTTTATTTTATTCCTTTCTGTTTATTTTATTTTATTTTATTTTATTTTATTTTATTTTATTTTATTTTATTTTATTTTATTTTATTTTATTTTATTTCATTCCGTCCCCCAGCGCACCCTGGTGGGGCTGGTGCGGGACCTGCGGGGCATCGCCTTCGCCTTCAACGCCAAGACCAGCTTCATGATGCTCTTCGAGTGGATGTATCCTGATCCTGATCCCAATCCCTGATCCCAAACCCTGCTCCTGATCCCAAACCCTGATCCCAAAGCCTGGTCCTGATCCCAAACCCTGATCCTGATCCCAAAGCCTAATCCTGATCCTGATCCTGATCCCAAACCCTGATCCTGATCCCAAAGCCTAATCCTGATCCTGATCCTGATCCCAAACCCTGATGCTGATCCCAAAGCCTGATCCTGATCCCAAACCCTGATCCCGATCCCAAACCCTGATCCCAAAGCCTGATCCTGATCCCAATCCCGATCCTGATCCCCAATCCTGATTCTGATCCCAAATCCTGATCCTATCCCAAATCCCGATCCTGATCCCATCCCAAATCCTGATCGAAATCCTGATCCTGATCCCAATCCCTGATCCCAAAGCCTGATCCTGATCCCAATCCCTGATCCCAAACCCTGCTCCTGATCCCAAAGCCTGATCCTGATCCCAAATCCTGATCCCAAAGCCTGATCCTGATCCCAAACCCTGCTCCTGATCCCAAACCCTGATCCTGATCCTGATCCTGATCCCAAAGCCTGATCCTGATCCCAAACCCTGATCCTGATCCCAAACCCTGATCCCAAACCCTGATCCTGATCCCAAACCCTGATCCTGATCCCAATCCCTGATCCTGATCCCAAACCTTGATCCTGATCCCTGGTCCTGATCCCAAAGCCTGATCCTGATCCCTGATCCCAAACCCTGATCCCGATCCCAGATCCTGATCAAGATCCCAAATCCTGATCCTGATCCCAATCCCGATTCCAATCCCAATCCCAAATCCTGATCCCATCCCAAATCCGGATCCCTGTCCTGATCCCAAATCCGGATCCCGATCCTGATCCAGATCCCAATCCTGATCCCATCCCAAATCCCGAATCCTGATCAAGATCCCAAATCCTGATTCCGATCCTGATCCCAGTCCTGATCCTGATCCCAATCCTGATCCTGATCCCCAATCCTGATTCTGATCCCAAATCCTGATCCTATCCCAAATCCCAATCCTGATCCTGATCCCATCCCAAATCCTGATCGAAATCCTGATCCCAAATCCCGATCCCAAATCCTGATCCTGATCCCAGTCCTGATCCTGATCCCAAATCCAAATCCTGATCCCAAATCCTGATCGAAATCCTGATCCCAAATCCCGATCCCAAATCCTGATCCTGATCCCAGTCCTGATCCTGATCCCAGTCCTGATCCCAACCCTGATCCCAAATCCTGATTCGGATCCCGATCCTGATCCTGATTCCAATCTTGATCCCATCGCAAATCCTGAATCCTAATCCCAAATCCTCCTGATCCCGATTCCAATCCCCATCCTGATCCTGATCCCAAGTCCTGATCCCGAATCCCAGGAGCCCTCTGGAAATCCCATTCCCTGGCAACTCCCCTCCGCTCGTTTTCTCCACGATTCAAAACCCACCGATCACAACCCCAAAAAAAACCAACCCCAAACTTCATCCTCGCGCGACCCCGAGCCCCACCCGGCCTTGCTGCCCTATGGAATGTTGCGTCCCCGTGGAATCTGTGGCCTGGAAAAGCGGGAATTCCTTAATTTCCCCGGCAGTTACCCCTCGTACATGCCCATCCTGCAGAGAGCCATCGAGCTCTGGTACCACGACCCCGCCTGCACCACGCCCGTCCTCAAACTCATGGCTGAGCTGGTCCACAACAGGTAGGAATTCCCAAAAACCTGGAATCCCATGGAATTCTGGGCCTTGGGAGGGCTCATTTCATCCCCCCCCCCGTGTGGTTGTTGCCCCCAAAACCCTCGTGGTTTTCCCCAAATCTCCATTTTTTCCCATTTCCCCCTCACCAAATCCCACTTTTTTCCCCATTTATCCCCAAATTCCCATTTAGAACAGGTAGGAGATTCCCAAAACTCCAGAATTTCATGGAATTCTGAACATTGGAAAGGGTTTATTTCATCCCCCCCTGTGTGGTTGTTGCCCCCAAACCCCTCATGATTTTCCCCAAATCCCCACTTTTCTCCCCAAATCCCAATTTCTTCCCCATTTCCCCCTCACCAAATCCCCATTTTTTCCCCATTTTCCCCCCAAATTCCCATTTAGAACAGGTAGGAGATTCCCAAAACTCCAGAATTTCATGGAATTCTGAGCATTGGAAAGGGTTTATTTCATCCCCCCCCCGTGTGGTTGTTGCCCCCAAACCCCTCATGATTTTCCCCAAATCCTGAATTTCTCCCCAAATCCTCCCCATCAAATCCCCATTCCCCCCCCCGCCGCCATTTTACCCCAAATTCCCATTTAGAACAGGCAGGAGATTCCCAAAAATCCAGGATTCCATGGAATTCTGAGCCTTGGGAGGGCTCATTTCATCCCCCCCTGTGTGGTTGTTGCCCCCAAACCCCTCATGGTTTTCCCCAAATCCCCATTTTTTCCCCACTTTTTTCCCCATTTATCCCCAAATTCCCATTTAGAACAGGTAGGAGATTCCCAAAAATCAGAAATTTCATGGAATTCTGGGCCTTGGAAAGGGTTTATTTCATCCCCCCCTGTGTGGTTGTTGGCCCCAAACCCCTCATGATTTTCCCCAAATCCCCATTTTCACCCCCAAAACCCATTTTAATTCCTAAATCCCATTTATAACAGGTAGGAGATTCCCAAAAATCTGAAATTTCATGGAATTCTGAGCATTGGAAAGGGTTTATTTCATCCCCCCCTGTGTGAATGTTGCCCCCAAATCCCCATTTCCCCCCATCAAATCCCTATTTTTTCCCCATTTTCCCCCAAATCCCATTTTTCCTCACAAACCCCATTTATAACAGGTAGGAGATTCCCAAAAATCCAGGATTCCATGGAATTCTGGGCCTTGGGAGGGCTCATTTCATCCCCCCCTGTGTGGTTGTTGCCCCCAAAACCCTCATGATTTTCCCCAAATCCCCATTTCCCCCTCACCAAATCCCCATTTTTCCCCATTTTCCCCCAAATCCCATTTTTTTCCTCCCAAACCCCATTTATATCAGGTAGGAAATTCCCAAAAATCCAGGATTTCCTGGAATTCTGAGCGTTGGAAGGGGTTTAAAGCCGATTTCAGCTCCCTGGGTGTGGTTGTTGCCCCCCAAATCCCCATTTTTTCCCCAAATCCCCATTTCCCCGCTCCAATCCCATTTTTCCTCCTAATTGCCATTTATAACAGGCAGGAAATTCCCAAAAATTTGGGATTTCATGGAACTCTGCACCTTAGAAGGGGTTTAGAGCCTGTTAAATACCTGGGGCACCCAACCTTTCCTTGGACACTTCCAGGGACCCAGGGACAGCCTTGGCTCCTCTGGGAATTCCATCCCAGCCCCTCCCAGCCAGGAATTCCTTCCCAAAATCCCATCAAATCTCCCCTTTCCCAGTTTAAATCCATTCCCTGTGTCCTGCCCCTCCATTGCTTTGTCCCAAAATCTGGGGACAGAGGATTTGTCCCTAATCCTGGAGCCCCTTTAGGCTCTGGAAGGGGCTCCAAGATTTCCTTGGATGCTTCCCCTTTCCCACTTTTCCTTGGACACTGCCAAGGATATTTGGGAATTCCATCCCAGCCCCTCCCCACCCTCCCAGCCAGGAATTCCTTCCCAAAATCCCATCAAATCTCCCCTTTTCCAATCCTGTGTCCTGTCCCTCCATCCCTTATCCCAAATCCCTCTCCAGCTCTCCCCTTTAGGCCTTGGAAGGAGCTCCAAGATTTCCTTGGATCCTCCCTTTTTCCCACCTTTCCTTGGACACTTCCAGGGATCCAGGGGCAGCCTTGGCTCCTCTGGGAATTCCATCCCAGCCCTTCCCACCCTCACAACCAGGAATTCCTTCCCAAAATCCCATCAAATTTCCCCTTTCCCAGTTTAAATCCATTCCCTGTGTCCTGTCCCTCCATCCCTTGTCCCAAACCCTCTCCAGCTCTCCTGGAGCCCCTCCAGGCTCTGGAAGGTTCTCCAAGATTTCCTTGGATCCTCCCTTTTTCCCACCTTTCCTTGGACACTTCCAGGGATCCAGGGGCAGCCTTGGCTCCTCTGGGAATTCCAGCCCAGCCCCTCCCCACCCTCCCAGCCAGGAATTCCTTCCCAAATCCCATCAAATCTCCCCTTTTCCAATCCTGTGTCCTGTCCCTCCATCCCTTATCCCAAATCCCTCTCCAGCTCTCCTGGAGCCCCTCCAGGCTCTGGAAGGTTCTCCAAGATTTCCTTGGATCCTCCCTTTTTCCCACCTTTCCTTAGACACTCCCAGGGATCCACAGCATTTCTGGGAATTCCATCCCAGCCAGGAATTCCTTCCCAAAATCCCATCCCAATCTCCCCTTTTCCAATCCTGTGTCCATCCCTTATCCCAAATCCCTCTGCAGCTCTCCTGGAGCCCCTTCAGGCCCTGGAATGTGCTGGAAGCTCTCCCTGGAATTTCCCTTCTCCAGGGGAACATTCCCAGCTCCCTGCAGGCCTGGAGCAGCTCCCTGGCTCTGAGCATTCCCGGTTTTTCCTGCAGATCCCAACGGCTGCAGTTCGACGTCTCCTCTCCCAACGGGATCCTGCTTTTCCGGGAGACCAGCAAGATGATCACAACCTACGGTGAGGGATCCTGCAGCTGCCTGGGGTGCATCCATGGAAATAATTCCCAGATAAATCCTGGATTCGTAATGGGTTCATCCTGGAAACATCCTGGAAAAATCATGGATGCATCCTGGAAAAATCATGGATGCATCCTGGAGAAATCATGGATGCATCCATGGAAATATCCTGGATTCATCCATGGATTCATCCTGGAAACATCCTAGGTTCATCCTGGAAATATCCTGGGTTCATCCTGGAGAAATCCTGGAAACATCCTGGAGAAATCATGGATGCATCCATGGAAATATCCTGGATTCATCCTGGATTAATCCATGGATAAATCCTGGAAACATCCTAGGTCCATCCTGGAAAAATCCTGGATTCATCCTGGAGAAATCCTGGAAAAATCCTGGGTTCATCCTGGAAACATCCTGGAAAAATCATGGATGCATCCATGGAAACATCCTGGATTCATCCATGGATAAATCCTGGATTCATCCTGGAAGCATCCTGGAAAAATCATGGATTCATCTGGGAATCATCCTAGGTTCATCCTGGAAAAATCATGGATTCATCCATGTATTCATCTGGGAAACATCCTGGAAAAATCATGGATTCATCCATGGAAACCTCCTGGATTCATACATGGATAAATTCTGGTTTCATCCTGAAAAAATCCTGGATTAATCCATGGATAAATCCTTGATTCATACTGGGTTCATCCATGGATAAATCCTGGAAACATCCTGGATGATGGAATGGTTTGGGTTGGAAAGGAACCATGTAAATATTTCCCAGATTTCAGGTTGGAAAGGATTTGAAATCCATCCCAGTTCCCAGATTTTGGCTTGGAATGGAATTTAAATCCCATGTAGCTTGGAATGGGTTGGAATGGATTTTCAACCCCGGGGCGGGATGGGAGTGGTGATCCTGAGCCAGAATTCCTGCAGGGAATCGCATCCTGGCGAGGTGCCCAAGGACCAGGTGTAGGCGCTGAAGCTGAAGGGAATGGAATGGATTTGAAATCCCATCCCAGTTCCCAGATTTTGGGTTGGAATGGATTTGGAACCCCATCCAGTTTGGAATTTATGGGATCGTGTAATAGTTTGAGTTGGAATGGATTGAAATCCCATCCCAATTCCCAAATTTTGACTTGGAATGGAATTTAAACCCCATCCCAATTATCCAGTTCCGGGTTGGAGTGGATTTGCAATCCCATCCAGCTTGGAATTCAATGGATCATTGAATATCTTGGGTTGGAATGGCTTTGGAACCCCGGGGCGGGATGGGAGTGGTGATCCCGAGCCGGAATTCCCGCAGGGAATCGCATCCTGACGCTGGGCGAGGTGCCCAAGGACCAGGTGTACGCGCTGAAGCTGAAGGGAATGGAATGGCTTGGGTTGGAATGGATTTGAAATCCCATCCGAGTTCCCAGATTTTGGGTTGGAATGGATTTGGAACCCCATCCAGTTTGGAATTTATGGGATCGTGTAATAGTTTGAGTTGGAATGGATTTGAAATCCCATCCCAATTCTGAAATTTTGACTTGGAATGGAATTTAAACCCCATCCCAATTACCCAGTTCCGGGTTGGAGTGAATTTGAAACCCCATCCAGCTTGGAATTCAATGGATCATTGAATAGTTTGGGTTGGAATGGCTTTGGAACCCCGGGGCGGGATGGGAATGGTGATCCTGAGCCAGAATTCCCGCAGGGAATCGCATCCTGGCGAGGTGCCCAAGGACCAGGTGTAGGCGCTGAAGCTGAAGGGAATGGAATGGCTTGGGTTGGAATGGATTTGAAATCCCATCCCAGTTCCCAGATTTTGGGTTGGAATGGCTTTGGAACCCCGGGGCGGGATGGGAGTGGTGATCCCGAGCCGGAATTCCCGCAGGGAATCGCATCCTGACGCTGGGCGAGGTGCCCAAGGACCAGGTGTACGCGCTGAAGCTGAAGGGAATCTCCATCTGCTTCTCCATGCTGAAGGCGGCGCTCAGCGGCAGCTACGTCAACTTCGGCGTCTTCCGGCTCTACGGGGACGACGCGCTGGACAACGCCCTGCAGACCTTCATCAAACTGCTGCTCTCCATCCCGCACAGCGACCTCCTGGTGAGACGATCCTGGGAATTCCAGCTCCCTCCTGGGAATTCCAGAGACAGCCCCGGGAATTCCAGTTCCGTCCTGGGAATTCCAGAGACAGCCCCGGGAATTCCAGTTCTGTCCCCGGGAATTCCAGTTCCGTCCCCGGGAATTCCAGTTCTGTCCCCAGGAATTCCAGTTCCGTCCCGGGAATTCCAGTTCCATCCTGGGAATTCCAGTTCTGTCCCCAGGAATTCCAGTTCCGTCCCGGGAATTCCAGCTCTGTCCCTGGGAATTCCAGTTCCATCCTGGGAATTCCAGCTCTGTCCCTGGGAATTCCAGTTCCATCCCCAGGAATTCCAGTTCCATCCTGGGAATTCCAGTTCCGTCCTGGGAATTCCAGTTCCATCCCTGGGAATTCGAGTTTCATCCCCAGGAATTCCAGTTCCATCCTGGGAATTCCAGTTCCGTCCCTGGGAATTCCAGTTCCATCCCCAGGAATTCCAGTTCCATCCTGGGAATTCCAGAGACAGCCCCGGGAATTCCAGTTCCATCCCGGGAATTCCAGTTCTGTCCCCAGGAATTCCAGTTCCGTCCCTGGGAATTCCAGTTCTGTCCCCAGGAATTCCAGTTCCGTCCCGGGAATTCCAGTTCCATCCTGGGAATTCCAGTTCCATCCTGGGAATTCCAGCTCTGTCCCTGGGAATTCCAGTTCCGTCCCTGGGAATTCCAGTTCTGTCCCCAGGAATTCCAGCTCCATCCTGGGAATTCCAGTTCCATCCCAGGAAAAGCTGGAGGAGAGGAAGGAGCGATGAAGGGGTTGGGGCAGGGAATGGGCAGTGGCAGCAGGCTCTGGGTGAAGCCCAGGAAGAATTCCCAGATTTTGGGTGGGAATGGGTTTTAAATCCCATCACAATTCCCAGATTTTGCCTGGGAAGGGGCTTGAAATCTCATCCCAATTCCCAGACTTTGGGTGGGAAATCCCATCACAATTCCCAGATTTTGGGTTTGAAATCCTGTCACAATTCCCAAATTTTGGGTTTGAAATCCCATCACAATTCCCAGATTTTGGGTTTGAAATCCTGTCACAATTCCCAGGTTTTGGGTTTGAAATCCCATCACAATTCCCAGGTTTTGGGTTTGAAATCCCATCCCAATTCCCAGATTTTTGGTGGGAATGGGTTTGAAGTCCCGTCACAATTCCCAGATTTTGGGTTGCAATGGATTTTAAATCTCATCCATTCCCACTCCCTGTGGGTGAGGGTTGGAGAAGAAGCACAGGAATAATTCCCGAATTCTGGGTGGGAATGGGTTTGAAATCCCATCCCAATTCCCAGATTTTGGGTGGGAAATCCCATCACAATTCCCAGATTTTGGGTTTGAAATCCCATCACAATTCCCAAATTCTGGGTGGGAATGGGTTTTAAATCCCATCACAATTCCCAGACTTTGGATTTGAAATCCCATCACAATTCCCAAATTCTGGGTGGGAATGGGTTTGAAATCCCATCCCAATTCCCAGATTTTGGGTGGGAAATTCCATCCCAATTCCCAGATTTTGGGTGGGAGTGGGTTTGAAATCCCGCCCAGTTTGGAATTCATGCGATCACAGAATGGTTTGGGTTGAAAAGGAGCCACATAAATAATTCCCAAATTCTGGGTGGGAATGGGTTTGAAATCCCATCCCAATTCCCAGATTTTCCCTGGGAAAAATAAAAAGTGGGGAAAGTGATTGGATAGAGCAGTGTTGGGAACGTGGAATAGAATGGGAGAGAGAGGGAAAATGGGAAATGTTGGAATGGGAGAGAGAAGGAAAATGGGAAATGTTGGAATGGGAGAGAGGAGGAAAATGGGAAATGTTGGAATGGGAGAGAGAAGGAAAATGGGAAATGGTGGAATGGGAGGGAGAAGGAAAATGGGAAATGGTGGAATGGGATGGAGAAGGAAAATGGGAAATGGTGGAATGGGATGGAGAAGGAAAATGGGAAATGTTAGAATGGGAGAGAGGAGGAAAATGGGAAATGTTGGAATGGGAGAGAGGAGGAAAATGGGAAATCTCTTGGAATACAGATTTTCTGGGAGACAGAATCCTTGCTCAGTTCTTCCCAGGAGATCCACCAGCACATTCCAGCTGTTTCACGACAGGCTGCATTTAGGAATTTGATGCTTCCAGGAAAACCAAGCAGATTTTTCCTGCTTTTCCTGCAGGATTATCCCAAGCTCAGCCAATCCTACTATTCCCTGCTGGAAGTGCTCACCCAGGACCACATGAACTTCATTGCCAGCCTGGAGCCCCACGTCATCATGTACATCCTGTCCTCCATCTCCGAGGGCCTCACCGCACTGGGTAACTCCTGCTGCTCCCCCCCTGCTTTTCCTGGGATTTGGGGTGGAGTTTTCCTGGGATTTGTCAAGGAGTCAGGGTTAAAAACCCCGTTTTCCCTGTGGGCTTTGGAATTTGAAGCTGGGATTTGGTGAATTCGGAGCGGTGGTTCCTTCACTGATCTCGCCAAGAATTCCCAGTTCTGGGAATTGGTGGAATTTTGGGATGGTTGGGGTTGGAAAGGATTTTAGTCCCAATCCAAGGGACGCCTTCCACAATCCCAGATTACCCCAACCTGGCCTTAGACACTTCCCCTTTAATTTCGTCCAAAACCCCATTTTTTCCCCATTTCCCCCACAAATCCTCTTTTTTCCATCTAAATCCCCATTTTCCCCCGTTTTTTTCCCCATTTCCCCCCCTTTTCCCTCCCATTTTTCCCCTTTTTTCCCCCCATTTTTCCCCATTTTCCCTTCACAAACCCCCTTTTTTTTCCCCCAAACCCCCATTTCCCCCCCCAAACTTGTGGGTTTTTCCCCCCAAACCCTCTTTTTTTCCATCCAAATCCCCATTTTCCCCCATTTTTACCCATTTCCCTTCCCAACCCCCTATTTTTTCCCCCAAACCACCCCCATATTTTCCCTCAATTTTTACCCCATTTTTTCCCATTTCCCTCCTCTTTTTCCCCCATCTTCCCCCCTATTTTTCCCCATTTTCCCTTCCCAAACCCCACTTTTTTTCCCCCAAACCCCCATTTTTCCCTATATTCCCCCCAGAAATCCCATTTCCCCCCCCCCCCATTTTTTCCCCATTTTCCCTTCCCAAACCCCCATTTTTCCCCATTTTTCCCTATATTCCCCCGGAAATCCCATTTTTTTCCCCCCAAACCCCATTTTCCCCCCCCCCATTTTTTTCTCCATTTTCCCTTCCCAAACCCCCATTTCCCCCCCTCCAAACTCTTGTTTTTTTCCCCCGAAACCCCCATTTTTTCCCAATTTTTCCCCATATTCCCCCCGAAACCCCCGTTTTTTTCCCCCAAACCCCCATTTTTTCCCCCCAAACTCTCATTTATTCCCCCCTGTCCCCTCAGACACCATGGTGTGCACGGGCTGCTGCTCCTGCCTGGACCACATCGTCACCTACCTGTTCAAGCAGCTCTCGCGCAGCACCAAGAAGAGATCGACGCCCCTGGCCCAGGAGAGCGATCGCTTCCTGCACATCATGCAGCAGCACCCCGAGATGATCCAGCAGGTCAGCCCCAGCACACCTGGGGGGGTAAAAAATATAAAAAATACACCTGGGGGGGTAAAAAATACACCTGGGGGCTCCAAAATGCACCTGGGATCTACAAAATGTACCTGGCGGCTTCAAAATGCACCTGGGGTCTACAAAATACACCTGGGGGTTTCAAAATGCACCTGGGGTCTACAAAATGTACCTGGGGGCTTCAAAATGTACCTGGGGGGCTCCAAAATACACCTGAGGGGGCCAAATACACCTGGGGGCTCCAAAATGCACCTGGGGGGGCCAAAATACACCTGGGGTCTTCAAAATGTACCTAGGGGCTTCAAAATGCACCTGAGGGCTCCAAAATACACCTGGGGGGCTCCAAAATACACCTGGGGGCTCCAAAATGCACCTGGGGGCTTCAAAATACACCTGGGGGCTTCAAAATATACCTGGGGTCTACAAAATGTACCTGGGGGCTCTGAAAAACATCTGAGGAGGCCAAAAGATAACCTGGGGACACCAAAAAACAACTGAGGAGGTCAAAATTCACCTGGGGGCTCTGAAAAACACCTGGAGAGCCCAAAAAACAACGGAAGAGCCCCAAAATGCATCAGAATTCATTGGCTGCCAGTGCTCAAAGCTCCAGAGCCTTGGATCTCCGGAGATTCCCAAATCCCGGAGCGAGGAGGGAGCTGGGGTGGGATTTGGGATGGAATGGGATCCATGGTATTGGGATCCATGGGAGTGGGATGGGATCCATGAGCTCCATGGGATCCATGGTGTTGGGATGGGATCCATGTAATGGGATCCATGGGAGTGGATGGAATCCATGGAATGGGATCCATGAGATCCATGGTATCCATGGGAGTGGAATGGGATCCATGAGATACATGGAACCCATGGTATTGGGATGGGAGCCATGTAATGGTATCCATGGGAGTGGGATGGGATCCATGGGGTGGGATCCATGAGATCCATGTTATTAGGATGGGATCCATGAGATCGATCCATGGGATCCATGAGATCCATGGGATGGGATCCATGGTATTGGGATGGGATCCATGAGATCCATGAGATCCATGTTATTAGGATGGGATCCATGACATCGATCCATGGGATCCATGGGATGGGATCCATGAGATCCATGGGATCCATGGTATTGGGATGGGATCCATGAGATCCATGAGATCCATTTTATTAGGATGGGATCCATGAGATCGATCCATGAGATCCATGGGATGAGATCCACAGGATTGGGATGGGATCCATGGGATGGGATCCATGGGAGTGGGATGGGATCCATGAGATCCACGGGATTGGGATGGGATCCATGGGATGGGATCCATGGGATCCACAGGAGTGGGATGGGATCCATGGGATGGGATCCATGGGATCCACAGGAGTGGGATGGGATCCATGGGATGGGATCCATGGGATCCACAGGAGTGGGATGGGATCCATGGGATGGGATCCATGAGATCCATGGGATCCACGGGAGTGGGATGGGATTCATGAGATTGATCCATGGGATCCATGGGAATGGATGGGATTCGGGATCCATGAGATCCATGGGATGGGATCCATGGGATTGGGATGGGATGAGATCCACGGGATCGGGATGGGATGGGATCCATGGGATTGGGATCCATGGGATCCGTGGGACTGGGACAGGATCCATGGGATGGGATGGAGGGGCTGCCTTTAACCCTTGGCTCCCCGTGCCAGATGCTCTCGACGGTGCTGAACATCATCATCTTCGAGGACTGCCGGAACCAGTGGTCCATGTCCCGGCCCCTGCTCGGCCTCATCCTGCTCAACGAGAAGGTGAGGGATCCATCCCCGCTGGAAAAGGCTTGAGGGACGCTGGGATTTGTGGGGTGCCCGTCGAGGGGAGGAAGGGATGAATCTGACTCCATGTTCTTGGAAGGCCAATTTATGAATAGAATAGAATAGAATAGAATAGAATAGAATAGAATAGACTATTTATTATATAAAATATATTATATAAAATATATCATATAAATATATCATATAATTATATCATATATTATCATAATATATATATAATATATATTATATAATATATATATCATATATATATGATATATATATATCATATATAATCATATAATTATATAAATATATAATATAAATATAGGTAAATATAATAGTATAATATAAATATATAGTATGTATAAAATATATTTTAATAAATTTATATTAAATATATGGAGTATAATATATAATATGAATATAAATAAATATAAATATATATAATATAGATGTGACTATAATTTATATTATATTATATTATATTATATTATATTATATTATATTATATTATATTATATTATATTATATTATATTATATTATATTATATTATATTATATTATATTATATTATGCTATACTAATGAATGCAGAATGGATACTGACAGAAGGCTAAAAGACAATAATGAAAAACTCGTGACTCCTTACAGAGTCCCGAACACAGCCTGTGATTGGTCATGAAGTCAAAACAATTCACATGAATCCAATTAAACAATCTCCAACCACATTCCAAAGCAGCAAAACTCAGGAGAAGCAAATCAGAGCATTATTGTTTTCATTGTTCTCTGAGGCTTCTCAGCTTCCCAGGAGCAAAGTCCTGGGCAAAGAGATTTTTCAGAAAATAAGATGGGGTCAGATGAAGGAGGAGAGCATTCCCAAAAAAGTCTTGGAATGGGCCCATGGCCAGGATGGTCATTGGAATGACCCCATGGCCAGGATGGTCCTTGGGATGATCCCGTGGGCCAGGATGATCCTTGGGATGATCCTGTGGCCAGGATGGTCCTTGGGATGATCCCATGGCCAGGATTGTCCTTGGGATGATCCCATGGCCAGGATTGTCCTTGGGATGATCCCATGGCCAGGATGGTCCTTGGGATGATCCCATGGCCAGGATTGTCCTTGGGATGATCCCGTGGCCAGGAAAGCTCCTTGGGATGATCCCATGGCCAGGATGGTCCTTGGGATGATCCCATGGCCAGGATTGTCCTTGGGATGATCCCGTGGCCAGGATGGTCCTTGGGATGATCCCACAGCCAGGATGGTCCTTGGGATGATCCTGTGGGCCAGGATGGTCCTTGGGATGATCCCACAGCCAGGATTGTCCTTGGGATGATCCCGTGGCCAGGATGATCCTTGGGATGATCCCGTGGCCAGGATGGTCCTTGGGATGATCCCGTGGCCAGGATGATCCTTGGGATGATCCCATAGCCAGGATGATCCTTGGGATGATCCCATAGCCAGGATTGTCCTTGGGATGATCCCGTGGCCAGGAAAGCTCCTTGGAGCTGATCAATCCACCTCCACCCCTCATACTTTGGGATGCTCCCTCCTTATCCCCGGCACCCCGAGGGGGCTGTGCCCGATCCCAAATCCCAGATCCCGTGGGAATTAACCCCTGGCTGTCCTGGCTCCGCAGTACTTCTCGGACCTGCGGAACAGCATCGTGAACAGCCAGCCCCCGGAGAAGCAGCAGGCCATGCACCTGTGCTTCGAGAACCTCATGGAGGGCATCGAGCGCAACCTGCTCACCAAGAACCGCGACAGGTCGGGAACGGGAATGGGAATGGGAACGGGAACGGGAACAGGAACGGGAATGGGAACGGGAATGGGAACGGCAATGGGAACGGGAACGGGAACAGGAACGGGAACGCGAATGGGAACGGGAATGGGAACGGGAACGGGAACGGTGTTCCATGGGATGGGCCGGGGCAGGGCTTGGGCCTGGAGGGAGCCCGAATACCCACAGGTATTTCCCACCATGCCAGGGGATCCAATCTGGCCTGGGACACTTCCAGGGATGGAGAAACCACAGATTTTCTTCTGGGAATTCCTTCCCAATATCCCGTTTCAGTTTGAAACTTCCCATGGAAAGATTCTTTCATGGGTTTGTGGTTGGAATTGTGGAATGATTTGGGTTGGGAGGGATCCTAAATATCCACAGGTATTTCCCACCACACCTCCCACCATGCAAGGGGGATCCAACTTGGCCTGGGACACTTCCAGGAATCCAGGAACAGCCACAGATTTTCCTCTGGGAATTCTGTCCTCACCCTCACAGGGGGGAATTCCTTCCCAGTATTCCCATTTCAGTTTGAAACTCCTCATGGGATTCCTTCATGGGTTTGTGGTTGGATCCTAAGTATCCACAGGTATTTCCCACCACACCTTCCATGGGACCAAGGGTGCTGCAGGCTGGCTTTGGACACTTCCAGGAATGGAGAAACCACAGATTTTCCTCTGGGAATTCCTTCCCAATATCCCCATTCCAGTTTGAAACTTCCCATGGGATTCCTTCATGGGTTCATGGCTGGAATGGTTTTGGGTGGGAGGGGATCCTAAATATCCATGGGTATTTCCCACTGTCCCAGGGGGATCCAGCCTGGCCTGGGACACTTCCAGGGATCCAGGGACAGCCAGAGATTTTCCTCTGGGAATTCCTTCCCAATATCCCATCCCAGTTTGAAACTTCCCATGGGATTCCTTCATGGGTTCATGGTTGGAATGGTTTGGGTTGGGAGGGACCTTAAATCCCATCCAGTGCCGTGGGCAGGGACACCTCCCATGGGACCAGGGGTGCTCCAGGCTGGCTTTGGGCACTTCCAGGGGTGGAGAAACCAC
Organism: Molothrus ater; assembly: GCF_012460135.2. Lineage (NCBI taxonomy): Eukaryota > Metazoa > Chordata > Aves > Passeriformes > Icteridae > Molothrus > Molothrus ater. The sequence goes on along the minus strand of NC_050505.2, from coordinate 1,902,619 downwards.
AGATTTTCCTCTGGGAATTCCTTCCCGAGATCCCCGTTCCAGTGGGATAAAATCCCTTCAGGGGAAGTGGTGGATCCCCATTCTCAGTGTGGAGACACCCCCGGGCTCAGCACGGAGTCCTGGGGGAGCTGCTCAGAGATGGGCACTTCATGGGATGGGGAATGGTGGAATGAATGGTGGAATCATGGAGTGGTGGAATGTGATGGAATGGTGGAATCATGGAGTGGTGGAATGTGATGGAATGGTGGAATGATGGAATCGTGGAGTAATGGAATGGTGGAATGATAAATGCTGGAGTGATGGAATCATGGAACCGTGGAATGCTGACATCACAGAATGGTGGAATGATGGAATGGTGGAGTCATGGAGTGATGGAATGTGATGGGATCCTGGAATGATGGAATGATGGAATAGTGGAATGCTGGAGTGATGGAATCATGGAATGATGGAGCGATGGAATGCTGGAATCATGGAACCATGGACTGGTGGAATGATGGAATGCTGGAATGATGGAATGCTGGAGTAATGGAATCATGGAATGGTGGAGCCATGAAATCATGGAATGAGGGAATGCTGGAATCATGGAGCCATGAATGGTAGAATCGTGGAATGGTGAAATGATGGAATGCTGGAATCATGGAATGATGGAATAATGGAATGGTGGAATCCTGGAATCATGGAATGCTGGAATGATGGGATGGTGGAATCAAGGAACCATGGAATGGTGGAATGTGATGGAATGCTGGAATCATGGAATGATGGCGTAGTGGAATGCTGGAATCATGGAATAGTAGAATGCTGGAATCATGAAGTGTGATGGGATGCTGGAGTCATGGAATGCTGGAATCCTGGCATGCTGGAACCTGCTCTCCCCTGTCCCCCAGGTTCACCCAGAACCTGTCGGCGTTCCGGAGGGAGGTCAACGACTCCATGAAGAACTCGAGCTACGGCGTCAACAGCAACGACATGATGAGCTGACAGCTGCAGGGCCCAGCCCGGCCCAGGAACGACCCCAGGGCCTCCCCACCCGCAGGGAGGAGGGAGCAGCAGGTGGAGCTCACCTGGGCAGGTGTTTTCCCGTGGGAAGGGCAGAATCCAGGTGCAGGAATTCCAAGGTGTCTGTGTCTCTCTTTTTCCTTCCCTGGCCGGAATGTGGAACCGGCGGCGCTCCGCTGCGAAAAGCCTGCCTTGTATAAAAACTAAAAAAAACAAAACAAAACAAAAAAAAAAAACAAAAAAACAAAAACACAAAAAAAAAAAAACATGTACATTTTTTCATAACATTTTGGAGCAAGGTTTATATTGAGTTTCAGAAAAACGAGATTAAAAAAAAAAAAAAAACACGACAAAAAAAACTGCAAAAAAAAATCACAAAAAAAAAAAACACACAAAAAAAAATCGAAATGATGATTAAAAAAAATGACAAAATGATAAAAAAAAAGACAAAAAAAAAAAAAAAAACAAAAAAAACAAAGTGTGATTGAAATTTTTACAGAGTCCTGGTGCACCCAGTGCCGGTGTGAGGGTTGTGAATGCGAGTGAGGAAAGCGTGGCCTGAAGCTTTAGTGGGCGAGGGGGTGGCTGTGTGAAAGTGCAGAGATCTATTTAGTGAGACAAGCTGTAGAGAGAGAGAGAAGCAAAAACTCAAACAACACAAAAAAATAATTAAAAAAACCAACAAAAAAAAAAAAGATTAAAAATAATAATAATAATAAAAAAAAAACCACCACAAAAAAAAAAAAAAAAGGCATTGTAAAATTCCAAATGTATATTTTTTCTTATTAAGCCCCCCTCAAAAATCACAATTTCCCGGTCCCGTCTCGCCCTCGTTCTTGGGAACTCGAAGCCATGACGTGACCCCTCCGTTTGTGCTTGCTCGTGGGTGTCCCTCCTGTCCCCTCTGTAGCAGTAGCCCCTCCCAGGGCCCTCTTTTCCCCTTTTTCCATCCCTTTTTTCCCATTTTTCCGGGCTGGAGCGGGGGCTGGCGGCAGCGCGGGGCCTCCCCGGGGGGGTTCCCAATGGGGGAGCCCCGAGCACCCCCTGGCAGCAGCGAGGCCCCTTCTCCTGCAGAGCCCCCCTGAGGATGTTGGGGATGGGGATGGACCCCAAAGGCCGGGATCCAGGGGAGGGAGCCCCTTTGCCGTGTACCCCACTATTGTTGCTGCTAGTCGTGTGCATCCTCTTGCTCAGCTCTCCCAGAAACACTCGGGGCCTTTGAGGGCTTCACTTTCTCCTCCCAGACACTCTATTATAATTTTTTTTTTTTTCTCTTTTTTTTTTTTTTAATTTTAGTTTTGTTTTGGATTTTTTTTTTGTTTTTGTCAATTTTAATTTTATTTGGTTGGGTTTTTGTTCGTTCCCTTGCCCCCCTGGTGTGTGTTGGGTCCTTTCCCGCGTGAGCAGATGCTGGTTGATGTCGGGGTGTTTGCTGCAAACAGTGTAAGCATTGTGACTGCAAATAAACTCAATGGTTTCTACTGAGCCGCGCACGAGTGGCTGAGACCCCGAGGGACCCCGAGAGGGACCCCACAGGGACCCCACAGTGACCCCTGAGGGACCCCTGAGGGACCCAGAGTGACCCCACAGGGACCCCTGAGGGACCCCCCATTGACCCCGAGAGTGACCCTGAGGGACCCCACAGTGATCCCACAGTGACCCCTGAGGGACCCCTGAGGGACCCAGAGTGACCCCACAGTGACCCCTGAGGGACCCAGAGTAACCCCACAGTGACCCCTGAGGGACCTGGAGGGACCCCTGAGGGACCCCACAGTGATCCCAGAGTGACCCTGAGGGACCCCACAGTGATCCCCAGAGTGACCCCTGAGGGACCCCAGTGTAACCCCACAAGGACCCCTGAGGGACCCCAAGAGTGGCCTGAGCCCCCAGGGACCCTGGAGGGACCCCAGAGTGACCCCACAGGGACCCCACAGGGACCCCAAGATTGGCCTGAGCCCCCTGAGGGACCCAGAGTGACCCCAAGAGTGACCTCGCAGGGACCCCAGAGTGACCCCGAGAGTGGCCTGAGCCCCTGGAGGGACCCGGAGGGACCCCACAGAGACCCCTGAGGGACCCTGAGTGACCCCAAGAGTGACCCTGAGGGGGAGCCCCGAGGGACCCCACAGTGACTGTGAGTGACCCCAAGAGTGGCTGAGCCCCCTGAGGGACCCAGAGTGACCCCCATGGTGACCCCACAGGGACCCCTGAGGGACACCAGAGGGACCCCTGAGGGACCCTGAGAGGGGCCTGAGCCCCAAGGGACCCCACAGTGACCCTGAGGGACCCCACAGGGACCCCAAGAGTGACCCTGAGAGTGGCCTGAGCCCGAGGGACTCCTGAGGGACCCAGAGCCCCAAGAATCCCCCCAGAGTCACCCCAAAACCCTGAGAGTGTCCCCAAAACACTACGAGTCCCCCCCAGAGTCCTGAGAGTGACCCCAGAACCCAGAGATTCACCCCAGAACTCTCAGCTCCTTCTCAGAACCCCAAGATCCCCCCAGTCCTTTCCCTCAGGGTGATTTTCCCAATCAAACCCCAAAATCCCCCAAATCCCACTGAATTCGGGGGGAGACCCTTGGACCCCGAGCCGAACCCCAAAACCCACCTGGATTGACCCCAAATCCTGGAAGTTTGAGCCCATTTTAGGGAAAAACCTGAAAGGGGATGGGGACCCCAAGATGGGATTGGGATTTTGGGATTTCAAACACAGACCCCAAACAGGGACTGGGGTTTTCAAACAGGGACCCCAAACAGAGATTGGGATTTTGGGATAACAGAGACGCCAACACCGGGATTGGGGTTTTCAAACAGGAACCCCCAAACAGGGATTGGGATTTTGGGATTTTTGAACAGGGACCCCAGACTGGAATTGGGATTTTAAACAGGGATTGGGATTTTCTAACAGGGACCCCAAGCAGGAATTGGGATTTTCAAATGGGGACCCCAAACTGGGATTGGGATTTGGGGATTTTCAAATGGGGACCCCAAACATGGACTGGGATTTTTAAACTGGGATTGGGATTTTGGGATTTTGGTCCCCAACCAGGGATTGGGATTTTCAAATGGGGACCCCAAAGAGGGATTGGGATTTTGGGATTTTCAATTGGGGACCCCAAACTGGGATTGGGATTTTCAAACAGGGACCCCAAACTGGGATTGGGATTTTGGGATTTTCAAACTGGGACCCCAAACTGGGATTGGGATTTTGGGATTTTCAATTGGGGACCCCAAATTGGGATTGGGATTTTCAAACTGGGACCCCAAACTGGGATTGGGATTTTCAAACTGGGACCCCAAACTGGGATTGGGATTGGGATTTTCAAACAGGGACCCCAAACTGGGATTGGGATTTTCCAATCTTTATTTGCAGCTGGAGGGGGCAGAGGCAGCTCTGACCTTCCGGAACCTTCCAGAGCCTGGGAATGGCCCCGTTTGTCTTGGTTTGGGGTCATTGGGGAGAAAAATTCCTAAAGGGGTTTCTTAAAAAAGCAAATTCAAGCAGCCCCTCTGCTGAAGTGGTTTGGGAAAAAGATTTCCTTGGAGAAAAGTGGGAAAAACTTTTACCTGTTTTTTAACAGGTAAAATAAAATTAAATCTAATTGAATTTAATTTAATTTTAAAATAAATTAAAATAAAACAAAATTAAATTAAATTACATTTAAAAATAAAGTAAAATAAAATATAAAATAAAATATAAAATAAAACAAAGCAAAATAAACCTAAATTAAATTAAATGAACAATATTAAACAATAAAAACTTTTACTGTTTTAAAAGAGAAACTCAGACAGTCTCTTCTTGTGGCTTGCAGTTTATTTTATTTTATTAAAAAAATACTGGAAATGTGGTTGAGGTTTTGGGGGGTCACAGGTGGGAGGTTTGGGGGTTTTTGGGGTGTTTAGATTTAAATAGGTTTAAAAAGAAAAAGGGAAAAAAATCTACAGCTTAGGGAACTTTTAGGATTTATTAAAATAAGTTTAGGATTTATTAAAGTCCTTTTAGGATTTATAAAAATCATTTCCAGATTTATAAAAGTCATTTTAGGATTTATTGAAGTTCTTTTGGGATTCATTCCAGTTCTTTCAGGATCTGTTAAAGTCCTTTTGGGATTTCTTGAAATCATTTTAGGATTTATTGAAATCATTTTAGGATTTATTGAAGTCCTTTCAGGATAACTGAATTCTTTCAGGATTTATTAAAGTTACTTTATCATTTATTCAAATTCTTTTAGGATTTATTAAAGTCCTTTTAGGATTTCTTAAAGTCCTTTTAGGATTCATTAAAGTCATTTTAGGATTCATTGAAATAATCTTAGGATTTATAAAAGTTCTTTTAGGATTCATAAAAGTAATTTTAGGATTTATAAAAATCATTTTAGTATATATTGAAGTTCTTTAAGGATTTATTTAATTTTTTAAGATTTAGAGAAGTCCTTTTAGGATTCATTAAAATCATTTTAGGATTTATTAAAGTCATTTTAGGATTCATTAAAGTTCTTTCAGGATTTATTGAAGTAATTTCAGGATTTACTGAATTCTTTCAGGATTTATTGAAGTTATTTCAGGATTTACTGAATTCTTTCAGGATTTACTGAATTCTTTCAGGATTTATTGAAGTTATTTCAGGATTTACTGAATTCTTTCAGGATTTACTGAATTCTTTCAGGATTTATTGAATTCTTTCAGGATTTACTGAATTCTTTCAGGATTTACTGAAGTCCTTTCAGGATTTACTGAAGTCATTTCAGGATTTACTGAATTCTTTCAGGATTTATTGAAGTTATTTCAGGATTTATTGCCGTTTTTTCAGGATTTATAGAAGTTTTTCAAGATTTACTGAATTCTTTCAGGATTTACTGAAGTCCTTTCAGGATTTATTGAACTCTTTCAGGATTTATAAAAGTCCTTTCGGGATTTATTGCAGTTTTTCAGGATTCATTACAGTTTTTCAGGATTTATAAAAGTCCTTTCAGGATTCCTTGCAGTTTTTCAGGATTTATTTCAGGATTCCTTGCAGTTTTTCAGGATTTATTTCAGGGTTCCACGCCGTGGTTCCTCTCCCCCGTCTCTCCCGCCCTGGCCCTGCTGTGCACGTGTTCATTGCAGCCCTCCCTGTTCCGGGCGATCTCAATGGCCAGGAACTGGATCCTGGTGGCTGCAGAGGGGGACAGGGGTCAGTGCGGGGGGGGGTTTGGGGTCCCCCAAGCCCCCCCAGACCCCAAACCCACCCAGGATGGAATTTTCCTCCGAGTATTCCCCACGCGAGTCCAGGCGCAGCAGAGTCCCGAAGTTGAAATCCTCCACCACGCCCTCGAAGCTGAGGCAGAACGGGCGCCACTTCTGGGGGGGGGGTAAAAACACCCTCAGCACCCCAAAACCCCAATAATACCCCCAAACCACACTAAAACCCCCCAAACCTCATTAAAACCCCCCAAACCCCACCCAAGTCTTGGCCTGGCCTAGTTCAAATCCTCCACCACGCCCTCGAAGCTGAGGCAGAACGGGCGCCACTTCTGGGGGGTTAAAACACCCTCAGCACCCCAAAACCCCAATAAAGACCCCAAAATCCCAATAAAACCCCTCAAACCACGCTAAAACTTTCCAAACTCTATTAAAACCCCCCAAACCCCACCCAAGCCTTGGCCTGGCCTAGTTGAAATCCTTCACCATCCCCTCAAAGTGGAGGTGCCACTGCTGGGGGGTTAAAAACACCCTCAGCATCCCAAAATCCCAATAAAACCCCCCCAAACCCCACTAAAACCCCCTCACAAAACCCCATCCACGGCCTTGGGGGGAAATCCCAATAAAACCTCACCCACCTCCTTGGCCCTGTAACTGAAATCCTTCACCATCCCCTCAAAGCAGAGGTGCTATTTCTGGGGTTAAAAACACCCTCAGCACCCCAAAATCCTACAAAAAAGAGGGGAAACCCCACTAAAACGCTCCCAAACCCCAATAAAACTCCCCAATCCCCATCCACCCAAGCCTTGGCCTTGAAGCTGAAATTCTCCACCATGCTCAAAGATGAGGCAGAACTGACGCCACTTCTGGGGGGGTAAAAACACCCTCAGCACACCAAAACCCCAATAAAACCCCCCAAAATCCCAATAAAACCCCTCAAACCACACTAAAACCCTCCAAGCCCCACTAAAACCCCCCAAACCCTTCCCAAGTCTTGGCCCCGTAGCTGAAATCCTCCACCACGCCCTCGAGGCCCAGGCAGAACTGGTGCCACTTCTGGGGGGATAAAAACACCCTCAGAACCCCAAAATCCTACAAAAAAGGGGGGAAATCCCACTAAAAAGGGGAGAAATTGCACTAAAAAGAGGGGAAACCCCACTAAACCCGCCCCAAACCCTACTAAGATCCCCCAAACCCCACCCAAGCCTTGGCCTGGCCTAGTTCAAATCCTCCACCACGCCCTCGAAGCTGAGGCAGAACGGGCACCACTTCTGGGGGGGTAAAAACACCCTCAGCACCCCAAAACCCCAATAAAACCCCACCAAACCCCAATAAAACCCCCTCACAAAACCCCACACACTGCCTTGGGGGGAAATCCCGATAAAACCCCCCCAAACCCCACCCAACTTGGCCTGGCCTAGTTGAAATCCTCCACCACCCCCTCAAGGCAGAGGCCCCATTTCTGAGGGGTTAAAAACACCCTCAGCACCCCAAAACCCCATTAAACCCCCCCCCAAACCCCACTAAAACCCCCTCACAAAACCCCATCCACTGCCTTGGGGGGAAATCCCACTAAAACCCCCCCAAGTCTTGGCCCTGTAGCTGAAATCCCTCACCATCCCCTCAAAGAGGAGGTGCCATTTCTGAGCGGTTAAAAACACCCTCAGCACCCCAAAACCCAGCTAAAACCCCCTCAAAACCCCACTAAACCCCCCCCAAACCCCACTAAAACCTCCCAAATCCCACTAAAATCCCCCAAACCCCACCCAAGCCTTGGCCCCATACCAAGGGGCCTTCACAAATCCTTCACGATCCCCTCAAAGTGGAGGCAGAACCACTTCTAGGGGATGGAGGAGTTAAAAACACCCTCAGCACCCCAAAATCCCACTAAAAAAGAGGGGAAAACCTACTAAAAAGGGAGGAAATTCCACTAAAAAGGGGGGAAATCCCACTAAAACCCCACCCAAGCCCCGGCCCCATAGCTGAAATCCTCCAGCACCCCGTCAAAGCAGAGGCACCACTTTTAGGGGGTTAAGAACACCCTCAACACCCCAAAATCCTACAAAAAAGGGGGAAACCCCACTAAAACCCCTCAAAACACCCCTGGTTTTTGGGTTTTCCAGGGTATTTTTGGGGGTTTTGGGCTTTTTGAGAGTTTCTTTGTGGTTTTGGCTTTTTTGAGGAATTTTTTTCAGTTTTGGGGATTTTTGAGGTATTTTTGGTGTTTGGGGTTTTCTGAGGTATTTTTTTGGGTTTTCCTGAGGTATTTTTGGGGGTTTGGGAAGTTTGAGATATTTTTGAGGTATTTTTTGAGGGTTTTTTTGTTTGTTTTGAGGGGTTTTATTTTTTGGGGGGTTTTGGGGTTTTTTTGAGGTATTGTTTGGGGTTTGGGGTTTTTTGAGGTCTTTTTGGGGTTTGGGGTTTTTTGAGGTATTTTGGGGTTTTTTTGAGGTATTTTTGGAGGAAACCCCACTAAGAAGGAGGGAAACCCCAGTAAAATCCCCCCCAAACCCCACCACACCTCCTTGGCCGCCTCCGATTTCAGCTCCTCGGGGTCCAGCACGTCCACGCGCAGGTTCCGGAAGGTTCTGCGGAATTCCTCATAGATCCGCTCGTCCACCTGGGTGAGCTTCAGGAACTTGGGCTCCACGGAGGAGATCAGCTGCAGGGGGAGCATCAGCTGGGACACCCCAAAACCACAAAACCCCACCCCAAAGCCCCAAATCCCCACCTCAAAACCCCCAAAATGCCAAAACCCCAAAATGCCAAAACTCTGCCCCAAAACCCCCAAAATCCCACCCCAAAAACCCAAAATATCAAAACCCCAAAGCCCCAAAATGCCAAAACCCCAAAATGCCCTAAAACCCCATCTCAAAACCCCAAAATGCAAAAACCCCTGCCCCAAAACCCCCAAGCCCCAAAACCCCAAAGCCCCAAAATGCCCTAAAACCCCATCTCAAAATCCCAAAATGCAAAAACCCCGCCCCAAAACCCCCAAGCCCCAAAATGCCCTAAAACCCCATCTCAAAACCCCAAAATGCAAAAACCCCGCCCCAAAACCCCCAAAATCCCACCCCAAAAACCCAAACTGTCAAAACACCAAAGCCCCAAAAACCCAAAACGCCAAAACCTCAAAATGCCAAAAGCCCGCTCCAAAACCCCAAAACCCCAAAATCCCACCCCAAAACCCCAAAACCAGCAAATCCCAGCCCAAAACCCCAAACTCACGTTGAAGTAGACCTGGGCGTGCTGATGCGCCTTCATGGCCCAGGCCAGCTCCACGCGGGGCTGCGCAGCACCAGGGACACCTGGGTCACCTCTTGGGGACAAATGTCCCCTGGGGGGGGTCCCCTGTCCCATTTTGGGGTCCCCCTCCCCCTTTTTGGGGTGTTCTCCCTGCTTTTGTGAGGTTTTTCCTGCCTTTGGGGTTCCTCTCTTCCCGTTCTGGGTTTTTCTTTTCTTTTCGGGGTTCTCCTTCTCCCAGGGGACAAGGGTGGGACCCCCCCTGCTGGGACTGAGGGCCCCAAAAGTGGGACACCCCCAAACTGGGACCTCTCCCCGGATTGGGGGAGCCCCTAAAACTGGGACCCCCCAAAACTGGGGACCCCCTCCCAAGACTGGGACCCTCCTGGATTAGGGGAACCCGTCCCAAAACTGGGACTCCCCAAAACTGAGACCCTCCCAAAACTGGGACCCCCTCCCAAGACTGGGATCCCCTCCCAGGACAGGAACCCCAAAAGTTGGAACCCCCAAATCTGCCCCCCCCTATAAGGACAGGGACCTTCCTCTGTGGACTGGGACCCCCAAAATGGGACCCCCCAAAACTGGGACCCCCTCCCATGATTGGGATCCTTCTGGATTGAGGGAACCCCCCCCAAACTGGGACCCCCCCTGAGGACTGGGATCCCCCAACACTGGGATCCCCCAAAGCTGGGACCCCTCAGCTCTGTGACCCTCCAGGACAGGGAACCCCAAATTTGGAATCCCCAAATCTGAAACGCCCCTCAAGGACAGGGACCCCAAAGCCGGGACCCCCCTCCCAGGACAGGGACCCCCCCCAGGACAGGGACACCCAGGGCACCCCCCAGGACAGGGACCCCCAAATCTGGGACCCCCTCCCAGTAAGGGCCCCCAGTCCTCCCCACTGCCCCCATTCCCAGTCCCACCAGTGTCCCCATTCTCAGTGTCCCCAGTCCCCCCAGTAGCTCGTGTCCCCAGTCCCAGTCCCCCGGCCCCACCACTGTCCCCAGTCCCCCCAGTGTCCCCCCAGTGTGCCCATTCCCAGTCCTGCGAGTCCCCCCAGTCCCCCTCCGTGTCCCTTCAGTGTCCCCAGTCCCCCCAGTGCCCCTATTCCCAGCCCCCGCAGTGTCCCCCCAGTGTCCCCCCACTGTCCCCATTCCCAGTCCCCCCAATCCCCCCAGTATCCCCAGTGTCTCCAGTGTCACTCACTTTCCCAGTCCCAGTCCCCCCAGTGCCCCCAGTCCAGCCAGTGCCCCCAATCCCCCCATTCCCAGTGTCCCCCCAGTGCCCCTATTCCCAGCCCCAGCAGTGTACCAGTGTCCCCCCAGTGTCCCCATTCCCAGTCCCCCCAATCCCCCCAGTCCCCATAGTTCCCCCCAGTGTCCCCATTCCCAGTCCCCCCAGTCCCCCACAGTGTCCCCAGTCCCCCCAGTGTCACTCACTTTCCCAATCCCCCCAGTTCCCCCAGTGCCCCCATTCCCAGTCCCCCCAGTCCCCCACAGTCCCCACAGTTCCCCCAGTGTCCCCATTCCCAGTCTCCCCAGTGTCCCCCCAGTGTCACTCACGTCGTTACCGAAGCTCTCCGCGGGCAGCGACAGCGCCTGAGCGGCCGCCGCGGCCTCGCCGGGACCCTGCGGGGACACGGGATTGCGACACCGCGGGGACACGGGACAAGGGACACGGGGACAGAGCCCCCAGCGCCCCCAGGGCCACCCAGTCCCCCCCAGTTCCCCCCAGTTCCCCCCAGTCTCACCAGCCCCGCCAGCCCCGCCGCCGCCATCGCTGCCGGAAGGGGAGGGGCACCGGGACGGGAGGGGACAGGGGAGGGGACGGGAGGGGACAGGGGAGGGGACGGGGGGGACACGGGGGGAGGACACGAGAGGATGGGGGGGACAGAGGGGAGAGAGGGGCACACGGGGGCGATGGGAGGGACAGCGGGGACACGGGGGGAGAAAGGGGGACAGAGGGGACACGGCGGGGAGAGAGAGGATACGGGGGGACAGGGGGAGATGGGGGGGACACGGAGGGACACGGGGGGGGACAGAGTGGGGAGAGAGGGGGACATGAGGGGTCGGGGGAGGGACAAGGTGGACGCGGGGGGGGGGGCAGAGGAGACACGGGGGACACGAGAGGGACACGCAGGACCGAGAGACAGGGGGGATACGGGGGGACACTGGGGGGTCAGGGGGGACACGTGGAGCGGGGGAGGGACAAGGGGGGGACAGAGGGACTGGGAGGGACACGGGGGGACAGAGGGGACAACGGGTGGACGCCTGGGGGGCACGGGGGGATCGGGGGACACGGGAGGGACATGCGGGACCGAGGGACAGGGGGACACGGAGGGACACGGGGTGACATCGAGGGACACTGGACAACACGTGGGGACATGGAGGGACACGGGACAACACGAGGGGGACACGGGGAGCGCAGGACACGAGGGGACATGCAGGACGGGGGACATGAGAGTGACACGGGGGGACATTGAGGGACAGACAGGACATGCGGGGGACACGGGGTGACATGGTGGGGGCACGAGGGGGTCACGGAGGGACACGAGGGATATAGGGGGACACGTGAGGCAAGGGGACACGGGTGATGTGAGGGGACACGGGAGAACACGAGGGGACATCGGGGGACACGGGGGGACATAGAGGGGACACGGGTGACATAGGGGGACACGGGGGGACTTGGAGGGGACATGCGGGGTGGGGGACATGTGGAGACACACGGAGCATAGGGACACGAGGTGACATGGAGGGGACAACACGGGGGGGACAAGCGAGGCAAGGGGACACGGGTGATGCGAGGGGACACGGGAGAACATCGGGGGACACGGGGGGACATGGAGGGGACACAGATGACATCGAGGGACACCCAGGGCACGGGAACGCTCAGGATGGGGCCACCACCAGCGGTGTCACCACACGGTGACCTGTCACACAGCATGCGGGGGGCTCCCACGCTCATTAACCCCCACACCTGAGTAGGTAATTAATTAATTACCAGCGCGGCTGCTCCTAATTGCCTCGGGGAGGGCGGTGGGCGGCGTCCCTGTGACCCCATAAATGCCGCTTTGGGGTGGCCCCGCTGTTTGTGGGGTCCCGAACCGCGGCGCTGCTTTGGGTGAGTGTTTGGGACCGGGGGGGCGCTGAGTTTTGGGGATTTTCCCAAAGTTTGAATTTTCCTACAGCTCTCTGTGTGTGTGTGTGTCCCCTCCCCAGGCTGTGCCACCCCCGAGCCGTGTCCCCTCCCCAGGCTGTGCCACCCCCGCCATGTCCTTCACGGACAGCACCGACAGCGGCTCCGACAGACCCGTGTCCGTCCTTTGGGGTGAGTGCCACCCCCTCCCCACCCCAAACCCCCCCTCAGAGCGTCCCCCCCTGCCCGGGGGGACCCGGGTGTGGCTCTGTCCCCCGCTGTCCCCGCAGGGTGCGAGCTGAGCAGCGCCAGGAGCTCCTGCACCTTCCGGGTGACCGAGGATTGGAGCTGCGAGCAGCAGCTGGTGCTGCGCACGGTGAGTGACCCCAAAAATACCCCAAAAAAAACCCTAGAACCACCCCGAAAAAATACCTGCTAAAACCCCTCAAAAAAATACCCCCATAAAATCCTGAGACCCCAAAACCCAAAGAAATACACCCCCAAAAGGAACCAAAAAAACCCCCTAAGACCTAAAAAATACCCCCTAAAAAAACCTAAAATCCCTTCAAAAGCCCTCAAAATCTCAAAAAATACCCCCAAAATACCTCCCTAAGACCTAAAAAAATACCCCCCAAAAAAAACCCTAAGCCCCCAAAACTCCTCCAAAAATACTCACCCCCCAAAAAACCGAGACCCCAAAACCCAAACAAATGACCCTCAAAAAAAAACTCTATGACCCAAAAAATACCCCCCAAAACAACCCTAACCCCTTCCCCAAAAAAATCTCAAATTCTCAAAAAATACCCCCCAAAAAAATCCAAAACCAAAAAATACTCCCCTGAAAAAACCCCCAATAAATACCTCAAAACACCCAAACCCCCCAAAAATACCTCAAAAAACCCCAAAAAAATACCCTAAAAAAAAAACCCAAAACCCCCCAAACAGGTGGATTTGTTCTTCCCACAGCCTGGGATTAATTCTGTGTTTAATTAAGGAATTAATTGGGATGTGGGAGCGGTGGTGGCGGGGCAGGGAAGGGGGTGCTGGTGTCCCTCATACCCCAAATTCCAGCTGCTGCTCGGGCTCCTGCAGGGATGAACTCCGTGTTCTGCCTGGCCAGGGGCTCCCCTCACCCCCAAAACCCCAATTTCGGGGTTCAGGCCGCGTTTTGGGGCTGCCCTGAGGGGGTTTTCTCATTTCCCCTTGCCCAGGTGTGCCTGGGGGAGGCGGCCCGGGATGAGTTCCACGTGCTCGAGGTGGTGGCCGAGGACGGCGACAGCTGCGCCCCGGTGCCGCTGGCCACGCTGAAACCCTCGGTGCTGCCCATGGTGAGGCCCGGGGGGCTCGGGGCTGTCCCGGGAGACCTCCGGGGATTGTCCCGGAGAGGGCTCGGGGGGCTGGGGGCTGTCCCGGGGGGTCCAGAGTCTGTCCCGTGGAGAGATTGGGGGATTGGGGGCTCCTTGGGGACACCGCTCCTGTCCTGGGGAGGGCTTGGGGAGCTGGGGGCTGCTCCGGGGGCTCTCCCGGGGAGGGTCCGGGGCTCGGGGAGCTGCTCCTGTCCCGGGGAGGGTCCGGGGCCTGGGGGCTGTCCCAGGGCTGCCCCTGTCCCGAGGAAGGGCCTGGGGGCTGCCCCCGTCCCGAGGCAGGGCCTGGGGGCTGCCCCTGTCCCGAGGCAGGGCCTGGGGGCTGCTCCTGTCCTGAGGAGGGCTTGGGACTCTGGGGACTGTCCCGGGGGTGCTCCGGGGGTCTGGGGGCTGCTCCTGTCCCGAGGAAGGGTCTGGGGGCTGCTCCTGTCCCAGGGAGGGGTCTGGGGGTCCTGGGGGCTGCCCCCTGTCCTCCATCTCTCTCCTCTCTCCCCCTGTCCTGCGTGTCCCCTCGTGTCCTGTGCTCCCCGTGCTGTTCTCTGTCCCTCCCGTGTCCCCCTGCCACAGGCGTCCCCTCGTTGTCCCCTCCTTGTCCCGGGGAGGGTTCTGGAGGCTGCTCCTGTCCCGGGGGGCTGCCAGGAATTGTTCCCACCCCCATTTTCCAGGCCTCGCTGGCCGGAGTGGAGCTGAGCCCCCCGGTGACCTTCCGCCTTCGAGCTGGCTCCGGGCCCCTCTTTGTCAGCGGCCAGCACGTGTCCAGTGAGTATTGGGGGGTCCCCCAACCCCTGCACCCCCCCATGGTGTCCAGTGAGTATTGGGGTGTCCTCCAACCCCTGAACCCCCCACTGCGTGTCCAGTGAGTATTGGGGGGTCCCTCACGTGTCCAGTGAGTATCGGGGAGTCCCCCCCATTCCCTGACCCCCCCACTGCATGTCCAGTGAGTATCGGGGTGTCCCCCACCCCCTGAACCCCCCCATGGTGTCCAGTGAGTATTGGGGTACCCCCTGAACCCCCCACACGTTTCCAGTGAGTATTGGGGTCCCTTCTATGTGTTCAGTGAGTATTGGGGTGTCCCCCACTTCCTGAACCCCCCACAACATGTTCAGTGAGTGTTGGGGTCCCCTCCACGTGTTCAGTGCGTATCGGGGTCCCCTTCATCCCCCCCCCCCCCCCCGCTGTCCCGTGAGTATTGGGGTCCCCGGGCTCAGCCAGCCTCTCCTGCAGTCATGGACCTGAGCTCGGATGAGGATGAAGATGAGGAGGAGGAAGAGGAAGCAGCAGAGGAAGCCCCCAAGAAGCCCCCCAAGGGCTCAGGTGCCCAGAAGGGCGGCACGGCCAAGGTCAGCACCTGAGGGGGGGGGCGAGGGGTTTTGGGGTCCCTGCGGCACGGGGAAGGGGGGGGCGGGGACCCCAAATTCCTCTCTGCTCTGGGGATGAGCCGTGGCCTTCATCCCCGGAGGGAGGAAGACTCCCCATCCTCCGTCTCTTTCTCTCTCCCGTAGAAAAGGAAGCGGGAAAAGGAGGAGGAGCCGTGAGTATGAAACCCTGGGATTTTGGGGGGGGGTCCCTACGGCCGGGACCCCCCACCCCAACCCCCCCTTGTGTCCCAGCAGGAACAGCCTCGCCCCCGCGCACCCCCCCCCAGCCAAGGTAGGAGCAGCTCCAAAGGGGGCATCCCCTGTCCCCCCCTTTTCCCTGGGGATACCGGGCCGGGGGTTCTGGGGGGGTCGGGGTGTGATGGGCAGCACCGCTGGACCCAAAAATGGGGGGGAAGAGCAGATTTGGGGGCTCCCCCCCCACCCCCATATTCAGCCCCCTCCCCGTTCTGGCAGGGACGCGGAGCCGGCCGGGGCAGGAAAGGAGCAGCCAAGAAATGACGGGAATTGGGGAATTCTGGGAATTCCATCCAGGTGAGGATTGAGGGGGGTCCCTGGGGCGGCTCCGACCCCACAACGGGGTCACCCCACTAAAAATCCTTTTCCTCCTTCCCCTCCAGGTGCCTGGAAGCAGCAGCAGCAGCAGCTGGTGGTGGTGGTGGTGTCGTTCCCTATTAAATAAAGCACATTTTGCACTCCTGGATCCCCGTGCTGCTGGGGGGGCACCCCCAACCCTGGATTTGGGGGATGTGAGAAGGGGACATAGGGGAATTAGGGGGACAGGATGGGATCCCACTGACCTGGCTGGCATTTGGGGGGGGCAGCTGGGTGTCCCAGAGGGGACCTGAACCCCTGCTTGGGGCAGTGAGAGGGGGTTAATCCTGCTCTGCACCCCCGGGATGGGGCTGGGGACAGAGGGAGCAGGGTCACAGCTGTGACAGCAGCGCTGTCCCCACTCCATGGGGGCTGTGGCACCCTTGGGAGGTGCTGGCAGCTCCTGGCACATCCCAGGTCACATCCTGGGGGTGACAACAGCTCCACACCTGCCACTCATCCCTCTCTGAATCCACAGCATTGTCCTGCACTCCTTCCATCCCTCTGTGTGTCCACAGGACTCTCCTTCCATCCCTCATCCCTCAGTGAGGCTGAAGGATGCTCCTGCACCTCCTCCATCCCTCTGTGTGTCCAGGGGACTGTCCTGCACTCCCTTCATCCCTCACTAAATCCAGAGGATTGTCCTGCACTCCCTCCATCCCTCTGTGTGTTCCCAGGATTGTCCTGCACTCCCTCATCCCTCTCTGAATCCACAGGATTGTCCTGCACTCCTTCCATCCCTCTGTGTGTCCAGGGGATTGTCCTGCACTCCTTCCATCCCTCACTAAATCCACAGCATTGTCCTTCACTCCCTCATCCCTCAGTGAGGCTGAAGGATGCTCCTGCACCTCTTCCATCCCTGTGTGTGTCCAGGGGATTGTCCTGCACTCCTTCCATCCCTCTGTGTGTTCCCAGGATTGTCCTGCACTCCCTCCATCCCTCAGTGAGGCCGAAGGATGCTCCTGCACCTCCTCCATCCCTGTGTGTGTCCAGGGGACTGTCCTGCACCTCTTCCATCCCTCAGTGAGGCTGAAGGATGCTCCTGCACTTCTTCCATCACTTGGCAGAGCCAGGGCAGTGTCCTGCACATTCTCCATCCCTCGCTAAATCCACAGGATTGTCCTGCACTCCTTTTATCTCTCTGAGTGACCACAGGACTGTCCTGAACATTCTCCATCCCTCACTGAGGCTGAAGGATGCTCCTGCACCTCTTCCATCGCTTGGCAAGGCCAGAGGATTGTCCTGCACTCCTTCCAGCCCTCTGTCTGTCCACAGCGTTGTCCTGCACTCCCTCCATCCCTCAGTGAGGCCGAAGGCTGCTCCTGCACCTCCTCCATCCCTGTGTATGTCCAGAGAATTGTCCTGCACCTCCTCCACACCTCAGTGAAGCCAAAGGTTGCTCCTGCACCTCCTCCATCCCTGTGTCTGTCCAGGGGTTTGTTCTGCACCTCCACCATCCCTCAGAGGCCAAAGGATGTTTCTGCACCTCCTCCATCACTTGGCAAAGCCACAGGATTGTCCTGCACTCCCTCACCCCTCTCTGCATCCACAGGATTGTCCTGCACCCCCTCCATCCCTCTCTGAACCCACAGGATTGTCCTGCACTCCTTCCATCCCTCTGTGTGTCCAGGACTGTCCTGCACTCCCTCATCCCTCTCTGAACCCACAGGATTGTCCTGCACTCCTTCCATCCCTCTGTGTGTCCAGGACTGTCCTGCCCTCCCTCATCCCTCAGTGAGGCCGAACGCTGCTCCTGCACCCCCTCCACCCCTCTGTGTCTCCCCAGGATTGTCCTGCCCTCCCTCATCCCTCTCTGCATCCATGGGACTCTCCTGCACCTCCTCCCTCCCTGGCCGAGCCCCGGGGCCTCTCCTGCCCCCGCTGCAGCTCCGGGCGATCCCAGATGCCGCTCCCGCATCTCCCGGTGCCGCTCCCGGTGCCGTTCCCGGTGCGGCGGCGGGCGGGGGGCGGTCGCTGTGGTAACGCGCGTGCGGCGCAGGGGCGGGAGGGATGCTCGGCGCGGGGATGGCTCCCGGCGGACGGGCAGCGCTGCCTGCGGGCCATGGGCTCCCCTGAAGGTAGGGCCTGACCCCCGCACCCCATCCCGCACCCCTCGGGCACCCTCCTGCACCGGGCACGGCCGGGACCGGCGTGACCCAGCGGGCTCCGGGCTCGCTTTGAGTGGGTGCATGAAACACCGCGCGTTGTGGGTTGGAGCGGGATCGGGGCGCCCCCAAACTCCTCCCGCGGGCCCCCCCAGGCGTGTCGGTGCCACGGCCGGGTCAGGCGGCCGAGCAGCCCCCGGGCGCAGGTGGCGGCCGCCGAGCAGCCGCTGCGATCGTCTTCATGCTTGAGAAACTGGGTTAGTGGCGGCGGAGAGGCGGCCGCAGCCTCGATGATTCACGGGCACGGCCCCGGGCAGCGGCGGGGCCCGGAGGTGCCCCCCGGGATGGCGGAGCCAGGACCGGGATGCTCCGGCCAGCCAGGCCGGCCCCGGCGCTGAAGGACACGCGTGTGGATCCCCCTGGGGCTGTATCCCTGCCAGATGTTCACCTCTGGGCCTGGATGCCGCCCAGATGTGCAGCCCTGGGTGCGTTTCCTCCCAGATGTGCAGCCCGGACACACCCCAGGCCCTGCGCGTCCACCCGGAGGGGTCCAGCAGCCTTTTCCTGAGCGGGGTGGGGGGAAACTGAGGCAGCGAGGAGCAGAAGCAGCGAGGAGGAGCCCCCGAACGGGAGCTGCTGCTGTCACCAGGCAGCGCTCCCACACAGAGCCGGGAATAGACTCCGGATCCCGGCGCTGCGGCACCAACGCAGCCCCGCCGCCCCCGGCGGGTCCGGCCGCGGCTCCGCTCCCGTGCCCGAGCCCGGGGTGCCGGGATCGCGTTCCGAGCGGCCCCGGAGGGATGGAGGTGACCGCAGCCCCCCCTGCCCTGCCCTGCGCAGAACCGCGACCCCCAGGGTTTGGGGGGCATTGGGGTTTTGGGGCTCAGCTCTCCCCGCCAGAGCCCAGCGCTCGCTTGTGGCAGATTCCCAGCACCTCCCAACCCTCCCTGAGCTGCGCCGGTGCCGCGGATGGAAATTCCCGCTGGATTTCCCCTCCCGGGGCAGCGAGGGGTGGGCGCAGCGCCCCCAGCCCCATCCTGGGGGTGGGATCGGGCGGGAGGTGCCGACCCCCCCCCCCCACCACCCCTCGCCCCACGCTGCCGCAGCCCCGTGAGGTGCTGGGGGTGCCAAAATCCCTCCAAAACCCCTCCGGGGGGAGCGGGGGCAGCCGCGCCCGGTACCCAGCGGGGGCCGGGGGGTGCCAGGGCTGCCCCTGGCAGCGGGGCCAGGCCGGGTTATTCCTGTTTTCCTCCCTCTTTGTGCCGGGGAAGCGGGAGGAGCGGCAGCCAATACTGCTTCGTCATGATGCCGGTTAATTCTCCTCTTGTTGGGAAAGGGACTGAGCCAGCAGCGAGCCGGGGAGAGGCGAGCGGCACCCACGCGGCCACCGCCGCCCCCCTCCCGGGCAGCCACGCACTCCCGCACCCTCCCAGCCCAGCTCCACGCAGCCTCCCCCGCACGCCCAGCGCGGTTATCGGGCGGCGGGGCCGGGCTGCCGGGGGGTGATAGGCTCCTGCTGCCGTCCTCCCGCCCGCGTCCCCGCTCTCACGGCTCTGGATGCGCCGCAGCCCCCCCGGGAGCCCACGCGTGATCGGGGGCTGGGTGGGAGCATCGCCCCGCGGCCGGAGGGATGCGGTGAGCCCGGCCGTAGGTGAGTGAGCGGCTCGGCAGGCACGGGGACACGGCTGGGGACACGGAAGGTGCGGGGGGGCCGGGTCGTGGTGGCCGCTCTCCGTTTTCCCGTCGCTTTTTCCCCCCCCACGTTTTGTCCCCACCTTGTCCCCACTGCTGCCAGCGCTGGGGGAGGAACGCGGGGACCCCTCCCCGAGCCCCCCCTGCGGCACCACAGCGCCCTCAGAGCCCCCCCGGGACCACCCCCGTGTCCCCTCCCCGGGGACATCGCCGGGGGACGAGGCCGGGACCGCCCAGCCCTGCCCAGCCCCACCTGAGGGGGGAATTTGTGGGGTCTCAGCGCTGCTGCTGCTGCTGGGGGGGAACCCCCCAATCCCATCCCCTCCGTGAAGGGTTGGATGCTCCCTGGCCGTGGTGGACACGGAATTTTGGGGTGCCCCAACCCCCCTGGCAAAGCCCGGAGGCGGCAAATTCCCATTTCCCCACTGCCCCGAGCATCGAGGGGGGATTTAGGGGCAGAAGAAATTCCCATTTCCCCACCGCCAGGGAGCATCGAGGGGTGATTTAAGGGCAGAATTCGGGGCGCAAATTCGGGGCGTCCCCCCCAATCTCTTTGCTGTGCATGCAGCCAAGGGGGAGGGGGGTTCAGCTGCTGGCTGTGGGTGCCAGGCTGGGCTCATTCCTCGCCCACCTCGGGACCCCCGGGTGTCCTGTCAGGTGTGACCCCCCCGGGTCACCCCAGGTGCGGTGTTGGGGTGCCCAGGCCCCCATCCCGGGGTACCCAACGCTGGGCGTGCCGAGCCCAGGGCTGGCAGAACCGGGGGGGTTTTTGGGGTGCGGGGGCTCCCCCAAACCCCCGGGGGAGGCGCGGAGGGCGCGGCCTCCTCACACATCCCCAGCGGGTCCCTCCGCGTGCGGGATGAGCAGGCTAATCCCACTTTAATCCCGGATTACGAGCCACGTGAGGCGCGGCCCAGAGCGGGGCTGTGGGGTGGCCAGCGGGGCAGGGGGGCCGGGCAAGGAGCCCCCCGCTCATCCCCGGGAGTTTTGGGGTTCAGGCCACGTCTCCCCCGTCTAAACCTGCAGGGCAGGGCCGGGGGAAAGCTGCGTTGGCCCAGATTCCGCGGGTGGGAGGAAGCGAGGAGGTGGAAATGCCTCCTTCATCTCCATCCGCTCCGGGATGGGGTGGGCGGGTTGTTGATACCCTCCCCCCCTTCCCCTCCCCTCCCCATCCACCTTCCATGTGGGGAAACTGAGGCACGGAGCATCCCCGTGCGCGCGGCTGGTCCATCCCAGCCATGGAAAAACGCCCGGGGCTGGCAGCTGGTGGCTTTGGAGGCCACCGAGGTGGCGGGGCAGCGACACGGGAGCGATGGCTGGCGACAGCCACGCCGGCCCTGCGGGGACAGAAACAGGACAAAGGAGGAACCGGACACCGGCGGGGCGCGGGTCGCGGAGCCGCTGTCGCTGTCGCGCTCAGGTTGCCCGTGGGGCCCCGCGTGTGGCGGTGCCTCGGTTTCCCCGGTGAGCGGGGAGGATGCTCCGGGCCTCGCCTGCGCTGTTTGTTTGGAGCTTGTGGTGGGAGGAGGAGCAGCAGCAGCAGCAGGAGGAGGAGGAGGAGGAGGGCTGGGCCGGGCTGGGAAGCACCGGACACCGTTCCCAGGGCTGGCGGGAACCGTCTGTTCAGGGAACTTGTGACCCCGGCTGTCCCCCCCGTGCCGCTGCTGGCTGCGAGCCGCGACAGCCGCGCCACGATTCGGGCACTGGTGGCACGGGCGGGAAGGGAGAGTGAGGAGGAGGAGGAGGAGGGGATGGAGGAAGGCTGGGGGTCCCCTGTCGCTCCCCCCCGGCCGTGGGGGGGTTCTCAGGGCCTGGCCCCTGGCGCGGGGCCGGGCGCTGATCGCTTTGGCGGCTGCGAAAAGTCAAATCCGGATTTCCTCGGGGTGGGGAGGAGGGAACCGAGCTCTTCCCGCGGCAGCGCAGCCCTGGCTCCCCTCACGGGGGGGGCACCGGCACCCCTGCATGCCGGTGAGCCCCGCCCGCACGTGTCCTGTCCGTCTGTCCGCCCATCCATCCCTCCTTCCTTCCTTCCTCCATCTCGCTCCCTCTTCCCACGCTCCCTGCCCGGCTCTTTTCGGTCCCCTCAGCATCTCCCTGGGAGGGGGACGCGCTGCGTGTCCCCCCCTCCTGTCCCCGCTCCCCCGAGCCCTCCTGGCCGGGAAAATCCCAAAACAGCCGCGCTTATCTCGGGCCAGGCGCGGACCTGGCCGCGGCTCCGCGGTTTGATCGGGGGTTGCCACGGGGACCGCGGCTGCCATCGGGGCGGTGGCTCCTGCCTGCTCCTGATAAGCTGTCCCCGCGCTCTGGGGACGCGGGGGGGGCCCCGTGGTGGCCGAGGTGGCTGCGCGGGCCTGGCACCTCCGGCCAATTTTGTGGCGTCGCTCCGCAGCCCCGGTTCGGGTTCGTTTTCCTTCCCCTCCGCTCCCGTTCTCCGCCATCGCCTCCATCTGCTCGCTGTCACCGCGTCCCTCCGGTGTCCCCAGCGCGACCGGGGGCGGGGGGCGAGGCTGGCTCCGTCCGGCGCTGGAAAGTGTGAGCTCAGGGCTGTGCCCAAGCGGACAATGCCGCCCTTGTGCCGCTCTGGCGCTGCCCATCGCACCGGTCCCGGGTCCCGGGAGGGGCTGGGGATGGGCTCAGCGCCTTGAACCCCGCGCCAGGGACGGATCTGGGGGGGGTCTTTGTGGCGGGGGGGTCCCCAGGGAGGGCAGAGCCGCCTCCCCCCGCAGCCCGAGGATGCTCCCGGGTCTCTCGGACCCATCCCCGCGTCCCACGGGAGCGACATCGGCGGGGACAGCGGGCTCGGTGTCCCCAAGGCGGTGCCACCCCCGTGCCCAGCCTGCAGGGCTGGAGCTGCCCGCGCCGCTGTCGCTGTCACCGCACGAGCTTTTCCCAACTCCGTCCCTTCTGAAAGGAGAAGGTTGGAGGAGAATGGGGAATTTTCCCCTTTGTGCGCTCCATTGTGGCCTCAGAGCGCGGCCGGGCCCGAGCCCCGGGGGCTCCGGGGGGCCGAGCCCGTCCCGCTGCCCGTGGAGCCTTCTGGAGGCCGCACAAGGGACAAAAGGGCGACACCGCCGCCAGCACCGTCAGCACCGGCGGGCAGGGACGCGCGGCGGGCACGGGGACAGCGTGGGGACAGCGTGGGGACAAGGGCAGGTTTGTCACCCACTCACGGCCACCGCTGTGCTCTCCCTGCAGAGGGAACAGCCGAGCCCCAGCGCCCAGGGGGATGTGGAGCCACAGAGGCAGCGGTGAGTGCGGTGTCCCCTGCCTGTCACTGTCCCCTGCTTGTCCCATCCCTGTGCCCTGCCTGTCCCTGTCCCTCACCTGTGCCCTGCCTGTCCTTCTCCTTCCCCTCCTTGTCCCTCACCTGTCCCCTGCCTGTCCCCTTGGGGGACTGGGAAGGCCTGTCCCCTGCCTATACCTGTCCCCTGCCTATACCTGTCCCCTCACCTGTGCCCTGCCTGTCCCTGTCCCCCTCCTGTGCCCTCGCCTGTCCCTCCACCTGTCCCTCCCTGTCTCTGTCCCCCTCACTGTCTCCTGCCTGCCCCTGTCCCATCCCTGTCCCCTGCCTGTGCCTGTGCCCTGCCTGTCCCCGTCCCCTCACTGTCCCTCACCTGTGCTCTGCCTCTCCCCTTCCTGGGGGACAGTGGCACCTCCTGGCAGGCCTGTTCTGCTGCCAGCACTGGGGCCGTGCCACCCCTGTCTGGCACTGGGGCTGTGTCCCCCTCGTTTGGCACTGGGGCTGTGCCACCCCTGTCTGGCACTGGGGCCGTGCCCCCCTCGTTTGGCACTGGGGCTGTGCCACCCTTGTCTGGGGCTGTGCCACCCTCATTTGGCACTGGGGCCGTGCCACCCCCGTGCCCGCTGTGGGCCCAGCCCGTGCCAGGAGGGCGGTGGGATGTGGGACCCCCACCCAGGGGGGCCCTGTGCCCACCCTGGCAGTGCCCAAACCCCTCTGTGCCCACAGGACCCTGTGACTGACACAGCCCCAGCCCGCGGCTGAATGGAAAGACTGCAGAAGGTACAGGGGGGTGGGGACGGGTTTGGGGGTCCAGGGAGGGTTTGAGGGTCCAGAACAGGATTCTGGGGGTCCAGGGAAGGTCTTGGGGGTGCAGGGAGGGTAAAGGAGGTCCAGAAAGGGTGTTTGGGGTCCGGAACAGGGTTTTTGGGGTCCAGGGAGGGTGTTGGGGGACTGGGAAGGGTGTTGGGGGACTGGGAAGGGTTTGGGGGTCCAGGAAGGGTGTTGGGGGTCCAGAAGAGGGTTCTGGGGGGCCAGGGAAGGTCTTGGGGGTCCAAGGAGGGCATTGACGGTCCAGAACAGGGTTCTGGGGTCCAAGGAGGCTGTTGGGGGTGCAGGGAGGGTGTTGAGGGTCCAAAACAGGGGTTCAGGAAGTTCTCGGGGGTCCAAGGAGGCTGTTGGAGGTCCAGAACGGGGTTCTGGGGGTCCAGTGAAGGTTCTGGGCTTCAGGAAAGGTCCTGGGCTGCCAGACAAGGTGCTGGGGGTCTGGGGATAGAGAACAGCGTGCTGGGGGTCCAGGGAAGGTTCTGGAGGTCCAGAGAAGGTGCTGGGGGTCCAAGAAAGGATATTGGGGGTACAGAGAAAGTGCTGGGGGTACAGAACGGGGTGCTGGGGGTCTGGACGGGGTGTTGGGGGGTCCAGGAAAAGTGCTGGGGGTACAGAACAGGGAACTGGGGGTCCAGAGAAGGTGTTGGGGGTCCAGGGAAGGGTGTCGGGGGTCTGGAAAGGTGCTGGGGGTTTAGGCCCGGTTCTGGGGGTACAGAGAAGGTTCTGGGCATCCAATAAAGGGTTTTGGGGGTCCGGGAAAGGTGCTGGGGGTCCTGGCAGGGTGCTGGGGGTCCAGAGATGGTTCTGGAAGTTCAAGGAAGGGTGTTGCGGGTACAGGGAAAGTGCTGGCAGTACAGAACAGGGTGCTGGGGGTCCAGAGAAGGTTCTGGGGATCCAATAAAGGGTGCTGGGGGTCCAGAGAAGGTTCTGGGGGTGTGGGCAGGGTGCTGGGGATCAAGGCAGGGTGTTGGGGGTACAGAGAAGATTTTGGGGGTCCAGGGAAGGGTGTTGGGGGTCCTGGCAGGGTGCTGGGGGTCCTGGCAGGGTGCTGGGGTGTCCAGAGAAGGTTCTGGGGGTGTGGGCAGGTTCTGGGGGTCCTGGCAGGGTGCGGGGGGTGCTGGGGGTCCTGGCAGGGTGCTGGAGAATGGGGAGCCCCGCACGCACACGGGGCTGGTGCCAAAGGCAGGGGCAGTCGTGGGCCGCTGTTAGCCCGGCCCTGCCTTCCTCCTCCTCCTCCTCGTCCTCCTCCTCCTCCTCCTCCTCCTCGTCCTCCTGCCCAGCCTGGCAGCACCATCTGGCGGCAGCGCGTCCTGGCCGCGCCGCTGTCACCTCCCGGCTGTCCCAGCTGTCCCCTGCCTGCCCGTGCCCACCAGAAACGCCCGTCCCAAGGAATTTGGGATCCGTGGGTGTGAGGGTGCTCGCAGGGGTCCGAGGATGAGGGAGGAGACGAGGATCTGACTCCATGTTTCCGAAGGCTGATTTATTATTTTATGATATATATTACATTAAAACTCTACTAAAAGAATAGAAGAAAGGATTTCATCAGAAGGCTGGCTAAGAATAGAATAGCAAAGAATGATAACAAAGGTTTGTGGCTCGGACAGAGAGTCCGAGCCAGCTGGGCTGTGATTGGCCATTAATTAGAAACAACCACATGAGCCCAATCCCAGATGCACCTGTTGCATTCCACAGCAGCAGATAACCATTGGTTACATTTTGTTCCTGAGGCCTCTCAGCTTCTCAGGAGGAGAAATCCCAAGGAAAGGATTTTCCATCAAAGATGTCTGTGACACGTGGGCACGGGGGGTCGGGGTCTCTGCTGCTCACAGGGACCCCGGGATGTGTTCAAGTCTCTTTTCCCAGCCCGGCAGTCAAAGAAGGAGTCAGGGCTCTTCAGTTCTCATTCCCAAGGTTGTTTATTGTTCCTTGTCCATAAAATTCTTTCTCTGCCCTGCCGAGGTCCATCCAGCAGGACAGACAGAGGCACACTGACACCCTCAGTTATCTTTTTATACTAAAAACTACGTGCACAATATTTACAATTCCTTCCCAATGCCCATCACCTGTGTTAGACAGTGAGCTTCTACTCTAAACCAATCTGTAAGTGTCACCATCACAGCACAAGATGGAGGCCAAGAAGAAGAAGGAGAAAGGCTGGACACACCCAGATCCCTCCATCTTGCCCCCTGAGCCCCCATTCTAAAAACCCCAAAATTCTATTTTTCACCCCATGATAAATTCACTCTCATTCTACCTAAACTGTCGTGGCTTGCAGGTCTTCATATAAAGTTGATAATTTTTTTCCATGGGTTAGAATCAAAGCCACAGAGGTGTCTTGGGCTCTGAGCCCCCATTCTTAAACCCCCAAAAAATCTATTTTCCACCCCATGACAAACTAACTATTATTCTACTTTGAATTTCGTGGCTTGCAGGTCTTCATATAAGTTTGGTAATTTTTTTCCATGGGTTAAAATCAAAATCACAGGGGTCTTGGTCTCTGTGCCAAGGTCTCTGAGCCCCCATTCTAAAACCCCCCAAAAAAATCTATTTTCCACCCCATGACAAACCATTATTCTACTTAAACTCTTTTGACTTGTAATTCTTCATCTAAGGTTGGGAATTATTTTTTCCAAGGGCTGAATCAAAGGCACAGGGGTCTTGAGCTCTGTTCCAGGGTCTCTGAGCCCCCATTCTAAAAACCCCAAAAAATCTATTTTTCACCCCATGATAAATTCACTCTCATTCTACTTAACCTGTCCTGGCTTACAGGTCTTCATATAAGGTTGATAATTTTTTTCCATGGGTTAAAATCAAAGCCACAGAGGTGTCTTGGGTTCTGTGCCCCCATTCTAAAAACCCCAAAAAATCTATTTTCCACCCCCTGACAAACTAACTATTATTCTACTTAAACTCTTTTCACTCGTAATTCTTTGTAATAGTTTTTTTCTTTTGACTCTTTTGACTTGTAATCCTCGATAATTGTTTTTTCCAAGGGCTGAATCAAAGGCACAGGGGTCTTGAGCTCTGTGCCCGGGTCTTGGAGCTCCTTGGCAGGGGTTTGGGCAGGGACAGACAGACAGATGTCCTGAATTCTGACACAGGGGTGTCCCCAAACCCCTTGAGCCCCTTCCTGGGCTGAACCTGCCCCCCTTTTTTCCATCCAGCAGCCTCTGACCTCCCCTGGGAGCGTCTGCTCTTCCCGCGGATCCAGCGTTCCCGGCTCTCCCTCCAGCATCGTGGTAAGGAGCCATTCCCACCTTCCCACCTCGTCCCTAAATCCCTGCGGCCGGGATGTGCCCCCCAAAACCACCCCCAGCCCCCCTGCATGGCCTTGGAGGGTGTGAACCCCCCCATTCCCAAAAAAAATCCCAACAATTCCCTTCTGCACCCCAAATGAAGGCGTTTTCCTTTCATTCCAGGCCAAAATGGACAAGGAGGTCCTGGGCTACAAGGACCTTGTAAAAATTCCCAAAAATTCCCTTCTGAACCCCAAATGAAGGAGTTTTCTTC
The DNA here is from genome assembly GCF_012460135.2 of Molothrus ater. Classification (NCBI taxonomy): domain Eukaryota; kingdom Metazoa; phylum Chordata; class Aves; order Passeriformes; family Icteridae; genus Molothrus; species Molothrus ater. The sequence goes on along the minus strand of NC_050505.2, from coordinate 1,875,361 downwards.
CCTTGCAGGCCAAAGTGGACAATGAGGTTTTGGGGTAGAAGGACTTTGTAAAAATTTCCCTAAATTTCCCAAAAATTCCCATCTACACCCCAAATGAAGGCGTTTTCCTTTCATTCCAGGCCAAAATGGACAATGAGGTCCTGGGCTACAAGGACCTTATAAAAAACTCCCTAAATTTGCCAAAAATTCCCTCAATTTCCCAAAAATTCCCAAAATGGACAAGGAGGTCCTGGGCTACAAGGACCTTGTAAAAAATTCCCAAAAATTCCCTTCTGAACCCCAAATGAAGGAGTTTTCTTCCCTTGCAGGCCAAAGTGGACAATGAGGTTCTGGGCTACAAGGATCTTGTGAAAAATTCCCTAAATTTCCCAAAAATTCCCTTCTGCACCCCAAATGAAGGCGTTTTCCCTTCTTCCCAGGCCAAAATGGACAGCGAGGTCCTGGGCTACAATCCCTTGAGCTCCCAATCCCAATCCCATGAGCTCCCATTCCCAACCCCATAAACTCCCAAGGACCTTGTGAAAAATTCCCTAAATTTCCCAAAAATTTCCCTTCTGCACCCCAAATGAAATTGTTTTCTCTTCCTTGCAGGCCAAAATGGACAACGAGGTCCTGGGCTACAATCCCATGAGCTCCAACCCTATAAACTCCCAAGGACCTTGGAAAAAATTCCCTAAATTTCCCAAAAAATTCCGTTCTGCACCCCAAATGAAGTTGTTTTCCCTTCTTCCCAGGCCAAAATGGACAACGAGGTCCTGGGCTACAATCCCATGAGCTCCCATTCCCAACCCCATAAACTCCCAAGGACCTTGTGAAAAATTCCCTAAATTTCCCAAAAAATTCCCTTCTGCACCCCAAAATGAAGGCATTTTCCCTTCCTTCCAGGCCAAAATGGACAACGAGGTCCTGGGCTACAATCCCATGATTCCCAATCCCATGAGCTCCCAATCCCATGAGCTCCCAATCCCATGAGCTCCCATTCCCAACCACACAAACTCCCAAGGACCTTGGAAAAAATTCCCTAAGTTTCCCAAAAATTCCCTTCTGCATCCCAAATGAAGGCGTTTTCCCTTCATTCCAGGCCAAAACGGACAACGAGGTTCTGGGCTACAAGAACCTTGTAAAAATTCCCTAAATATCCCAAAAAATTCCCTTCTGCACCCCAAATGAAGTTGTTTTCCCTTCTTCCCAGGCCAAAATGGACAACAAGGTTCTGGGCTACCATCCCACAAGCTCCCAAACCGAATGAGCTCCCATGGACCTTGGAAAAAATTCCCTAAATTTCCCAAAAATTCCCTTCTGCACCCCACATGAAGGCGTTTTCCCCTTCGTTCCAGGCCAAAATGGACAGCGAGGTCCTGGGCTACAATCCCATGATTCCCAATCCCAATCCCATGATCTCCCATTCCCAACCACACAAACCCCCAAGGATCTTGGAAAAAATTCCCTAAATTTCCCAAAAATTCCCATCTGCACCCCACATGAAGGCGTTTTCCCTTCATTCCAGGCCAAAACGGACAACGAGGTCCTGGGCTACAAGAACCTTGTAAAAAATTCCCTAAATTTACCAAAAATTCCCTAAATTTCCCAAAAATTCTCTTCTGCACCCCAAAATGAAGGCATTTTCCCTTCATTCCAGGCCAAAATGGACAACGAGGTTCTGGGCTACAGTCCCACGAGCTTCCAAACCGAATGAGCTCCCAAAGACCTTGGAAAAAATTCCCTAAATTTCCCAAAAATTCCCTTCTGCACCCCAGATGAAGGCGTTTTCCTTTCATTCCAGGCCAAAATGGACAACGAGGTCCTGGGCTACAATCCCATGGTTCCCCATCCCATGAGCTCCCAATCCCAATCCCATGATCTCCCATTCCCAACCACACAAACTCCCATGGACCTTGGAAAAAATTCCCTAAATTTCCCAAAAATTCCCATCTGCACCCCAAATGAAGTTGTTTTCCCTTTGTTCCAGGCCAAAATGGACAACGAGGTCCTGGGCTACAAGGACCTGGCTGCCATCCCCAAGGACAAAGCCATCCTGGACATCGAACGCCCCGACCTGATGATCTACGAGCCCCACTTCACCTACTCGCTGATGGAGCACGTGGAGCTGCCCCGGAGCCGCGAGGTGAGCGGGAATTCCCCGGGGGTTTTGGGACAATCCCACCTGGAGAGGTGGGATCGCCGTGGTGGAGCAGAATTCTCAAAAAATAGGGAAAAAATTCCAGCAGAAAAATAGCAAAAATTCATGAAAATTCGTTGTAATTCGTGACAGCGCATGAAGGTTTTTCAAGTTGTTAGAATTCAGTAAAAAATATTGAATTAATTAAAATCAATTCAAATTAATTCAAAATTGAGTTAAAATTAATTAAAGTAAAATGAATAAAAACGAAATATAATTAATCATAAAGAAATTAATAGAATTTTATTATAAATAAAATAATAAATTTTAAAACATTAAAAAAATAGAAGGAATAGAATTCTAGAATAATAGGAAAAAATTCCAGCAGAAAAATAGCTAAAATTGATTTAAATTCATTATAATTTGTAATAGTTCCTGAGGGTTATTAAAATTGCTAGGATTCAGTAAAAAACCATTAAATTAATTAAAATTCAGTAAAATTAGTTGAAAATTAAATTTAAATGTATTAAAATAAAGTGAATAAAAATAAAATATAATAAATCATAAAGAAATTAATAGAATTTTATTATAAATAAAATAATAGATTTTTAAAAATTAAAAACTAGAAGGATTACCAAGCTGGAATAGAATTCTAGAATAATAGGAAAAAATTCCAGCAGAAAAATAGCTAAAATTTATTAAAATTCTTTATAATTCGTAACAGTTCCTGAAGGTTATTAAAATTTTTAAGATTCAGTAAAAACCATTAAATTAATTAAAATTCAGTAAAATTAATTTGAAATTAAATTTAAATTGATTAAAATAAAAATAATTTTAAAAAATAAAATAAAAAATAAATTGGAAATAAATTAATAAAGTTTTATTATAAAGAAAATAACATTTTGTAATGATAATATTTTAATATGTTTAATACTATATTAAGTCATTATATAATTTATATTTTATCATATTATATTACATTACATTATGTTTTATTGCATTACATTTTATTATGTTATATTATATTACATTATAATGTAATGTAATATAATTTAATATAATTGAATGTATTACATTATATTACATTATATTACATTATATTACATTATATTACATTACATTACATTACATTATATGATGTTATATAACATATTATATTACATTACATTATACTAATTATATTATATTTACATTTTTACTATTATTTTATAATATTATAATATTTTATAATTATATAAATCAAATTAAAAGAAATTAAAAATAAATCAAAATGACTTCAATCCTTGCCTTCTGCAGCGCTCCCTGTCTCCCAAATCCATGTCTCCTCCTCCGTCTCCAGAGGTGAGTCCTGGCCCTGCTGGGCTGTGTGGGGAGGGGGTGGTGCTGAACTGGGGGGGCTCTCGCTGACCCCGATCCCGTTTTCCCGCAGGTGATCCGGGAGTGGCTGGAGAGCCGCCCCCCCAGCAGCACCGCGCTGCCCCCCTCGCGCCAGGGCCCTGCTCCCACGCGCAGCAGCGTCCAGCACTTCCACCGCCCCGGTACCGCCCCGGCCCCCCAAAACGGGACCCCAGCACTGCCCGAGGCAGCCGGGCCCGCCTGGAGCCTCCTCCCAGCTCCATCAGCTCCCGTTCCCTTGGGTTCCCAACCCCATGAGCTTCCATTCCCATCCCCATAAACTCCCGTTCCTAATCCCGTCAGCTCCCAATCCCATGAGTTCCCATTCCCAATCCCATGAGCCTTCCAACCCCACAAATTCCCATTCCCAACCCCATAAATTCCCATTCCCAATCGCATGAGCTCTCATTCCCAAACCCATAAACTCCCACTCTTTACCCCATGAGCTCCCATTCCCAATTCCATGAGCTTCCATTCCCAGGCCCATAAATTCCCACTCCCAACCCCATGAGTTCCCATTCCCAATTTCATCAACTCCCATTCCCAACACCCGTGAGTTCCCAATCCCATGAGTTCCCATTCCCAACCCCATAAATTCCCATTCCCAACCCCATGAGCTCCCAGCCCCATAAATTTCCACTCCCAATCCCATGAGTTCCCACTCCCAATCCCATGAGCCTCCAGCTCCATGAGCTCCCACTCCCATTCCCATCTCATTCCCAACCCCATGAGCTCCCATTCCCAACCCCACGAGCTCCCAATCCCACGAGTTCCCATTCCCAACCCCAAATCCCCCTTTTCTCCAGAGACCGACACCACAGAGCTCAACATTTACAAGAAGCCCCCGATCTACCGGCAGAAAGGTGAGTGTGGGGAGGGGAGGGGTCCATCCCACGGGATGGGGCACCCCGGGATGCCCCCTCACCCCACCCTGTGCCCCCAGACCACCATTCCAGTGCCCACCACGGGAAGCATCTCATCGAGGACCTGATCATCGAATCCTCCAAATTCCCGGCGGCGCAGCCCCCGGATCCCAACCAGCCCGCCAAGATCGAGACCGACTACTGGCCCTGCCCGCCCTCGCTGGCCGTCGTGGGTAGGTGGGACCAGGGGGGTCTTCCCTCCTAGACACCCCAGGGGGGGCTGGGGATGGCTGGAATGTCCCTTTGTCCCTTTTCCCGCAGAGACGGAGTGGAGGAGGCGGATGGCGTCCAAGAGAGGTGAGGAGGAGGATGAGGATCTGACGGAGGAGATGAAGAACCTGCGGGAGCTCCAGAGGCAGGAGCTGAGCAAGGTCAGGGGCGGGGTGGGAGCTCTGAGGGGCTGGGGGGGCTGGCACCGATCCCAACGGGGGTCCCTTGGTGGCACTTCTGAGGTGACACTGGCACCGATCCCAACGGGGGTCCCTTGGTGGCACCTCTGAGGTGACACTGGCACCGATCCCAACGGGGGTCCCTTGGCGGCAGCTTTGGAGGGCTGGGGGGGCTGGCATTGATCACAACGGGGGTCCCTTGGTGGCACCTCTGAGGTGACACTGGCACCGATCCCAACGGGGGTCCCTTGGTGGCAGCTTTGGAGGGCTGGGGGTGTGATGGCACCAATCCCAAAAGGGGTTGGGATAAAAATAAAATAAAAATAAATTTAATTTAATTTAATTTAAAATAAATTCAAATTAATTCAATCCTCAGTGGCAGCTCTGAGGGGCTGGGGGTGATGACACCAATCCCAACAGGGGTCCCTTGATGGCACCTCTGAGGGGCTGAGGGGACACTGGCACTGATCCCAATGGGGGTCCCTTGGTGGCAGTTTTGGGGGGCTGGGGGTGATGGCACTGATCCCAAAGGAGGTTCCTGGGTTCCCAGGTCACCTCCAACCTCGGGAAGCTGATCCTGAAGGAGGAGATGGAGAAGTCGCTCCCGATCCGGAGGAAAACTCGCTCGCTGCCGGACCGGACGCCTTTCCACACGTGTGAGTGGGATGGTTCTCCTGAATCCTGCCCTTTCCCTCCTCACCTCTGGGAGCCTGCACCCCCATTCTGCACCCCAAATCCTGCCTGTAAATCCCAAATCCTTCCTGCACACCCCAAATCCCGCCTGTACATCTCAAACCCCACCCGCACCTCTCAAATCCCGCCTGTACATCCCAAATCCCACCTGTACACCCCAAATCCCGCCTGTACATCCCAAATCCCGCCTGTACATCCCAAATCCCACCTGTACATCCCAAATCCCGCCTGTACATCCCAAATCCCACCTGTACATCCCAAATCCTGCCTGTAAATCCCAAATCCCGCCTGTACATCCCAAATCCCACCTGTACATCCCAAATCCCGCCTGTACATTCCAAATCCTGCCTGTAAATCCCAAATCCCGCCTGTACATCCCAAATCCCACCTGTACATCCCAAATCCCGCCTGTACATCTCAAACCCCACCTGCACCTCTCAAATCCTTCCTGCACACCCCAAATCCCGCCTGTACATCCCAAATCCTGCCTGTACATCCCAAATCCCGCCTGTACATCCCAAATCCTGCCTACACCTCCCAAACCCCACCTGTACCCCCTAAATCCCACCTGCACCCCTGCTCATCCCTGCCCATCTCTGATGGTCCCTGCCTGTCCCCAAATGTCCCTAAAGGTCCCTAAAAGTCCCAGCCCATCCCTGATGGTCCCTGCCCATCCGTGTCCATCCCTGCCTGGCCCTCAATGTCCCTAAAGCTCCCTGCCTGTCCCTGGTGGTCCCTCCCCATCCCTGATGGTCCCTGATGGTCTCTGCCTGTCCCTACAGGTTTCTGCCTGTCCCTGCCCATCCCTAAAGGTCCCTAAAGATCCCTGCCTGTCCCTGCTAATTCCTAAAGGTCCCTGTCCTTCCCTGCCTGTCCTTAAATGTCCCTAAAGGTCCCTGCCTATCCCTGATGGTCCCTGCCTGTTCCTGTCCATCCCTGAAGGTCCCTAAATGTCCCTAAAGGTCCCTGCCCGTCCCTGCCTGTCCCCAAATGTCCCCAAGGGTCCATGATGGTCCCTGCCTGTCCCTAAATGTCCCTGATGGTCTCTGCCCATTCCTGCCTGTCCCTAAAGGTCCCTGCCTGTTCCTAAATGTCCCCAAAGGTTCCTGCCCATCCCTGCCTGTCCCCAAATATCCCTGACACTCCCTGCCCGTCCCTAAATGTCCCCAAAGGTCCCTGCCCGTCCCTGCCTGTCCCCAAATGTCTCTGACACTCCCTGCCCATCCTTAAATGTCCCCAAAGGTCCCTGCCCGTCCCTGCCTGTCCCCAAATGTCCCTGACACTCCCTGCCCATCCCTAAATGTCCCCAAATGTCCCTGACGCTCTCTGCCTCTCTCTCAGCCCTCCACACGAGCTCCAAGAGCTCCTCCCTCCCCGCCTCCGGCCGGAGCACCCTCACCCGGGTAAGGGTCCGTCAGCTGCGCCCCCCTCCCACGCTGCCGGGGTCACCCCAGCCCGGGGTCACCCTGCTCAGGGGTTTGGGGTCACCCCTGTGACCCTGTCCCCGTGTCTGTCCCTGTCCCCGTGTCTGTCCCGCACAGCTGCAGTCAGCAGAGTTCGGCTCGGCCGGGAGCGAGAAGGGGAGCCCTGGTGAGGGGCAGGGCAGGGGCTGGGGGTGTCCTGGGGATCTGGGGGGATCCCCACCCTTGGGGATAAGGGGGTGTCCCTGGGAGTGTGGGGGTGTCCTGGGGATGTCCCCAGGAATTTGGGGGTGTTCTGGGAGATGTGGGGGTGTCCTGGGGATGTGGGGGTGTCCTGAGGGTGTCCTGGTGATGTGGGGGTGCTCTGGGAATGTGGGGGTGTCCTGGGGATGCTGGAATATCCTGCAGAGATGTGGGAGAGTTTTGGGGACGTGGGGGTGTCCCTGAGAATGTGGGGGTGTCCTGGGTATCTGGGGATGTCCTGGGGATGTCCCTGGGAATGTGGGGGTGTCCCTGGAGTTGTGGGGGTGTCCTGGGAGTGCGGGGCTGCCGTGGGAGTGTGGGGCTGCCGTGGGAGTGTGGGGGTGTCCTGGGGGTGTCCTGGGGGTGTTCCCAGGAATGTGGGGGTGTCCTGAGAGCTGTGGGTGTTTCCCTGGGAATGTGGGGGTGTCCTGGAGGTGTCCCAGGGGGTGTTCCCGGGTATGTGGGGGTGTCCTGGAGGGACGCTGCAATGTCCTGGGGGATGTGGGGGTGTCCCCAGGGTCTGGGATGGGCGGCACAAGCCCGGGCCCAGCAGAATGTGGGGGCACAGCGGGGTCCCCGGGCTGAGCCCCCTCCCCTCTTCCACAGCCCTGCAGGTAAGAGCTCACCTGGACACGGACACCGAGAGCCAGGAGACGGTGACGGGGGGAGGGGACACCGGGGCCACCTCGGGGACGGTCCCTGGAGGGGGGAGGGACCTGGAGCCCCCCCTCACCCGGGCTTCAGGAGGGGGGAATTGGGGTGGGGGCCGGGCTGACCTCAGGCTTTGCCCCCCCAGAACGGCCAGCGCGGGCGGATGGACAGAGGGAACTCCCTGCCCAGCATGCTGGAGCAGAAGGTGAGAGGGGCTGGGGGCTGGGATGGGGTCAGGGAGGGCTTGGATGGCGTCAGGGGGGGCTTGGATGGGGTCAGGGGGGGCTTGGGTGGGGCTGGGGGGGCTTGGATGGGGCTGGGGGGGCTTGGGTGGGGTCAAGGGGGGCTTGGGTGGGGTTTGGATGGGGCTTGGATGGGGCTGGGGGGCTTGGGTGGGGTCAGGGGAGGCTCTCACAGCCCCGTGCCCCCCCCGTTAGAAAAATTAATCCACAAGCATCAGAGGTTTCTGTCCAAAAAGGACTGCTCTGTGTCCTAAAAAGGGAGGATGCAGCTCCCTTTTTATCCCAATTTCCAGCCACATTTCCCTTCTCTCTTTCCCCATTTCTGAGGTGCTTGAGAGGTTCAGACTCCCCAGAACACCTGATCCTAAAGATTCCCCTATAATGTATAAAACTCTCCTTTTAATTTTTAATTCTTATGGAATTTAGGGGGTTTCCCCCATTTCTGAAGTACTTGAGAGGTTCAGACTCCCTGATACCAAAGATTCCCCTCTAATGTATAACCCTCCCTTTTAGTTTTAAATTCTTATGGAATTTTGGGGTTTTTCCCCATTTCTGAGGTACTTGAGAGGTTCAGACTCCCCAGAACACCTGATCTCGAAGATTTCCCTCTAATGTGTAAAACCATGCTTTTAATTTTTAATTCTTACTGAATTTAGAGGTTTTTCTCCCCCATTGTTTCTTTCCTCTTTCAATATCCAATTTCATTTTTCAGCAAACCTAAAGTTTATTTCTAAAAGCAAATCTCTTTTTCCATTCATCAGTCAGTGGAATCCTTCCCATGGTTTCTTTTACCTCCCAGTGCTGGTTTTATCAGACCCAAACCCTGTTTATAACCACAAATCCCCCATTCCTCTGCCCCCCTTTTTGCAGATCTACCCCTACGAGATGCTGATGGTGACGAACCGAGGCCGAGTGAAGCTCCCGCCCGGCGTGGACAGGACCAGGCTGGAGGTGGGGGCTGTGCCACCCTCGGGGGGGGCTCGGGTGTGTCACCATCCCCAGTGGGTGTCACCATCCCCTGTCCATGTCACCATCCCCAGTGGGTGTCACCATCCCCTGTCCATGTCACCATCCCCAGTGGGTGTCACCATCCCCTGTCCATGTCACCATCCCCAATGGTTGTCACCGTCCCCTGTGGGTGTCACCATCCCCTGTCCATGTCACCATCCCCAGTGGGTGTCACCATCCCCTGTGGGTGTCACCATCCCCAGTGGGTGTCACCATCCCCTGTCCGTGTCACCATCCCCTGTGGGTGTCACCATCCCCAGTGGGTGTCACCATCCCCTGTGGGTGTCACCATCCCCGGTCGGTGTCACCATCCCCTGTCCGTGTCACCATCCCCTGTCCATGTCACCATCCCCAGTGGGTGTCACCATCCCCTGTGGGTGTCACCATCCCCTGTGGGTGTCACCATCCCCTGCCCATGTCACCATCCCCTGTCCATGTCACCATCCCCTGTCCCTGTCACCATCCCCTGTGGGTGTCACCATCCCCTGTGGGTGTCACTGTCCCCTGTGGGTGTCACCATCCCCTGTCCGTGTCACCATCCCCAGTGGGTGTCACCCATCCCCTGTCCATGTCACCATCCCCTGTCCGTGTCACCACCCCCTGTGGGTGTCACCATCCCCTGTCCGTGTCACCGTCCCCTATGTCACCATCCCCTGTGGGTGTCACCATCCCCTGTCCATGTCACCATCCCCTGTCCATGTCACCATCCCCGGTTGGTGTCACCATCCCCTGTGGGTGTCACCATCCCCAGTGGGTGTCACCATCCCCTGTCCGTGTCACCATCCCCAGTGGGTGTCACCATCCCCTGTCCGTGTCACCATCCCCTGTCCGTGTCACCATCCCCTGTCTGTGTCACCATCCCCTGTCCGTGTCACCATCCCCTGTCTGTGTCACCATCCCCAGTGGGTGTCACCATCCCCTGTCCGTGTCACCATCCCCTGTCCGTGTCACCATCCCCTGTGGGTGTCACCATCCCCTGTCCATGTCACCATCCCCAGTGGGTGTCACCATCCCCAGTGGGTGTCACCGTCCCCTGTCCGTGTCACCATCCCCTGTGCTTGTCACCATCCCCAGTGGGTGTCACCATCCCCAGTGGGTGTCACCGTCCCCTGTGGGTGTCACCATCCCCTGTCCGTGTCACCGTCCCCTGTGGGTGTCACCATCCCCTGTCCATGTCACCATCCCCAGTGGGTGTCACCATCCCCTGTCCATGTCACCATCCCCTGTCCGTGTCACCATCCCCTGTGGGTGTCACCATCCCCTGTCCATGTCACCATCCCCAGTGGGTGTCACCATCCCCAGTGGGTGTCACCGTCCCCTGTCCGTGTCACCATCCCCAGTGGGTGTCACCATCCCCTGTCCATGTCACCATCCCCTGTCCATGTCACCGTCCCCTGTGTTGTCACCATCCCCAGTGGGTGTCACCATCCCCTGTGGGTGTCACCATCCCCTGTCCATGTCACCGTCCCCTGTGGGTGTCACCGTCCCCTGTGCGTGTCACCATCCCCTGTCCCCTCCCGCAGCGCCACCTGTCCCCCGAGGATTTCCTGAAGGTGTTCGAGATGTCGCCGGAGGAGTTCGGCAAGCTGGCGCTGTGGAAGCGCAACGAGCTGAAGAAGAAAGCCTTCCTCTTCTGAGTCCTCCTCCTCCTGCTCCTCCTGCTCCTCCTCCTCCTCCTCGGGCCAGCTCCGTCCGTGTCGCGCCGTGGAACCGCTTCAGGGCTCCCCGCCGGTTTTTATTGGGGTCCCCCCGCCCCAGCTCCTCCAGCCCCCCCAGATCTGCGCCCCCCGCCTCAATCCTGGTGGGCTGGGGTGGCTCGAACCCGCCTGGCACGGGGGGTGGGGCTGGGGCAGCCCCTGCCCCGCGGTGGGCACGGTTCGGCCACGGGGGTCTCTGGGCTTTGTGCCCCCCCCGGGAATGTGCCTGGCTCTGCTTTCAGCCCCCTGGCGGCACTGAGGGGGCGATGGGGGGGTCCCCTCCTCCCCGAGGGTCTGCAGCCCCCACCCGCCACCCCGAGGTGTCCCCCGAGGTGCCCCCGTGCCCCACCCCGAGGCTTGGGAAGAGCCCACACTGCCAGACCGACCTTCTCCCAGCAAAGCCGGGCCCAAATCCCAGCTTAACCCCCCCCCAGCCCTGCAGCCCCCCCGGCTCTGTCCCCCCCGGTCCCTCCTGTGCCAGGAGCTGCAGGGGGCACCCCAAGGACACTGCCAGCCCTGAGGGGCAGGGGGAGCACCCCGGGGGTGGCAGGGTTGGGGTGGGGGGGGTCCCTGGAGCATCTCCAGCTGTGGATGGGGGGGATGCAGGGGGTGATGATTTGGGGGGCACCGGGTGATGATTTGGGGGGCACTCGGGTGATGATTTGGGGGGCACTCGGGTGATGATTTGAGGGGCACAGGAGCGGTGATTTCGGGAGCACAGGAGGGCACTGAGGTGATGATTTGGAGGGCACTGGGGCGATGATTTGGAGGGCACTGGGGCAATGATTTGGAGGGCACTGGGGCGATGATTTGGAGGGCACTGGGGCGATGATTTGGAGGGCACTGGGGCGATGATCCGGAGGGCACAGGAGGGCGCTGGAGTGATGATTTGAGCACTCAGCCGGCACGGATGGATTGGAGCAGGGCACGGCTCGATGGGCGCTCACCGAGGCTGGCCACTGTCCCTGTCCCCTCCCGGACAGGGCTCGGCACCGGGCAGCACCTTCCCTTCCCCGCCCCCCCCTCTCCAGGCACACGTTTTGGGCAGGACCCCTCTCTCCCTGCACCCCCCGACCCCTCCACGCTCCCCGGTTTTTTGTTTCCAGCCACTTTCCAGCCGCTAGACCTTGTTGGGATGTAAAGAATGTAATTTATCGGGAATTCACTGGCCCATACTTGCCTTTCACTGCTACAAACGACATATCTATAAATATATATATAAATATGGGTTGTTTTCGGACTGGACTACAGTGATTCACTTTCTCTGTTTTTGTTAGAGTTTATTTTATTTGCTGGTGTCGGAGAATCCGCGTGAGAGTGATTTTTTGCTTACAATTAAAGGTGAAATGGCTTTATCCAGCCCGGCTCCGCAGCTTTGCTTCCCCCTCTCGTCCAAAACTCCCCCCGGGCCCGCGGCCGGGTCCCTGCAGATGGCGGTGCTGCTCCGAGGAGGACGCGGAGCCTTCCCCGCCTTCCTCCCGCCCCGGCCGGGCTGCGCTGGGGGCCCGCAGGGCGTGTGCGAGCCGAGCCGGGCCGGGACAGCGCGGGCCCGGGCCCGGTCCCCATCCCGGTACCGATCCCCATCCCACTCCCGATCCCCATCCCAGTCCTTGTCCTGATCCCGATCCCGTTCCCCGTCTGGATCCCGATCCCGGCTCCGGTACCGGTCCCGATCCCGGTCCCGATCCCGATCCCTGTCCTAATTCTGTTCCCCATCCCGATCCCGTTCCCCGTCTGGATCCCGATCTCGGTCCCCGGTCCCTGTCCTGATCCCGATCCCAGTCCAGATCCCGATCCCGATCCCCGTCAGGATCCCGATCCCTGTCCCTGTCCTAATCCTGATCCCGGTCCCTGTCCTGATCCCAATTCCGGTCCCGATCCCAATCCTGCTCCTGGTCCCCATCCCGATCCCAGTCCAGATCCCAATCCCGATCCCCGTCAGGATCCCGATCCCGATCCCGATCCCGGTCCCTGTCCTGATCCCGATTCCAGTCCCGATCCCAATCCTGCTCCTGGTCCCCATCCCAATCCCGGTCCGGATCCCGGTCCCGGTCCCGGCGCGATGTGATCGCTCCCGCACCATGTCCCGGCAGCGAGGTACGGGGGGGGGGGGGGGGCTCCGAAGGGATGCGAGGCCGGGGGGCACCAACCCCAAACCGGGGGGAAAAGGGGGGTTCAGCCCTGGGGGAGCCCGTGGGGGCGGGGAAGGGAAAAGGGGGTTCGGGAAAAGAGGAGGGGGTGAAAAGGGGGGAGTGGGAGGCGCGGGGGCTGGGGGGTCAGAGCTGGAGGGGAAGGAGGGACGGGGTGTCCCCCCGACATTGGGGTGTCCCCCCGACATTGGGGTGTCCCCCCGACATTGGGGTGCCATGTCAGGCTGGGGGGGCCCAGCGCCCCTTCCAGCCCCCTCCCAGGGGCAATTTGGGGGTGCAGCAGCCGCGGGGGGAGCGTCCCCACCCTGCAGCCGTGGCCTGGAGCCTCCGCACATGACGAGTCACGCTGTGGCCGCGAGCAGCTCCCCGCAGCCTCCTCTGAGTCATCCCGCGCTGGGCCCGAGCCACCCCCGGGGTCCCCCGGGTCACCTCCACACCCCCGCACCCCCCGGGCGCCTCGTGGCTCGGATAAAACCCCAAAAGGCTGCCCCGAATCACCGCCCGCGCTGGCATCACCCGGGTGCTGCCGTTCCCATGGCATCCCCGGGGCCGCGAGGATGAGGAAGACGGCACGAGGATGATGATGATGATGATGCCACCGTGCCGCGGGCGGGAGCTTTGCTAGGAGACGCTCTGTGTGTGTTTGGGGGGCGTTTTCCTCCCGCCCCGCAGACCGAGGCTGATGTTTTCCATCCCGGCCGCTTTCCCTTGGCACGGCAGCGGGCACCGGGCCAGGGCTCAGGGCAGCCCCTGCAGCGGCTGCGGGCACGGCTGGGCACGGCTGGGCACGGATCGCTGCCCCAGCGGCCGGGGGAGGGCGCGGGGGGGGCGCAGCGAGGGCAAAAGGGTGAGAGAGAGGACGGAGATGTCATTGCCGAGGAATTCAGCCTGGGCGGAGGAGAGCAGAAAGGGAGGGAGGGGACGAGCCAGGCCCGCTGGCCAGGGGGGGACAGTCCCGTGTGCCCCACGCCGCCCGCAGGTCCCTCCAGCGCTCCCCTGCCCCAGCCCCCGCCGCTTTTCCCGCTGGGAGCTCTTCCCCCCCTTCCCTGCCCCGGTTTCCAGGGAAATCCAGATGTTTGGGCCCAGCTCCGGCGTTGCTCGGCCCGGACTCAGCGCTGCCAGATGTTTCCTCTCCCCCCGGGCTGGGTGTGGGCTCCGCGTCCGGGGACGCGCGGAGGGGACGGGGGGACCCCGGTGCCAGCAGCTCCGGGCAGGGGAGGGGGCGTCACCCGGCCCTGGGACCGTGTGACCGGGGGGCTCCTTCCTCTGCCTCACCCAGGGAGTGCCACCGCCTATTTGGGGTGCCAGCGCCTTTTTGGGGTGCACCACATCCCCGTTAACACAGAGAAATTTGGGATTCATCCCTGCAAACCTGGAAAAATTTGGGATTCATCCCCATTAACCCGGAGAAATTTGGGATTCATCCCTGTTAACTGGAAGAAATTTGGGATTCATCCATGTTAACCCGGAGAAAGTTGGGATTCATCTCTGTTAACCTGGAGAAATTTGGGATTCATCCCTGTTATCCTGGAGAAATTTGGGATTCATCCCCGTTAACCTGGAGAAATTTGGGATTCATCCATGTTATCCTGGAGAAATTTGGGATGAATCCCCATTAACCTGAAGAAATTTGGGATGAATCCCCATTAACTGGAAGAAATTTGGGATTCATCCCTGTTAACGCAGAGAAATTTGGGGTTCGGGGATCTGGGGGTGTCGGGGTCACCTGTGGCGCTGCAGGTGCAGCATCGGCCGGTGGTGGCCTCACTGGCACTGTCCCTTTCCAGCTGTGCGGTGGCACAGGGGCTCCAGCAGGGCCCGGGGTGCTCTGGGGACAGCTGGCACCGGTGCCAGGCCGTGGGTGTTTGTTCCCAGAGCCCGGGGGGAGCCGGGCAGCGACCCCGGGGCACCGAGGGACATCTGCCCACTGCGGTGGTGGCACCCGGAGGCGCCCAGGGCGGGAGGGCCCTGCAGGAGCGGGGACAGACCGAGGGCACTCCTGGTCCTGCCCTGCAGCACCTGCACGGACCCCAAACTGTCCCCACCGGGGACAGAGGGACAGAGGGACCTGCCCGGAGTCCCTCGCGACACCGCGGGGTGGCGGCGGTGCTGGCCCGGCCCTCCCGCTGTCCCTGCTGCGGGCACAAAGCAGCTCCTTGTCCCTCTGTCCTTCCCCGCCTGGCGCTGAGCCCCGACCCCTGTCCCTACCCTCGGCATTTCAGCCTTCATCAGCCGCTCCAGCCTGCCGGGGCTCCTCTTCCTCCTCCTCATCTTCCTCATCATCCTCCTCCTCCTCCGCACGTGCAGCAGCAGCAGCAGCCCCCGCCCACGGCTGCCCCGGTGCACCCGGGAACAAACCGGCTCTGTGAGCACAACAGAGGAGCCTTCATCCCCGCAGGGCCCCCTCCTCATCCTCCCCCGGTGCCCCCGCGCCCGTCAATGGCCGCATTGTGCCCGCCTGGGGCAGGTGCCGCAGCAGGGCAGGGCTGGTGGGACCGGGCACGTACCTGCCATGGCATCGGGGACACCCTATGGCATCGGGGACACCCTATGGCATGGGGGACACCTCCTGGCACTGGGGACACCCCCTGGAATTGGGGACACCCCATGGAATTGGGATCCTCCTATGGCATCGGGGACACCCCATGGCATTGGGGACACCCCATGGCATTGGGGACACCCTATGGCATCAGGGACACCTCCTGGCATCGGGGACACCCCATGGCATTGGGGACACCCCATGGAATTGGGATCCTCCTATGGCATCGGGGACACCTCTATAGCATTGGGGCCCTCCATGGCATCAGGCACAACCCAAGGCATCGGGGACACCCCATGGCATCGGGGACACCCCACAGCATCAGGGATCCCCCTATGGCATTGGGGACACCCCACAGCATCAGGGACACCCCCACGGCATCGGGGACACCCCACAGCATCAGGGACACCCCCACGGCATCGGGGACACCCCGCAGCATCAGGGACCCCCCGGCCGTGCCCAGTGCAGGAGGCAGGGCCGGCGCAGCCCCCGCGGTGCTCTGCGTGTGCGGTGTCACGCTGCTGTCGCTGTCCCCTGCAGACCTGGACAAGCTGCTGTCGGACCTGCGCTCCTTCCTGCTCCTCCTGGACCGTGAGAGCCTCAGCGCCGCCGCTCGGGCCAAGAAGAGCTCGGTGTGGGAGCTGCTGGGGCGGCTGCAGGGCCCGGGTGAGTGCGGGGCTGGGGCTGTGTCTTGTACTGGATTGGTTAGCGAGAATCAGAATATTCAACGCAGAAGAAGATTTATGGTATCGGAATGGGAACTTCGCCCTGGTGCCCCTTTTACTCTCTTATGTTTTTGCTCTCTTACCCTCTTACTCTCTTATCCTCTTTTAGTCTCTCTCTCATCCTCTCTCCCCCTCTCTTCTCTCAGGCCTGCTCTGAGCTGTGCCTGGCAGCTCCCAGCAGGCCCCTGCACTTGGCCCTTTGCAATAAACCCCAAATTCCATGACCAGAAGAAGATTTCTTGTACTGTAATGGGAACCTCACTCTCATCCTCTTTACCACCACTCCCTTTGCCTCTCTCCCTCTTTGGGCCTGCTCCGAGCTGTGCCTGGCAGCTCCCAGCAGGGCCCTGCCCTTGGCCCTTTGCAATGAACCCCAAATTCCCCACCTGGCTGCAGAGATCTCTCATCTTCCTCCGTCCCCACCATCCCTGACACTCCTACAGGGATGGGGCTGCACAGGGTCACCAGGGTTAGGAGTATGAACGTGATTTGGGCCAGTGAGAGTCCATGACCCTCCCTGGGCCTTGCCCCCTCGCAGCAGAGGATGCCGAGTACATGATCATGCGCTGCCTCTCGCCCTCCCCGGGGCCCCCGCAGGGCCGGACCAGCCCGGGTGAGTGTCCCCCCCCTCCCCATCTCCTCCTCCACGCGTGTTTTGGGGAGGTCCCCGACCCCTCAGCTCCCCGGCACGGAGCTGCCACTGCTGCTTTTCCCCGCAGGCTCCGGGAGCGCGGATGCAGCGGGAGGCAGAGCCCGGCCGAGCCCGCCCGGAGCGGTGAGAGGGGAAACGAGGGGCTGGGGGGCTCAGGAGGGTGGGAGAGGGGGCAGAGAGGGGCTGGGGGGCTCAGGGGGTGGGAGAGGGGGCAGAGAGGGGCTGGGGGGCTCAGGAGGGTGGGAGAGGGGGCAGAGAGGGGCTGGGGGGCTCAGGAGGGTGAGAGAGAGGACAGAGAGGGGCTGGGGGGCTCAGGAGGGTGGGAGAGGGGGCAGAGAGGGGCTGGGGGCTCAAGGGAACAGCAGGGGCTGGGGGGGCTCAGGGGGGCACCGAGGGAGCTCAGGGGGTGGCAGAGGAGGCACCGAGGGGCTGAGGGGGCTCAGGGGGTGGGAGAGGGCGCAGAGAGGGGGCTCAGGGGGTGGCAGAGGGGGGCCCATCCCATGCCCACGATGGCACCGCTGGCCAGCCTTGCTGGCAGCGAGGCTCCAACCAGCCCGGGAGGTTTTTTGGTGCCCACCCGCCCCCGGACCCTGCGAGGTTTCCCCACATCTGGAACCCCCCCTGTACCCCCAGAACAAGGAGCCGGGCGCCCCCCCGAGACCCCCGCCCCCCCCGGCCCCCCCGGCCGATGACTCCTACGAGGACACGGAACCCCCCGGGCACGGCAGAACCGGTGAGGACCCCCCGCGCCCCCTCCCCAGCGCCCCCCGCCCTCCCCAGCCCTGACCCCATCCCCGCTCCCAGGCGGCGGCGACAGCGACAGCAGCCACTACGAGTCGTACGGAGAGGAGGAAGAGGAGGAGGAGGAGGAGGCGGTGAAGGACCGGGCTCATTACCTGCGCTGCAGCGCCGAGGCCGAGCCCCCCGGGCGCCCCGAGGCGCAGCTCTGCGGATTCCTGTGGAGGAAGCGCTGGCTCGGGCAGTGGGCAAAGCAGCTCTTCATCGTCAGGGAGCACGTGCTGCTGGTGAGGAGGGTGCATGGAGGCATGGAGGGGGAAGGTGAGACAGGAAAGCCTCATAAATATGATTGTCTGGCAAAAGATGTCGAGAATATAAGCGAGATTGAAATGAAAGCAAGTTTAAGTGATCCAGGGGGGACAGACACACAGACAGACAGGCGGAGTGTTGGGGAAGATGAAACAGGAAAGCCTTATCAATATGATTGTCTGGCAAAAGATTTGGAGAATATGGAAACTGTAAGTGAGATTGAAATGAAAGCAGCTTTGAGATCCTTCAGTTACTGAACAACTGGAAAACAATGGTGTGGCTGGCTGAAGGTGATCCCCTTTTGATGGAACAACACCCTCTGCTTGCAGGCAGCTCCAAGGGTCAGAGCAGACCCTGCCAGCTTGGCAGAAGGGGCCCAAAGAGGAGTTTGTAGGGTTTAAAATGGAACACAGTGTGGTGATGTACTGATTCTATAGGCTGTATGTAAATGCTGTAGGATTTGTATCTTGTACTGGATTGGTTAGTGGGAATCAGAATATTCAACACAGAGGAAGATTTATGGTGCTGTAACAGGAACCTCGCTCTCTTACCCCTTTTACTCTCTCACCCTCTCATCCTCTCTCCCCCTCTCTTCTCTCAGTCCTCTGAGCTGTGCCTGGCAGCTCCCAGCAGGGCCCTGCCCTTGGCCCTTTGCAATAAACCCCAAATTCCCCACCTGGCTGCAGAGATCTCTGCTCTCCATCCATCCCCACCATCCCACCCCCCTCACTCCTACAGGCATGGAGGGGCTCCCCTGGCCCCTCAGAGCCCCCCTGACCCCGCTGTGCCCCCCTCAGGGTTTCAGGTGCGCCGCTGACCTGCAGCCCGTGCTGGAGCTGGACCTGCGCGGCTGCCGCGTCACCGCCAAGGACAAGCGGGGCAAGAAGATGCCGCACGCCCTGAAGGTGACAGGGACAGCAGGAGAGGTGCTGGTCATCGGCTTCCAGAGCCGGCAGCAGGCCGAGGACTGGAGGAAGGTTTGGAGGTGTTGCCGCCGGGCAGGAGCGGGGTGGGCAGGGGGATGCCGCTGGCCGGGGGCTCTGTATAAATCACCAAGTTCCTCCATCTTTGTCTCCACAACCCCCATACCAAAAATCCTAAAATCAACATTTTCACCCTGTGATCATTTTATTATTACACTATTCAAACTTCTGTGACTTTCCGGTCCTCATACAAAGCTGGCAACTCGCTCCAGGGGTCAAAATCAAACCCACAGGTGTTCTGGGCTGCGTGCCTGGGGGGGTCCTGAGCAACTCTGGACACCCAGAGGGATGCACTGAGTTCTGACAGAAGTGGAAATAGGATGGGGGTGGAGAGGGTCACCAGGGTTAAGAGTTTTATCGCCAGCTGGGGGCTGTGTACAAATCACAAACAGGACAGGGCTGCTGGGAACGTGCCTTGAGCTGTTTGATTTTCCAGCATCAGCCTCATTCCATGGTTATGACAATGGGAAGATGCCACCAGCTCACATCCCAGGCAGTAGATCAAAGAACTTAATGTTACAGCTCACTTTATAAGTGTTTTGACCAATCCCACAAAGCAAAAGCACATTGACAGTAGTTCTATCCAACCACTGTAAGCACAGGTACCTTTGGTTAAACAATGCCTGCTTATTTCAAATACAATCCCTGCTTGTGAGCCTTCAAACACAATGCACAGAGCTCCATTATTAAGCTTAGAACTTCCTAATATCTCTCTAGATAAACTTTTCTGTAGTTTAGAGAATTATTCTAGACAAGTGTTAATACACAGACCATTGTTCTAGTTGTCTTTGCTTTTCTACAGTTTAAATAATTTTTCTGCTGCCCAATCTCATGGCTGCTGCTCACTCCACTCACAGTTCTGCTGCCTCTGGGGCCTTTTGCAGCTTTCCCAAACCCCTCTGATTCTGTAGATTCCCACAGGGGAAATGGGGGCGCAGCCCTGCTCAGGTGCTCCCGGGGTGTCTCCCCATTCCCTTTTTGGGGTTGTGAGGAGCGGGAGTGAGGGGTGCAGCGCTGCCCATTTGGCTCTGCAGGTGATCGAGGAGGTGAGCAGCGATGCCCCGAGCGGGCTGGCAGCGCTCAGTGTCCCCGCACCGCCTTCCTCGAGGCTCAGCAGGGTGAGTTTGTCCCCTGGGAAACTCAGGAGTGGCTCAGGAATACACCCCAACCCCTTATCCTGTACTCCTTTTGGGGAGGGGGTCAGGAGTGCACCCCAACCCCAAATCCTGGGCTCCTTTTGGGGAGGGGGTCAGGAATACACCCCGACCCCTTATCCTGGGCTCCTTTTGGGGAGGGGGTCAGGAATACACCCCAACCCCAAATCCCACACTCCTTTGGGGAGGGGGTCGGGAATACACCCCAACCCGAAATCCCGCACTCCTTTTGGGGAGGGGGTCGGGCTCAGGAATACACCCCAACCCCAAATCCCGCACTCCTTTTGGGGAGGGGGTCAGGGTGCAGGGGGCTGAGACCCCACCCAACTGGGTTCTGAGCCTGCCGCACCCCAGCTCGGCAAGGAGGAAGAGGAGGATGAGAATCGCTGCCGGCAGAGCCCGGCCCGCAGCCCGCGGCCCGGAGAGGACGCCAAAGGAGGTGGGGGCTGGCAGGGGCTGGGGGTCGGGGGGCTGCAAAGGGCCGGGGTTTGGGGGGTACCTGCGAGGGGCCGGGGGTGCCGGGCCGGGGTTTTGGGGGTGCCACCCTCGGGGGGGGCAGCAAAGGGCCGGGGTTCGGGGGGGGGGTGCTGGGCCGGGGTTCCGGGGTTGCCGCCCCCCGTGGGGGCTGCGAGGGGCCGGGGTTCGGGGGTGCTGTCCCCGAGCGAGGCTGCAAAGGGCCGGGGTTTGGGGGGGCTGCAAAGGGCCGAGGTTTTGGGGAGTGCCACCCTCGTGGGGGGCTGCAAAGGGCCGGGGTTTGGGGGGTACCTGCGAGGGGCCGGGGTTCGGGGGGTGCTGTTCCCGGGCAAGGCTGCAAAGGGCCGGGGTTTGGGGGGGCTGCAAAGGGCCGGGGTTTGGGGGGGCTGCGAGGGGTCGGGGGTGCCGGGCCGGGGTTTTGGGGGTGCCGCCCCAGTGGGGGGCTGCGAGGGGCCGGGATTTGGGGGTGCCGCTGACCGGGTGCCCGCAGGGTTCCTGGCCGTGCGGCTGCGGGGCCGCTGGCAGCGCCTGTGGTGCGCGGTCCGGCACGGAGCCCTGCGCATGTTCCCGGAGCCCGGCGCTGCCCAGCGCCCCGTGTGCGCCCTGCGCCTGGACGGCTGCGAGGTGACCCCCGGGGCGGCCGCCGGATCCCCCCAAAACCTCCGGATCCGAATCGCCCAGCGCGGCCGGGAGCTCGCCCTGCTGCAGGTGAGGGACCGGCAGGGTACCCCCGAGTCACTCCTGGGGGGCACCTGGACCCTGTCTAAGGGGGCACCCCTGAGCCCAGATCCTGTCCCGTCACACACCCCCGAGCCCAGACCCTTCCTGGGGGCACCCCTGAGCCCAGATCCTGTCCTGTCACACACCCCCGAGCCCAGACCCTTCCTGGGGGCACCCCTGAGCCCAGATCCTGTCCCGTCACACACCCCCTGAGCCCAGACCCTTTCTGGGGGCACCCCCTGAGCCCAGACCATGTTTAGGGGGCACTCGCTGAGCCTGGACCCTGCCCCAGGGGCACCCCTTGAGCACAGACTCTGCCCTGGGGACACTCCCTGAGCCCAGACCCTGCCCCTGGGGCACCCCCTGAGCCCAGACCCTGCCCTGGGGCACCACTGAGCTCAGACCCTGCCCTGGTAAACACCCCCTCAGTCTGAACCCTGCTGCAGGGGCACCCCCTGAGCCCAGACCATGTCTAGGGGGGCACTCCCTGAGCCCAGACCCTACCCTGAGACGCACCCCTTGATCCCAGACTCTGGCCAGGGGCACCCCCTGAGCCCAGGCCCTGCCCCAGGGGCATTCCCTGAGCCCAGGCCCTGCCCCAGGGGCACCCCTTGAACCCAGGCCCTGCCCCAGGGGCACCCCTTGAACCCAGGCCCTGCCCCAGGGGCACCCCTTGAACCCAGGCCCTGCCTCGGGGGCACCCCCTGAGCCCAGCCCCTGCCCCCCCCAGGCCCGTTCGGACGAGGAAAGGGAAGCATGGCTGAAGACCCTGCAGGCCAGGGGAGGAGCGGAGCCAAAGAAGGGCGACGGGCCCCCCCCGAGACCCCCCAGGCCGAGCAGCCGCCCCGCTGCCGGGTAAGGACCTTGGGGACCCCCCGGCCCTCCCGCTCCGGGTGGGGTGCGGGGGTAACGCGACCCCTCTGCCCTCAGGGGGCTCCTGCTGCGCCGGGTGCCCACCCCCAACGCCTACATGGACGATCCCTTCGGGCAGGGACCAGCTGAGACCCCCAAACGTCTCTACTCCAACGCGGAGCGGCTGCAGCAGCTGGTAACGTCTGCCGGGGGTCTGTGCCCCCCACTCGTGCCCCTCAGCGCGGGGGGATCCACTCCCACTCCCACTCCACCATCCCCTTGCCCACGGGCTTCTCTCGGCCTTCCTTTGGCAGCAGCAGAGCCTGGACCGGGCAGCGCAGGGGCAGCGCCCGAGACCCGCGTCTGCCGTGCCCAGCGGTGCCAGCAGCGCCGCCCCGGGCGGTGCCCGGCCCGCGCACGCAGGTGAGAGGGGCGGGGTGTGCCCACCTTCCCCAGAGCTGGGATTTCTGTGTCCTTCCCCTGTTCTTCCTCCCCAGCGTTCCTCCTCTTCCCTTCCTCCTGATCACCCTTTCTCTTCCCTTTCTCCCCAGTGTCCCTCCTCTGCTCTGTCCCCTGAGCATCCTTCCCCTGCCTTTCCTCCTCACCCTCCTTCCTGCCCTTCCTCCTCACCCTCCCTCCTGATTATCCTTTCTCTTCTCTTTCTCCAGACCCTCCCTGTTCTTTCCTTCCTCCTCACCCTCCCTCCTCTTCCCTTCCTTCCCACCATCTCTTCTCTTCTCTTCTCTTCTCTTCTCTTCTCTTCTCTTCTCTTCTCTTCTCTTCTCTTCTCTTCTCTTCTCTTCTCTTCTCTTCTCTTCTCTTCTCTTCTCTTCTCTTCTCTTCTCTTCCCTTCCCTTCCCTTCCCTTCCCTTCCCTTCCCTTCCCTTCCCCATCACCCTTACTCTCCCTTCCTTCCCCTGCCCTTCCTCCTGATCCTCCCTCCTCTTCCCTTCCTCATCAGCCTTTCTCTTCCCTTCATCCTGATCATTCTTTCTATTCCCCTCCTTCCCACCATCGTTTCTCTTCCTCTGGACCCTCCCTCTTCTTCCCTTCCTCCTGATCTTCCCTTCCCTTCCCTTCCCTTCCCTTCCCTTCCCTTCCCTTCCCTTCCCTTCCCTTCCCTTCCCTTCCCTTCCCTTCCCTTCCCTTCCCTTCCCTTCCCTTCCCTTCCCTTCCCTTCCCTTCCCTTCCCACCATCTCCCTGCCCTTCCTCCTGACCGTGCCTCCTCTTCCCTCCCTCCCCAGCTCTCCAGGCCAGGCCTGCCAGTGCCCAGCTGCCCCAGGACAGCCCCAGCCTGCAGAGCCGGGATCTGTGCCTGTCCCAGCACACCCTGACCCTGCCCCAGACGAGGGGCACGCGGGAAGGGCTCGAGGTCCTCGTCGGTAGGAGCACGCAGGGGCTCTGGGGATGTTATGGTCTCTTCCAGACAGGTCTTGTGAGCTCTCAGAGAAATATTTCACACCTAAAATAGCATAAAATCAGCAAGATGGCTTCTGTAGTAGTGTTAGAAGCAGAAAAGTTTTAAGAGAAGGCAAAATGACAAAGCTCTTTACAGAGAAAACCTGAGCTGAGGGCAAAAATCTCTCGCTCCTAGTAAAACACCCTACAAAAAACATTTGTTCTTTTGTTCTCTTCTTTTTCTAGTAAATTGCTTGAGTGAGACTTTTTAGCTTCTGTCTCACTGGCTGTCCTTCAGTTTGAAGTAAAGTCCCCAAAGTCCTATGAAGTGTCTTTTTTTCTAATTAAAGAGAGAAACTTCAGAGCTTCTTTTCCTTTTTAAAAAGACAAAAGATAATTTAGTCACTCTGTTGTGGCATTCACATTCTCTGAAAAAATCCCTTTGCCCAGGATTTTTCTCCTGGGAAGCTGAGAAGCCTCAGAGAAAAAGGAAAACAATTCTGATCTTATTTGCTTCTCCTGTGTTTTGCTGCTTTGGAATGTGTTTGGAGATTGTTTACCCACAGGTGATTGTTTCATTGGATTCTGCTGGGAGTTGTTTTCACTCTTTTGGCCAATCAGGGCCAAGCTGTGTCAGGGCTCTGGAAAGAGTCAGGAGTTTTCATTATTATCTTTTGAGCATTGAGTATCTTTTCTGTATTCTTTAGTATAGTTTAGAATAGTATTCTTTAACATAATATAGTATCATAAAATAGTGAGAACATGGAGTCAGATGCATCACTCCTGCCTTCATTGGGGCATTTCTCAGCAAATACAAAATTCTTTTCCTGCACTCTGGGCCAGGCACTGTCCACTCCTGGCTGGGCACTGCCCACTCTGGGGTCAGGCACTGCCCACTCTGTGACCACTCCTGGATGGGCACTGCCTACTCTGGGGTTGGGAACTGCCCACTCTGGGGTCACTCTGGGCCGGGCACTGCCCACTCCTGGCCGGGCACTGCCCACTCCTGGTGGGCACTGCCTACTCCTGGCTAGGCACTGCCCACTCTGGGGTCAGGCACTGCCCACTCTGGGGTCACTCTGGGTCAGGCACTGCCCATTCTGGGCTGGGCACTGCCCACTCTTGGCAGGGCACTGCTCACTCTGGTGTTGAGCACTGCCCACTCTGTGCCCACTCCCGGCCGGGCAATGCCCACTCTGTGGCCACTCTGGGTTGGGCACTGCCCACTCCTGGCCAGGCACTGCCCATTCTGTCCTTGCAGGGCACAGGGCCTTTCCCAAGCTGGAGCAGCAGGTGGGGCCGCTGGAGAGGGCCGTGCAGGGCAGGCTGAGAGCCGGCTCCGAGATGAACCTGCTGAGCCTCGGGAAGTCCCTCAAGGGTCACATCGCTGCCACCGCCAGCTCAGCTGGCTCCGAGGTGGGGAACACCGAGGTTTGAATTAAAGGATCCCCTGAATTACAGAGATAGCGAGGTTTGGAGGGAACCTCTCACCCTTTTTGTGCTGTTTTTCCCTCAGGGGTCGTTCCTCAGGCCGCTGCTGAAGCGCACCACGTCAGCCAGGAGCGCCCTGAGGCCGCCGCCATCCCCAGTCGTGGCAGGGAAGGGAAATGTGATGAGGAAGACAAAGGTAATTCTGGATTAGGTGTCTCGGTTTGGAAAGCCAGGTGTCTGCTGAGGAAGGCAGGAGCCTCCCCTGAAATGTAAAAAATGTAAAACCCCCTTTGTGACCGTGTTCACAGGGGTCTGAGGATGAGGGAAGAGACGAGGATCTGACTCCATGTTTCAGAAGGCTGATTTATTATTTTATGATATATATTACATTAAAACTATACTAAAAGAATAGAAGAAAGGATTTCATCAGAAGGCCAGCTAAGAATAGAAAAGAAGGAATGATCACAAAGGCTTGTGGCTTGGAGAGAGAGTCCAAGCCAGCTGACTGTGATTGGCCATTAATTAGAAACAACCACATGAAACCAATCACAGATGCACCTGTTGCATTCCACAGCAGCAGATAACCATTGGTTACATTTTGTTCCTGAGGCCTCTCAGCTTCTTAGGAGAAAAAATCCTAAGGAAAGGATTTTCCATCAAAGATGTCTGCGACACCCCCTCCCTCCAAATTGCTATAAATTTTAAATTAAGGGGCTCTCAGACAAAAAATATGGGAGCAGGAATAACAGTTCTTTAACAGGGAAGAAAATAAAAAGATAAAATAAACAATGCAGTGAACTAAACCAACACTGCCAGAGTCAGAACCCAGCCTGACACCCTGTGGGTCAGGGTGTGGGCAGCAGAACCATTGGAATTGTGGCTCAGCCCTCCTGCAGTGCCAGGGCTGGTTCTGCTGGAGCAGGGATCCTGGAGAAGGGTGGAGTCTCTTCCTCTGAAGATCCAGGGGAAGGAGAGGCAGCTGCTGCTCCTCTGGGGAATCCCGTGGAGAAAAGCCATGCTGTTATTCCAGAAACTCCAGATTATATCCAGGTAGGAATGCTTGGCTGGTGTCCCAGAATCTCCAGATTATATCCAGGTAGGAATGCTTGGCTGGTGTTCCAGAATCTCCAGATTATATCCAGGTAGGAATGCTTGGCTCCTCCCTCTGGGCTCACATCTCCCAATGGGATGCTGCAGTTCTTATCAGCCATGCAGGGACATTCAATGGCCTCTTATCAGCAGATGTCTCCCCAGAGGGAGGAGTGGGTGTGGAAGAGATCAGGAAAACTGCCCATGAACAGGAGACAGCTGCCATGCAGATGGGGAATTGAACACAATTTGCTTGGCAATCCAGGACAGAAGGGTTTAGGGGATCCTACACAACAGGGAAATGAGGGATTGACCCCCCACAATTTAATTTATCCAGGAGTGGGAGATGAAATCTGCGATGTGAGCACCACGGAGTCTCCCAGAGAGCGTCGGGCCGCGCGTGGATCGTGCAGGACCAGCCTGGGACCAGCCTGGAATTTGACTTTTACCCACCAGTATCAACGCTACCACTACGCACATCTATTTTTATATCCAGATATATCGATGCACACATATCAGCTCCCCAGCCGGGGGTCTCCTGCCTCTCCCTGCTGCATCCCCACCTCCTTTTTGGGGTGCACACCTCCAGGAGCTGCTGGCTCTGTCCCCAGTGTGGGCCCACCCCGAATTTCCAGGGATGGGTGTGGACAAACCCCGGGGGACACAGATTTATTTGGGAGGGATCCGATTCCATTCCCTGGAGCCAGCGGGACCCGGGCTGGGCCCTGGGTGCTTTTCCAACAGCTGTGCTTGTCAGAGCTTGGTTTGATTGGAGAAATGTTTATTTTGATTTTTTTTTTTTTTTAGAGAATTAAAAAAAATGAATAATACTTGGGTTTTATGGGAAAGGGTGAGCTGGGAAGTGGGGTGAGGGGGGTGTCCTTGTCCTTATCCTGGTGAGTGCGGCTCCGTCCTGCTAAAGGGGTTTGTGGGGTCCATCCCCATCCCAGTGAAGGGGTTTGTGGGGTTATGCCTGATCCCAGGGAGGGAATTTGTGGGGTCAATCCCCATCCTGTTAAAGGGGTTTATGGGCTCCATCCAGTTGAAGGGGTTTGTGGGATCAGTCCTGATCCCAAGGAAGGAGTTTTTGAGGGTATCCTGTTCCTGGAGCGAGGAGTTTTTGGGGTCCATCCCCATCTTGGTGAAGGAGTTTGCGGGGGTTATCCTGATCCCGGTGAAGGGGTTTGTGGGGTCAATCCCAATCCCAGTGAAGGGGTTTGTGGGGGATATCCTGATCCTGGGTGAAGGAGTTTGCGGGGGTTATCCTGATCCCGGTGAAGGGATTTGTGGGGTCCATCCGAGGTGAGTTGATGCCCCCCACGGTGTGTGGGGTTTGTTCCCAACCCGGTGCCCTGGGTCCATCCCCATCCAGAACCGCCCGCGGAGCAATTTTAGGGCTGAGACTCCTTCCCAACCCCTCCGTCCCCCGCCCTTCTCGCTGCCAGCCCGGCCCATCCCGCCGGGAGCGGCAGCGGAGCCGCCGGGGGCGGGACCGGGCGGGGCCGGCGGCGCGGGCGGGGCCGGGGCCGGAGCGGGGTTGGGACCGGGACCGGGGCCGGTCCGGGGGTCCCAGCCATGCTCAGCCGGCTGGGAGCGCTGCTGCAGCAGGCGGTGGAGACGGTGAGCGGGACCGGGGGCACGCGGGAGGAACGGGACCGGGAATGGGACCGGGACCGGGACCGGGGGATTCCGTGCCCGCCTGACCCCGATCCCGGTGTGAGCAGCGGGAGCCCAGCGTGGACCTGCTGGAAGCCTTCACCGAGCACTGGACGGGCATCACCGGCTACTACCTGGAGGCCACAGGTGAGTGGGGTGCGTGGAGAGGGTCCCGGTGCCCCGGGCTTGGGGCGCTTTTGTCCCGGGATGGGCTCCGCGTTTCCCGGGCTGGAGTCGTTTTTCCCCGGGATGGGGTCTCAGGTGGGAATAAAGTCCTTGTGGTGTGGGAACAGAGTTGTCGTGTCCTAGGAGAGGTTCCTTGTATCCTAAAATAGGGTGTCCTGAAAACGGGGATGAGGGCTCTGTGCCCAAGGAGGGGGGGTCGCAGTGCTCTAGGACGGGACCCCAATCCCTGGGACACGATCCCATGTCCTGGGAAGGGACCGTGTGTCTTTGGAGAGGGTCCCTGTGCCCTAAAACGGGGTCCCCGGCCTAGGAATGATACTGTGCCCTGGGGCAGGGGACATGTCCCGGGACAGGACCCCGTGTCCCGGGACAAATCCCTGCCCCCTGCCATGGGACCCCGTGCCTGGGGCAGGGCCCCGGTGCGCTGTGGCTGCCCTGGCACGTGGGGACGGGGACGGGAGCCCCTTCCCAATCCCCGGCAGGTTTTACCCCCGCGGGGTTCTCTGCCCTGCGCAGCCCCTGAGCCCCCCGGGCAGCGCGGTGGGGTCGGCACGGAAGGTTTGGGGTGGCTGGGGACACTCCCGGCACAGGCTGGGGACACTCCCGGCACAGGCTGGGACACTCCCGGCACAGGCTGGGACACGTCCCTTTGGAAGCCCCGGGAGAGCTCCGGCCTCGGTTGCCCGGCGGATCCCGGTGCCCGCTCTGCCCGGGGGTCCCCGGTGCCCACCGGAGGAACGGAACGGCGGCGGGAGGAGCGGGACGTCCGGCAGCGTCCTAGGCCGGAGCGGAAGCAGCGGTTCCATCCTCACATTGCCATCTAGCGTTGTTCCCGCTCCGGAGGAGCAGGATTTAGGGATGGCACGGATCAGGGGAAACCCCTGGCAGAGCCCCGCTGGCACGGCTGGTACCTCACGGGGCATCCCTCCCGCTGCTGTGCCCGGGGGGGACCCCGCCACAACCCCCCATCCTTGAATCCCTGAATCCATGATTACCTGGATCCATGAATCTCCAAATCCCTGGATCCCCAGATCCCTGAATCCTTGAATCCCCAAATCCCTGATTCCCCAAATCCCCAGGTCTCTGAGTCCCTGAATCCCCGAATCCCTGGATCCCCAGATCGCCAAATCCTTGAACCCCTGAATCCCCAAATCCCCAACTGCCATTGAATCCCCTGATCACTGGATCCCTGAACCTCTGAATCCCCAAATCCCTGGATCCCTGAATCCCTGGATTCCTCAGTCCCTGGATCCCTCAATCCCCCAGTCCCTGATCCCTGAATGCCCAAATCCCTGAATCCCTGATCTCTGAAGCCCTGAACCCCTGAATCCCCCAATCCTCAAATCCATGGATCTCTGAATCCTCCAGTCCCAGATCCCTGAACCCCTCAATCCCCAAATCCCCGATCCCTGAACCCCTGATTTCCCAAATCCCTGAATCCCCAGGTCCCCAAATCCCTGAACCCCTGAATCCCCAATCCCTGATTCCCCAAATCTCTGAATCCCGGTATCCCTGAATCCCTGAATTCCCAAATGCCTGATCCCTCAATCCCGAACCCCTGAACCCCTGAATCCCTGAATTCCCAGATCCCTGAATTCCCAGATCCCTGAAGCCCTGGATACCTGATCCCCAAATCCCTGATCCCAGAATCCCCAAATCCCTGAATCCCTGATCCCCAAACCCCACAGACGAGAGCGTTCTGGCACGACAGACGGACATCCCGTGATGCCTGCGGCAGATGTTCCACCCCCAAATCCCCCAATCCCCCATTCCCAGATCCCTGAACCTCTGAATCCCCAAATCCCTGGATCCCCAAATCCCTGAATCCCCAGATCCCCAAATCCCTGAACCTCTGAATCCCCAATCCCTGAATCCCCAAATCTCTGAATCCCAGTATCCCTGAATTCCCAAATGCCTGATCCCTCAATCCCAAATCCCTGAACCCCTGAATCTCTGAATTCCCAGATCCCTGAAGCCCTGGATCCCTGATCCCCAAATCCCCAATCCCTGATCCCCGAACCCCAAATCCCCAATCCCAAATCCCCAAACCCCACAGACAAGAGCATTCCGGCGCGACAGACGGACATCCCGTGGCGCCTGTGGCAGATGTTGCACCCCCAAATCCCCCAATCCCCCATTCCCAGATCCCTGAACCTCTGAATCCCCAAATCCCTGGATCCCCAAATCCCTGAATCCCTGAACTCACGAATCCCTGATCCCTGAATCCCCAAATCCCTGATCCCCAAACCCCGCAGACAAGAGCGTTCCGGCGCGACAGACAGACATCCCGTGGCGCCTGTGGCAGATGTTGCACCCCCAAATCCTCCAATCCCCCATTCCCAGATCCCTGAACCTCTGAATCCCCAAATCCCTGGATCCCCAAATCCCTGAATCCCTGAACTCATGAATCCCTGATCCCCAAATCCCACAGACAAGAGCGTTCCGGCGCGATATCCTGTGGCGCCTGCGGCACATGTTGCACCCCCAAATCCCCCAATCCCCCATTCCCAGATCCCTGAACCCCTGAATTCCCAAACGCCCGATCCCAAATCCCCAAACCCCGCAGACGAGAGCGTTCCGGCGCGACAGACGGACATCCCGTGGCGCCTGTGGCAGATGTTGCACCCCCACATCCCCCAATCCCCCATTCCCAGATCCCTGAACCTCTGAATCCCCAAATCCCTGGATCCCCAAATCCCTGAATCCCTGAACTCACGAATCCCTGATCCCTGAATCCCCAAATCCCTGATCCCCAAACCCCGCAGACAAGAGCGTTCCGGCGCGACAGACAGATATCCCGTGGCGCCTGCAGCAGATGTTGCACCCCCAAATCCCCCAATCCCCCATTCCCAGATCCCTGAACCCCTGAATTCCCAAATGCCCGATCCCAAATCCCCAAACCCCGCAGACGAGAGCGTTCCGGCGCGACAGACGGACATCCCGTGGCGCCTGCGGCAGATGTTGGACATCCTGGTGCACGAGGAGCGGCAGCGCCCGCCGGGGGACACGGGGCCGTGCCTCGAGTTCCTGCTCCAGCACAAACTCCTGGAAACCCTGGGAACGCTGGGAAAGGCAGAGGTGAGGCGGGGAATCGGGAAAATCCCTCGGGAGAGGCCGAAGCCGCGGCCTTTTCCAGCTGCTTTACCTGGTGGCCCTCGATAATTTGAATTTTGGAGCATTTTTACAGAGAATTGGAGTTTGTGAAGTGGGAGGTGGTCACAGGGCTTGGGGTTTTTTTGGAAAAATTGGCTTTTTTTGGGGGAAAATTGGGTTTTTGTGAGGGAAAACTTGGCGCTTTTTTGGGAGGGTCTTGGGGGTCTCAAGTTCCCCACTGGGATCCTTTCCGGGAGCTTGCACCTCAGCGCATCCCTGCTTGCACAGGAAGGGTTTTTATAAAAATATGTGGCACACAGATATATTAAAATTAAAATTAAAACAGGCATTTAAAAAGTAAAAATAAATCATCTGGTACTTGGCTTTGCAGGAATTAAAAATAAAATTAAAACAGACATTTAAAAAGTAAAACTAAAAATATCTGGCACTTGGCTTTGCAGGAATTAAAAATAAAATTGAAATTAAAATTAAAATTAAAATAGACATTTAAAAAGTAAAAATAAAAACATCTGGCACATGGCTTTGCAGGATGAAGTGCCAGGTGTGGAAAAAAAGTAAATATTGACCAAATCTATAACAAATATAATGGCTCTGCTGCCCCTTTGCTGCTAATAATAGCAACAGAAATTGATTTTTATTCAAATGGAGGTGGAAACTCGCTGGTCCTTTCACACCCAGGAGGATTTGGGGTTTTGGGGTGCTGGGAAATGGGAAATAGCTGGCACCTCATCCTGCAAAGCCAAGTAGCAGATGTTTTTACTTTTATCTGTATTTTTATTTTTCTTTTTTTTATTTTAATTTTTATTTTAATTTTTATTTATTTAAAAAATATCTGTGTGCCAGACTATTTTTCTTTTTATTTTTTTATTTTAAATTTTAATTTTTATTTTTATTTATTTTTATTTAAAAAATATCTGTGTGCCAGATTCTTTTTCTTTTTCTTTTATTTTTATTTTTATTTTTATTTCTATTTCTATTTTTATTTTTATTTTTATTTTTATTTTTATTTTTATTTATTTTAAAAATATCAGTGTGCCAGACTCTTTTTCCTTTTTTTAAAATTTATTTTTATTTTTATTTTTAAAATATCTATGTACCAGACTCTTTCCAGAGTCCCAAAACAGCTTGGCCTTGATTGGCAAATGAGCGAAAAATAATTCACAGCAGAATCCAATGAAACAATCTCCAAACACATCCAGACGAGCAAGACAGAGGAGAAGCAAATGAGATCAGAATTGTTTTCCTTTTCTCTGAGGCTTCTCAGCTTCCCAGGAGAAGGATCCTGTGTGAAGGGATTTTTCCAGACAATACGAATGCCACATTTGAAGGGATCCGGGGGATTGTTTGGGGTGATTTCCAGGGAAATCAGGGATGTGGCTGATTGCTGTCCCTGTCCCTGTCCCAGTATCCCCCCGGGATGAGGCAGCAGGTCCTGCTCTTCTTCAGCCGCCTGCTGGGGCAGCTGCAGCACCCGCTCCTGCACTACCTCAACGTGCACCGGCCCGTGCAGGTGAGCTGCCCCTGTCCTCAGGGGGTGACACCCACGGGTGACACCCCCAGCACCCCCACATGCCCTGCTCTGCCCCCCAGAAGCTGCTCCAGCTCAGCGGGGACCGCCTGGGCTCTGGCACGGAGAGGGAGGAGGTGCAGTTCACCGCCGTGCTCTGCTCCAAGATCCAGCAGGACCCCAGCCTGCTGCCCTACATCCTGCAGGTGGGACTGTGGGATCCCCAGTGGGATTTGGGACCCAGCAGGACCCCAGCCTGCTGCCCTACATCCTGCAGGTGGGACACTCTGGGATCCCCAGTGGGATTTGGGACCCAGCAGGATCCCAGCCTGCTGCCCTACATCCTGCAGGTGGGACACTGTGGGATTTAGGCTCCAGCAGGATCCCAGCCTGCTGCCCTACATCCTGCAGGTGGGACACTGTGGGATTTAGGCTCCAGCAGGACCCCAGCCTGCTGCCCTACATCCTGCAGCTGGGACACTGTGGGATCCCCAGTGGGATTTGGGACCCAGCAGGATCCCAGCCTGCTGCACTACATCCTGCAGGTGGGACACTGTGGGATCCCCAGTGGGATTTGGGACCCAGCAGGATCCCAGCCCTACATCCTGCAGGTGGGACACTGTGGGGTCCCCAGTGGGATTTGGGATTCCCCCAGTTGAGGTTTGGGACCCCCTTTGCAGCCTCCTCCCTGCCATAAAGCTCCTCAGGGTGAGGAGGAGGAAGGTGATGGCTGCAATGCTTTGCTGCTCCTCTTCCTCTCCAGGGAAAGAGCGTCCTGAACGGGAGGAGAGCCCCAGAGAGCCCCAGGACAGAGGGCTTGGAGCATCCCTTGGGCACTGCTGCCAGCTCCATGCCCAGGACAGAGGGTTTGGAGCATCCCTTGGGCACCACTGCCATGTCTACCCCCAGAGCAGAGCATTTGGAGCATCCCCCGGGCACCACTGCCAGCTCCATGCCCAGGGCAGAGGGTTTGGAGCATCCCTCGGGCACTGCTACAATTTCTACTCCCAAGGAAGAGCATTTGGAGCATCCCCCAGGCACCACTGCCAGCTCCATGCCCAGGGCAGAGCCTTTGGGGCATCCCTCGGGCACTGCTGCAATTTCTACCCCCAGGGAAGAGCATTTGGAGCATCCCCTGGGCACCTCTGCCAGCTCCATGCCCAGGGCAGAGCCTTTGGGGCATCCCTCGGGCACTGCTGCAATTTCTACCCCCAGGGAAGAGCATTTGGAGCATGCCCTGGGCACCTCTGCCAGCTCCATGCCCAAGGAAGAGCATTTGGGGCATCCCCCAGGCACCGGTGCCAGCTGCCCTCCAGCCCAGCCCTCCCCGCCACGCAGGGACAGCAACCTCGTCACCTGCCTGGTGGCACTGTGCAGGAGCAAGGTACGGCCTCAGGGGTGGCACCTCGGGGACAGAGGGCACTGCCAGGCATTTGGCCACCCCCATGCCCTCCTCCTCTTCCTCGCAGAAGAGCCGGGTGGCGCTGAAGGCTCGGGAGAACGTGCTGCTGCTGGCGGGGCTGGCCCAGGAGGCGGCTGCCACCTGCCTGGCACGGGGCACTGCCCTGTGCCAGCTGCTCGTGGGGCACCTCTGCGACCTCTACAGCGCTGTGCCCGCTGGCACCGACCCTGCTGATGTCCTCAGCATGGACAGGGCCAGCTGGAGGTGAGGGGGTGCCAGGCTGGGGGTGGCAGGCGCCACCCAGGCGGTGTCACAGCCACACGTTCTCTGTGCCACGCAGGTCGCAGGGGGATGGCGCTGGGGACGGCGGTTTCCCGGGCAAGGAGAGCCTGGTTGAGTTCCTGGGCTGGCTGGATTTCCTGGATGAGCTGGTGATGGGCGCCCACCCGGTGAGAAGCACGGGATTCGTTAATCTGGGAGTTAATTGGTGCCTGATCCTTGTCACTGAGTGCCACCTCCAGGGATGGCGACTCCACCACTTCCCTGGGCAGCCCCATTCCAACACCCAATCACCCTTTCCGTGGAGAAATTCTGCCTAATCCACCCTAAACCTCCTGGGGTGCCATTTAAGGCTGTGTCTCGTCCTGGGGGGTCCCCACTCTCAGCCCCTTTGTCCCCCCAGCTCGTGGCCGGTGGCATCAGCGAGGCCGTGGAGGAGAAATTCTTCCAGGGCATCCTGCAGCCCCAGCTCCTGCAGATGTGAGTGACCCCTTGTTCTACTCCTCAGGACCCCCTCAGGAGTGGAGGGGTTCCCCCTTTTCCCTGCACAACCATCTCGACCCCAGCTGGGGGGTGTCTGCTCCTCAGGACCCCCTCAGAGCCAGGAAGGGGGGATTCCCTTTTTCCCTGGACAAACACCCTGACCCCAGCTGGAATGGGGACCCCCTCAGAGCCAGGAGTGGGGAGGGTTCCCCTTTATCCCTGGACAAACACCCCAACCCCATCTGGGGCTTTCTGCTCCTCAGGATCCCCTGGAAGCCAGGGGCAGGGGGTTGCCCTTTATCCCTGGACAACCACCCCAACCCCAGCTGGGGGGTTCTGCCCTTCAGGACCCCCTCAGAGCCAGGAGCAGGGGGGGTTCCCCCTTTTCCCTGGACAAACCCCCCCTCCCACGCCACAGGTCGGAGCTGGCCGTGCTGGGCACCACGGCCGTGCTGACGGGCACAGTGAGGCAGCTCCGCTCTCCCACCCTGCTCCACCGCCTCGTGCTCTTCCTTCTGGGGCCCCACCGGCACCCCGAGACCCCCGGGGACGCCCCCCATCCCCTGCGGGCGCAGCTCATCGAGCGCTGTGACCACCTGAGCGACGAGGTGAGCTCACCTGGGCTGGGCTGCCAGCGCTGGCAGTGCCAGGCTCTGACCCTGCTGGCCGTGCCCAAATCAGCCTGGCCAGGGTCTGTCCCTGCTGGCCGTGCCCAAATCAGCCAGGCCAGGGTCTGACCCTGCTGGCCGTGCCCAAATCAGCCTGCCAGGGTCTGACCCTGCTGGCTGTGCCCAAATCAGCCAGGCCAGGGTCTGACCCTGCTGGCCGTGCCCAAATCAGCCTGGCCACCCTGCCAGGGTCTGACCCTGGTGGCCGTGCCCAAATCAGCCAGGCCAGGGTCTGACCCTGCTGGCCGTGCCCAAATCAGCCTGGCCAGGGTCTGACCCTGCTGGCCGTGCCCAAATCAGCCTGGCCAGAGTCTGACCCTGCTGGCTGTGCCCAAATCAGCCTGGCGGGGTCTGACCCTGCTGGCTGTGCCCAAATCAGCCTGGCCAGAGTCTGACCCTGCTGCCTGTACCCAGATCAGCCTGGCCAGCCTCCGGCTCTTCGAGGAGCTGCTGAGGAAGCCCCACGAGCACGTGGCTCACAACCTGGTGCTGAGGAACCTGGAGGCCAGGGCGTACCTGCAGCGCGGCCCCGAGGAGCGCGGGCCCCCCGAGACGGACCCCGAGGAGGACGGGCTGTGAGCAAGAGGGGCTGGGGCAGGGCCAGGGGGGTGCCCCCCACTCACTGCCCGCCCCCCTAATGCTGACCCCACACAGGGACCTGGAGGAGGATCCCTATTTCACCGATGGATTCCCAGACAGCTTTGGGGTGACAAAAAATCCTTCCCCAGCATCAGCCCCGTCGGGGAAGGGGCGAGTGAGCGAGGTGGTGAGCAGGTAGGGGCTGGGGTTTGGTTGAGGAATATCATTAAGGCAGGGGGGAAACCCTCTTTCTTTAGCTTTAAAGGCTAATGCTGGTTCCTAGCTTCTTAATGATAAGGATGATGTTAGAGTGGATCAGCTTTTTGGAGGGGCTGGGCTGGAGTGGGGGGGCTGCATCCCCCTCCCCATCTGTTGGAGCATGGGGGGGTAGGATGGTGGGGACAGACGGACACAAGAGATCTCTGCAGCCAGGTGGGGAATTTGGGGTTTATTGCAAAGGGCCAAGGGCAGGGCCCTGCTGGGAGCTGCCAGGCACAGCTCAGAGCAGGACTGAGGGAAGAGAGGGGGAGAGAGGATGAGAGGGTGAGAGAGTAAAAGGGGTAAGAGAGCGAGGTTCCCGTTACAGCACCATAAATCTTCTTCTGTGTTGAATATTCTGATTCCCACTAACCAATCCAGTACAAGATACAAATCCTACAGCATTTACATGCAGCCTATAAGAATCACTACATCACCACACTGTGTTCCATTTTAAACCCTACAAACTCCTCTTTGGGCCCCTTCTGCCAAGCTGGCAGGGTCTGCTCTGACCCTTGGGCCTGTCTGCAAGCAGAGGGTGTTGTTCCATCAAAAGGGGATCACCTTCAGCCAGCCACACCATTGTTTTCCAGTTGTTCAGTAACTGAGGGATCTCAAAGCTTGCTTTCATTTCAATCTCACTTACAGTTTCCATATTCTCCAAATCTTTTGCCAGACAATCACATTGATAAGGCTTTCCTGTTCCATCTTCCCCAGCACCCATCCTCTCCTCCCTCTCTTCCAGCTTCCTGTGCCTGGTCCCTGAGGAGGCCAAGACCTCGTCGTGCATGGAGGAGGGCGGATACGACACCTACGTGCACGATGCCCTGGCCATGGTGGGTGCCTGAGGGTGTCCCCAGCCTGTTGGCGGCTGTGCCCACCCTGGCTCTCACCTGCTGTCCCCCCTGGGCAGGTCCAGGCGTGCCGTGCCAGCGCTGCCCCGTGGGGGTGGCCCTCATCCCCTCGGCCCCTGGACTCCTGTCACTCCTGTCACCCTGGAGTGGCTTTTTACGAGGGACACTTCCTCAAGGTGCTGTTTGACCGGATGAGCAGGATCCTGGATCAGGTACTGGGTGCCCCCTGAGCCCCCCTGTGCCCCCCAGGACCCTCATCATGGACAAAGTGGCCAAAGCCATCCCCTTGGTGGGGACAGGCTCAGAATGAGGGGATGGAGGAGTCACCCAAGGTTCTGAGCATCCCCCCCATCCCAGCCCTACACCCCCCTGTGCCCCCCCAGGACCCCCATCATGGCCAAAGTGCCCAAAACCATCAGCGTGGTGGGGATGGGTTCAGAACAAGGAGATGGAGGAGTCACCCAAGGTCCTGAGTGTCTCTCCCCATCCCAGCCCTACACCCCCCTGTTCCCCCCAGGACCCCCATCATGGGAACAAAGTGCCCTAAAGCATTGCCTTGGTGAGGATGAGGGAACGTTGGGGGGGTCACCCAAGGTCCTGAGCGTCCTCCCCCATGCCAGCCCTACAGCCTGAACCTGCAGGTGACCTCGGTGCTGTCCCAGCTGGCCGCCTTCCCCCACCCTCACCTGCACGAGTACCTGCTGGACCCCTACCTCAACCTGGCCCCCGGCTGCCGCTCGCTCTTCTCCGTCCTCGTCAGGGTAACGTCACCCTCGGGGCTCTGGGGACACGGGGACACCCCCTGGCCGGGCGGGTGTCACGATCTGTTCTTACAAACGGGGTTTGTGAGGGTTCATGGGGTGATCTGAGGGTGCAAAAACCGACACGGCACAGGGGGTTTGCAGGGATAATCAAAACAAATGCACCTTTATTGAGTGATCACAGCAAAATGAGACAGAGGGATTGAGGGAGAGAGAAAGAGAGAGAAAAAAGAGAGAGAAAGAGGGGGATAGAGCTACCAAACGTAGAGACAAAGTCCTTTGGTCCAGTCCAGTCGAGGATCCGCCTGTTACACTGGGGAGATCTCGAAGTCTCTCGCTAACTCAGAGGTTTTTATTATGATAATTCTGTTGAAAATTGTGAGGGGGGGGAAACAGATACAATAAGGAATAGATGTGACAGGTAGTCCATGCTCTCAGCAGTAAATGAGAGCCATTGTTGTTGTGGTCCAGTGGTCACAACCTGCAGGCAAACATCTCGCTCTGGTCAGCTTTGGTCCCCCACACACCTGCCCCGGGCTGGGGGTTTCAGTCCCAGTCCTTGGGAGGAGCAGAGGGGCCTTTTCACATGGGGGTTCCATGTCTCAGTCCTTGGGAGGAGCAGAGGGGCCTTTTCACATGGGGGTTTCAGTCTCAGTCCTTGGGAGGAGCAGAGGGGCCTTTTCATCGGGGGTTCCATGTCTCAGTCCTTGGGAGGAGCAGAGGGGCCTTTTCACACGGGGGTTCCGTGTCTCAGTCCTTGATAAGGAGGCTCCTCACATCTCAGTCTGTCTGTCATGGTGGTTGTAAAACAGGTGAGGGTCTGCTGGGGGGGGACCACCTGAACTCAGGTGAAGCCCAGCCAGGCCGAGAGCTGGGACAGCTCCCAGGGCTGTTGTTGCACACAGGGCACGGTGCCCCCTTCTTCTTCTCCTCATTGGGCTCAGTGCAGCACACAGCAAACAACACCTGTGGAAACAATGGCTTAGCAACGCCCTCAGGTCTCGGGCACGACTTTCCCCCTACAGGATCAGCAGACATTGGGGGTTTTGTTTTGTCTGTGGTCTCCCCAGTGACGGTGGTGAGGCACATGAGGGATGTTTCAGACAGGCTCTCCCAGGGGGTGACCCTCTGCTCCCTCCCCAGGTGATCGGGGAGCTGATGCAGCGGCTCCAGCGCGTGCCCCACGCCAGGGCCAAGCTGCTCCTGGTGCGCCGGCAGCTCCTGGGGCTGGTGCCAGGAGAGCAGTGAGTCCCCCAACAACGCCCTTTTGGGGAGGGGTTGTGCCCCACGGACGCCCTCAGTCGCTGGTGTCCCCGCAGGATGGATCACACGGTGCTGTTCAAGGGCGTGGTGGTGCTGGAGGAGTTCTGCAAGGAGCTGGCTGCCATCGCCCTGGTCAAGGGCCCACCCGAGGGGCCACCCTGAGCCCCTCCCCGAGCTGCCCCTCTTGGGGATGGCCCTGCCCACGCCCCGGTGGCCCTGCAGGAGCCAGGAATGGCCGTGGCTCCGCGGGAAGGAGCTGGCGGGAGGATGAGGAGGCGCCGAGTCCTTCGCTGTCACCTTGGCCAGCCCCGAGGTGTCGCCACGTCCCCGTGCTGGGTGCGGGGTGCTGGCTGCCGTGGCTCCTCCTGGGTGGTGGTTCCTGCTCCCCCCAAGGCTCCAGCAGGGAATTTTTAGGCAATAATGGGATGTGTGGGACAGAGCACCCCC
Source organism: Molothrus ater (assembly GCF_012460135.2). Taxonomy (NCBI): domain Eukaryota; kingdom Metazoa; phylum Chordata; class Aves; order Passeriformes; family Icteridae; genus Molothrus; species Molothrus ater. The sequence continues at coordinate 1,835,908 of NC_050505.2, read as the reverse complement.
CAACTCAGCTGCAAGGACTCGATTGTCCCCTGCCCTGGCTCTGTGGCAGGGGGAGTGTGACATGTGTGACATGTCTGTGGGTGTGTGTGACACGTGTGTGTGCTCTGGTGGGGGTCTGTGCCCCCAGACCCCGCAAAGCCCCTCCCCAGGGTGATGGGACTCTGCTCCAATAAAGCTGTGACTCAGCACCACCTCCTGTGCCCCTTCCCAAACAAACACCCCCAAACCCCACTCTGCATTTCCCCCCAAACACCCCAAAATCCCACCCCCTATTTTCCCCCAAACATCCCCAAACCCCACTGTCCATTTCCGCAAACCCGCTCCCCATTTCCCCCCAAACACCCCAAAATCCCAACCCCTATTTTCCCCCAAACATCCCCAAACCCACTCCCCATTTCCCCCAAACACCCCCAAAGCCCCACTCCCCATGTCCCAAAAACCCTGCTCCCCATTTTCCCCTAAACACCCCAAAACCACTTTGCATTTTCCCCCAAACACCCCCAAACCCACTCTGCATTTTGCCCCCAAACCCATTCCCTATTTTCCCCAAAACCACTTTGCATTTTCCCCCAAACACCCCCAAAACCCCCACTCTGCATATTCCCAAAAACACCCCCAAACCCATCCCCATTTCCCCCCAAACCCAACTCCCCACCACAGCCCGGACACAGAATCAGCAGCAGCAACAGCCAGGTTTATTTTATTTTATTTTATTTTATTTTATTTTATTTTATTTTATTTTATTTTATTTTTATTTTATTTTATTTTGTTTTATTTTATTTATTTTATTTTATTTCATTTAATTTTATTTTATTTTATTTTATTTTATATTTTATTTCTGCTCCCAGCACCCCCAGCCAGCACATCCCTGGGCCCCCCCCTTTGCCCCTCCGAGCCCCCCCAGTCCCAACCCCGCTCTCTCCATCCCTAACTCCGCACGGGCACGGTTGCCCAGATCCTCTGCAGGACGCGGCCCTGCAGCTCCTCCCGCACCGGCCACCAGCGGGAAGGGGCTGGGGGGGACACTGAGCCCCCCGAGGGTCTCAAATACCCCAAACCCACTCCCTATTTCCCCCAAACACCCCAAACCCACTCCCTGTTTTCCCCCAAACATCCCCAAAACCCCCACTCTGCATTTTCCCCCAAACACCCCCAAACCCCATCCCCATTTCCCCCCAAACAACCCCAAACACCATCTTCATTTCCCCCCAAACACCCCTAAAACCCCACTCCCCATTTCCCCCCAAACACCCCGAAACCCCATTTCCCCCCCAAATCCCACTCTCCCCACCACAGCCCGGACACAGAATCAGCAGCAGAAGCAGCCAGGTTTATTTTATTTTTTATTTTATTTTATATTTTATTTTATTTTATTTTATTTTATTTTATTTTATTTTATTTTATATTTTATTTTATTTTATTTCTGCTCCCAGCACCCCCAGCCAGCACATCCCTGGGCCCCCCCAGTCCCAACCCCGCTCTCTCCATCCCTAACTCCGCACGGGCACGGTTGCCCGGATCCTCTGCAGGACGCGGCCCCGCAGCTCCTCCCGCACCGGCCACCAGCGCAGCGCGGGGTCGCGGGGCTCGGGGGGCCGCTCCCGCTGCCCGCCCGGGGCCACGCTCAGCAGCACATTGAAGCAGATGCCATCGGTGTCCCCAGAGTCGCCGGGGCTGTGCTGCAGCCCCAGCAGCCCCAGAGCCTCGGGCTGCGCCTCCCAGCCCAGGCGCTCCCGCAGCAGCCGCAGCAGCGGCGGGCGCAGCCCCGCACGCAGCTCGGCCGGGGATGTCCCGCAGGCCACCACGGGCAGCTGCGGGGTGGCAGCGGTGGCCAGCAGCAGCCACAGCTCGCCCGAGGCGTTGGAGAAGGGCAGCAGGAGGCGCAGGCAGAGCGGGGAGCAGGGCAGCTCCCGCGGCAGCGTCGGGGGGTGCGCGGGGCTGCGGCGGTAGCGGGCGGCGAGCTCCAGCACGGGCAGGATGTCCGGAGAGCGCAGCGGCAGCGAACGGGGGTCCCCGGGCCACCAGGTGGCTTGGAGGGACTCGGAGTCAGCCTCCTCCAGGGTCTTCAGGGTCCCACCTGAGCGCACAGGGGGGGCACGGAATGGGGGGACAGCGGGAAGGGGCTGGGGGGGACACTGAGATCCCCGAGGGTCTCAAACACCCCCAAACCCCACTCCCTATTTTCCCTCAAACACCCCCAAACCCCACTCCCTACTTTCCCCAAACACCCCCAAACCCCACTCCCTATTTTCCCTCAATCACCCCCAAACCCCACTCCCTATTTTCCCCCTAACACCCCCAAACCCCACTCCCTATTTTCCCTCAATCACCCCCAAACCCCACTCCCTATTTTCCCTCAATCACCCCCAAACCTCACTCCCTATTTTCCCCCTAACACCCCCAAACCCCACTCCCTATTTTCCCTCAATCACCCCCAAACCCCACTCCCTATTTTCCCTCAATCACCCCCAAACCCCACTCCCTATTTTCCCCCTAACCCCACTCCCTAATTTTCCCAAACACTCCCAAACCCCATTCTGCATTTTTCCCCAAACACCCCCAAACCCCATTCTGCATTTTCCCCCAAACACTCCCAAACCTACTCGCCATTTCCCCTATTTTCCCCCAAACACCCCACTCCCCATTTCCCCCAAACACCCCCAAACCCACTCCCCATTTCCATGGTTCAGAGGGGACACTGGTGGGACATTGAGACCCCCGAGGTGGCCTCAGAGGGGACACTGCTGGCCCTGTGTGGGGGTTTGGGGGTGGTGGCAGGGGACTGCAGTGGCCTGGCACAAAGGTGCTAAAATCCATCATGGGGTTTGCAGGGGACACCAGTGAGCTGGCACAAAGGTGGCAGGGGACACTGATGCTTGGGCACAGGAGGGGTGGGGACACTGATACCCACTGTGGGGCTGGCAGGGGACACAGATACCCATCACAGGGATGCCACTTGCCATCATGACACTGGCAGGGGACAGGGACACCCATAATGGGGCTGGCAGGGGACAGGGACACCCATCACAGGGATGCCAGCTGGTGACGGGGACACCCACCATGGAACTGTCAGGGGACAGGGATACCCATCATGGGGGTGCCAGAGGACAGGGATACACACCATGGGGGTGCCACTTGCCATCATGACACTGGCAGGGGGACAGGGATAAACATCACTGGGCTGGCAGGGGACACTGATAGCCACCATGGGGCTGGCAGGGGACAGGGGCACCCATCACTGGGCTGGCAGGGGACAGGGATACCCATCACAGGGATGCCACTTGCCATTAGGGCACTGGCAGGGGACTGGCATACCCATCATAGGGCTGGCAGGGGACAGGGATAAACATCACTGGGGTGCCACTTGCCATCCTGGGGCTCACAGGGCACTGGGGCACCCATCATGAGGGTGGCAGGGGACACTGCTACCCATCACAGGGGTGCCACTTGCCATCATGGGGCTGGCAAGGGACACGGATACCCACCATGGGGGTGGCACTTGGCATCACAGGGCTGGCAGGGGACAAGGACACACAGATATCCATCATGGGGGGTGCCAAAGGACAGGGATACCCACCATGGGAGCGCCACTTTCCATCATGGAGCCAGCTGAGGACCCTGACACCCACCACAGGACCACCTGGGGACGCTCCCCCCGTGCCCCCCGTGCCAGCACAAACCTGTGGCCCGTGCCAGGAAGGAGAAGCGGATCCAGGCCGGGCCGCGCTCCTCCAGCGCCAGCAGCGTTACGGGCTCGCAGTGCAGCCCCGACTCCTCGCGCACCTCCCGGCGCAGCGCGGCCACGATGGGCTCGCCCCGCTCCACCCGGCCCGCGGGCAGGTACCAGAGACCGCGGCACTCGGGCTTGGCCTCCTGCACCAGCAGCAGCGAGTCCTGGGGACAGGGGACAGCGGGGATGGAGCGGGGTACGGGGGGAAAGGGGGCTGGAATGGGGTACTGGGGATACTGGGGGCTGGAATGGGAGTACTGGGGGGAAAGGGGAGCTGGACTGGGGGCACTGGGGATGTTCTGACTGCACTGGGAGCACTGGGGGATGTCCTGACTGCACTGGGAGCACTGGGAAAATGGACTAGGGGCACTGGGGGGCACTGGGCGATGGCCAGGCTGCACTGGGAGCGCTGGGGGAATGGACTGGGGGGCACTGGGAGCAGGGCTGCCTCACCTCCTGGTTGAAGAGCACGGCCAGCACGACGTAGCAAACGTTCCTGCCCAGGCGGACGGGCCCGGGGCACCCCTCGAGAGTCTCCCCCAGTTCCCAGGCGCCTCCATCCAGCACCGCCTCCAGCTCCGGCACCGGCGCGTCCCCCATGGGGGCGGGGGTCCCTGCGGGCGTGGCGGGGCCGCTCAGGGCGTGGCGGGGTCCTGGGGGGGCGAGGGGACCCCCCAGACGTGCAGGCGGGGGGACAAAGAGCCGCGGCGGCGGGGGGGGGCAGGGAGGGGCTCCGGAGATTGGGGGGAGGGGGGGAAGGGTCTGCTGGACTGGGGGATGGGCAGGGGGGGGTAAATGGGGAGGGGGCGGCTGGGCTGGGGGGGGGCGGAGCACGGGAAGAGCTCGGTGGGTTTGGCGATGCAGGGGGGGGCGCAGAAGGGGAAGGGGCGGCTGGATTGGGGGACCCCCGGGGGGGGGTAAGCGGGGAAGGGGTCGGGGAGGGGTTTGGGGGGCAGGCGGGGGGGGCTGCGGTAGGACAGGGGCTGGCTGGACTGGGGGACCCCCGGGGGGGCGCAGGACGGGAAGGGCTGGCTGGACTGGGGTGGGGGGCACGGGAAGAGCTGGCAGGATTTGGGGAGCCGGGGGGGGCTGCGGTACGAGAAGGGCTGGCTGGACTGAAGGATGCACGGGAAGATGAAGGAGGTGAAGGGCTGGCTGGACTGGAGGGTACTGGGAGGGAAAGGATGGCCGGACTGGAGGATACTGGGAGGAAAGGGGTAGCTGGACTGGTGGTTACTGGGAGGGAAAGGCTGGCCGGACTGGAAGATACTGGGAGGGAAAGGCTGACCGGACTGGAGGATACTGGGAGGGAAAGGCTGGCTGGACTGGAAGATACTGGGAGGGAAAGGCTGGCTGGACTGGAAGAGGTAGCGGGAAAAGGGGAGGCCAGACTGGGGCGTACTGGGAGGAATGGGATGGCTGGACTGGGGGATACTGGAAGGGAAAGGCTGGCGGGACTGGGCGGTACTGGGAGGAATGGGATAGCCGGCACTGGGAGGAATGAGCTGGCCGGACTGGGCGGTACTGGGAGGAATGGGATGGCCGGACTGGGCGGCACTGGGAGGGTACGGGCGGCTGGACTGGGCGATGCCCGCGCTGGGGTAGAAGAGCTCGCTGGGCTGGGGGGTGCCGGGGGGGCTGGAGCTGGAGCTGGAGCTGGGGGGGTCCCGGGGGTCCCAGGGGGGGAAGGGCTGCAGGGCGAGCTGGGGGAGGGGCTGCTCCCAGCCTGGGGGGCACGGGGGCGAGCTGGGCTGCAGGGTGCAGGGGGGGCTGGGGGCGCACCAGGGCTTGGGGGGTACGGGGAGGGGTTGGGGGGCTGCAATGAGGGTTTGGGGTCTATAGGGGAGGATTTGGGGGGGCTGCAGGATTTGGGGGCTATAGGGGAGGATTTAGGGGGAAGCTATTGGGTGCAATTAAGAGAGGGTTTGGGGGGGCAACAAGGAAAGGTTTGGGGGGGCTACAGTGTGCAGTTAAGGGAGGATTTGGGGGACTACAGGGGAGGATTTGGGGGAGCTATGGGGTGCAGTTATGGGAGGGTTTGGGGGGCTACAAGGGAGGATTTGGGGGAGCTCTGGGGTGCAATTATGGGAGGGTTTGGGGGGCTACAGGGTGCAGGAAGAAAATGGGTAGGAGGTCTGCAATGAGGGTTTGGGGGCTGCAGTAAAGGAAGGGTTTCGGGGGGCTACAGGGGAGGGTTTGGGGGGGCTATTGGGTGCAATTAAGGGAAGGTTTGGGGGCCCTCAGTGAGGGTTTGGGGGTGCGGTAAGGGCAGAGTTTGGGGGGCTACAGGGTGCAGGAAGGGAATGGGTGGGGGGTTCAATAAAGGTTTGGGGGCTGCAGTAAAGGTTTGGGGGGCTGCAGGGTGCAGGAAGGGAATGGGTGGGGGGGTTCAATAAAGGTTTGGGGGGCTGCAGGGTGCAGGGAGGGAATGGGTTGGGGGGGCTACAAGGAAGGGCTTGGGGGCGCTGCAATCAGGATTTGGGGGCTGCAGTAAAGGAAGGGTTTGGTGCCTATAAGGAAGGATTTGGGGGGGTTACAGGGTGCAGTAAAGGAAGCGTTTGGGGGAGCTACAGGGGAGGATTTGGGGTGCTCTAAGGAGGCTGCAATAAAGATTCGGGGCTCTGCAATGCGGGCACGGTTTTGGGGCTGTTCCAGCAAGGCTCGGCGGGTGCAGCAGGGCTCGGGGGGCTGCCCCAAGGATGGGTGGGATGCAGGAAGAGTCGGGGGGCTGCGGGAAGGGGCGGGCGGCGGGCTGCGAGCAGCATCGGGAGGATGCAGGGAGGACGGAGGGGCTGCCGGGAGGGTGCGATGGGGGCCGGGGGGCTGCGGTGAGCCCGGGGGGCCCGCGGCGGAGCTTGGGGGGGGGCAGCGGCGGCTCCGGGGGTCGCGGGCGGGGTCCGGGACCCCCGCCCCCCCCGCATCGCGCATGCGCCGCGCACTCACCGCGCCGGGGCTCCGCCGCGCCGGCACCGCCCCCCTGCTCAACGCCTATTGGGCAGCGCGCCGGCGCAGCTCGCCGCTCATTGGTTGAGCCTGCTGCCACTCAGATCAGGCGGGACTTGGCCTTAAAGGGGCCGCGTGGGAGCGTGGCGCAGAGTTAATTAGGCGGGGCTGATCCCGCGAGGGTCATCCCTTGGTGCCCATCGCCTCTTGTTCATGGCCCAGTGCCCTTTGCCCAGTGCTCGTTGGCTGGTGTTAATTAATTACTCTGTGCCCATTGCCCGGTGTCAATTAATTGCCCAGTGCCCGGTGTTAATTAATTGCCCAGTGCCCGTTGCTGGTGTTAATTAATTGTCCCGTGCCCAATGCCCGGTGTTAATTAATTGTCCTGTGCCCATTGCCTGGTGTTAATTAATTACCCCGTGCTCATTTCCCGATGTTAATTAATTGCCCCGTGCCCAATTCCCGGTGTAAATTAATTACCCAGTGCCTATTGCCGGGCGTTAATTAATTGCCCCGTGCACATTGCCCGATGTTAATTAATTGTCCCGTGCTAATTGCTCGCCGGTGTTCAGTCATTTTCCTCCATCGGACAGGACGGAGCAGCGCCCTGGGTCCCGCAGCCTCTGGGCAGCGCCATCCAGCTGTTCCCAGCTGTGTGTGGGGCTGAGCCCAGGCAAAACTCATGGCAGCGATGCCCTCTGCCAGCCCCGGCTCTGGCACCTCCCCACATCCCGGGACACCTGAGCGTCCCTGACCCCCGTGGGATGGGGGGGTGGGGATGGTGGAGCATCCTCGGAGCTGAGGGGATTGGGGTGGATGAAGGGAGAGCAGCCCTGACCCCAATGGGATGGTGGGGAGGGTGTAGGGTGAGCAGCCCTGATCCCAGTGGGATGGAGGGTGGGTGAAGTGAGACCCTCAGCCAGATGCTGGTGGTGCCACTGGAGCATCCCTGACCCCAATGGGATGAAAAGAGGGTGTAGGGAGAGCAGCCCTCACCCTAATGTGGTGGAGGGGGATGAAGGGAGAGCATTCCTGACCCCAATGGGATGGAGGGAGAGCAGTTCTGACCCCAATGGGATGGAGGGAGACCATCCCTGACCCCACTGGGATCGAGGGGGGTGAAGGGAGAGCAGCTCTGACCATGATGGGATGGAGGGAAAGCACTCCTGACCCAAATGGGATGAAGAGGGGATGAAGGGAGAGCCCCCTGGCGCTGCTGTGATGAAGGGACACACCGAGGTGTGCGCTGCTACCGCCACCAGAGCCCCCTGGCCCCGATGGCACCGCTGGAGGGGCACAAAGGGACACACCGAGGTGGGTGCTGGTGCTGCCAGCGGCCCTGGCACACTCTGGACACTTTATTCCTCCCGCCCCGAGCCCCGCGGGCAGCTCTGGGAGCAAAGCACCGAGCAAAAGGCGCCCGGTCCCGGCTCCCCGCGGTGTCCCGGCCGTGCCCATGACCGAGGCTCCCGGTGTCTCAGCCATGGCTGTGCCCGAGGTTCCCGGTGTCCCGGCCGTGGTTGTGCCCAAGGCTCCCGGTGTCCCAGCCATGGTTTTGCCCGAGGCTCCCGGTGTCTCGGCCATGGCTGTGCCCGAGGCTCCCGGTGTCCCGGCCATGCCCGAGGCTCCCGGTGTCCTCCCGTCGCTCCGTGCCCTCACTGGCAGCCCCGCAGGACGCCCAGCGCCTCCCGCACGGCGGCGATGATCATCCCGTCCAGCTGCGAGGGCGCAAAGAGGGGGCTCAGCCCCGCTCACCCTACCCCACACCCCCAGATTTCCCCTCCCGAGCCCTCACCTGGGCGCGGAGGCGGCGCGGGGTCCCGGTGCCGAGGTTCCGGAGGCGCACGGCGCTCTCTGGGGACAGGAATTGCTGCTCCACGCTGATGGTGCCGCTCAGGCTCCGCACCTGCCCGTGTTTGCCGTGCCTCAGTTTCCCCTGAGGCTCGGCACGGCCTCTCAGGGAGGGGATGGGGGGCGCCTACCTGGTGGGGAGCCCCGGCGGGGACCAGCACGGCGTCCCCGGGGAGCTGCAGGAGGCTCCAGCCGCTCACCCCGCACTCGTCCCGCAGCCGCCGCCGCAAGGTGGGGTCCAGGTACAACCCGGGGGGGTCCAGGGAGAACCCGGGGGGCTCCAGGGAGAACCCGGGGGGCTCCACTGCGTCCTGCCCCGGCTCCTGCGCCGCCTGTGGGATGCCAGGGGTGAGCGGGGCCGGGTTTGCTCAGTAACAGCTGCTCCTAAGTAGCTCACTTGGGTTTAGGGATTGGCAAACCTAAATTCATTTTGGTTTTTCTTGCTAGATCATGATGCAAAAGGTACAAGGGTTGATCTTTGCTGTTTCTAGCTGCGTTTGTTCATTATTATTTCATCTTTTGGTGTCTTTTCTATTGCCTGTACTGGGACCAGTAAATGCTTTAGTTGGGTGTGAGGAGTAGCTTTGTTATTCCAGGTTGATTGGGCTAGAGTTTGGCACCGAGACCATCTGGTATTAGCAGACACCTTAGCCCCGTCCTGCCCCGGCTCTGGTGCCAGGGGTGAGCGGGGCCGGGGCGCTGGAAGGGGCCGGGGGTGGTGGCACCTGGAGCTGGCCAGAGCTCCATGGAGGATTGAGACTTAACAGCAGGAGCTGCTGAGTCATGATGAGACACAAAATAAGCTCCTGTCTTCTGCCTCTCGCCCCATAGCTTATCTCTGTAACCCCATAGCTCCCTTTCCCCTAACCCCTGCTATTGGACAAGTTTGGATCCCCCTTTACCCTATAAAAAGGGGCTGGTTTAGCCCATTCGGGAGAAGAAGAGCCAACACTGGAACCCTTCACAGACCCCACAATAAAACCATTGCTGTGGAACTCCAGGACTCTCCTCCTCTCTCTCGTCTGCCTCTACCCCTGGCCCTATGGTGCCCTAGCAAGCAAGCAAAGAGCTGGAATCCTAAGAGAGCTGAGAATCACTGAAGAGCTGAAATCCACTAAGCTTGCTTGGGACTGAGTTATCTGGGTGGTTCTGCCTCGCTCGGGGTTAAGCCCAATCTAAAGATCTGGGTCTTATCAGGCACCCACCTTGCGCAGGAAATCCCGGATCCGCGGGGCATCCTCGGCACGGAAGATGTGCCACAGGGCACCGGGCACCGCGCCGGCCCCGAGCCGCTCCCGCAGCGGCGCCTCCAGCTCGTCCAGCTCGGCGGGCAGGAGCGGCTCTGCGGGCACAGGGGGCTCAGGGTGGGCGTGGGGGGACCCTCAGGGGGCTGCCAGGGGTCAGGGTGGGTATGGGGGGGTCCCGCACTTTGCCCCTACCCCGCGGTGCCCGTGCTGCGTGTGCCAGGACGCTGATGGAATCGGCCGCTTCCACCGTCAGGGGTTTGGTCCCAAAGTTCCGCTCCTGAGCAGGCACAGCTGGAAGGGATTTGGGATTGGAGCGGGCGGGGCGAGCCCGGCTGCCCCACAATCACTGGGAACCCTCAAAGCCCAGGAACCATCAAAGCACGGCTGCCCCCCAAAGCCCGAGTGGCTCCCAGAGTCCTGGAGCTCCCCAAAACCCCAATGCCCCCCAAAGCCCCAGTGCCCTCCAAAGCCCCGGCGTCCCCCAAAGCCCAGGAGGCCCCCAAAGCCCGAGTTCCCCCCAAAACCCCGGAGCTCCAAAAAGCCCTGGTGCCCCACAAAACCCCGGAACCCCCAAAGTCCCGGTCCCCCCCAAAGCCCCAGAGCCCCCCAAAGCCCGGGTACCACCCAAAGCCCTGGTGTCCCCCAAAGCCACGATGCCCCCCAAACCCCAGTGACCTCCAAAGCCCGGCTGCCCCCCCCAGAGTCCCGGGTACCACCCAAAGTCCTGGAGCCCCCCAAAGCTCCGGTGTCCCCCAAAGCCGGGGTGTCCCCCAAAGCCCCGATGCTCCAAAAAGCCCCAGAGCTCCTCAAAGCCCGGCTGCCCCCAAAGCCCCGGTGCCTCCCAGAGCTCTGGAGCCCCTAAAGCCCGGGAACCCCCAAAGCCTGGCTGCCCCCCAAAGCCCAGCTGCCCCACAAAGCCCTGGTGCCCTCCAAATCCCCAGAGCCCCCCAAACCCCAGTGCCTCCCAAATCCCGGTGTCCCCCAAAGCCCCAGTGCCCTGCAAAGCCCGGGGACCACCCAAAGGCCCGGAACCCCCAAAGCCCGAGTGCCTCTCAAAGCCTGGCTGCCCCCCAAAGCCCTGGTGCCCCCCAAACCCCGGTGCCCCCGAATGCCCGGTGCCGCTCTCACCGTAGGACACGCAGAGTCGCGGGCGCAGCCAGCGCCGGCCCCGCTGGCCCCGCCGGTCGGAGGCCAGGTTGAGGCGGCCGCTGGCCCCGCAGTACTCGGGCAGGGGCAGGCTGGCCCGCAGGTTGGTGGCCCTGTGACACAGGGGGGGGCGCGGTGACACTCAGGAACCCCCCCCCAGCCCCACTGAGCCCCGCTGGCCTGGGGAGGGGACATCGGGGTGATGCCACCCTGTGCTGTCACCCACCGGCTCAGCTCCGTGTCCCCAAAGCCACGCTCCAGCTTCAGCAGGTCCCCGCTGCTCTGCTCCTGCTCGGGGGATGCTGTGGAGGGACCCCGGTGCCACATCAGGGATGGAGCCTGGCTCCCCTCACACCTCGCCCCAAAATCACACCGGGGACCCCACAGACTCCTCGTCCCCCAACCTGTGCTGGCGGCAAATCCATCCCAAAACCTCCGGCTGCTCATCCGGACTCGGCTCCGCGGTGCCCGCAGGTTCACGGCCTCCACCTCCTCCTCCTGCTCCTCCTGCCCCGAGGGCTGGAAGGATTCGGGCGCCCACAGCCGCGGCTCCAGCCGCTTCTGCAGCCCTGACACCAGTACGGGCTGCGGGGGGAGCTGGGGGTCAGTGGGGAAACTGGGGGGCTCTGGGTGTCATCCCACAGGCAAGGACGGGGGGCTCCGGGTGTCACCCCACACACAGTGATGGGGGCTCCAGGTGTCCCCCCATACACAGGGATGAGGGCTCTGGGTGTCCCCTCACACTCAGGGACGAGGGTTCCGAGTGTCACCCCACAGTCAAGGACGGGGGGCTCTGGGTGTCACTTCACACTCAAGGACGGGGGGGTCCGGTTGTCACCCCAGAGGCAGGGATGGGGGGCTCCGGGTGTCCCCTCACACTCAAGGACGGGGGGCTCTGGGTGTCCCCCCACAGGCAGGGATGGGGGCTCCGGGTGCCACCCCACACTCGGGGACGTGGGGCTCCCGGGGTGATGCCGCCCAGTGCTGTCACCCACCCGGTGTCACCCCACACTCACGGACGGGGGGCTCCGGTGTCACCCAGCTTACAGGGATGGGGGGCTCGGGGTGTCATCCCACACGGAGGGACAGGGGGGCTGCAGGTGTCCCCCACTGACCTGGCCGTGCCTCCAGTGCTCCTGGAACAGTTCGTAGGCGCTGCCGTGGCCGGGCTCGTGCAGCCAGAGCAGCCCGCTGGGGGTCAGCACGCAGGGGGACACGGGGGGCTCCGGGGAGCCGGGGGGGCTCAGCTCGACCCCCGCCTGCCTCTCCTGGATCTTCCTCTCCACCACGCGGGCGATGATGCTGTCCAGGATGCTGGTCAGGCGATTGTCCTGGGGAAAGGGCGGGGGAAAAGATTGGGGAGCCCCTAAGGGCACGGGGACCCCCCCAGCCCCAGCAGAGGGGGGTGGGCAGAGGGGCACAGGGTGGGCATCAGGGGCCTAGGGTGGGCAGGAGGGCACGGGGTGGGCAGCGGGACAAGGGTGGGCAGAGGGGCACGGGGTGGGGAGCAGGGCAGGGGTGGGCAGCAGGGTATGGGGTGGGTGGCAGGGGTGGGCAGAGGGGCAGAGGGACAGAGGGTGGGCAGATGGGCACGGGGTGGGCAGGAGGGCACGGGGGTGGGGAGCAGGGCACGGGGTGGGCAGAGGGGCAGGGGTGGGCAGATGGGCGCAGGGTGGGCAGGGGGGCACGGGGTGGGCAGAGGGGCACAGGGTGGGCATCAGGGCCACAGGGTGGGCAGAGGGTGGCCCGGGGGCCGCGGGACTCACGCTGGGCAGTGCCGGTGCCACGGGAGCGAAGGCCATGCGCACCCCGTCCTGCCCCAGGCACAGTTTGACGGCGGTGGAGGCCAGGAGGTCGCAGAGGGTCGCGCTCTGCACGGTCCCCCCCCGCACCGGGGGCTGCCCCGGGGACGGCGCCCCCTCCTCGGGGCTCTCTGCTCGGGGGACAACACGGTCAGGGTGTCCCACGCCGTCCTCCGCACGTCCCCCCATAGCCGGCACCCCACAAAGGGGACGGGGTGCGGCATCCCTGACCCCCCCGGAGCGCGGGGGGGTCGCAGCCGGCCCTACCTTCCTTGATGGGCCGGGCGGGCTCTGCGGGGCCGTGGCTGCTGCGGGGGGGCAGGGTGGGCACCGGCGGCTCCTGGAACACCGCGGGGCTGTGGGGGTGCGGCTGGGAGCCGCATCCCGCGCCCTGCACCCCTGCACCCTGCGCCCCTGCATCCCTGCACCCTGCACCCCTGCACCCCAGCACCCCTGTGCCCCAGCACCCCTGCACCCCTGCGCCCTGCACCCCTGTGCCCCAGCACCCCTGCACCCCTGCACCCCTGCACCCCTGTGCCCCTGCACCCCTGCACCCCTGCACCCCTGTGCCCCTGCACCCCTGCACCCCTGCGCCCTGCACCCCAGCACCCCTGCACCCCAGCACCCTGCACCCCTGTGCCCCTGCACCCCTGCACCCCTGCACCCTGCGCCCCTGCGCCCTGCACCCTGCACCCCTGAACCCCTGCACCCCTGCACCCCTGCGCCCTGCACCCCTGCACCCCTGCGCCCTGCACCCCTGTGCCCCAGCACCCCTGCACCCCTGAACCCTGCACCCTGCTACCCTGCACCCCTGCACCCCTGCACCCCTGCACCCCTGCAGCCTGCACCCCCGCACCCCTGCACCCCTGCACCCCTGCACTACAGCACCCTGCACCCCTGCACCCCTGCGCCCCTGTGCCCCTGCACCCCTGCACCCTGCACCCCAGCACCCCTGCACCCCAGCACCCCTGAACCCCAGCACCCTGCACCCCTGTGCCCTGCACCCCAGCACCCTGCACCCCTGCACCCTGCACGCTGCTGCCCTGCGCCCTGCACCCCAGCACCCAGAGCCCCCCTCCCCGTACCTGCCTGCCCGGGGGCTCCGCCAGGCTCTGCTCCGCGGCCCCCTCCCCGCAGGGACAGCGGGACTCGATGCCAAACTTGGCCCTGACCTCGTGCAGGAGCTTCCAGAGCCGGGTCAGGACTGGGGGATGATGGGGACAGGGGTGTCAACCCCCCAGCAATGACCAGCAGGGATTTTTGGGGTTTTTGGGGGACACACTCACCACAGGTGGGGACGAACTGTGTGGGGACCAGGGATGACACGTGGTGGCCCCGCCCGGGGGTGCACGGGGGTGGCAGCGCCGGACCCTCTGTGACAGAGAGAGGCTTTGTTTGTCCCCAGCGAGCCCCCACGGGGCTGTCACCCCCTTTCCCACCCCTCCCCATCCCCATACCAGCGCCACTCTCCTCCCGCCTGCTGCGGTGGCACTCGGGGCACAGCTGGAAGCCACATCTGGCGCAGCTCCAGTGGGAGTTGAAGAAGCCACGCTGGCAGGAGTCACAGAGCTGGGGGGCTCCTTCCCCCCGCCTCCAGCCCGTCACCCCTGCGGGAAACACATCCTCAGCCTCCCTTTGTCCCCGTGTCCCCAGTGCCACCCCCTCCCTGCTCCCCGTGTCCCCAGTGCCATCCCCACCCTGCTCCCAATATCCTCAGTGCCACCCCCACCCTGCTCCCCGTGTCCCCAGTACCATCCCCACCCTGCTCCCCATGTCCCCAGTGCCATCCCCACCCTGCTCCCCGTGTCCCCAGTGCCACCCCCACCCTGCTCCCAATATCCTCAGTGCCATCCCCACCCTGCTCCCATTGTCCCCAGTGCCACCCCCTCCCTGCTCCCAATATCCCCAGTGCCACCCCCTCCCTGCTCCCCGTGTCCCCATGTCCCCAGTGCCACCTCCTCCCTGCTCCCCATGTCCCCGTTTCCCCAGTGTCACCTCCACCCTGCTCCCCGTGTCCCCAGTGCCACCCCCTCCCTGTTCCCTTTGTCCCCAGTGCCACCCCCTCTCTGCTCCCCGTGTCCCCGTGTCCCCAGTGCCACCCCCTCCCTGCTCCCCATGTCCCCGTGTCCCCAGTGCCACCTCCTCCCTGCTCCCCATGTCCTCATGTCCTCAGTGCCACCTCCTCCCTGCTCCCCGTGTCCCCGTGTCCCCAGTGCCACCCCCTCCCTGCTCCCCGCTCACCCTCGGGCCCTCCTGGCCACGTGTCCCTGTCCCTGCGCACGGCGGCACAGAAAGGGTCCCCCAGGACCCCCAGCAGGTACTTGGCCAGGCAGAGGCCGCTCCCCACGCTCCTGCTCCCCACATTCCTGAGACCCAGATCAGGGTTGGCCACGTCCCCCTGGGCCTCCCCCAGGCTGCAGAGGCCATCGACGCTCAGCTCGCCGGTGTCCCCAAGGGCCAACCTGCAGGGAGAGGGGACAGAGTTGGGGGGGCTCGAAATGGGGGGAGGAGACCAGAGGGGAAAATTTGGGGTGGTGGGAGAGGGAAAAGGGCAGGACAAGGAGAGGATGCTGGAAAAGGGCAGGACAAGGAGAGGATGCTGGAAAAGTGGGGGGAGAGGGGGGGATTCTCTAAAGGGGGGTGACAGAGAGGGTGTCCCAAAGAGGAGTGACAGGAGAGGGTGTTGTGAAGCAGGGTGACAGAGAGGATGCTCCAAAGTGGGGTGACAGAGAGTGTCCCAAAGAGGAGTGACAGGAGATGCTGTTGTGAAGCAGGGTGACAGGAAAGGGTGTCCCAAAGAGGAGTGACAGAGAGGATGTCCCAAAGAGGGGTGACAGGAAGGGATGTCCCAAAGAGGGGTGACAGGAAGGGATGCTCCTTCAGGAGGGGACGCTCTGAGAGTGGGGTGACAGGAAGGAAATCCTCTGAACCGGGGTGACAGAAGGGGACATTCCAAAGCGGGCTGACCAAAAGGGCAATTCCAAAGAAGGGGCGGCTCCCCTGCCCCCTGCCCGGCCCTGCGGGCTCCCCCCGGGCTCACCTGCGGAAGTGCAGCAGCCTGCAGCTGCTCTCGGGGGGCTCCTCCTCCTCCTCCTCCTCCTCCTCCTCGGCCTCGGGGTCGCGGCCGGCGCGGGGGGCGCAGGCACAGCAGCGGGGGATGCTGGGGGGCAGCGCCGTGCAGGGCAGGCTCTGCAGGCACCACCGGCTCGGCGGCTCTGGGGACACGGGCAGCGCTTGGGGACACCGTGGGGCCCCGTCCGCACCAGCTGCGAGGGACTGGAAGTGCCCGAGGGCAGCTTGGACGGGGCTTGGAGCAACCTGGGAGGGTGCAAGGTGTCCCTGGGCATGGCAAGGGGTTGGGACTGGATGGGGTTTTTAGGTCTCTTTTAGGGTTTCTTCCAACCCAAAGCATTCCGGGATGCTGGGATCCTATGACAGGCACGCTGTGGCGGGGGCTGGAAACTGGGCCAGAAAGTAGGGCTGGAAATTAGGGCTGGAGCTGCTCAGAGGTCAGGCCTGGGATGCCAACACCTCCCCGAGGAGTCCCTGCCCCAGCCGCAGCGCTCCCAAGCCCCGGGAATCCCACCCGAGGGTGTCACGCTGCCCCAGAGGGACATTTCTGTCCGTGGCCACCCCGGCAATCGCTGCCAGAGCCGGGAAAAGCCCCAGCGCAGCAGCTCCGCGGCCCACACGTGTTCCCAGCTCGTGTTCCGGGCGCCAGGGATGCAAAATTCCCTCGGGATCGGGCGCTGCCCCCGCCCTCTCCGCGGCCCCGCTGCGCATCCCGCGCATCCTCACCTTCCTCTCCCAGCTCCATCCTCCTCTCCTCGGCGTCCCCCGCGCTCTCCGTGGCCTTGGTGCCCCTTTTGGCCGCCCCGGCGCCCTCGCCAGCAGGGCGGGGACCCTCGGCGGTGCCGTGGGGGCGTTTGGCCGAGCGCTTGCCCTCCCCGGGGGGCTCGGGACCCCCGTCCCACCGAGGAGCTTTGGAGCGAGGCAGCGACTGCTCCGAGTGCCGCGTCAGCCACGTCTTCTTCAGCTTGGTGTGGTTGCTGGGGGGGCACGGAAAACGCCCCCCGGCCACGGCCACGGTGGGCTCGAAGGGGTTGGACACCCCCGAGCACCCATCGCAGCCCGGGCTGGGGCACAGACAGCCCGGGGGGGGCTCCGGCTTGGCCACAGCCGCTGGGTAGTGCCCGTCCGCCAGCAGAGGGGACGGATTGGGGTCCCCGCATGGAGGGGGCGAGCGGGGCTGGGCGCTCCGGTAGCCCAGGCGCTCATCTTTGGGCTCCGAGGGTCGTCCCGGCCCCGCGTCCATGGAAAAATCGGCGCCGTGGGGCCGTGAGCCCACCCAGGGCCCCCCGGAGCCCCCCGGGCCGGGCTGCAGGAGGAACAGGGGGCGGCTGCAGCCGGGGGGAGGCGTGCGGGGATGGGGAGCGGGCACCGCCGAGCTGCCCCCCGCCCGGCCATCCCTCCACGGGGCTCCCGGCAGCTCCGGCACCGCCGGCTCCCCCTGCCCGGCTCGGTCCTGCCCTGCTTGGCTCCTGCCCAGCAGCTGCGGCGCCGCGTGGTTCTTGCTCGAGGGGAGGAACCCGGGGCCTTTCTTGGCGTAAAACTCCTGGAAGGGAGCAGAGGGGCGGTGTCACCCCACATGTGGGGGGGGTCCTCGTCCCGCTTCTGTCACCCGCATCCCTGCGAGGGGGCGATGGGGAGCATTCCGTTCCCGTGCCTCAGTTTCCCCACACCCCTGCCAGGCTGGGCAGCCGCCCGGTGCTTCCCGGTGCCCGGGGCCGGCTCCCGGGGTGCCCGTGTGCCCCGCTGCCAGCGTGGGAAAGGAATGGGGAGCCGCAGCAGCGGCACGGGGCGCGCCCAGGGCTGGCAGCGCTGCCTCCCGCCGCCCCCGTGCCGCGGCTCCGCCGCCGTGACTCAGCCCGGGGGTGGCAGCACCCGCGGGGATAGCGCAGCGTCACCCTCGGGGGGCTGCGAGCCCCCTGCCCACCACCCTCGGGGGCGCTGCCAGGCCCTGCCCGGGGTGCAGGCGGGGCTGGAGCCGCTGTCACAGCCGAGCATCCTCGCTCCGCAGCCTCTCCGAGGGGTCCTACCTTGTTCCCTGAGCTGGAGCAGCCGTCGAAGGGGGGCAGAGCCGCCTTGCACCTCGGCGGGACCCCCAGGTAGAGGGGCTGGCCCCAGGCGGGCCCGTAGGAGCCCAAACTCCACTCGGGGCCGGCGAAGCGCCCGTCCCGCACCGGCCCCGGCCCCTCGGGCCCCGCGGCCCCGAACGGGGGCTCGGCCGGGGGCGCGCTGGGCAGCAGCGAGGACAGGAGGAAGGGGCTGTGCTTGGCCTCCAGGAGGAAGGGGCAGTGCTGGAAGGAGGCCGGGCACTCTCCGGCCGCGTCCCGGGGCTTGCCGGCGGCGCCGGGCACGGCCAGGGGGTAGCGCTGGTACGCGTGGCTGTAAAGGGCCAGCGGGGCCAGCACGGCCTCGGCCCAGCGCGGCCCCGGGGGCTCCTTGCAGGGCTCCCCCCAGCCCCCCTTGGGCTGCCCGTTCCGGGGCGGCAGCAGCGGGGGCAGCTCCGCTCCGTCCTTGGGGCCCCTGGGGTAGGGGCAGCCCAGGCGGCCCCCGGCGAGCTCCCGGCCGGGTCCCAAACATCCCTCGGAGCCCCTCCAGGGACAGGGACATCCTTTCTCCACGGGGTAGCTCAGCTTGCCGGGCTCCGGGTAGCTCGGGAGTCCCAGCTCGGCAGCGGCGCTCCGGGATAAAAGCATCGCGCTGCTCTCCGTGCCCCGGGAGTCCTGCGCCGCCTCCGGGGCTCTTCTCCACCGCGCCGGGCTCTCCCCCATCCTCGCGTCGCTGGCCATGCTGCTCCCACGCTCATGTGGTGCTCAGCGCCGTCCCTGCGGGCAGGGAGAGCGACATCAGCGGGGAAACTGAGGCACGGGGATGCTTGGGGGTGTTGCTGGGGCTCTGCCTTCAACCCCCCAGCTCCATCCTCCCGCGTTTGGGGCACGGGTGGACGGAGCACTCCCATTTCATAAGGCTGCCACAGCTTGGATCTACCCCAGATCTATGCAAAGTGAGGAGAAAATCAGTTTTGTTTTCTATGTAACAGATGCCAGAAGCAGAGATGCTCTCAAACACTGAGATTGTCTCCATTTCCAGTAGGTGCTTCATGACCAGAAGTCCTGCCCAGGGCTATTGGCTCTGCAAACAGAGCTCAGCACCAGTTTAATCAGAAGCTGCAAGGGGAAATCAGAGGGGGAACAACAGCGTCCTGTCCTTGGCCCACCAGGCATTGAGCACCAGGCACTGGGCACCAGGAATTGGGCACCAGGAATTGGGCACCAGGCATTGGGCACCAGGCATTGAGCACCAGGCATTGGGCACCAGGCATTGAGCACCAGGAATTGAGCACCAGGCATTGGGCACCGGGCATTGAGCACCGGGCATTGGGCATCAGGCATTGGGCACCAGGCATTGGGCACCGGGCATTGAGCACCAGGAATTGAGCACCAGGCATTGGGCACCAGGCATTGAGCACCAGGCATTGGGCACCGGGCATTGAGCACCAGGAATTGGGCACCAGGCATTGGGCACCAGGAATTGGGCACCAGGCATCGGGCACCAGGCATTGAGCACCGGGCATTGAGCACCAGGCATTGGGCACCGGGCATTGAGCACCAGGCATTGAGCACCGGGCATTGAGCACCGGGCACTGAGCACCAGGCATTGGGCACCAGGCACTGAGCACCAGGCACTGGGCACCAGGCATTGGGCACCGGGCATTGGGCACCGGGCATTGGGCACCGGGCACTGAGCACTGGGCATTGAGCACCAGGAATTGGGCACCGGGCATTGGGCACCGGGCATTGGGCACCGGGCATTGAGCACCAGGCATTGGGCACCAGGCATTGGGCACCAGGCATTGAGCACCGGGCATTGGGCACCGGGCATTGGGCACCAGGCATTGGGCACCGGGCATTGAGCACCGGGCATTGGGCACCAGGCATTGAGCACCGGGCATTGAGCACCGGGCATTGAGCATCAGGAATTGGGCACCAGGCATCGAGCACCAGGCATTGGGCACCGGGCATTGGGCACCGGGCATTGAGCACCAGGCATTGGGCAGCAGGCACTGGGCACCAGGCATTGAGCACCAGGCATTGGGCACCGGGCATTGGGCACCAGGCACCGGGCATTGGGCACCGGGCATTGGGCACCGGGCATTGAGCACCGGGCATTGCAGAGCCCGGCACGGCGCGGCGATCCCGGCTCCCCTCCCGCACGGTGAGGGCGGACACGTGTCCGGGCCGGGTGTCGCCGTCGCATCGCGTCCCTCCTGCGCCCATCCCGGCGGGGCTGGCGGCACCTCGCGCCCACCCCCAGTCCCTCCGCACCCAGGCTGGCCCCGCGCCCGGCCGCTGGCACCCAGCGTGGGGAGGCCGTGCCCCGCGCAGGTATTCGCCCCCGGCCAGGGCTGGGTGCGCTTCCCAAGAGGGCTCCCAGCCAGGGGGGAGCTCCACGCTCGCAGGGGCCCCTCCTGGGAGAAATGCCGGGGGGGATTTGTAGGATTAACGCTCCGCCGGGACCCGGGCCACACGCAGGCGCGGCTGCCGAGCCGGACCCCGCATCCCGTCCCCGTGTCCCCGTGTCCCCGTGTCCCCGTGTCCCTGTGCCCGGAGAGGCCGAGGGGGACAGAGCCGAGCTCAGCCAGCTCCCAGCCCTGCTGCGGGGGGGGACAGAGCCGCCCCGAGGGCCGGCATGGGGACAGGAGCGGGGTGGGGACAGCACCGTGTGTCCCCAGAGCCGCTTGTTCCTGTCACATCCTCCCCGCAGAGAGGGCAAAGCCGCCATTCCCACGGTGCTCGGGAAGCGTCCCGGGGCACCCTGGGGCACAGGGACACCCTGGGGACAGCCACGCCATCCCTCCGGGGCCGGGCTGTCCCACCCAGCCGCACCTCAGGGAGCTCTCCCAGCGCAGCCCCCAGTGGCCCGAGGCTGCCCCATCCTCGCGGTCACCCCGGGGGTGGCATTGCCGCAGGGTCACACTGTCCCCTGTCCCTCATGCCAGCACAGGAAGCCGCTCCCTCTGCTCGGCGGGCGAGCACCCCCTGTGGCCCGCAGCTACCTGGAGGGTCCATCAGGGACCCCAGCGCCGAGGACGAGCGGGGTCTCCGCCGGTGCCACCGGGTCCGGGAGAGGCGAAACCGGGCGGGCGGGAGCACCTAAACCCACAGGCTGAAGGGGTCCGGCTCCGGGATCTGGAGGAGGCAGAAAGCCGCCCGGGCGGCCCTGGGGATGTTCTTCTCCTCGTGCTGGAGCTGAAGTTTTCGATCCATTGGCTTGGGAGGCTCCGTGCTCCTCCTGTCTGTGCTCCTACGAGCTGGGGGTCGCGGCGGGCTGGGATTCGGGGGTTGGGGTACCCAGGGAGCAGCGGCAGCACGAGCGGGACCTTCCCCCGGCTCTAGGCAGCCCTGAGCATCCTGAGCGCTGACAAGGAGGTGGCAGCGGCTCTGCTCCCCACGAGCGTGCAGCCTCCGCCGGCTCCGGCAGGACTGGGCAGGAGGAGGGAGGGAGGGAGGGAGGGAGGGATGGATGCTGGGGCTGCTGACGCCCGGGAACCGGGAACCGGCGCGGTGCCGGCGGTGCCGCCCAGCCCCGGGGGCACCGGCGGCGGTGCCAAGGCGGGCAGGTGTGCTCTGCCCCGTGCGGCTGAAGAAAGCGCCCTTTGTTCGCCAAGGCCGCCCCGGCACCAAGGAAAGGCTCCAGCCGCCCGCTCCGGGCCAGACTGGAACGGGACAAACACCGGGATGGGCCACGAGTCCCTGAACTGGTGCTGGGGACGTGGCCAGCACGGAGCAGGTGGCCAGACCACGGCACGGGAGTCCCCAGGACCCCAAACCCCTTCGGCTTTGGCCAAAGGTCACAGATGTGGCCTCGAGTGTGCTCCAGAGCCGGGTCCATCCCTGCTGCCCCTGCCTGGGGAGCAGACAGAGCTCCTGGGGGACAGACAGAGCTCCTGGGGGGGGCAGAGAGAGCTCCTGGGGGACAGACAGAGATCCTGGGGGACAGACAGAGATCCTGGGGGGCAGAGAGAGCTCCTGGGGGACAGGCAGAGCACCTGAGGGACAGAGAGAGCTCCTGGGGGGACAGACAGAGCTCCTGGGGGGGGCAGAGAGAGCTCCTGGGGGGCAGAGAGAGCTCCTGGGGGGACAGACAGAACTCCTGGGGGACAGACAGAGCTCCTGGGGGGCAGACAGAGCTCCTGGGGGACAGACAGTGCTCCTGAGGGACAGAGAGAGCTCCTGGGGGACAGACAGAGATCCTGGGGGACAGACAGAGCTCCTGCACCCCCTGCAGACCCCCCAGCAGCCGGCTGAGCAGAGCAGGGCGTGCTCCGAGGGGTGCAGAGGGCCCTGGGCAGCACAGGGGTGCTGTGACAGCATCCTGGCAGTGCCACCCTCACCAGGGATGAAGAGGGAGAGCCTGGGGCCTCTCATCCCTGCTCTGCAGCCCAGCAGGGTCACACAAATCTAAGCCGTGCCCACTGGGATCACACCCATGCCAGCTGTGCCCACCAGGGTCACACAGACCCCACCAATGCCCACCAGGCTCACACAGACCCCACCTGTGCCCACCAGGGTCACACAGATCCCACCAATGCCCATCAGGCTCACACCCATCCCAGCTGTGCCCACCAGGGTCACACAGATCCCATCCAGCTGTGCCCACCAGGGTCTCACAGATCCCACCAATGCCCACCAAGATCACACCCATCCCAGCTGTGCCCACCAGGGTCACACAGATCCTATCCCAGCTGTGCCCACCAGGGTCTCACAGATCCCATCCCAGCTGTGCCCACCAGGATCTCACCGACCCCTCCCATGCCCACCAGGCTCACACCCATCCCTGCCATGCTCTGCGTCCCACCAGCCAAAGTTGGCACCTTGTGGGTGCCCCCCCACTGTCCCCAAGCCCCAGGACCCCCAGCACGAGGACACCCCGACCCCCACCCCACCCCAGCCACTGTGGGGCGCACCTGGGGGGGTCTCCCAGGCGGACCCCCCGTTCCTGGGCTGCCAGGGGGGGCTGGCACCGCTGCCAGCAGCGCCGTGCGGGTTTATGTAACCCGCGTGTGCCCAGGCTGTGCCCGCCTTACATAAACCTGGGCACGGCGGCCCGGCACGGGGCTGGGGGCACGGGAGAAGGGGTCAGGGCTCTCAGGAGCCCAGCAGTGCCAGGGCAGCTCCAGCTCAGCGGCTCCCTCGCGGTTTGGTCCCGCTGGGAGCGGGCAGCGGGGGTTAACCCTTGCTGGGCCGGGCTCCAGGCTGTCCCATCCCATGGCCGGGCATAGCGGGACCCCCCAGCCCTGCTCGCCCAGGGGGTTTGGGGCGCTGCTGGCTGCACCCAGTGGGTGCCAGGGAACAGGGAGGGGACCCAGACAGGGCTCGGGGCGAGGGAGAGCCCGCGCCTGCCTGCGATGAGAAGGTGCTGAAAGACGAACTCTTGCCGTTGCCTCCCTCCCTCGCTCAGGAATGATGGATCCGGAAGGGCTGGGACGGAGCTGGCAGCGGGAGGGACCCCGGGAAGGCTCTGCAGCGTCCCGGCCTGCCCGGGGTGCCGGGAATGTCCCCAAGGAGGGGACAGGTGGGGACAGGGATGGACGCACCACGCTGGAAACACCAAGGAGGGTCGATGGGGCAAGGAGCGGGAGCAGGGCGATGATGGAGGGACAGCGGGGAATTTCCCACCATGCACTGGGGCAGCATCGCTGGGCACTGTCCCCTCCCCACGCCACGCTGCCCTCGGCGTGCCAGGGAGCCTGGTGGAGCCTTCCCAGGGCCGGTGCAGTCCCCACGGGGCGGCCACGCTGTGGGAGGCTCTGCTGGGGCTCAGCCACCGCTCCCCAAGCCCAGGAACGGCTCCGTGCCTGCTCTCACAGCCCCAGCCCCTGCCCGGGTCCCTCCGCGCCCTGCCCGGCCCAGCACGACCCCCAGAGGGTCCCCAGGGTGAAGCGGGGGGGTCCAGGCTGGGTTTGAGTTCTGCCAGCTGGGAATAGCGCCCGAGGGGGTTCTGCCTTGGTGGCTTGGCACAGAGCTCCAAAATCCTTGGTTTTCCCCCAAAACAGAGGGACGGCAACACCCAGGAGCCGAGTGCCGGCCAGAGCGCCACCACAGGAGGCTGGAAACTCCCGAATGAGAGACCTCGGCACCCCTGCCCTGCTCCGGCATCGGGGGGACATTGTGGGGACATCGGGGTGGAGGGACACTGTCCCCATGGTGTCCCCTGGGATCATGGAGGACGCTGTGGGGACATGGGGCAGAGGGACACTGTCCCCATGGCAATCCCTGGGATCATGGAGGATCCTGTGAGGGGGTGAGGCAGAGGGACACTGTCCCCATGGTGTCCCTTGGGATCATGGGGGGACACTGTGGGGACATGGGGCAGCGGGACATCGTCCCCACAATGTCCCCTGGGATCATGGAGGACACAGTGGGGACATGGGATGGAGGTGCACTGTCCCCACGGTGTCCCCTGGGATCATGTGGGACGCTGCCCCCATGGTGGCCCCTGGGATCATGGGGGGACGGAGGGGACACTGTCCCCACGGTGTCCCCATGGGGGATGTGTGCGGGACAGGGGATCCCCAGAACGATCCAGCGCCGGGGGAGGGATGGATGAGGGTCCTGGTCCCCCAAACCCCTCTCCTGATGTCCCAGCAGGGTCCTGCCAGCCCCAGCCCGGTGCCCACAGCCCCCGACTGGAGCAGGGCACCTCCAGCCCCACAAACCGCTTCTGCCCCGGGAAGAACCCAAAATCCAGCGGGGAAGAACCCAAAATCCAGCGGGGAAGACCCCAAAATCCACCGGGGAAGACCCCAAAATCCACCGGGGAAGACCCCAAAATCCAGCTTTTTCCTCATGCAAAATGGATCCCCGTTCCTGCTTGCCCGGAGTGCGCACACAGAACCCCAGCCCTTCCTCTTCCTCCTCCTCCTTCCTCCTCCTCCTCCTCGCAGCCCCGGCACAGAGCCCGGCACGCACCTACCTGCCTGCAGCGCGGCGCAGGTGAGGAAGCTGAGGGCGCAGGCAGAGGAAGCAGCCCCGATCCCTCCCCGTGCCCAGCACCGGGCGCTGTGGCCGCGAGAGCTTTTGTTAATCTGCACCCGGCGCTTAAATTAAAAAAAAAAGCAAAAAAAAAAAAAAAAGAAAAAGGGAAAAAAAAAAAAAAGAAAAAAACCCCACGTCAAACCTTCAGGAGTCTGGAGGCTGCGGCGGAGCGGAGGGCACGGGAGGACACTCACTCCCACACGAGCAGCTTTCTGGGAATTAGGGCCGCAGCCCAACTGCTCTGGCAGCCTGCGCTCCCCTCCAGCCCTGGCTGCCGGTACGGCGGGGCCCGGGCACCTCCCCGGTGCCGGTGCCGGTTCCGGACAGCCCCAGCGGCCCCGTCCGGCCCCGCCGCCGCAGGGTCGGACACTTCTCCCGGCCCTAATCTGCCGCTTTTCCCCGGGGAGGTGAGTAAGCATCGCTAATCCCGCAGCTCGCTGCGCTGCCGGGGACGGACGAGCCGCTCCCCCCGGGCTGGGGCCGCTCCCGACACCGGCCCGGCCCGGCCCGGCCCCGCTCGCCCCTTCCCCGGCGCCGCTTCCCTCAAGGCGAAGCTTGAGATGGACGGAGAGAGGAGAAGCAGCGTCAGAGGGCACGGCGGGATGTGGCAGCCGACCCACCTGTGCCAGGGGTGCCCCCCATGCCGCTGTGCCAGCCCGGGGGTGCCGGAGCGGCCGCAGGTGATGGGCGCTGCCCGATGCTGCCGTCCCCGCATCGCTCCTTCCCTCCCCGGGCAAGCGCCGGTGCGGGGGCACCGTGCCCGTCCTGTGCCACCCCGTGCCCCCCTCCACGTGCCCGGGACTCCTGTTTACCCAGCGCCAGGAACCCGCTTCAAATACCTTGATGTAATTAAAAGCTCACCCCGGGGCCAAGGGCTTAGGACGGCAGCCAGGGACACGGGCAGCCCGCTGCCACCTGCGTGCCACCCCGGCGGCCCTGGCAGCACCTACCTGGCAGTGCCCGGGGGCTCCTGCCCTCAGTGCGGGCCCCTCCGGCGTCCCCACGGTGCTCCCGGGGACACGGGACAGAGCGATGGGCAGCCCGAGCTCGCTGCCTCAGTTTCCCTTGGCGGCCGGAAATGTTCTGCCTCAGTTTCCCCGCTCCACCTGGGGTGCCCAGCTCGCCCTGGAGGTGATGCCCTGGAGATTACGGTTCCCAAAACGCGCTCAGCCCAGCGCCCGCGGTGTCACGGCGGGGACGCGGAGCCGGAGCGGCGCTCGGTGCCAGCGCGGGCTGGCTGGGGACAGACGCGTCCCCGGGGGCACAGGCGGCTGCGGGGAGGCGGGGGGGATGCAGCAGCTCCTTCAGCCGTGTCCTCCCACACTCCCGTCACCTCGAACGCCCTTTTCCCGACCCCTCCCGCCACCGCCGCGCTTCCCACCCGTCATCCTCTTCCTCGCCATCCTCATCCTCCTCCTCCTCATCCTCACCAGCGGCTCACCGGCAGCCTTGGGGGCATGAGCGCGCTTCAGACACGGTGTGGGGGCGCAGTGGGAGCCCCCCCAGAATGAGGAGGGGAGGTTTTACCTGCGCGGCAGCGCTGGGGAGGGATGGAGGGAGGGATGGAGGGGGGGGTCTCATCATCCCCCCCGCCTCTCCCGCGGCTCCTCAGCCCGCCCTCGCTGCCCTCTGCGGCGGGAGGCAGCTGAGAGCTCCCGGGGCTGCCAGAAAAGAGGCTGCGTTTAAACAACAGACATAATTATGCTTTTGATACCGTCTGCTAAAAATACAGCGCGGTGCCGCGCGGGGAGCCATGTGTGCGCGGCCTCACATGGCTGCGGCCCCAACAGCTGACTCAGACAGCGGCCACCGGCAGGGGACAGCGCGGGGGGACCCCCGTGGGGATTCGGGGGGTCCCACCCTCACCTGGGACCCCCAAACGGCCGGGCTGGGGGGAGAAGGGCAGCCCGGGGATGGCAGGAGCACCCCAGAGCAAAGGGGTGAAATGAGCTGGGCATGGGGCAGGGAAGGAGGGGGGGATGGATGAGGAGTGTGATGTCACTCGGTGTCACCAGGGTGGGTTTGGGGGGGCTCAGGCCGCTCCCGGGGATGGGAGGCCGAGGAGGAAGCTGGGGGTGGCACCCCAAGCACCCAGCAGCTCCCTGGGGAGGTAAATCCCATTTGGGAGCCATGACCCCAAATTTCCCTGAGCCTGAGAGAGACAGGGGTGGGTGACACCCCCGCAGTGCCCGGCCCTGCAGCAACCACGGCCCGGGGTTGGCAGCGCAGCATCAGCCGTGTCCCTGTCAGCTGGCACAGAGCAGCCCTGCGTCACCGGGTCCCCTGCCAGCTCCCAGGGATGCAGGCAGGGAGCCATTCCCTGTGTCCTGTCCCTCCCTGCCTCAGCCCCAGCCCCTCTCCAGCTCTTCAGGACCTGCAAGGGGCTCTGAGGTGTCCCTGGAGCCTTCTCCTCTCCAGGTGAGCACCCCCAGCTCTCCTAACCTGGCTCCAGAGGGGCTCCAGTTCTGGAGCATCTCCGTGGCCTCCTCTGGACTGGCTCCAGCAGCTCCACCTCCCTCTGATATCGGGGACCCCCGAGCTGCAGGTGGGGTCTCACCTGAGCGGAGCAGAGGGGGACAATCCCTTCCCTGAGCCCCCTCGGTTGTGTCACCTCCCACACGCCCCCAGCCCCGCTGTCCCCCCACTCCTGCCCAGGGGTTTGGGGTGGCACAGGTTGGCACAGGGGGTCCCCACAGCGGTGCCAGCCGGGCTCAGCCTGGCAGCCCCTCCCCGGAGGGGACAGTGGCAGCGGGCGAGCTCAGGTCAGGCGCTTAACCTGCTGTGCTGGGGCGGTGCCAGGCGAGCCGCGGGGGATTAGGGCTCTGCTGATGCAGCCTGGCACTGGCCCGGGCGCTGACACAGCTGCGATCAGCGCTGGCACCGCCGCAGCTGCCGAGCCCCGGGGGGACGGGCAGTGCCACCCCGCCCGCCTCCTATGCCCTCCTTGGGTTTCAGCCCCCGGGGGACACGCGGGTTTAGCAAAGCAGGACACCAAAACTCCCTGTCCCTTGCCAGGAAGGCGCTGGTGTCGTGTCCATTCCCTTGTCCCTCCTGGGAAGGCGCTGCTCAGTTTCGTGCCTCAGTTTCCCCAAGCTGGGAATCCCCGACCCCACACCCCGGGGATGCAACACCGAGGCTCCAACGCTGCTGTGAGCCCACCTGGGAGGCCCCCGCCATGCAGGAACCCCCCGTTTGACCCCCGGGCGGCCTCCCCGGGCCGTATCCTTGGAGGAACCGCGCTCCCTAAGCGGCTTTAGGGGATTACAGGCAGCCCCTGGCCCTCGCTGTCCCCACCCAGCCTTGCTCCTCGGCTGCTCTCAGTAATCAGTTGGACAGAGCTAATCCAGCCACCTCCACCTAATCTGCTCCAACACCCCCCAGAGCCCTGGGGAGACCCCCGAAATCGGGCAGCAGCCAAAGGCTAAAAATACAAAATACAGCTGGCCCCGGGGTGAGGGCAGGCGGGATTGGGAGCGAGGGGATTGATGCCAGCGAGCAGGGGCACCGCGGGACAGCCGCAGAGTCACCTTGTGCCACCCCCTCCCTCCCCGCCGAGGACGGGGCAGGGAGCGGGGACAATCCGGGGACGGCCGGGACAGTGCCGGTGTCCCCGCTGCTGCTGCCACGCCGTGGGGGACGCGGCTACTGCAGGGAGCCCCGGGAATTCGGGAATGTCACCGGCGGCGGCCGCAGGGACACAAAAGACTCGGGGGTGGGAGTCCCGAGGAGGGAGAGTTCCTTCCAAATGAGAAAATGATCTCGGGAAGCATCCCTGGAGGAGCTGGGGGATGCTTCTGGAAGCTGAAATGTGGGGGAAAAGCTCTGGGAGATGGCTGGGGGGATCCCTGAGGGTACAGCTTCCTCCAAAGGAAAAAGAAGGAAGCTTCCCTGGAGGACTTCCACAGGAAGATTCCCTGGAGGAGTCAGGGGATGCTGTCAGGGATTCTGGAACCTGAAATATGGGGAAAGGCTCTGGGAGATGTCTGGAAAGAGTCTTGGATGGATCCTTAAGAGTACAGTTCCTCCAAGGGAAAAAAATCTCAGGAAATTTTCTTGGAGGAGTGCTTGGGGGTGCTATGGGGGACTCTGGAATATGAAATGTGAGGAAAGGCTCAGGGAGATGCCTGGAGGGAGTCTTGGATGGATCCCTGAGGGTACAGCTTCCTCCAAAGGAAAAAAATCTCAGGAAACTTTCTTGGAGGAGTTGGGGGGTGCTATGGGGGATTCTGGAACATGAAATGTGAGGGAAAGGCTCTGGGAGATGCCTGGAGAATCCCTGAGGGTACAGCTTCATCCAAAGGAAAAAGAAGGAAGCTTCCCTGGAGGATTCAGGGGATGCTGTCAGGGATTCTGGAACCTGAAATATGGAGAAAGGCTCTGGGAGATGCCTGGAGGGATCTTGGATGGATACCTGAGAGTACAGTTCCTCAAAAGGAAAAAAAATCTCAGGCAGCTTCCCTGGAGGATTCAGGGGATGCTATTGGGGATTCTGGAACCTGAAATGTGGGGAAAGGCTCAGGGAGATGCCTGGAAAGAGTCTTGGATGGATCCCTGAGGGTACAGCTTCCTCCAAAGGAAAAAAAATCTCAGGAAACTTTCTTGGAGGAGTTGGGGGGTGCTATGGGGGATTCTGGAATATGAAATGTGGGGAAAGGCTCTGGGAGATGCCTGGAGGGATCTTGGATGGATCCCTGAGGGTACAGCTTCCTCCAAAGGAAAAAATCTCAGGAAACTTCCCTGGAGGAGACATGGGATGCTATCAGGGATTCTGGAAGCTGAAATGTGGGGGAAAGGCTCTGGGACATGCCTGGAGGATCCTGAGGGTACGGCTTCATCCAAAGGAAAAAAAATCTCAGGAAACTTCCCTGGAAGAGTCTGGGACTGTAGCTGGGATTCTGGAACATGGATGGAAACACTCAGGGAGAGGCCCTGGAGGAGTCTCAGATGGATTCCAGAGCTTCCTCAAAGAGAAAAACCAATCTCAGGATGCTTCCTGCGGAAGGGGACAGCACTGGGGACAACTCCTGCTCCCCAAAGTCTGAAACAAGCATTTATTTTTCCAGGTACAAAACCCTCTTTTTGGGAGAGGGGAATGTTAAAAGCTGTGCGCTGCCCAGCGCTCTGGGCTCAAGTATGGGGGTGTCAGTCTGTGTCTGGGGGGGGCCCCAGGCAGGGCTTTGGCTTCAGAGGGAAAAGGCACATCCACTCCTGGCTCCCAGGGGAACGGGAATGTGGTGAATAAGGCACCATGGCAGGAGGAGGGAGGGGGGAGCCCGTAGTGTTCATGGCATGGGGGAAAAGGAGGGCCAGACCCCACAGGAGAGGCGCCAGCACCGAGCTGGGGGGTCTGGGGATGAGCTGCTCCCCCCTCCTCCAGGGGCCACGGGGAAGGGATTTACAGTGTGAGGATCCCAGGGGTGCAGGAGCCACCCTGGGGAAACAAGGAGCCTCCCCAGGGGTGCAGGAGCCTCCCCAGGGGTGCAGGAGCCTCCCCAGGGGTGCAGGAGCCTCCCCAGGGGGTGCCAGGAGCCACCCTGGGAACACCAGGAGCGTCCCTAGGGGTGCAGGAGCCACCCTGGGGAACACAAGGAGCCTCCTCAGGGGTGCAGGAGCCTCCCCAGGGGGTGCCAGGAGCCACCCTGGGGACACAAGGAGCCTCCCTAGGGGTGCAGGAGCCTCCCTAGGGAACACAAGGAGCCTCCCCAGGGGTGCAGGAGCCTCCCTAGGGAACACAAGGAGCCTCCCCAGGGGTGCAGGAGCCTCCCTAGGGAACACAAGGAGCCTCCCTAGGGAACACAATGAGCATCCCCAGGGGGTGCCAGGAGCCACAGGTCCCTCCTGATGCCGCAGCAGCAAATTCCTCTCCAGCCTCCTGGCAGTTTCCTGGCATTTTCAGCTCTCCTGCTCTGACAGAGCCGCTCTCCTCCTGGTCCGGCTGCGCAGGAGCCGGCAAGAGCCCTGGGCAGGGAAAGGGACAGGGACAAGGACAGTCAGGACCCCCTGACACAGCCCCACATCCCCAGTGTGTGTCCCCCTCCCAGGTCACCTCTTTTCCTGGGTTCTTCCTCAGGGTTCTCAGGCTCTGCCAGCGGGACAGGGGTCTGGCACCCCGGCATGGGGACACCGAGGGGGACACCTGCGAGTCCGACCACAGCTCCTCCTCGTCCGACTCGCTCTCATAGCGGAGGCCTGGGGACAGAGGGGACATGCCACCTCCAGCACGGCCACCGTGGGCTTTGCTGGGTCCCCCCTCTCTGTGACCCCTCAGCTGCTCACCCAAGGGCTGCTGGAGGCTCCCCTGCTCCTCCAGGTACAGCGGGTCCTGGAAGTGCACGGGGGCCTGCTCGGGCAGGGAGCGCAGGTCGTGCATGCTGAAGCTGCGGAGCCGCCCGGCCAGCGCGCCCTGGCTCTGCACGGGGGACATGGAGAGGACAGATCAGACCCCAGCCCAGGGCATGTCACCCTCCCTGTCACCCTGCTGGGTACCTTGGTGGCTGCCTGGACAGCGGCAGTGGCCGCCAGGTTGAGGCCCCTCTTGCCAAAGCTCAGCGCGGTCTCGTAGCCGCGCTCACGGGCGCGCACCAGGAACGCGTCGATGTCCTGAGAGACAAACGGGGACGTGCTGGCAGGGCAGGGTGGTGGCCTGGGCACTGCCACCTCTGGGGCATGGTCAGGTCCCTGGGCATTGTCACTTCCCAGGGCATCCCCGTGTCACTGGGTATTGTCACCTCCCTAGGCACTGTCACTCCCCAGTGCATCCCCGTGTCCCAGGGCACTGTCCCCTCCCAGGGCAATGCCATGTCCTGAAGCATTCTCTGAGCATTGTCATCCCCCAGGGCATCCCCATGTCCCTGAGCATTGTCACCTCCCAGGGCATCACCATGCCCCTGAGCATTGTCACCTCCCAGGACACTGTCACTTCCAGGGCATCCCCATGTCCCTAGGCACTGCCACCTCCCAGTGCATCCCCATGTCCCAGGGCACTGCCACCTTCCAGGGCATCACCATGTCCCAGGGCATTGTCCACTCCCAGGGCAATGCCATGTCTCTGAGCACTGTCACCTCCCAGGGCATTGTCACCTCTCAGGGCAATGCCATCACCTGGAGCGTTCCCTGAGTTCCCTGAGCATTGTCACCCCCCAGTTCATCACCATGTCCCTGAGCATGGTCACCTCTCAGGGCAATGCCATCACCTGGAGCGTTCCCTGAGCATTGTCACCCCCCAGTGCACGCCACATCCCTGTGCATTATCACCTCCCACGACCTGGAGCAATGCCACATCCCCGGGCTGCCACCACCCCAACTCGAGGAGGGGCTGACCCCCCCCAGGCTGGGCAGGGGGACCCCCAGAACCCCCGGATTTTGGGGTTTTACCTTCTCCCTGCGGGCCAGCGTGGGGTGCACGAAGCGGCGGTAGAGCAGGCTGGCCCCGCGCGTGTACGGGGACAGCAGCCAGATGACAAAAGCCATCTTCACCTCGTAGTAGAAGGGGAGCCTGGGCAAAAAGGCAGGTGATGGGGGGGTCCAAAGGCACCTCATGGTCCCCTCCAACATCTGGGGGGGTTTGGGGACAGGCAGAGTCCCTCCCCAGGCTCACCAGGAGATGAGGAGGTCGGTGAAGGTCTCTGTGGTCATGAAGAGAGCGAAGACGATCCAGTACATCATCCATCGGACCTGGGGAGCCACAGGGAGCACATCAGGGACACTGGGGGCTGGGAAAAGGGGGGGCTGGAGCCCAGAAAGGGGCACTGGAGACTGAGAAAGAGGGGCTGGGGCCCAGAAAGAGGAACTGGAGACTGGAAAGAGGGACTGGAGACTGGGAAAAGGGGCTGAACCCCAGAAAGGGCCACTGGAGCCTGGGAAAAGGAGACTGGAGCTCAGGGAAAAGGGGGGGACTGGAGCCTGGAAAGGGGGGACTGGAGCCTGGAAAGGGGGGACTGGAAAGGGGGGGAATGGAGGCCCAGAAAAGGAGAGGGTACTGGAGCCCTGGGAAAGGGTGGCTGAACTCTGGAAATGGGACACTGGAGTCTGGGGAAAAGGGGGGACTTGGAGCCTGGGAAAAGGAGGGGTGAACCCCAGAAATGGTAACTGGGGACTGGAAAGGGGGATTGGAGCCCCAGAAAGGGGGGGACTGGAGCCCCAAGGAAAAGGGGGGTGATGAGAGCCCCAAGGAAAAGGCAGGGGGATTGGAGCCCTGGAACCCCAGGAAAAGTGGGGACAGGAGCCCCAAGGAAAAGGGGGGTGATGAGAGCCCCAAGGAAAAGGCAGGGGGATTGGAGCCCTGGAACCCCAGGAAAAGAGGGAACAGGAGCCCCAAGGAAAAGGGGGGTGATGAGAGCCCCAAGGAAAAGGCAGGGGGATTGGAGCCCTGGAACCCCAGGAAAAGAGGGAACAGGAGCCCCAAGAAAAGGGGGGACAGGAGCCCAAGGAAAAGGGCTCCCCAAGCACTTGACTCACGTATTCCCGGATGTTTTTTGCCTTCACAGCCTTGTAGGAGGCGTAGGCCGGGTAGAGCATCCCGAAGAGCAGCCTGTAGCGCAGGGCGGGGGTGAGGCAGCTCGGCCAGCCCGCATAGAGCAGCAGCAGCCCGGCCCAGCAGAGCCGCCGGGCCCGGCGCTGCAGCCCGGCCTGGAGCCCCTCCAGCACCGAGCCGAGCCCGGGACAGCGGCCCGGGAGGCTCCGGGGAGGCTCGGCCATGAGCACCGTGCAGCTCCCAGGGCCCCGGGACCGGCCCGACCTGTCCGGGCAGGGCAGGGCCCGGGCTGCGCCCCGCGGGCTCCGTCCCCGGTGTCAGGCTCGGTGCCGGGGCTGAGGGAGGTGCCAGCAGCCCAAACACCCACCTGGTGGCCCTGCTCTGGGGAATTCCTGCCAGGGAATTGGGAAATGGGGGGACCCTCTGGGCAGGGATCCTGCCAGGGAATGGGGCATCCTCAGAGCAGGGACCCCGTCAGGAAATGGGGGAACCCTGTGGGCAGGGACCCTCTGAGCAGGGACCCCACCAAGAAATGGGGGGATCCTCTCAGCAGGGACCCCGCCAGGGAATGGGGAAATGGGGGGCACCCTCTGGGCAGGGATCCTGCCAGGGAATGGGGGCATCCTCAGAGCAGGGACCCTGCCAGGAAATGGGGGAACCCTGTGGGCAAAGACCCCGCTAGGAAACGGAGGAACCCTCAGAGCAGAGACTCCGACAGGAAATGGCGGGGGGGGTCTCTGGGCAGGGACCCTCTGAGCAGACCTCGCCAGGAAATGGGGGGACCCCCTGAGCAGAGACCCCGCCAGGGAATGGGGGGAGTCTCACAACAGAGACCCGGCCAGGAAACAGGAGAACCCTCAGAGCAGAGACCCCGTCAGGAAATGGGGGCACACTCAGAGCAGGGACCCCCCCGGTTGGGGCAGGGCCTCTTCAGGGGACCCCCACCCATGGACGGTGCAGGGCACCCCAGCCGTGCCCACCCTGCCCAGGCCGGGCAGGGAGGCCCAGCAGCAGCTCAGGGACCCATTTTGGGGGGTGGCATGGTTGGGGGGGCGGTGTTGGTTACCCCCATAGGGAAATTTGGGGTCACCCCGCCGGGGGCCTCTCCGAGGAGTCCCCGCTGCGGGCCCAGCACGGGGATCCCCGTTAATGAACGGGGGGAATGAGGGACCGGGAATGGGGGGCCGGGAATGGGGGATCCCTTTGACCCCCCCCCCGCCCCCCTCCGCCCTCCCGTTACACCGCCCGGACCCCACTCACTCAATCACCCGGCTGAGGATCCAGGACACCATGGCGCGGCCGGGGCTGAAGGGCCGGGGGGTGCTGGGCGGGAGGGGCGGTGCTGCGGCCCCCGGGAGCTCCCAAATCCCCCCAAATTTCCCCCGAACCCCGAGGGAGCGAATCCCAAAAGTTGAAAGTTGCAGCAACCGAGCCGCGCAGGCGCGGTCCGGGCCCCACCGGCCGCTCTTAAAAGGGCAATGGACTTAAAAGGGCAACAGAGCTTCTTAAAAGGGCAATGCCCTTAAAAGGGCAACAAAGCCTTTTAAAAGGGCAACAGGGCCCCTTAAAAGTGACCCACGGGTGAAGCGGTGAGCCGCAGCTTTATAAAATAAAAACATTTTATAAATTGCCTAAATATATTAAATATCAACCTATTTATATAATACATATTATATAAATATGTATTATATCAATATATATCGATATATCTATATATTTATATTATACATACATAATATGTATAATATATACTATAATATGTAATATGTAATATATAACATAATATATAATTTATATAATATATTAATATAACAATATTGTAATCATTCACATATATATTATAATAATTATATAGTATATTATATTTTATATATAATATCAATATAGTATACCTTGATTATGTCTCATATATGGTTTATCAATATATATAATATATATTGATATTTTATATCAATATTTTAATTATATATGTACATATTACATTTCAATAAATATGCTAAACATACATAAAAATGTCGTGTTTAAAATTCCCCATATATATTGAATATCACTACATTAAATGCTCTTTAAAGCATAAAAATTAATTCCCTAATACCTATATTTTTATATATTAAAACACACCATTTTTAAATCAAGAAACTGGTAGGGAAAGGAGGGCAGAGCCACTCTGATTGGTGTTTAAGGGGTTTTTTTGGGTCTGGAGGGGATGTGATGCTTTTTGGTGCCCTAAAGGACGATGAGTGTAAGAGTGGAGCCCTGAAAGATGCTCCCAAAAAACTAAAATCTGCTTGATTCACCTCTCCGAGCCCTGCAGCCCCAAGACTGACCCAGGGTTCCCCAAATTCCCCATCCCAGTCACAGCCACCACCATGGAAGTGCCAGAACCCTCCTGCACTGCTCCCCGTGCGTTCAAATCTGCTTTTTCCTGCCAGGGAAACTGAGGCAGGGCCAGGTGGCAATGCCCTGGAGAAGCCATCCCCGCTGCCCAAACCCATCCGTGCCCCCGGGGCTGCAGGTTACCTGCAGAGGATCTTTATTTGTGCTCTTAATTGCTGGTTTTTCACATGCATATTTATCCACCCGGCAGCCAGGGAAAGGCTCCCCTGGAAAACCAGTCCAGCAGGAACTCCCCTCCCTGGGGAAGCACCTCCTGCTTCCCACCCGTGCCCTGGGCCGAGGTTTCTGCTGAGAAAAACCCCAAAACCCACGTGGAGGGCCTGGAGCATCCCAAAATGAGGATTTCCCTCTCCTTGGGGCAGCAGAATGTTGGACTGAGCCGGCACCGAGGTGGGAGGAGGTTTCTGCTGGAAAAAACCCCACAGGCACCCAAAAATGAGGAAATTCCCTCTCCCTGGGGTTGCAGAATGTTGGATAGAGTGGGCACTGAGGCGGGCCAGGGTTTCTGCTGGAATAAAACACCAAGTGCAGGGCCTGGAGCACCCAAAAATGAGGAATTCCCTCCCCCTGGGAGAGCAGAATATCAGATGGAGCGGGCACTGCGGTGGGCTCAGGAAAAAACTCCACATGTGGGGTCAGAAGCACCCAAAAATGAGGAATTCCCTCTCCCTGGGGGAGCAGAATGTGGGATGAAGCAGGTACCAAGGTGGGATGGGGTTTCTGCTGGAAAAAACCCCATGTTCACCCTAAAAGGAGGAATCCCCTCTCCCTGGGGCAGTAGAATGTCAGGCACTGAGGTGGGAGGAGGTTTCTGCTGGAAAAAACCCCATGTGCACCCTAAAATGAGGAATTCCTTCTCTCTGGGGAAGCAGAATGTCACGCACCAAGGTGGGCCAAGGTTTTTTGTTGGAAAAAAACCCATCTGTAGGGTCAGGAGAACCCCAAAATGAGGAATTCCCTCTCCCTGGTGGAGCAGAATGTTGGATGGAGCAAGCACTGAGGTGGGCTGAGGTTTCTGCTGGAAAAAACCCCATATATGGGTCAGGAGCACCCAAAAATGAGGAATTCCCTCTCCCTGGGATAGCAGAATGTTGGGTGGAGCAAGCAATGAGGTGGGATGAGGTTTCTGCTGGTAAAAACCCCATGGGCGCCCTAAAAATGTGGAATTCCCTCTCCCTGGGGAGCAGAATGTGGCACTAAGGTAGGACGAGGTTTCTGCCAGAAAAAACCCCACATGTGGGGCCAGGAGCACACAAGATAAGGAATTCCTTCTCCCTGGGGGAGCAGAATGTCAGATGGAGCAGGAACCAAGGTGGGATGAGGTTTCTGCCGGAAGAAACACCAAGTGCAGGGCCAGGGGCATCCAAAAATGAGGAATTTCCTCTCCCTGGGACAGCAGACTGTGGGATGGAGTGGGCACCGAGGTGAGCTGAGGTTTCTGCTGGAAAAAAACCCCATGTGCACCCTAAAAGGAGGAATTTCCTCTCCCTGAGGGAACAGAATGTCGGGTGGAGGTGGTGGCACCACCCGAAGGACACACGGGCAGGGCTGGGGGGCGCAGTGCATTTATTGGGGGGTTGGTGGGCACGGACACGCCGCTGGCACGCTGGGTCCTGCCTGGCAGCTGGGCCGTGGGCACGGGGAGCTGCTGGGCATGCATGGAGAGGGACAGGAGCTGCTGGCCTGGAGCATTCCTCTGTCCACTGCTTCATCCACCTCAGAGCATCCTGGAGCATCCCATCATCATCCTCGGGGCATCCCAGCATCATCCTCAGAGCATCCTGGAGCATCCCATCATCATCCTCAGGGCATCCCGCTGGCCTTGGAGCAACCCATCATCATCCCCAGCATCCCATCATCATCCCCAGCATCCCATCTGCATCCATCTCAGAGCACCCCATCCTCCCTAGGCCATCCCACCACATCCACCTTGCCCATCCCACCCACTTTGGACCATCCCAAAGCCCCTCAGCGTCCTGGGAACCCCCCACCCCTCCTGCCACATCCCTGCTTGCTGTCCCCCCTCCTTTCCTACCCCCAGCTCCCAAACCCAAGACC
Source organism: Molothrus ater (assembly GCF_012460135.2). Lineage (NCBI taxonomy): Eukaryota > Metazoa > Chordata > Aves > Passeriformes > Icteridae > Molothrus > Molothrus ater. The sequence continues at coordinate 1,798,157 of NC_050505.2, read as the reverse complement.
CCCCCCAAACCCTGTCCACCCCCCCAGGGGTGCAGCTCTGCAGCACAAGGGGTGTCCCACAGCGTGAACCCGGGAGCACCGTGGGGAAACTGAGGCACCGTGGGTCTGGGTGAAGGTGGAGGGCCATCACAGGGGGTGGGACAAAGGGTGGTGGGCTCATGCATGTCCGGTGGCTCTCCGGGTGCCAGCTACAGGCTGAGGTCCACCACCACGTGCCGGTACACCAGCGTGTTGGCCTTGAAGCTGGGCGCCAGCAGCAGCTGCACGTCGGCCGCCGGCACGGCCCGGAACGCCCGCGGCGCCTGCACCGACAGCTCCTGGAACTTGGCGAATTTCTGCTTCTCCTCTTCCCACAGGTAGACGTGGGTGAAGGAGAAGTCGCTGCCCAGCGCCAGGTACTGCCGCTGGCCCACGGCGAAGGGCTGCATCACCATGGAGCCGCGGGACGGCAGCGTCTGCACCTCCACGAAGCGCTGCCCTTCCCAGCGCACCACCTTGGAGTCGCCGATGTAGCGGCTGAGGCACAGGAACTGCTCCCGCTTGGCCCTGAAGTGTTTGACCATCTGCACGTCCAGCATCTCGCCCACCTCGCCCTGAGGCACGAACTGCTTCTGAGCCCGGCTCCACTGGTAGATGACGGGCGCCTGGGAGCTGCTGGAGATGATCAGCCGGGGTTTGCCGTCGTTCTCCACGTACTCCACGTCGGTGTCGCGGTGCCAGGCGTGCAGGGCTTGGTGGGAGTAGAAGCCGTTCTGGTTGAGGCGGTAGAGGCTGGTGGAGCCCGCCTTGGAGCTGTCGGCGATGACGAAGTACCAGTCGCCCTCGATCTGGAAGGCCTCGATGTCGTTGGGCTTGCGGATCTTCTGGCTGTCGATGTCCTGGATCTTGATGAACTTGTCCACGGCCGTGTCCCAGCGGTAGATGTAGGAGCCGCCAAAGAGCTGCGCCACCACCACGTAGAGCTGCTCCTGCGCCACGATGGGCTTGCAGTGCACCGCCGAGTGAGCTGGTGACAGAACACAGAGTCACACCGTGCCAGGGCACCCCAAAGAGGGTCCTGGCCCAGGAGGGGACCCCCAGCCCGATTCCTCACCGGGGATGCGGTCGAAGTCGCGGAGTTTGCGCTCCACGTAGTCCCACTTGAGGATGGAGCAGCTGCTGGCGCTGGGCTGTGCCAGGGCCACGTACAGGTCACTGGCGTAGGTGAAGGGCTCGGCCGACACCGCCTGGAAGGGCAGGACCTGGTGCATCACGAAATCTGGAGCAGGGAGAGGTGGCAGTGAAGGTCTGAACACCCAGAGTGAGGTGACAAGTGACAGGTGGCAGGTGGCAGGTGGCGGTGTGTCACAGACATGTTTTATGAAAAATCCTTTCCTTAGGATTTTTCCTCCTGAGAAGCTGAGAGGCCTCAGGAACAAAATGTAACCAATGGTTATCTGCTGCAGTGGAATGCAACAGGTGCATCTGGGATTGGGCTCATGTGGTTGTTTCTAATCAATGGCCAATCACAGCCCAGCTGGCTCAGACTCTCTATCCAAGCCACAAGCCACAATTCCTTCTTTTTCTATTCTTAGCTATCCTTCTGATGAAATCCTTTCTTCTCTTCTTTTAGTATAGTTTTCATGTAATATATATCATAAAATAATAAATCTACCTCCTGAAACATAGAGTCAGACCCTCATCTCTTCCCTCATCCTCGGACCCCCTCACAGCGAGCACCCTCACAGCGGTGGTGCCTCACCCGTGGTGATGCACTGGAAGTCACCGAGCGCCAGGTCCCGGATCCGCTGTCCCTCGAACTGCCCGGGGCTGCTGCAGAAGACGGCGGGGACCGTGGTGTTGGTGCTCTCCAGCCACTCCACCAGCCACTTGATCTTGCAGTCACAGGCCAGCGAGTTGCCACGGAGGTCCCTGCCAGGGATGGCACCGAGTCACACCCAGCACCCACCAGGATGTCACCTCACCCCAGCTCAGTGTCCCTAGGGTCCCTGCCAGGGATGGCACCAGTACCCACCAGGATGTCACCTCACCCCAGCTCAATGTCCCATCCCAAGGATGGCACCAGTACCCACCAGGATGTCACCTCTCCCCAGCTCAGTGTGCTGGAGGTCCCTGCCAGGCATGGCACCGAGTCACGCCCAGAACTCACTGCTGTGTCACCCTCTTCCTACTCAGTGTCCCAGGCCTCATGCCAGGGATGGCCCCAAGCCACCCCCAACACCCACCAGGATGTCACCTCTCCCCAGCTCAGTGTGCTGGGTATCCCTGCCAAGGATGGCACCATCACCCCCAGCACCCACTGGTGTGTCACCCTCTCCCCAGCTCAGTGTCCTGGAGGTCCCTGCCAGGGATGGCCCCGAGTCACCCCCAGCACACCACACCCTGCCCCAGTGCCAGCCCCTGAGCTGTCACCCCCTCCCAGCCCGGGGTCCCCGGTGCTGTGGCAGCCTCACAGGTCACTCAGGATGTCCAGCGGCTTGAAGAGGTCCCGTGGCAGCGTCTGCAGGTTGTTGTTGGCCAAGGAGCTGGGGACAAGAAGGGTTGTGGGGGTGACACATCCCTGACAGTGATGAAGGGACAGGGCCACCCCCACAGTGTCCCCCAGGTGCTCACAGGTGTGTCAGGGACTTGAGCCCGCGGAAAGTGGCCTTTGAGAGCGCCTGGATGTCGTTGTTCTCAATGAACCTGGAACGGGAGCAGACAGTGACGGGGCCATCCCGAGGCTCCCCCGTGTCCCCTCCCTGTCCCCTCCCTGTCCCAGTGTCACACACAGGTACTGCAGGTGCGAGAGCCCGGCAAAGGCGTTGTCCCCGATCAGCGTGAACTTGTTGGAGTTGAGGAGGCTGCAAAGAGAGGGGGGAGGCGTCAGCGCCGGGCTGGGCAGGGTGGGCACCAGGTGGGCACCGAGGGGGGCACCAGGGGGGCACCTACAGGAACTGCAGGGAGGGGATGTGGGCGAAAGCCGCCTCCCGGATCTCCGTGAAAGCCGCGTTCACCATGGTCCTGCGGGAGAGAGACGGAGCTGCAGGGCAGGGGATGGCAGCAGCCTGGCACTGCCACCCCCGTGTCCCCCAGCATGGGCTCGGTGTCACCTGCTGCCTGCCAGGGCAGCCCATGAGGGCTGCTGGCATGGGCACAGGGACCCCTGCAGCCACCCTGCCCGGTGTGGGGACACGGAGGGGACAGGGCTGGCACCAACCCCAGGCTGCCCACGGCCTGCGGCAGCCCCTGGCCTGGGGCCACGTGCTTGCACATGTGTGTGAACACAGAGAAATGGGTGTGCAAGCACACACAGACTGGTGTAACACACACAGACAGGTGTGTAAACACACACAAATGCGTGTGTAACACACACAGGTGTAACACACACAAACAGGTGTGTAACACACACAGAGGTGTAACACAAACAGGTGTGTAACACACACAGGTGTAACACACACAAACAAGTGTGTAAACACACACAAATAGGTGTGTAACACACACACAGACACAGGTTTAACACACACAAACAGGTGTAACACACACAAACAAGTGTGCAAGCACACACACAGGGGTAACACAAACGAACAGGTGTGTAAGCACACACAAATGGATATGTAAGCACATATACATGTGTAAACACACATGAATGGGTGTGTAAACACACACACAGGTGTAACACACACAAACAGGTGTGTAACCACACACAAATGGGTATGTAAGCACATATACATGTGTAAACACACACGAATGGGTGTGTAAGCACACACACAGGTGTAACACACAAACAGGTGTGTAACCACACACAAATGGGTATGTAAGCATATATACATGTGTAAACACACATGAATGGGTGTGTAAGCACACACACAGGTGTAACACACACAAACAGGTGTGTAAGCACACACACGTGTAACACATGTAAACGGCTGTGCAAGCACACACAGACAGGTGTAACACACACACAGGTGTGTAACAACACCTGTAAACACACAGAGACAGGTGTAAGACAAAAACGGGTGTGTAAACACACTGACAGCCAGGTGTAACACACACAAACAGGTGTGTAAGCACACACACACAGACGTGTAGCACACACACGTGTAAATATACACCAACGGGTGTGTAACCACACTCACCAGCTGTAAACACCCCCAGTGCCGCATCTCCCCGTGCCAGGCTGCGGGGCACAGCCCTGTCCCCAGGGACCCTCCATCATCACCCCCCCTCCCCAGCCGTGTCCCCCCGGGGCTGTGCTCCCCAAGGTCACCGCCGTGTCCCCTGGGGGTTCTGCACCCCAAGGTCACCGCCGTGTCCCCTCGGGTTCCTGTCCCCAAGGTCGCGGCGGGGACAGGCTGCAGCCCTGCCCTGCTTGGCACCGATGGATGGCTGTGCGTGCCAGCACCGCAGGACTCAGGGACGTGTCCCGGGCTGTCCCCAGCCTCCTCGTTCCCCCGGACCCCGCCCTGTCACCCCTTTGTCCCCCTGTGCAGCACAGCAGGGGTGTCCCTGCCCCTCCAGGACCGCCAGCAGCCCCTGCCAGCCCTGCTCTCCTGGGATGTGACGCTGTCCCCATCGCCGTCCCCAACCCCGGTACTCACAGCGAGATGACCTCGGGGGGCAGGTTTTTGGGCACGGCCTTGGAGTCCACGCAAAAAGCCGTGTCCCGGGTGCAGGAGCAGCTCGGGGGGCAAGGGGGAGGCCGGGGGGGCCGCCGCCCCTCCGCCGGCAGCCAGAGCCAGGCCACGGCGAGGAGGAGGAGGAGGAGGAGGCGAGCGGGGAGCTGCTCCCTCGGCATCCTCCTGCCGCGCCGCAGCTCCATCACGCCCTGGCCCGATCCCTGCTTGATCCCTGCAGCTGCTCCCAACGCCGCTGTGCCCGGCAGCTGTGGAAAAACCTTTTAATTTTTTCTCTCTCTTGTTTTTTTTTTATTCCCCCGGGGATCTCAGGGTGGAGGAGAAGCGGCGGAGGCTGCGGGCGCCTGACCCGCGGCTCTGCAGCACACCATGCCCGGGAGCTGCTGCGGGAGGGAGGGACGGAGAGAAGGAGGGAGGGAAGGAGGGAGGGATGAAGGATGCGGCTGAGTGACAGCGCCAGCATCCCCGGGCACGCGTGTCCGTGCGCGCGTGTCCCAAACTCGGGGTTCCCCGCCGGGGTGGCGGCCCCGGCTGCTCTTGGGGTGCGCAGAACTTGGGGGGACACGCCAGGGGTGAGGCCCCCCGGAGCGGCTCCCCCAGCTCGGCGCTGCAGCGCTGCCCCCCCAGCTCCTCGCCCTGGGCACACCGGGCACCCACCCACGCCGCGCCGGGCACCCGTCCGTCCCTGGCACCCATCTCTCCCATGCCAGGCGTCCATCTGCGCCGTCCCTGGCACGGTGCCCTCGGGAACAATGAGTGCAGCCAGCTCCTTGCCCGCCCCGGGGGGGGCTCGCACAGCTGCCCGTGCAGAACCAGGGGTGCAGCCCCCCCGGGACGTGCTGGGCCCCTCCTGCCACAGCCCCGGGCCGGGTGGGGAGGGTGGGCACTGCCCGCTGTTTGCCTTGGCACCGCTGCCGGACAAACGCCGCGGAAGGGCCCTCGGTGGTTTTCTGTCCCCTCCCTGGCTCTTTGCGGGCTCAGCAAACAGCACAAGTGGCACTCGGCAGCTGGAATGGTCCCAGCCCTCCCCGGCCCACCCGGGATCCTATAAATGCCCCCGGGCCCGGGCTGGCAAAGGGACAGGAGCGCACGGAGAGATGGAGGACAGCTCTAAAGAGGCGCTGATGGAGGAGGCACCTCCGGTAAGGAGCACCCAGCACCCGCCCTGGCCGAGGGGCCGAGCCCCCGCTGCCACCCCCGGCGCTGGCTCAGCCGGGTGCTCCCGTGTGTCCCCAACGCAGAGGTACACGGAGTCCCCGCGCCTGCCCTGCATCCCCCACGAGCTCAAGAGCCTCCTGCTGATGGTGGCGCTGGTGCTGGTGGCCCTCGTGGTGGTCAACGTCACCTTCCTGCTGCTGGGGCTGCACCTCAGCGAGTCCCACGCCGAGACGGTGAGGGCGGCGCTGCCCGCGGTGCCACCGGCTCCGGGAGGGGCTCTGGGGTGGCACCGCCGTTTGTAGGGACAGGTTCAGCCCCCGCAGATCCCTCTGAGCCCTCTCCCCCCGGCAGGTGCTGCGGATGAGCATCCAGGGGCTGGATGGCGAGGGGAGCCCCCAGAAGCTCGCCGTGAGCAGGAGGGAGAGGAGCGGCACGTTCGCGGTGCGGGATGGGCTCAACGGCTCGGCCGCGGTGGTCTACGACTACAGCAAGGTGCGTGGGGACACGGGGACATGGGGACCTGCGTGGCACCGCAGCACCGTGCGGCTGAGCCGGCTCTGTCTGCCACCAGCTGCTGGTCGGCTACAGGTCCTGGCGTCACCGAGCCTGCTACATCACCCGGGTGGACAAGGACAACTTCCCGGGGCTGGACGCTGTCACCGAGACCTTCCAGCGCCGGCAGGTGAGGTGACAACTGTTTTGTGGAGATAACTAAAAACTCTACAACTTCGTGAAAGTTGTAAAGCCGGTATGTTTATTACAGCATGTGGAGATTACTCTCCTTAAAAGACAAGGGGACCTCTGGGAACTTCAGGTCTCTTTTTATCCCCCTCTCAAATACATATGCACACAACGTCACAATAGGTTCATACATATTCATTTTTATGAATTTCGCGTGATATCTGCCGCTAGTTCTTCTTTATCTGAAAAAATTCCTGGGTCAGGTTGACCTGCTCTCACAGCAGTCTCTGTCTCTCTTTATCACTTTTTGTCTCCTCCCCCTTATCTCTGTCCTTCACTGAAGCAGTTTCTCTGAGCCTAGGTTCTGCAGTCAGGCTACATAGCCATGTTTTCCAACCACAGACTCAAAGATGTACATTTCACCTAAATCAAAATGGATTTCTACTAAATCAACTACTAAATCAATGGATTTCTACTAAATGGATTTCACCTAAATCAAAATGGATTTCTGCTCTGGAGAATTTCTACTCTGGAGAATTTCTCCTCTGTCTCACAACCCCGCTGCCACGAGGGTGGAGCACAGCCTGGGGAATGTGGGGCTGGGCTTTGTCCCTCTGTGGCTGCTCTGCTCCATTCTGTGTCCTGCAGGATGAGGACGCTGGGGACAAGGCCGTGCCCCTGGCTGACCGCTCCATCCTGGGCACCACCATCAACATCCTCTGCAGCGCCGTCCCCGTGTTCTGGGCGTAGCAGCAGCTCCCAGCGGGATGGGACAGCGACATGGGAGTGGCACTGTCCCCCACTGTCCCCTTCCAGGCGGGAATCTCTCCTCCTCCTCCTCCTCCTCATCCCCACCCCGGGGACAGCCACCCCGCCCACTGTCGCTCGGCACCGCGGCTTTCCCGCTGCTCTCGCCATAAAAAAAAGCGGGATTTGCTTCGGGATTTGCTTCTGTCTACAAAGTAAAGCCTGTGTTCCCACCTCCAAGTGTGCTCTTGCCCTTCCTGGGTGCTGGGGACAGGGACAAGGCGTCCCAGGGGTGTCCCCTTGTGGGGTGCAGGGTGGGGAAGGGAATCCCTCGTGTTGGGAGGGAGCAAACACCGGGGGGCAGCAGCACAACGGCACACGACGGTCCCAATGTCCCCAGCTGGGCCCTCCCAATGTCCCCAGCTGTGCCCTCCCAATGTCCCCATCTATGCCCTCTCAGTGTCCCCCAGCTGTGCCCTCCCAGTGTCCCCAACTATGTCCCCGCAATGTCCCCAACTGTGTCCTCCCAATGTCCCCACCTGGGGCCTCCAAGTGTCCCCAACTGTGTCCCTGCAATGTCCCCAACTGTGTCCTCTCATTGTCCCCAACTCCATCCTCTCATTGTCCCCAGCTGTGCCCTCCCATTGTCCCCAACTGTGTCCCCCCAATGTCCCCAACTGTGCCCTCCCATTGTCCCCACCTGTGTCCTCCCACTGTTCCCAACTGTGTCCCCCCAGTGTCCCCACCTGTGCCCTCCCATTGTCCCCACCTGTGTTCCCCCCGGGTCCCCTCCTGTGTCCTCTCATTGCCCCACCTGTGCCCTCTCATTGTCCCCAGCTGTGCCCTCCCATTGTCCCCAACTGTGTCCTCCCAGTGTCCCCTCCTGTTCCCTCTCATTGTCCCCTCCTGTGCCCTCCCATTGTCCCCAGCTGTGCCCCCTCAGTCTGGGGGATGGAGGGTGAGGACAGAGGAGCAGCCCCTGCCCTTCCAGCCCTTCAGGAACAGCTCCCAACCCCGTCCCCTCCTGGTGCAGCTGGGGACAGAGGGACAGTGCCATGTCCCCAGTGGGAACCAAGCGTTACCCACAGACACCACGATCCACTTGCTCCAGCTCCAGCTCCTGCTCCTCCTCTCCCTTTTCCCACCCATTCCAGCTCCTCTTGCCCCTTCATCAGCTGGGAGCAGCCTTTGGGGCCACTCCCAAGTGCTGCACTGAAAAACAGAGGAGCAGCAAGGCTGGGAGGGGAAAAAGAGACCCCTGGAAGTTGATTTGGTCTTTCCAGAGCTGCAAACTCGGTGTTGTCCCCAAAATCATCAGCACAGGCAGAGAGCAGGGTCAGAGCTCTGGGGGGTGACAGGGAACAGGAGGGACACTGCATGTGCTGACTCAGAGCCAGCAGCTCTGCTTCCCAAAAAACCCTGACCGTGATAAGGAGCTGGGTCAAGGGGGTGCCATGGGCCAGGAAAGGTGATAAGGGCTCCCATGGGGACAGAACAAACAGCCAGGAGCCACTCAAGGGACTCTCGTGGCCCTTGACACCCTGGGAAAAGAGGCAGTGTTCACTCCCTCATCAGTATTGGGGGTGTTGGGGGTCTCAGGGAGGGCTGGAGGGGTCCCAGTTGCAGGAGGAGCTCGTGGATGGGCAGAACCAAGGTCCAGCAGTGTCCCCCTGCCACCTGAGGGGGACATGGCGGAGCTGGGACCCCCTAACCCCAAAAAATCCCCACTGTGGGCGCCTCTGGCAGCCCCAACAGCCACCAGCAGTGCCTGAGCAGCCTCAGGAGCAGGAATGAGGGTCAGGGACACTCCCCACGCCACAGTGACCCTGCTCCCACCCCATCCCTGTGGATTACAGGAAATATTTCACGTCCTGTTTGCTCCTTGCCACATCAAGCAGCTGCAGGTGCCCGAGCTGGCAAAGGGACACGAGCCAGCTCCCACCCTGGGCACAGCCACAGCCGGATGCTCCACCCTGGAGGGTTTGTTTTGGCCCTGCCACCTCACTCCTGGGCAGCAGAGAAGTCCCCGTGCCTGGGGACAAGGGTCCTTGACCCAGTGCCCTCGGAGCCTCTTGAGCTGCAGGTTCCCAGGGGGATGCAGCTGGGAGTGGGCGCTCAGCAAACACCGGTGGAGTGGTCACATGCCAGGGCCTGGCTGCACCCCAGGGCCACCAAACCCTCCACAGGGTCCCCACCCCAGTGCCCCAGTATAAAGTTCCCAGTCCCTGCAGTCAGACTGGGCTGGGAATGGGAGGAAGAGGAGGAGGAGGAGGAGGAGGAGGAGGCAGCAGCCATGGAGAGCAGCATGAAGCAAGTGGTGCTTGAAGAGGAGGTGAGTCCCTGCAGGGTGGCACTGCCACCCCGGGGTGTCCCTGCAGCCAGCTGGGCACAGGGCTTTGCCCAGGTTATCCCAGCAAGGCACCAGTGCCCAGGGTGAGGTGTTGGACCGTGGGATGCTGCATTCCCAGCGCCCAGGGGCAGCGGGATCAGAGCTGCAATCCCACCCTCAACCTCCTGCATCCCCCAGCTGACCCCAAATCCCCCCATTTTCCTGCACCCCAGGACTCGGGGAACGGCTGCTGCTGCCCAGGCTGCTGCTTGCCCTGCGCCACGTGCTGCGCCAAATGCTGCACCAAATGCAGCTGGTGCTGCGCCAAATGCTGCACCAAATGCAGCTGGTGCTGCGCCAAATGCTGCTGCCTGCCCAAGTGCTGCCAGTGCCCCAAGTGTCCCAAGTGTCCCAAGTGTCCCGGCTGCGCCAGCTGCTCCGGCTGCCTCAAGAAGTCGCTGTGCTTCGTCCCTCGGCTGCTGTGCTACCTGCCCCGCAAGCTGCTGAGCTGCGGCCGCCTGCGCTGCCTGCTCATCGTGGTGGTGCTGCTGGTCCTGCTCGTGGTCATCATCGCCGGCGCGCTGCTGATGTGGCTGAGCGTGGAGCAGCGCCACGCCGACACCGTGAGTGCCACCCCCAGTGCCATCAGCAGCACCCCCATGCCAGGGGAAGGGGCTGCTGCAGGCTCTGAGATGCCCCTGGGTCCCCTCCAGGTGCTGCGGGGCCCTTTGTGGGAAGAGGACGCGGCCACTTTCTACCTGGACAGCGGGGACGGCAACGCGGCCACGGTCATCTATGACTACAGGAATGTGAGTGGGGGGCTCTGGGGACACGGGCAGGGGGAAATGGGATGAGGCTGAGCCCGCTTTGGCTTCCAACAGCTGCTGGTGAGCTACAGAGCCCGGCTGCACCGCGCCTGCTACGTGACCCGAGTGGACAAGGACAACATCCCGGGGCTGGACAGCGTGGTCGAGACCTTCCAGCGCCGGCAGGTGAGGACCTGGCTGGGTCTGGGGGAGCTGGGGGGCTCAGTGCCTTGTGCAGCCCCTCCCTGAGGGGAGGAATGATGAAGATGATGATGAAGGATGTGCCTTGTTCCCCCCCTACCCAGGCTGAAGACAAGATCTCGGTGCCCCTGGCTGACCGCTCCCTGCTGGGCACCACGGCGGGCATCCTGTGCAGCCTCCTCCCGGTGTACTGGGCTTAGCAGGGGGGGCTGCGGGACCCCCGCCCACCCTGCAGCGCCCCCACAGCGCCAGCTTTGCCTGGCAGCGCCCCCGACGGGCACAGCCCCGCTGGGAGCATCGGGGCCGCCGCCGCCGTGCCCACCCGAATTTTGGGGTGCGGGGGGTGAGGAGGGGGCCGGGGGTCGGCGCTGGGCCGGGGGCGGGGCGGGGGTGTCTGCGCTGGGCCGGGGGACAGCTGGTTTGTCACTTAAGTCTTCTCCGCTTCGCCAAACCCAAGTGCAAAAATGAGCTTAAAACAACATGACATTTAAAGAAAAACACAATTCTCCGTTCCAGTTCTTCGCTCCCCGCCAGCTCCCGCCTTCCCCCTGCCTCAAAAACGCCTTGAGGGGCTCCGGGCTTGGATTTTGGGGGAATTTCTGTCGCTGCCACAGCCTGGGGGCTCACTGAGGGCTCCCCCCCGGGCGTGGCTGCCTGACCTGAGCTGACCCGGGGGGAAAAATGGGTTTGTGCTGTGCCGGGCTGGAATAAAGGAACCAGAATCAGGTCTGGGAGCTATTCCTGGAGACAGCCTGTGCCGAAAGCAGCGGCCACCAGACGCTGCCCGAGGACAGGGATCGTTAGCACCGGGTGATTTAGGACAGGCCGCTGGGATCAGGAGCCGTCAGGATCAGGCGTTGGAAGAATTGGGAATTATTGGGGTTTTTAAGATGAGGGAGCTGGTGCTGGGATCATTATTCAGCTCAGGTGTTGTTAGGACAGGAATGCTGGTACGGTTAGGATCAGGAATTATTGGGATCAATAATTCAACACCAAGGATGTTGGTGTTATTAGGATCAGGCACTATAAGAATTGGGAATTATTGGGGTTTTAGGATGACAGAGCTGGTGTTGGGATCAGGCAATATTCAGCTCAGGTGTTATTAGGACAGGAATGCTGTTAGGATCAGGAATTATTGGGATCAGGATGTTGGTGTTGTTAGGATCGGGAGTTGTTGGGACTGGGATATTGGTGCCATTGGGATCAGGTGTATTGGGATCAGACACTATCAGGACTGAGATGCTGGTTCTACAAGGATCAGGAGTTATAATTTTATAATAAGGATCAGGACCACAATTTTATTAGGATCAGGCTTTATTAGGATGGGATTCTGGCATTAATAGGACCAGGAGTTATTGGGATCAGGACACTGAACTGGCGGCTGAGATGAGGAACACAGAGCAGCCCATCCCATCCCAGCAATGGGAGCCCACCAGCCCCAAGTGAGGACCACCAGCCCCCACTGCCCCACACTGCCCCCAGCCCCTTTCCCCCCCTGGCACCAGGGCAGCTGCTCCTGCAGCCAGCTGGGACCTGGGGCACCCATCCAGGGCCTCCTGCAGCTCCAGGGCGTCCCCTCCCAAACCCTCCCTGACCCCCAGACCCCCCCAAGGCTGGAGCAGATGGAGGAGGTGACAGAAAGTTGGCAGGGCCAGGTCCTTGTGCAATAATTCCCATTTCCGGAGGTTTGCGGCACAGCGGGGACCTCGGGGGTCCTGGCAGGGGAAATCAGAGTAAAACCCCCCTGCAGATGATGGGAGTGAGGGGTCCCATCCCTGGGAGGAGGAGCTGCCACCCTGCAGCCCCCCTGGGCTGTGTGACAGTGGCCACAGGGCACAACCCAGTGCCAGGCTCTCACTGCACGGGCACCTCCCGGGGTCACCAGTCCTGGTTCTGTGGGGAAAAGGTGCTGGGAACACCCCGGGCTGCTCCTTGTGTGCAGGTTGTGGGCATGGACGAGCTGAGGATGGGATCCAGGAATGCTCCTGGCAGCTCCTGGCGTCCCCCACCCTCACGGCTGCGCCGGTGCCAGGCCTCGGCATCGCCCACCTGACGTTCCAGGGTGCCAAGGAAGCCCTGCAGGGTGGGCAGGGTGAGGTAGGAGCTCTGGAATCCGTGTGTCTGTGCCAGGTGACATCTCCCCAGGGCTCCTGGGGTGAGGACATTCCCATCCTGATGCTCAGGCCCCCATAGCTCCTGAGATGAGGACATTTGTGCCAGGTGACATCCCCAGAGCTCCTGAGATGAGGACATTTGTGCCAGGTGACATCCCCAGAGCTCCTGAGATGAGGACATTTGTGCCAGGTGACATCCCCCCAAGGATCCTGGGATGGGGACATTCCTATCCTGATCCTCAGGTGACATCTCCCCAGGGTTCCTGGGATGAGGACATTCCCATCCTGATCCTCAGGTGACATCTCCCCAGGGTTCCTGGGATGGGGACATTCCCATCCTGATGGTCAGTCCCCATCCTCCCCACAGCTCCTGAGATGAGGACATTTGTGCCAGGTGACATCCCCCCAAGGATCCTGGGATGGGGACATTTGTGCCAGGTGACATTCCCCCAAGGATTCTGGGATGGGGACATTCCCATCCTGATGCTCAAGTCCTTCCAGGTGACATCTCCCCAGGGCTCCTGGCATGGGGACATTCCCATCCTGATGCCAGGTGACATCCCCAGGGCTCTTGTGATGGGGACATTCCTGTCCTGATCCTCAGGCCCAACATCCCCCCAGGGCTCCTGGGATGGTGACATTTGTGCCAGGTGACATCCCTGGGGCTCCTGGGATGGGGATATTCCCATCCTGATTCCAGATGACATTCCCTCAGGGCTTCTGGGATGAAGACATTCCCATCCTGACGCTCAGGTCCTTCCAGGTGACATCTCCCCAGGGCTCCTGGCATGGGGACATTCCCATCCTGATGCCAGGTGACATCCTCAACCAGGGCCCCTGGCATGGGGACATTCCCATCCTGATGCCAGGTGACATTCCCTCAGGGTTCCTGGCATGAGGACATTCCCATCCTGATGCTCAGGTCCTTCCAGGTGACATCCTCCACCAGGGCTCCTGTGATAGGGACATTCCCATCCTGATCCTCAGGTGACATCCCCAGGGCTCTTGTGATGGGGACATTCCCATCCTGATCCTCAGGTGACATCCCCAAGGATCCTGGCATGGGGACATTGCCATCCTGATGCCCAGGCTCCTGTTCCAGGTAGGGCTCCAGCTTGCAGTGCTGGTGGCCAGTGTCCTGCAGGGTGCCATGAGCCCAGCCTGCAGCTGGATTTTGGGGGAATGTTTTGGCGTGGGAAAAGCTCCTGGGCCAGGCCGGGCTCCCCGGAGCGCTCCGTGAGAAAGGGGAGATCTCAGGCTGGACAGCCACGGCTGGATCCTGACATCATGGATTGACATCATCCAGGGACTCCAAACATCCTCCCCAGCCCCAGCACAGGATGAAAACAAAAAGGATTCCAAAAGTTTGTTTGTTTTCTTGGGAGATGGGATCCAGGCTGGAGTGCAATCCAGAGGTTGCTCCCCAAATTCCCGTCCCTGGGATGAGCTGACTGACCTGAGGGGCAGAGTGGGGACACAGCCAGCCTGCTTTTCCAGGGTTTATTTATCTGCTTTGAGGAGGAAAGAATTGCTGCATGTGGGTTTTGCAATAAGGGAGAAGGAGGAAAACATCCTGGGATGATCCTGATGGGGGAGGAAAGCGACACAGAGATGAGGGGTGAAGGAGACTCTGCCATTCCTGGGGGAATGAGCCAGGCCCTGGATGCAGGAGATCCCTGAAAGTGAAGAGAAAGGGGATTTGGGGGCTTGGTAGGCAGGGAAGGAGCAGAACCTGGATGCTGGTGTCACCCAGTGTGTCCCTGTGGAGGTCATCAGGCACAGGAAACACTTAAAATCCTAAAAAACAAAGTTCATGCAAGTCTGGGAGTGCTGTGAGAGGAGAGGGATGGGTTTGTAGGAGCAGCACAGGGTGAGCCAGATCCTCCTGCAGCATTCCCAGGCTGGAATGCCCCAGGCAGGGCCACTGCAAGGGGACAGGGCTGTGTCTCTGTGCCTCGGCCACCCCAGGGGATCAGTACCAGGGATATGGGACAGGACAGGGGGAGACTGGGATCGGTACTGGGATATGGAACGGGTCTGGGGGTATGGGATGGGACCAGGGGAGACCAGGATCAGTACCAGGGATATGGGACAGGACAGGGGGAGACCGGGATCAGTACCAAGGAAAATGGAACGGGACAGGGGGAGACTGCGATCGGTACCAGGGAAAACAGAACAGGGCTGGGGGAGACCAGGATTGGTACTGGGATATGGAACGGGGCTGGGGGTATGGGATGGGACCAGGGGAGACCAGGATCGGTACCGGGGAAAACGGAGCAGGGCCGGGAGAGATCGGGATTGGTACCGGGGATATGGGAAGGAACTGGGGGAGACCGGGATTGGTACCGGGGAAAACAGAACGGGACAGGGGGACAGCGGGATCGGTACCGGGGATATGGGACAGGACAGGGGGAGACCGGGATCAGTACCAAGGAAAATGGAATGGGATCAGGGGATAGCAGGATCAGTACCGGGAAAACGGAACAGGGCTGGGGGAGACAGGGATTGGTACCAGGATATGGAACGGGGCTGCGGATATGGGATGGGACCAGGGGAGACCAGGATCGGTACCGGGGAAAATGGAGCAGGACCGAGAGAGACCGGGATTGGTACTGGGGAAACAGAACAGGGCAGGGAGAGACCGGGTCAGTACCGGGGAAAACGGAACCAGGGGAGAGCAGGATTGGTATCGGGATATGGGACGGGACCGGGGGAGACCGGGATTGGTACTGGGGATATGGGATGGGACTGAGGGAGACTGGGATCGGTACCGGGAAAACGGAACAGGACCGGGAGAGACCAGGATCGGTACCGGGGGAGACCGGGATCGGTATGGGGGAAAATGAAACAGGACCGGGAGAGACCGGGATCCGTACGGGGGAAAATGAAACAGGACCGGGAGAGACCGGGATCGGGACTGGGGAAAACGGAACAGGACCGGGGGAGACCGGGATCGGGACTGGGGAAAACGGAACAGGACCGGGGCAGACCAGGGTCGGTACCAGGGAAATGGAACGGGACCGGGGGAGACCGGGATCGGTACCGGGGTTATGGTCCCGGAGAGAGCACGATCGGTACCGGGGGATACGAAACGGGACCCGGGGGGTGCAGGACGGGACGGGACGGGGCAGCCCCGGCGCGGGGGCTGCGGAGGGGCAGGAGCGGGGGCTGCGGGCCAGGTCCCCGTCGCCTCCGCCCCCCCCGGCGCTGGCCCCGCTCCGAGCCCTGCGCCCGGGGCTGCAGGGGCCGAGCTCCGCGCTTGAACCCGCCCCCGCCAGATCTCATTTCCCTAAAAAAAAAAAAAAAAAAAAAAAAAGAAGAAGAAGAAGAAGAAGGGAGAGAGAGCGAGGGAAAAAAAAAAAAAAAAAAAAAAAAAAAAAAAGCGAAGAAGGGAAGGAAAGAGGGAAGAGAGGAAAAAAAAAACGCCGGCCGGAGCCATGGCCGGGCTGCGGAGCTGCGGGCTGCTCCTCTGCCTGCTCCTGGCCCGGGCCCTGCGCTTTCCGGACTATTCCTACGTGCTGGAGGAAGAGGAGGAGGACGAGGAACCCCTGGACTACAAGGACCCCTGCAAAGCCGGTAGGAGCGGGGGGATGCGCGGCCGGGCGGGCGGACAAAGGGGAGCGCGGGGGCCGCGGCTGCGGGAGTGAGCGCGGGGGACCGGGACCGTGCCCCGCACGCACTTCGGGGCTCCGCAGCGCCGGGCCCGGGCAGTCCCGGCCGGGCGGGCTCGGGGGGACGGGGGGAGCAGCGGGTCCCGCTCCGGGGTGCAGCTGGTTGTACTTAGGGTGAGGAGCGGGGGGGGCTGGCCCCGCGCCCCGCTTTCCCTGCCCGCTCCCGGCTGCACCGGCAGCTGTCAAAGGCGGCGGGGAGCCCCCAGCCCCCCATCGCAGCCCCCCTCTGCATCCCACGCCAGCACCCCCAGCCCCGAGCCCACGCTCTGCAGCCCTTGGCTTTCCCCCTCTCCCCCAGCCCGCAGCCAAAGCTCGTCCCCCCCCGGGACACCCGGGAGGTGCCACCGCGGGCTGGGGTCCCTCCGTGCCGGGACAGGGGGTTCGGAGCTGCTCCCCAGGTTTTGGAAGGGCTGGGAACAAACTGGGTCCTGCGGGGGCAAATCCTCGTCTCCCAGGGCGAGCTAAAGGGGATGGAAGGATTTGGGGAGGGGGGAAACTGAGGCACGGGAGGGCCGTGCAGGGCTGAGGCTGCTGCGAGGGCCGGGGTCTGGCGGGGGATCACGTTTCTCTGTACTGGCATTGTCTGCGCTGCAAGGCGGCTGTTGATATAACTCTGTCTACACGAGGGCTTTTTTCTGGCCAAAAATCCTTCCCTTCCTGCCCTCCCGGGCTGAAACAGCAAGGCTTGCAAAACCGTCCGGGCAGAGCCGGCTGGAGCCTTCCCCCCGCTCCCGCTTCCTCCAGCTGAGCGCCGGGGACGAGGCTTCCCCGCTGTCCCCTCCTCGCCCCCCTCCCGTGCACCCCGAGACCCCCCCCTCGCCTCCCGGGCCGGCTGTTGCCCCCTTCCCATTCCCGTCCTGCCTTTATGAGATCCCAATGGGATTAATTTCATTACAGGAGCCGGGGGTGGGGGACGGGGGGATGGGGGGGGGATCAGGCCCTGCCACGCATGGAGCGAGCCGGGGATTCACCCTCGTTTGGCTCCACAGGACCGAGATGATGAAATTCCATTTTCCGGGGAGCCAGAACCCCCTGGCATCCTCCTGACCCCCCCCTGGCATCCCATGCGAGGGCTTGGTTCAATTTTGGGGTGTTGAGACCCCTCCCCGAGCTCCGGGCAGCGCCAGAAACACCAAAATTTTGCCACCGCCGCGGCTGCGGGGAGGGAAAACACCGGGAGAGGGATTTGTGTTCCTCATGCCAGAGGTATCCTGAGGCCACCGGCTGCCCGCGGCTCGCCGGCCACCCCGGTGATGCCACCCCGGTGATGCCACCCGTCTGCAGCGGTGCCAGCGGAAGGGGAAGAGCCTCCCGTGCCGCCGCGTCGCTTCCAAGGATGCCAAAACGGGAAAGCGCCGGGAGGTGCAGCCCTTGGAGCAACCCCCGGGCGGTCAGGGAGGAAGGAACCGGCCGTGGCCCCGGTTTCCCTTCACCCGGTCAGGTCTCGGTGCCCGGGAGCGGCCGCCGGGTCAGATCCGGGTCGGATCTCCGGTTGGGAAAGGCGCTGGAAGGGCTGGAAGGGCTGGAAGAGCTCCCAGCGCCCCCAGCTGCGCGGGGACAGCGGCCCCGGGGCTCGGTGGGGCTCATCCCGCCCACCCGGGGCTGTCTGAGCACTTTGGGGGTGGCATCCGAGACCCCTTGGGTGCCCCCGGCACCGGGGGGATGCGATCGAGCCCATCTTGTACCCCAACTCAGCTCCACATCCACACTTTGGGGTGCTTGGCTACACTGGGGGGCTGAAACCCCCCTGTCCAGTGTTCCTGTCACCCACGGGGGTGCAGAGCCCTTGGGGGCTCACACAGCCCCCCCAAAGTGGGGGTTTGGGGGGGATCTCCTCTCCCAAACTCCCACGGGGAGCTCAGCATCACCTGCGTGGCACAACCGCGGGACAGACGGACGGGGCTGGGGAGTCTGAGCCCCCCTTGCCGGCTGTGGGAGCTTCCCAGCCGTGCCTGGAGTTCTCCAGCCGCCGGGATTTCACCTAGATTACACTTTCCAGGCGTAGCCAGCCCAGGCTACTGGTTGCAGTCACACTTGTCAAGCTGCCCAAAAATATTTTCCAGCCGTTATATGTCACTTATTCATCATGCCGGGTAAAAATCCACCCGCGGAGCCCGGGGCCGGCGGGAGGCCTGCGGTTCAGGGCTCGGCAAAACCTTGGAAAATCTCAGGCCGATCGCGGGATCTGCTTTATCTTTGTGTAATCACCCGTTCGGCGCGGCGGCATCCTCCGGCGGGGGCCCGGGGTGCCACGGCGGGGCCGGGGGCTCGCTGCTCGCTGCCCTCCCTTCCCCGGCTCCTGGGAAACGCCTCGGCTGCTGATTCACGCCGGCGGGTCGTGCCCAGGGGGGAGACGGCGCTTCCTGAGGCTTTATCCGGGCTGGGAAACACATGGGCGGCAAGGATGGGGCGGCCCCGGGGAGAGCCGGGGAGAACAAAGCGGCCGGGAGGGGATGCGGGGAGAGGAGGGAGAACGGATCGCCGTGGGCTTTCCCCGAAATTTCTCCCCGGGAAGGGAGTTTTCCGGGCAATAACGCGTCCTCCGGCTTGCCTGTGGCTGTGCTGAGGATTCTTGGAGGTCTCTGGAGAGAAAAAGGATCCCAGTGCATCCCAATGAGCCGTGGGAAGAGGAGGTCCTGCTCATCACCTGGCCAGGGGCTGCAGGAGGTCACTGCGGGCACATTTGGAGTGGCAAACTTGGCATAGTAAACTTGAGTGGAAAACTTGAGTGGCAAAGTTGGAGTGGCAAAGTTGGAGTGGGAAACTTGAGTGGCAAAGTTGGAATGGCAAATTTGACAGGGCAAACTTGGAGTGGAAAAATTGGCATGGCAAACTTGAGTGGCAAACTTGAGTGGCAAACTTAGCATGGCAAACTTGGTGTGGCAAACTTGGAATAGCAAACTGGGCATGGCAAAATTGGCATGGCAAACTTGAGTGGCAAACTTGGTATGGCAAACTCGAGTGGCAAATTTGGCATGTCAAACTTGATGTGCCAAACTTGAGTGACAAACTTGGAGTAGCAAATTTGGCGTGGCACACTTGGCATGGCAAAGTTGGAGTGACAAACTTGAGTGGCAAACTCAGAGTGGCAAACTTGGCGTGGCAAACCGAGCTCCATGCATGTGGGAAGACAGTGGAACACCCCAAGGGTTTGTCAGGGAGCCAGGAGCAGGGAAGGGACGGGGTTAACCCCTCGGGAAGGGGTTAAGGTGTGCTGGGAGGGGGCGTTGTGAGGACAGGAAGCACAACAGGGGGGATGTTTACAGCCAGAGCCCCTGGGAGGATGCCCAGAGGTCTGGGAGCCCTTTTGGCAGGGACAGGGACAGCGACAGGAGAGCCTCATGTGTGGGGTTGGCTGTCAGGGCCTGTCCCCGTCTCCATTCCCTGTCCCTGCTGCCACCAGGCTCCTCTCCAATGTGACAACAACCCCCCCCGACATCCCCTTGGCAGTGCAATTCCCAAATATTTTCCTTTGCAGCAGCTCTCCCTTTCACAGGGACTGCTGCTCTTGGCCCGGGTTGTGTTTTCCTCGGTGACCCGGCTGCAGAGGGGATGAGGGGAGACCTCACTCCCTGCACACAGCTCCTTCCATCCCGGGCTCCGGCGTGCCTCAGCCTTGGCATCCTCCACGCCGAGCCCTGGACGAGGCTCTTTCCTCCTTTTGCTGTCACGGAAGAGCAGCAGAAGGAAAAGGCTCCCCTGGAGTGCTCCAATCATCCCTCCCACTCCCAGCCTGCCCCCGACGGAAGTTTCCTGCCCCTGGAATTCGTTTGCTGCCCGGGATGTTTATTGGTGCTCTTTTCATGGCCCGGGGCAGCAAAGGGCTTGGTTGGAGCCTGAACGCCGCTGCCCAGGGCTGGGGAGGGAATTTGGCCGCGGGTGCTCAGGGAAGCGTTGGCGGAGGGAGGATGCGCCTTGCACCGGAGGGAATTCGGGATTGGGATCATCCCTCCAGCGTGGATGTTGTGCTGGAGCTTCTGTGCCGTGCCCACAGCCCTGGGCATCCCGAAGCCACCAGCTGGGATAAGGATGCTCCAGGCAGGAAGCAGGAGGTGGGGGATGGCATTGAGGGATATCTGAGCTCTTGGCTGGTGCTGAGTGCTTCTATCCCCCCCGTGCCTCAGTTTCCCCAAGCCTGCACAGGGGCCGTGATCTGGCCTGGCTCCCAGCCTGGCCTCCCAGCCTTGAATTCCTGCTTTGTGCCTGCCCCGCTGCTCGGAAGGTGCTCTGGGAAAGCAAATACTCCTCGGGCCGGCGTTTACAGGCTGGCGGCTCCCTCTGTCCCGCCGCCGGCGAGGGGCACCGGGAGAGGGGCTGAGAGCTACCGGGGGGCGGGAGAGGGGCCGCGTCCCCTCCGTGTGTCCCGGGGGGCAGGAGAGGCGCTGCTCCCCTCCCTCTGCCCCGGGGCTCTCCCTGCAGGGACCCGGCTGCTCCCCCCAGCCCCAAAACCCCGGGATGCTCCGAATCCTTCCACACCTCTCCCCCTCTCCCACCCAGGGCTGGGGGGACCCCGCAGAGCCGAGGGGTCCCCTCTGGCCGGGCCGCGGCCCCGGCGTGTTTGGCCGCGCAGCTGGGCCGGCGTGCGGGGGCGAGGGGCGGTGCGAGGAGCATTCCTCACATATTTAAGGGCTCCGAGAGCCAGTGGGACGCTGCTCCGGTGGCTCCGTGGCTTTACAGCCCGGGACGCACCTATTGGAGATCTCGCTTCCATCCCGGTCCCGGCTGGGGCAGAGAGGTTCGATCCCTGCTTCCTTCCACAGCCCAAACGCTGCCCGCACAGCGAGGGATGCTCGGGACTCGCACAGGGTTTGGGATGATTGGGATGGAGCTGCTGAGGGAACGCTGGGCTGGGCTGATGCTGCCTTAGAGGGTCCCTGGCACCCACACAGGGATGAGGATCCCTCCTGTCCCTCCTGCTCAGGAACCTTCCAGCTGCACAAGGGTGAGGGTCCATCCTGCCCAGTGCCTTCGAGGGCTGCTGAGACCTGCATGAGGATCTTGGGTGGGACCTTCACAGGGATGAGGGTCCCCCCTGCTCAGTGTCCTTCAATAGCTGGTGACACCTACATGAGAATGAGGATCTTTGCCACCCTTTGGTGGGATCTTGGCAGGGATGAGGGTCCCTCCTGCCCAGTGTCCTTTGAGACCCATATGAGGATCTTTGCCACCCTCTGCTGGGATCTTCCCAGGCATGGGGGTCCCTCCTGCCCAGTGCCTTCAAGGCCTGGTGAGACCCACAAGAAGATGAGGATTTTTCCCTCCATTTGTGGGATCTTGGCAGGGATGAGGGTCCCTCCTCAATGTCCTTCGAGGCCTGGTGAGACCCACATGAGGATCTCTGGTGGGATCCTGGCAGGGATGAGGGTCCCTCCTCAATGTCCTTCGAGGCCTGGTGAGACCCACATGAGGATCTCTGGTGAGATCCTGGCAGGGATGGGGGTCCCTCCTTGCCCTGCACCAGGCCCAGAGCCTCCTCTGCCCCAGGCTGCCCTGCAATGTGATCCTGTGCTGTTGATCTGCCAAGGCTTCCCCTCGGCTCTGGTTGCTTTTCCCGGCTCCCAGAACACCTCATTCATGCCCCGGCCCCTTCCCAGCGCCTGTTTCATCCCATTTCTCCTGCACCAGAGCTCCCAGCCTTGGTGGGGCCCGAGGTCAGGCTCATCCCAATCTCCCAGTGACACCAGAGAGGTCAGGCCCGTGGCTGCCCCTGCACTGCTCACCTTGCCCAGGGGGATGCTGAGCTCCTGCATCCCGGGCAGGGAGCAGAGGGACCCAGGAGGATCAGGAGGTGCCTGCGGGATCAGGATGGGCTGCTGAGGGGCTTTGGCCCTGGTCCGAATGAAAAACCTTGTTTGTCTAAAGCTTCAGCCCCGGGGTTACGTCAGCGTTCCGAGAACCCGAAAGAAAACACAGCACAAAAAGTCAAACAACAGAGGAGGGCTGAGCTATCTCCGCCTGCGGGGGGCGGGGGCAGAGCTCCCGAAGTGCCGGCTGTGCTCTGGGGGGCGGCCGGGATGGAGCTGGGATCATCCATCCCCTCTCCCCTCCGTCACTCCCGACTGCTCCGCGCCCCACGCCTGCCCTTGGAGCTGGCACCGCGCCCCCCTCCCCGCTGGCACCGCTGGCATCGCTGGCACCGCATCCCCCACCCCTGCTGGCACCGCCGCGCTCGGACCTTGCCCCCGGGGCCTCTGTGGCTGAGCAGAGAGCAGCTCCTGCGGCTCAGCCCGCGGTGTCCCCGGCTGGGAGCAGCTCGGGGACACCAGGGTAGCTCCGGGGGGGATCTGTGTCCCCTGTTTGGGGTCTCTCGGGCTCCGAGCCCCGGCGGGGTGAGGGGATGTCCTGCAGGGGCTGTGACCCCTCGGGGGGTGTTTCCTCCTTGCCCTCAGGGCCTCTGTGACTGAGCAGCCCCTGTGGCTCAGCCTGCGGTGTCCCAGGCTGGGAGCAGCTCAGGGACACCAGGACACGTCCAGGGATGGCTGGGGACCTGTTTGGTCCCTGTGTCCCCTGGTTGGGTGAGGGGATGTGCTGCAGGGGCTGTGACCCCTCGGGGGGTGCTTCCTCCTGTTCCAAGCTGGGCTGGGATCACTCCTGCCAAGAGACCCTCGAGTTTGCAGAGGGTCTCCCTCACTTCCAGGGGGTCCCCTTTGTTTGCAGAGGGTCCCCTTGGCTTGCAGGGTGTCCCCTCCACCTCTCCCACACCAACAAGTGGCAGCAGCGTGGCACTGTCCCCAGGGAAGCCCCTCGGGGAGTTTAACGGTGTCTGGGGGCTTTTGGCGAGCAGAGACCCCCCCCCCCTCCCAAAACACCCACGTGTCACCTCATTCCACGGGTGCACAGGGAGAGAGTGGGAGGAGGACGTGACCGGAGCCCGAACCAACCTGGAATTTCTCAACCCGGCACTCTGGGCTTGGCCCCGACGTGTCCGTGCAGGGATCGCTGCGGGGGCACCCCCGGGAGCCACCCCCCGTACCCTGGGGAGTTCTGGGGGAGCTCAGCTGCCTCAAACCCGCGGCAAAAGCAGCCCCACATCCCCGGGCCGGCCTGCCCGGCTCTCTCACGGCTCCCAAATCCCTCACATATGGTTTCTATATCACTTGGCTCCGCCGGCGCTTGCTGGGCTGTAAGCGAGCTTACTTTCCCTTGTCTTTCCATGCAGCTCTTGGCAAGGGATGCTCGTCCTGCTCCCCGGCCCCGGTCCTCCCCCGCGCTGCCCGTTCGGACACGTCTCTCCCGGCCCCGGGAGGGTGTGGGGAGGCCGGGGCCGGCTCCTGCCTCTGCTCTGCCCTCAAATTGCAGCCTGGCCGTGCCAGCCGCAGGTCGCTGCCAGGGGAGGTGCCGGCCCCGGCTTGTTTGCTCTTCCCTCGGCGTTGCCACAGGTCTGCTCTCCACCCCGGAGCCTCCCCCGATGGGATTCACCCCGCGGTCAGTGCTGGGGACAGCCCCAAAACGCGGCCGATTCACCCCAAAGCGCTCCAGGCCGCCAGTGCAGCGAGGTTTGGGCTGGGGCCGTGGAAAGGGATGGGATCCAGTCTGCTCCTCTGATCCCACGGCAGCTCCTCTCACCCCGGGCCGGCTCTCTGGACCTCTCAGGGTTATCCTAATTGTCCCGCCTCGCCTTCCTAAATTAGTGGCTCTTTAGGGAGCCATTTGCAAACTGCCTGGAGCGCGACCTTGGCTCCGCTCGCCCTCCTCCCCTGAGCTGCTCCGGCCACCCCAATACAGCGCTGCCCGAGGCCAGGGGGTTCCAGGCACCCTCTGCTCTCCCCAGGTACCCCCAAAACCGGTGAGGAGCCCCCACCCCACCTCCGGAGCCGCGGCCTGACCTCAGCCAGCCCCGGTGTCCCCGGGGAGGGGCCGCCGAATGGACGGCAGAGAGGAGGAGGAGGAGGAGGAGGAGGAAGGGTTATGAGCAGGGTTGTGTCCTCCAGCCCCGTGATGCTGCTGGAGGAGGGGGGTCCCGGCAGACGGCGGCCCCGCTCCTGCGGGCTCTGGGCACAGCGGGAGCTTCCCGGCCCAGATGGCTCCGCTCAGTGCTCGCAGATGACTCAGAGGTCGCTGCTTGGAGCATCCTGGGGCTCTCGGAGCTCGCTCAGGGCTGGGGGGCAAGAGCCGGGCAGGAAGGGGGTCCTAAAGCCAACAAAAGTCGGCGGGGGGGAAAAGGCAGTTTTGCAACACAAAATAATAATAGAAACTCTAAAAAGTGATGGATGGGTTTTATGCGATCCAGATGTGAGAGTGGGGCTGGCTCCAGCTGCTGGGGAGTGGGGGGAGCCCGGCCAGTACCACGCTCAGCTGAAAGAGAGAGAGAGGAGGAGGAGGAGGGGTAGGAAGGGGCTTGCCAGGTGTGGAGGGGCTGGGGGGAGGCACCCGATGGGATTTGGGATCCACAAAGGAGCGTTCACACCTCCCGTCCCCCTCCCAGCCGCCTTCCTGGGTGACATCGCCCTGGACGAGGAGGACCTGCAGCTCTTCCAGGTGGACCGCGTGGTGGACCTGGCCCGTCACACCATCACCCGCCCGCCCTCCAACTCCTCAGGTACCCCGTGCCCGCCCCCAGCGCCCCCTGCCCGCCTCCTCCCGCCCCCGCTGACCCCCCCATCCCCACAGGCACCAACGCCACCAGCCCCCGGCCCGGCCACCCCCGGCGCCGCCGGGGCCGGCAGCGCTCCCGGAGCCGCCGCGCAGCCACGTCCCGGCCCGAGCGGGTGTGGCCGGACGGGGTCATCCCCTACGTGATCAGCGGCAACTTCAGCGGTGAGTGCCAGCCAGCCAGCCCGCCCGGGGCTGTCCGGCCCCGCCGTGCCTCAGTTTCCCCGCCGGGCTGACCCCCGCCGCCCCTCCGCAGGCAGCCAGCGAGCCATCTTCCGGCAGGCCATGCGCCACTGGGAGAAGCACACGTGTGTCACCTTCCTGGAGCGCAACGACGAGGACAGCTACATCGTGTTCACCTACCGGCCCTGTGGGTACGTGCGGGGCTGCTCCAGGACCCGCTCTGGGGCTCGGTTTTGGGGTGGGATCCGTCTGTTTGGGGTGCAGGAGGTGCCGGAGCTCGGCGCTCACCGCCGGGGGATGAGGTCGGTGGCGCGGCACCAGCCCGGGCTTGCAGCGGGGCTGGAGCCAAAGGAAACAGGGGTTTGGACGAGCTCAGCATCTTCACACGTCAGGGCACGGCCCTGGCCAAGCAGATGGTGGTTAGGAGGAGGATTTCCCCTGGAATGGGAGCCCCTGCGTGGGCGCAAACGCTGAGCCCGGGTCCAGAGCGCGGGGATGGAGCAGCTCGGCTGCAGGGCAGGGGCGAGGATGGCTCCAGGTGGGCACCCCTGGCAGCAGAACCAGGGGATGTGGGCCTGGTGCAGCTGTGCCATGCCGTGCTGGGCCATGCCATGCCAGCAGCTGAGCTCTCCCAGTTTCCAGGCAGAGCTGAGGCTTGAGTTGCTCCCATGGGCAGGATGCCTGAGGTTCTGTATCAGGGATGATTCCCACATGTCCAGCGTTTTTTGGGACCTGATTCTCCTGGCTGGGGAACACCAGGATGTCTGTGACCGTGTTCACCGGGGTCTGAGGATGAGGGAAGGGACGAGGATCTGACTCCATGTTTCACAAGGCTGATTTATTATTTTATGATATATATCACATTAAAACTATACTAAAAGAATAGAAGAAAGGATTTCATCAGAAGGCTGGCTAAGAATAGAATAGCAAAGAATGATAACAAAGGTTTGTGGCTCGGACAGAGAGTCTGAGCTAGCTGGGCTGTGATTGGCCATTAATTAGAAACAACCACATGAGCCCAATCCCAGATGCACCTGTTGCATTCCACAGCAGCAGATAACCATTGGTTACATTTTGTTCCTGAGGCCTCTCAGCTTCTCAGGAGGAAAAATCCTAAGGAAAGGATGTTCCATAAAAGATGTCTGTGACAGATGTCCACAGCAGAGAGCCAGGACCCAGCTGGTTGCTCCCCTGCAGGTGCTGCTCCTACGTGGGCCGCCGGGGAGGGGGACCCCAGGCCATCTCCATCGGCAAAAACTGCGACAAGTTCGGCATCGTGGTGCACGAGCTGGGCCACGTCATCGGCTTCTGGCACGAGCACACGCGCCCTGACAGGGATGACCACGTCTCCATCATCAGGGAGAACATCCAGCCAGGTGGGGATGAGCTTTCCTCCCCCTCCTCCTCCTCCTCTTCCTCCTCTTCTTCATCCCCGCTGCCGAAGTTGGGGTTCCCCTGGCAGTGCCCCCGTGCTGTGCTCCTCAGGGCAGGAATACAACTTCCTCAAGATGGAGCCTGAGGAGGTGGAGTCGCTGGGGGAGACCTATGACTTTGACAGCATCATGCACTACGCCAGGAACACCTTCTCCAGGTACAGCCTGGGCTGTCCCCTGGTGTCCCCTCACATCCTGGGGACAGTGGCACGGTGTCCCCAACCCCTGAGGGTGGTTAGCAGCTGTGGACAGAGTTCATTCCCTCCAAGAAAGGTTCCCATTGGCGTTCTGGGTGGGATGAAAGCCCTCAGGTCCCTTCTCAGAGCAGGGAATTGCTGTCCCCAGGACACGTCCCCGCTGACTCACCGGCCTGCAGGCTTTAATTAGCCAGGCTGCTTTAATCAGCCAGGCTGTTTTTAGCATCCTTCCCCGGTGGTGAGGCCGCAGGGCCGGCGATTCCCACCCAGCTCATCCCCTTCCTGCCCCAGGGGCATCTTCCTGGACACCATCCTGCCCAAATACGACGTGAACGGCGTCCGGCCCGCCATCGGCCAGAGGACACGGCTCAGCAAGGGGGACATTGCCCAGGCCCGCAAGCTCTACCGCTGCCCAGGTGAGTGCCACCCTCCTGAGGGCACGGACAGCTCAGGGAGCACCCCCAGGTTGGATTTCCTGGCTTCACCCCCAAATCTTGGCCAAAGCGGCGTCGTGCTGGGTGGATTCCCTGTTTCCAGGGGTTTTGGGGTCCTCACTGCTGTGGGATTCCCTAAAGAGCACTCAAGGTGCCTCCTCCATCCACTCTGGGGGGCTGTGAGGAGAATCTGCCTGGGTGAGGGTGTCCTCAGCTCTCTCTCTCCCCCCTCCTGCAAGAAAAGAGCCTTGGGTGTGCACAGACAATTTGTGGGTCTTCACTGATGCCAAATGGGGACTCCAGGAGATACGGAAATTACACAGCCATGAGTGGGGAAAGGTGACGTGATTCAGGCAGTGAGGAAGGGATGTGAAAGCCTTGAAATGTGGATGCTCATCCTGACTTCACCATTGCTCCCATTTGGGACAAGCCACTGTCCCTTTTAATTCCTTTTAATCACAACACTCCCCCCCCCCCCCCCCCCAGTGCGTTGTCCCAAAAAATTCTCTCCAGAGCATCTTCTTGGAGCAGCCCTCCAAAGAGCATCCTCCAAAAGCATCCTCAAAAATAATCCCCCAAAGAAATCCCCCAAAGAAATCCCCTGAAGAACATCCCCCAAAGAGCATCCTCTGAAGAGCATCTCCCAAAAAGCATCCCCCAAAGAAATCCCCTGAAGAGCACCCTCCAAAGAGCATCCTCCTAAAGCATCCCCAAAAATCATCCCCCAAAAAAATCCCCCAAAGAGCATCCTCCAAGAGTATCTCCCAAAAAGCATCCCCCAAAGAAATCCCACAAAGAGCATCTCCCAAAAAAGTCTCCCAAAAAATCCTCCAAAGAGCATCTTCCTGGAGAATTCCTACAAAAGAATCCTTCAAGGGAAGAGTATCCCCCCCAAAAGAATCCTTAAATGGAAGAGCAACCCTCCTCCAATACTGTCTCCCAAAAAGCATCCAACAAAGAAATCCCACAAAGAGCATCTCCCAAAAAACATTCCCCAAAGAAATCCCCTAAAGAGCATCCCCCAAAGTGCATCCTCTAAAGAGCATCTCCCAAAAAATCCTTCAAAGAGCATCTCCCCAGAGAATTCCTACAAAAGAATCCTTCAAGGGAAGAGCAACCCTCCTCCAAGAGCATCTCCCAAAAAGCATCCCCCAAAGAGCATCTCCCAGAAAAATCTCACGAAAAATCCTTCAAAGGGCATCTCCCTGGAGAATTCCTACAAAAGAATCCTTCAAGGGAAGAATATCCCCCCCAAAAGAATCCTTAAATGGAAGAGCAACCCTCCTCCAATACCATCTCCCAAAAAGCATCCAACAAAGAAATCCCCTAAAGAACATCCTGCAAAGAGAGTCCTCTAAAGAGCATCTCCCAAAAAAAATCTCCCAAAAAATCCTTCAAAGGGCATCCCCCCAGAGAATTCCTACAAAAGAATCCTTCAAGGGAAGAGCATCTTCCAAGAGCATCCCCCAAAAAACATCCCCCAAAGAAATCCCCTAAAGAGCATCCTGCAAAGAGAGTCCTCTAAAGAGCATCTCCCAAAAAAAAAACCTCCCAAAAAATCCTTCAAAGGGCATCTCCCCCCAGAGCCTCCTGCAAGAGCATCCCCCAAAGAAATCCCCTAAAGAGCATCCTCTAAAGAGCATCTCCCAAAAAAATCTCCCAAAAAAAATCTCCCACAAAATCCTTCAAAGAGCATCCCCCCAGAGAATTCCTACAAAAGAATCCTTCAAGGGAAGAGCATCTTCCAAGAGCACCCCCCTGAAAAATCCTCCAAAGACCATTCCCCCAAGAGCAGAACATCCCCTGAGAGCGTCCTCTGACCCCACAAGCACCCTTGGGGAGCAAAACCTCCTCAGAGCCTCCTCCAAGAGCCTCCCTCCATCCCACCCCTGCCCCCGGAGGGGTTTGGGGACATCCTGACCCCCTCAGAGCCCACAGATCCCCCCGGGGGCTGGGGCAGATCATCAGCCGGGCTCTGCTGTCACCTCGCAGGGCTCTGGGGCTGTGACCACGAGCGGTGGCATCGTCCCAGGAGCGGGGAGGGGGCGGCTGGCACGAGTCCCCCCGGCAGCAGCCGCGTGCTCCGGGGCTGGGCTGGCAACATCTGCAAGGAGTTTGGCTCCCGCACGCTCCCGCTTAATTCCAGCGACTAATTAGCAGCCTGGAAGAGGGAAGCCTTTGTGAGGGGCCCCACGGCCGTGCCGCCTTCAGGGGAGCAGGAAAAGTGATTAGTTTGGAGCGAGGAAAAGCAAAAAAAAAAAAAAAAGAATGGAGGAGCCCTCCCGAAAAAGCCTCTGTGGATCACAAGCGTCCCCTTCTTTTGTTTCCAGCGTAAAGGGGAAAAAAGGCAGCGAGCCCAGGTTTCAAGCGGCTTTTTTTGCAGCGTTTCACCTTTCATGCGAGCCGGGAGGGTGGGGAGGGGGGCGGCAGAGCTCGGTGTGCAGCCTCATGTGGCTTCCAGATGGCAGCGCTGGGCCGGCTCCAGCCGCGGGACCGGCCCGGAGCGCGGGCGGCGAGCCCGGCCCCGCGGCGTGGCACGGCCCGGGGGGGCCGGCAGCGCTCCTGGTCCCGGGAGGAGCCTTGGAGCGGAGCCACGGAGCCGGGAGCCGCTCCAGGGAGGGATGGGGATGGTGGGGATGCGGTTTATTTGGGTCCTCAGCGCTGGGAGTTTGGGTGGGAAAAGGGCGCTGGGGTGAGGGGGCGAAGGCAGTGCTGTAAATGATCAAATAGAGAGCCAAATGTACAAGAAAATTTAGCAATAATTTATTAAATTGTCAGCGAAACAGAATTTCCATGGGAAAAAAAAAACAACATCACAGCCAAGGGCAGCGTGGAGCCCGGGTTGGGCGCTGGGTGAGCACAGATCTGACCTGCGGCTGTCAGAGTCTCCCCTGTTCACCCCGGCTGCTGCGAGCTCTTGAACAGTTCATTCTGCCTGAGGCAGGGATGACCGAATGCTCCTTTGTGCCCCTTCACATGCAGAACCGGGGCCATGCATGGGCAGGGGTAGCAAAAGTCCAGTCCAGGTGTCTGGATGTTGTCAGAGCACTCCGGAGAAGTCGGCATCCACATGTAACAGGGAGGCACCGGTAATCAATGTAGTAGATGCAATCTTCGAGGTGCAGATCACTCTGGAGTGGCCTGGACATTCCAGGGAAGTCAGTGATCATGGCCCAGGAAGGTTCCATTCTTATTAACAGAACTCGATATTATCTTAACATAAGACTCTGATCCCGGCTTAGCTTGGATTTTACAATATTTTTACAATATCCAAGACATAGCTTGGATTTTACAATATTTTATACATCAATAGCATGAATTACCTCTACCATCTACCACAGCAGTGATGCCCTTCCTGCTGCTGGGGGATGCATTTAACCCCTCCCCTTACTACGGGGTGCAGGGGCTGGTTGTAGCAGCGGTTGCAGGGTGTGGTTGATGAGTAAGTTTGGGGTCTCTTTTGTCTCTTTGGTGTTTGTTATGGTTTATTTAGGGGGGATGCTGGTTGTGGTTTTTTGTTCAGCGTCATTGGCGGCAGATCCTTATCCAGAGGCTCGGGGTAGTTGGGGCCTTGTTGGTTATGGCCTTGGGATGGGGTTGGTTGTGGTGGTGGGGCTTGATAAAGGGGCTGTGTTGGGGTTATTAGGGGATGAGGGGACGGTGAATAGTGGGGGTCTGAACCCCGCCTTTCTGAGGGGTCTGAACCCCGCCTTTCTGAGGGGTCTGAACCCCGCCTTTCTGAGGGGTCTGAACCCCGCTTTTCTGAGGGGTCTGAACCCCGCTTTTCTGAGGAGTCTGAACCCTGCTTTTCTCCCTCTGCAGCCTGTGGGGAGACACTCCAGGACAGCCAGGGCAACTTCTCCTCCCCGGAATTCCCCAATGGATACTCTGCCCACATGCACTGCGTCTGGAGGATCTCGGTCACCCCTGGAGAGAAGGTACTGACTGTTGGGGTGACGGCTCCCGCCCTCTCCCAGCCTCCTCTCCCTCCTCCCAGCCCTGTTTTGGGGTGTCCCGAGCCCCAACATCCCCTTGAGGGGTCTGGATTCCACCAGGTTCCCCTGGCTCCCGGCAGATGGGTTGTGGGGGGAGCTCACCCCAGGCTCCTCCTGCTCCTTCCCACCCTTAGATCATCCTGAATTTCACCACCCTGGACCTGTACCGAAGCCGGCTGTGCTGGTACGACTACGTGGAGGTGAGAGACGGGTTCTGGAGAAAGGCCACGCTGCGAGGTAACAACCCGGGGCCTCCCGCCCGCCCCTCCTGCCCGCCGGCGCCACCCGGGGCCGGCAGGGGGCCAGGGGATTCCCTCACCCCTGTCCCTGCCTGCCTGCTATTCCAGACTCCTGGGGAGGGGGGAATTACCCCCCAGAGGGGTTCCTGAGGGGAGCGGGGCTCCCGGTTTAGCCCGCGCCAGTGAGAGCAGCCTGGGTGATCCAGCTGGCTGGCGCGTCTCCCCGGGGAGTGGCGGTGTCCCATCCCACCCCGAGGAGCTGGGTGTTCCCCAGGGAGATTCCAGGGAGAGTCCAGCACCCTGGTGCCATCCCTGTGATGTTCCCCATGGAGATTCCGGTCCTGTGATGTTCCCCGGGGAGATTCCAGGATCCCAATCCCGTCCCTGTGATGTTCCCCAGGGAGACTCCATTCCCTGTGATGTTCCCCAGGGAGATTCCAGGGTCCTGGTCCTATCCCTGTGGTGTTCCCCAAGAAATGCCGGTGTCCCAGTCCCACCGCAAAGAGCTGGATGTTCCCCAGGGAGATTCCAGCATTCCCATCCCTGTGATGTTTCCCAGGGAGATTCCAGCACCCTGGTCCCATCCCTGTGCTGTTCCCCAGGGAGATTCCAGTCCTGTGATGTTTTCCAGGGAGATTCCAGAATTCCAGTCCCATCCCTGTGATGTTCCCCAAGAGATTCCAGGGTCCCAGTTCCACCCCAAAGAGCTGGGTGTTCCCCAGGGAGGTTCTAGTGAGATTCCAGGGTCCTGGTCCCATCCCTGTGGTGCTCCCCAAGAGATGCCACTGTCCCAGTCCCACCCCAAAGAGCTGGATGTCCCCCAGAGGGATTCCAGCATCCTGGTCCCATCCCTGGGATGTTCCCCATGGAGATTCCAGTGCCTGTGATGTTGCCCAGGGAGATTCCGGCATCCTGGTCCCATCCCTGTGATGTTTTCCAAGAGATTCCAGCACCCTGGTCCCATCCTTATGATGTTCCCCAGGGAGGTTCCAGTCCCTGTGATGCTCCCCAGGGAAATTCCAGGATTCCCCCGTCCCCATCCCTGTGATGTTCCTTAGGGAGATTCCAGCGTCCTGGTCCTATCCCTGTGATGTTCCCAAGAGATGCTACTGTCCTTGTCACATCCTTGGGATGTTCCCCAGGGAGATTCCAGGATCCCAGCCCCATCCCATGAACTGGATGTTCCCCAAATCCCAGGATTCCCAAATCCCCTGGAATCAGCAGCTGAAGTGAAACAGCCAGAAAAGCTGGAGGGGACTGGGGAGGAGTGCAGTGAGAAGCAGCCTTTGGCTTTGGGCTGGAAAGGGGCAGTGGGGGGACCAGGAGGAGGTGGAGGTGAGGAAGAAGAGGTAGTGAGGAAGAAGAGGAGGTGGCGGTGATGAAGTGAAGGTCATGAGGAAGGTCAGGAGGAAGAGGAAGTCATGGTGAGGTGGACAAGGTGGCAGCGAGGAAGAAGAGGTGATGATGAGAAAGAGAAGGAGAGGGCAAGGAAGAGGAGGGGGCAGTAAGGAAGAGGAGGTGGTGATGAGGAAGAGGAGGGGGCAGTGAGGAAGAGGAGGTGGTGATGAGGAAGAGGAGGGGGCAGTGAGGAAGAGGAGGTGGTGATGAGGAAGAGGAGGTGGTGGTGAGGAAGAGGTGGTAGCAATGAGGAAGAAGAGGTGGTGGTGAGGAAGAGGAGGTCATGAGGAGAAAGAGGAAGTCATGGTGAGTCAGACAAGGTTGCAGAAAGGAAGAGGGGATGATGAGAAAGGAGAGGACAAGGAAGAGGAGGTGGTAGTGAGGAAGAGGTGGTAGCGGTGAGGAAGGGGAGATGGCGGTGAGGAAGGGGAGGTGGTGAGGAGGAAGAGGAGGTAGCAGTGAGGACGAAGAGCAGGTGGCCGTGAGGAAGAGGAGATGGCAGTGAGGAAGAGGAGATGGCAGTGAGGAAGAGCAGGTGGCGGTGAGGAAGAGGGGATGACAGTGAGGAAGAGCAGGTGGGGTGAGGAAGAGGAGGGCTCCAGCACGGCAGCCCAGCACGCCTTCCTCCCCAGGCAGGTTCTGCGGGAACAAGCTGCCCGAGCCCATCATCTCCACCGACAGCCGCCTCTGGGTGGAGTTCCGGAGCAGCAGCAACTGGGTGGGCAAAGGTTTCTTCGCCGTCTACGAAGGTAGGGGGGAGCAGCGGGGCCCGGGGGGCGGCACGGGGCCCGGGGGGGCTCAGGCTGCTGCTCCTCCCTTCCAGCCATCTGCGGGGGGGACGTCAAGAAGGACAACGGCCACATCCAGTCCCCCAACTACCCCGATGACTACCGGCCCAGCAAGGTGTGCGTCTGGAAAATCACCGTGTCCGAGGGCTACCACGTGGGATTGACCTTCCAGTCCTTCGAGGTGGGTCAGCGTCCCCCTGTGAAACAGGGGTGTCCTGGGTCAGGGCAGATTTTGGAGAGAGCCCCCAAAGAGGCTCTTCTAGGAAAGCAGATTCAAATGAATTTGCTTTTTTCCAAGGAGGTATTTTGTCCTGGACCGGTTCTCCCCAGCCAAGTATGGGACAAAATACCTCCTTGGAAAAAAGTGGAAAAAACTGATTATTAAACAGTAAAACCTAAACAATATTAACCAATAAAACCCCTTGCTGCTCCAAAAGAGATGACAAACTCAGAAAGTCCCTCTGTGGGCTGTAGCTCAGCTCACTCAGGCTCTGATCAGTCCCACAGGTGCAAGCTGCTGGTGCTCTGCTCTTTCCCCCCCTGAAATTTGGGTGTCCTGGGTCAGGGCAAATTTTGGAGAGAGCCCCCAAAGGGGCTATTCTAGGAAAGCAGATTCAATCAGCCCCTCCTCGCAACTGATCTGGGAGAAAATAGCTCCTTGGAAAAAAGTGGGAAAAAAAATGATTATTGAACAATAAAACCTAAACAATATTACACAATAAAACCCTTGCTGCTCCAAAAGAGATGACAGACTGAGAAAGTCCCTCTGTGGGCTGTAGCTCAGCTCACTCAGGCTCTGATCAGTCCCTCCAGTGCTGGAAATGTCACAGGCCAGGCCTGGGTGCTCAGCCCAGAGCAGGTTTAAAGAGCTCCAAAGAAAAGGGAAAAAAGGAAAAAACCCACAGTCCAGGGAACTTCTGTACCTCAGCTAGCTCAAACTAACTAAAAGCAATGAAGAGCTCTGTCCTGCTGTCTGTTCATCCACAGACAGCACAGTCCAGGAGCAGGAATGTGGAGGAGTGAGTGCAGTGTCTGAAAACAAACTGAGCTTCTTCTCTCCCCCCTTCACTCTCTGCAACAAGTCTTAAAGGTGCAAAACTCATTATTCAGCATAAACAGAACAGACAATTGGGGATAAAAGCATCATCTAGTCAACCTAGGACAATGGGTCTCCTCTCCAGGCCTCACAAGCTCTTGGAGATCTATTTCACACCCAGGATAGCTCAGCTGCCTCAGAAGGCATAAAATCAGCAGCATGGCTTCTGTGGTACTGTTGGAAACAAAGTTTTAATAAAAAGCAAAATAACAAAACTCTGAGAAAAACCAAGCAGGTGCAAGAGGTTATTGCTCCTGGTAAACACCTCACAAAAGCAATTCATTTCTTTGTTTTCTTCTTTTTCTACTGAATTGCTCAGGTAGGAATTTTGGCTCCTGTGCAATTGGCCATCCTTAATTTTGAGGTGAAGTCCCCCAGGTCCTGTGAGGTGTCTTTTTTGCTAATTGAGGAGAGGAACTTCTGGGCCCTTTTCCTTTTAGAGGAGACAAAGGATAGTTTGGTCACTCCATCAACAGGGAGCACATTCCTATATCCCCGAGGCTGGGGAGGGGTCATCACCTCATCCCCGTGCTCCCTCAGCATGGGCTTAGGGCTGCTGGGTTCATCAGCAACACCTCCGTGCCTCAGTTTCCCCTCAGGACAGGCGTGGGAAGGGTTTGGGGGTGCTGGGACAAAACCAGCCCTGTTCAGTGGCAGCAGCTCTGACCACAGAAACACAACTTTCCCAGGCATCATTCTGGGAAAAGGCTCTTAGGGAGCAGAGAAAAGAATGGGGAACAATTCTGATCTTAACTCACTGCACCTGCCATTGTGAGCATGTGGAATGTGCTGTGGAGATTTGTTTACCAAAGGGGGTTTCTTCATTAACCAATACTGATGGTGTTTTAATTAAAGAACCAATCAGGTCAACCTGTAGCGAGCTAAGATAGAAAAGAACAATGGGTTTCTTAATAAAGATGATTGATCAGCCCTCTGTGAATGCATGGAGTCTGTATCAATTATTACCCTGCCAGGGGCTGTCCTACTGTGACATCTCTTACTGTGACACCTTACTGTGACATCTGTCTTACTGTGACACCTTACTGTGACTTCTTACTGTGACATCTTACTGTGACACCTTACTGTGATATCTGTCTTACTGTGACATCTGTCTTACTGTGACACCTTACTGTGACATCTACCTTACTGTGACTTCTTACTGTGACATCTGTCTTACTGTGACATCTGTCTTACTGTGACACCTTACTGTGACATCTGTCTTACTGTGACTTCTTACTGTGACATCTGTCTTACTGTGACACCTGTCTTACTGTGACATCTTACTGGCCACCTTACTGTGATATCTGTCTTACTGTGATGTCTTACTGTGACATGTTACTGTGACATCTTTCTTACTGTGACATCTGACTGCGACGTCTTACTGTGACATCATACTGTGACATCATACTGTGACACCTTATTGGCCATCTTACTGTGACATACTGTGCCATCTTACTGTGACATCTTTCTTATTGTGATGTCTTACTGTGACATCTTACTGGCCATCTTACTGTGATATTTTTTTACTATGGCATCTTACTGTGACACCTTCCTGTGACATCTTTCTTACTGTTACACCTTACTGTGTCATCTTACTGTGCCACCTTACTGTAACATCTTACTGTGACACATTACTGTGACATCTTTCTTACTGTGACTTCTTACTGTGTCATCTTTCTTACTGTGACACCTTACTGTGATATCTGTCTTACTGTGATATCTGACTGTGAAGTCTTACTGTGACATCATACTGCGACACCTTATTGGCCATCTTACTGTGACATCATACTGTGACACCTTACTGTGACACCTTACTGTGACATCTTTCTTACTGTGATGTCTTACTGTGACATCTTACTGTGACACCTTACTGTGATATCTTTTTTACTGTGGCATTTTACTGTGACACCTTATTGTGACATCTTACGGTGCCATCTTTCTTACCGTGACACCTTACTGGCCATCTTACTGTGACATCATACTGTGACATTTTACTGTGCCATCTTACTGTGACATCTTTCTTACTGTGATGTCTTACTGTGACATCATACTGTGACATTTTACTGTGCCACCTTACGGTGCCACCTTACTGTGCCACATTTCTCACTGTGACACATTTCTCACTGTGACACATTTCTCACTGTGACACCTTCCTGTGACGCTTCCTGTGCCCTCTGACTGTGGCACTGTCCCCCCCCCAGATCGAGCGCCACGACAGCTGTGCCTACGATTACCTGGAGATCCGCGACGGGAGCAGCGACTCCAGCAGCCTCATCGGCCGTTACTGCGGCTACGACAAACCCGACGACATCAAGAGCACCTCCAACAAGCTCTGGATGAAATTCGTGTCCGACGGCTCCATCAACAAGGCCGGCTTTGCTGTCAACTTCTTCAAAGGTTTGGGGGGAGCTCTGGGGGTGCTGGGGGTGCTGCAGCCCCCCTGGCCGCTCACCCCCCACCCGTGCCCTGCCCAGAGATGGACGAGTGCTCCCGGCCCAACAACGGCGGCTGCGAGCAGCGCTGCGTCAACACCCTGGGCAGCTACAAGTGCGCCTGCGACCCTGGCTACGAGCTGGCATCTGACAAACGCCGCTGCGAGGGTGAGTGTCCCCCTGAGACCCCCCAAAACCCCCCCTGTGCCCCTCGGCGCGCCCCCAGCCCCGTGGAGGTGACGGGCGCTGGGTGGTGCCTCCCTGCAGCCGCCTGCGGAGGTTTCCTCACCAAGCTCAACGGCTCCATCACCAGCCCGGGGTGGCCCAAGGAGTATCCCCCCAACAAGAACTGCATCTGGCAGCTGGTGGCCCCCACCCAGTACCGCATCTCCCTCCAGTTCGACTTCTTCGAGACCGAGGGCAACGATGTGAGTGGGGGGGAGCAGCCCCT
The DNA here is from genome assembly GCF_012460135.2 of Molothrus ater. Taxonomy (NCBI): domain Eukaryota; kingdom Metazoa; phylum Chordata; class Aves; order Passeriformes; family Icteridae; genus Molothrus; species Molothrus ater. The sequence goes on along the minus strand of NC_050505.2, from coordinate 1,760,596 downwards.
GCCAACCCCTTACCCATGCCTGGGCTGCACCCCCAAAACCCTCCAGCCACGGGCAGCCTGGCTGGCAGCACATTCTGGGGGGTTTTCTCCTCTTTTGGGGAACAATTGGCTCCTACTTCAGAACTGGGGGTGCAGCACCAAAACCCTCCAGCCATGGGCAGCCTGGCTGGCAGCACATTCTGGGGGTTTTCTCTCTTATTGGGGACAATTTGCTCCTAATTCAGATCTGGGGTGCACCCCCCAGTCCCAAAACCCTCCAGCCATGGGCAGCCTTGCTGGCAGCACATTTTGGGAGGTTTTCTCCTCTTTTGGGGGATAATTGTCTCCTACCTCAGAGCCCCCAGTCCCAAAACCCTCCAGCCACAGGCAACCTTGCTGGCAGCACATTCTGGGAGGTTTTCTCCTCTTTTTGGGGACAATTGACTCCTCTTTTGGGGGACAATTGGCTCCTACTTCAGAACTGGGGGTGCAGCCCCAAAACCCTGCAGCCACAGGCGGCCTTGCTGGCAGCACATTTTGGGAGCTTTTTTCCTCTTTTAAGGGACAATTTGCTCCTTCTTTAGACCTGGGGCTGCTCTCAGGGGCTGCTGGTGGCCCCTAGGGTGGCACCACCGTGTCCCCAGCCCCGTGTCACCCCCCAGGTGTGTAAATATGACTTTGTGGAGGTGCGCAGCGGGCTCACAGCTGACTCCAAGCTGCACGGGAAGTTCTGCGGGGCCGAGAAGCCCGAGGTCATCACCTCCCAGTACAACAACATGAGGATCGAGTTCAAGTCCGACAACACCGTCTCCAAAAAGGGCTTCAAAGCCCATTTCTTCTCAGGTAGAGCTGCCTGGCCCCAGCACGGGCACCCCCTGCCCTCCCTCACCCAGCCTGGCCCCCCCAAACCGCCGCTAACGCTTCCCTTGCCCACGCCGGGGGTGCAGCCCCAAAACCCTCCAGCCATGGGCAGCCTGGCTGGCAGCACATTTTGGGGGTTTTCTCCTCTTTTGGGGCATAATTGGCTCCTATTTCAGAGCTGGGGGCGCAGACCCTGGTCTCAAAACCCTCCAGCCATGGGCAGCCTTGGTGGCTGCACATTTTGGGGGTTTTCTCCTCTTTTGGGGCATAATTGGCTCCTATTTCAGAGCCCCCAGTCCCAAAACCCTCCAGCCACAGGCAGCCTGGCTGGCAGCACATTTGGGGGGTTTTTTCATCTTTTGGGGGATAATTGGCTCCTCTTTTTGGGGACAATTTGCTCCTCTTTTGGGGGACAATTGGCTCCTACTTCAGAATTGGGGGTGCAGCCCCAAAACCCTCCAGCCATGGGCAGCCTTGCTGGCAGCACATTTTGGGGGTTTTCTCCTCTTTTGGGGGATAATTGGCTCCTACCTCAGAGCCCCCAGTCCCAAAACCCTCCAGCCACGGGCAGCCTTGCTGGCAGCACATTCTGGGAGGTTTTCTCCTCTTTTTGGGGACAATTGGCTCCGTCTTTAGACCTGGGGGTGCTCTCAGGGGCTCCCCAAACAGCAAGGGGATGCTGGGCACAGGGATGTGCTGGGCCCCGGGTGCTGCACCCCTCGGGTGGCATTCCCAGGGTGGGGGGACGGTGACACCCCGCTCTGCTGCTGCTGCTGCTGCTGCTGCTGCTGCTGCTCCCCGCTCTGCTGCACGGCCCCGGCTCCCTCCGCTCCCCGGGCAGGGCGCTCCGCATCCCGGCCTCAGCACCCGAGATCCCCGGAGCGATGGCTCCTCCCAAACACCATCACCTGCCTCTCCCTGTCTGCTCTCCTCTCCCGGGCCACCCCTCCAGGAGGCGGTGTCACCTTCGGACGGGTTTTGTGGGCAGGGATGGCGACACCAAGCGCTGGATGCAGCCGGGGCTGGACCCTGCCACGGGACCCTCGTGCCCCAGCCGGTCCCCCGGGTGTGGCACGGTGCCCTGGACACCGTCCCAGCTGTGAGAGACCCTCGAGCCTCCCGCCGGCCGTTTTTGGGGGGCAGCGCTGCCTCCCGGCTGCGGGAGCGGCGTCCCCGGAGCCGCCGTGGGTTTCCCGGAGCGGCAGAGCCCCGCGGGCCGGGCATGGCGTGTCTTTGCTTTATGTGTTCAATGAAAACCAAGGCGAGTAGGGCGGCCCAGGGGGCCCAGCCGTCGGGAGCCGGCACCCTCCACAAAGCGATTCCTCGGGGATTCCTCGGGGAAGCCGAGCGGGACCACGGGGCAGCCGGGTGAGTCTCCCCCTGGAGCACTTGGGGCTCCTTCGCCGTCCCCTTTTCCCCTCTTTCCTCCCTCGTGCGGTGACGATAGAGCACCAAACCCTCGCCTCCACCTTCCCCCGCTCAGGTCTCGGGCTTTCCCGGCAGCAGGACCACCCTGGAGGACTCGGCCACAGCGAGGTCCCTCCTCTGGTCCCTCCGGGGTTGCTCCCTGGGCAAAACCTCTCCCGTGCGGCCCCTTTTTGGCCGCGGAGGGTCCCCGTGCTCCGGACGAGCCCCGTCCCTCGGTGCCGCGGGCAGCCTGGCCGTCCGGGCGCCCGTTTTTCCCCGCTGAAGACGTGACCCCTTCCTCCTCCTCCTCTTCTTCCTCCTTCTCCTCCTCCTCCTCCTCCTCGCGGCCGCGCGTAAGGATGCGCGTTCCTCCCGGGAATCCGCCACGGTGTCGGCATCCAGGTACGTCCCCCCGGCCCTCGGCCGAGCCCCGGCGGCGCTGGGGGGTCCGCAGCGGGGGGAGAGGCGCTGCCGGGGGCTGCGGGGCGGTCAGCAGCCCGGAGCCGTCGGATGCCCGCGGGGGAGAACGGTGAGCGATGCCGGGTGGCGGCGAGCAGGCTGGTTGGAATAAAGGATGGCTAAAGACACCGAGCCGCTGGGCTTCTTGCCGCTGCCAACTCTCTCCTGCTCTTGTCTCGCCCGCTCAGGCTCCCTCCGTCCCGCCAGCTCCCCCTCCAGCGGTGCTGGAGCTGCTCTGAGCCCAGGAGCCCCTTCCCAACCCCAAACGGGCCTTTCTGCCTCGCTTCCTCCTCCCTCAGACCGAGGAGACGCCAGGTTACAGCCTCCGCTTGAGAGGCGGCCGCGGGGCCGGGGGCCGGGGCAGGACCCCCCTCGCCGCTGGCTCCAGGAGGGACCCCGGCTCCTCTCCGGCCCCGCTGTGAGCTCGGAGCGGGGCGCGGGGGGCTCTGGTGCCCGCTTGCTGCTGCCTTCCCTCCCCAAAACACCGCCCGGAGGCCAGGGGGAGCTGGAAGGGGAGCGATGGCGCCTGGAGGGGTCTTTGGGGGGGTCGGGGAGGGGCTCCCTACGGGCGGTGGTGGGAGGTAAATCCGGCCAGCTCGGGGTGATCCCAAACCCCTCCAGTGCCGTTCCCAGCCCGGACAGCCCCAGGAACCCACCCAAAGCCCAACCTCCTCCTCCTCCTCCTCCTCCTCCTCCTCTTCCTCCCCGCAGAGCCGCTCGCCCCGGCCGCACAGGGGCTCCCGGGGGTCCCCTCGCTGCTGCTTCCCCCCGGCTGCCGCTCCGCATGGCCCCCCCAGACCCGCCCCGCCGCCCCCCGCCCCCCCATCGCTCCCCCCCTTCTCTCCCTCTCTCTTTGCAGAGAAGAAGCAGCAGCTGCAGCCCCCGAAATCTCGCCCGCCCGGCCTGAAGTTCCGCATGCAGAAGCGGCCGCGGGGCCCCTCCTGAGCCGCTCCGTCCTCTCCGTCTTTCTCAGGAACGCCGCGGCCCCGGAGCCGTGCGGGAGCACGGTGGGACCGAGCCGAGCCGAGCCGTGCTGCCGGCCCCGGCAGCCTTTTGCTTGACAGAACTGGTTGTTGACCTTTTTTTTTTTTTTAAACTTTTTTTTTTACTTTTTTTTTTTTTTTTTTTTTTTTTTTTTTTGGTTCTAAGCACCCCACCTCCTTGGTTTTGTCATTGACCAGCTGACCTTGTTCGTTTTATTTTTTTTTTCCCCCCACCCTCCCCCAATTTTTACCGTGTCTGTGACATTTCCTATCGATGAGTAAAGAGGGACTCCAGCGTCCTGGTCTTTCTTGTGCATCTTTGGTTGTCACTGTGTGTTTTTCTGCCTCTCCCCCGTCCGTCCTGGCAGCAGGTAATGGTGGCACCCATGGGTGAGCCCACGGGAGAGGAGAAGCCATCCGTGCCTGCAGGGGCTGGGATGCTGGAGCTGCTTTGCTGCTGCCCGGGGGCGCTTGCTTGGCTGGAGGGCAGCGGGGCTGGGGGGCCTGGGGGGATGGAATTGCACCATTCCAGCCTTTCCCAGCCCGCTCAGGGATCCCTCTGCTCTCTCCCAGACAAGGATGAGTGCTCCAAGAACAACGGGGGCTGCCAGCACGAGTGCCTCAACTCCTTCGGCAGCTACGAGTGCCAGTGCCGCAGCGGCTTCGTGCTGCACGACAACAAACACGACTGCAAGGAAGGTGGGTCCAGCTCGCCCCCCATTCCCTTGGGAACCCCCCATCCATGCCTCTGTGACCCTCCTGGCTGTCCCCACAGCTGGCTGTGACCACAAGGTGACATCTGTCTCGGGGACCATCACCAGCCCCAACTGGCCCGATAAATACCCCAGTAAGAAGGAGTGCACCTGGGCCATCAGCACCACGCCGGGGCACCGCATCAAGCTGGTAAGGGTTGGGGGGTGGGGGGCACTGGGGTCCCCTCTGCCGAGCCTTGACCTCACCCAGAACCTCCACAGAGCTTCTCAGAGCTGGACGTGGAGGCACAGCAGGAATGTACCTACGACCACCTGGAGATCTTTGATGGGAAGGACGCCAAGGCCCCGGCACTCGGCCGCTTCTGCGGGGCCAAGGAGCCCGAGCCCATCGTCTCCTCGGGTAACAAGATGTTCCTCAAGTTTGTGTCTGATAACTCCATCCAGAAGAAGGGATTCGAGGCCACCCACAGCACAGGTACCTGGCTGGGGCTGGGACATGGGGTCATGGGGTGGGGGCACAGCCTGGGCGCCCCTAAACCCCGGCTCCTCCCGCAGTGTGCGGGGGCCAGGTGCGCGCCGAGGTGAAGACCAAGGATTTGTATTCCCACGCACAATTTGGGGACAACAACTACCCGGGGGGCTCGGACTGCGAGTGGGTGATCATGGCTGAGGAGGGCTTCGGCGTGGAGCTCATCTTCCAGACCTTTGAGATCGAGGAGGAGGCTGACTGTGGATACGACTACATGGAGCTCTTCGATGGCTACGACGGGACAGCCCCACGCCTCGGCCGCTTCTGCGGCTCCGGGGTGAGCCCGGGATGTGGCCTGGGGTGGTGTGGGGGGCAAGGAGTGAGGGTTCAAGGTGAGGGATGAGGCAGAGCCAGAGCAGTGTGGAGAAATCCCCACGGGAATTTGGTCTGGTTTGATGATTCCCACCCTCCACAGTGCAAATATTCCCACCCGTGGATCAGCAGTGTGGAGAAATCCCCACGGGAATTTGGTCTGGTGTGATGATTCCCACCCTCCACAGTGCAAAAATTCCCAGCATCAATGGGTGCTAGTGGATCAGCAGTGTGGATCATCACACCAGCAGTTGGTCTGGTGTGATGATTCCCACCCTCCACAGTGCAAATTCCCACTCTGCACAGTGCAAATCCCCATGGGAATTTGGTCTGGTGTGATGATTCCCACCCTCCCCAGTGCAAATATTCCCAGCCACAAGAGATGCTCAACCTGGGGCTGCTCATGGATCAGCAGTGTAGAGAAATCCCCACAGGAATTTGGTCTGGTGTGAGGATTCCCACCCTCCCCAGTGCGAATATTCCCAGCCACAATGGGTGCTCACCTCAGGGGTGCTCGTGGATCAGCAGTGTGGAGAAATCTCCATGGAATTTGTGTGATGATTCCCACATTCCCCAGTGCAAATTCCCACTCTGCACAGTGCAAATCCCCACAGGAATTTGGTGTGTTGTGGTGAATCCCACCATCCACAGCGCAAATATTCCTACCCGCCATGGGTGCTCACCTCAGAGGTGCTCATGGATCAGCAGTGTGGAGAAATCCCCACAGAAATTTGGTCTGGTGTGATGATTCCCACATTCCCCAGTGCAAATATTCCCACCTGCCATGGGTGCTCACCTCAGGGGTGCTGATGGATCAGCAGTGTGGAGAAATCCCTATGGGAATTTGGTCTGGTGTGATGATTCCCACCCTCCCCAGTGCAAATTCCCACTCTGCACAGTGCAAATCCCCACAGGAATTTGGTCTGGTGTGATGATTCCCACATTCCCCAGTGCAAATATTCCCACCTGCCATGGGTGCTCACCTCAGGGGTGCTCATGGATCAGCAGTGTGGAGAAATCCCTATGGGAATTTGGTCTGGTGTGATGATTCCCACATTCCCCAGTGCAAATATTCCCACCTGCCATGAGTGCTCACCCTGGGGTGCTGGTGGATCTGAGCACCCCCTCCCTCACCCCCGCAGCCCCCCGAGGAGGTTTACTCGGCCGGAGACTCGGTGATGATCCGCTTCCACTCGGACGACACCATCAACAAGAAGGGTTTCCACCTTCGCTACACCAGCACCAAGTTCCAGGACACGCTGCACACGAGGAAATGAGGGCCGGGGGTCCCGGCCCCGCCGCGGGCAGGGGAGGAGCAGGAGGAGGAGGAGGAGGAGGAGAAAGAGGAGGAGAAAGAGGGCAGGGAAGACGGCGGGGAGCGCTGCCCCGCACAGACTGCACGGAGGAGGAGCACACAGCCAACCTCAGCACTCAAGACACGCTCGCACGGGGCCCCGGGGCTCGGGCGCCCACGGCACGGGGGGCACAGGGGGGGTCCCCGCTGGCAGCCGCCCACCCCGGTGCTGGGGGGGCCGAGCAGGACCCGCTGCCCTCCCCTGCCCCGGCCAAAGCTCTGAATGTACAAACCAGTAACCGGGAAGAGCCCAACACACACAAGGTGCTGTCTCTCTCTTGTACCCATGAAATAAATACCCTTGTACTTGGAGCGGGGGCAGCCGCGGCCTCTTTGCTTCCAGCCCAGCAGAACGGCACCCAAAACCCAAAGTGGGGCTGGACTGGGGGGGGGAAGCAGCCAGGACCCTGCACGGACCCCAATCCTAAGGGAGGAGCTCATCCTTGGGGGTTCTGATGGAGCAGAGCCAGGAATTCCAGCCAAGGAGCAGCCAGACCTTCTGCTGGTGACAGCGGGTCCTGGAGAGGGCGGTGGGCTCGGAGCCCCCCAGGACTCTGCAGGTGGGTTCTGTCCCCCCACACCTTTATTTTGAGGTGTCTCTGAGGCAGCACCCGCTGTGGGCTGGGTGGGTGGGTGGGTGGGTGCCACGTGCTGTGCCCACCGCGTGCTCCAGCGCGTGCCCATGCTGGCGGTGGCGGTGGCAGATGGAGGGTGGGCTGTGCCACGGCCCCCGCGCCCACCGCCTGCCTCGACCCCTCCTGCAGCCCCTGCTCGCTGCTGCTGCTGCTGCCACGGGGAGGCTCCTGTTCCCTCTGTGTGCCAGCCCTGGCATGCTCCGTGGGCAGAACCGGGATGGGCACCGGGGGTTTCATCCTGAGGGGGTTTCAGTCCCTGTGGGGTGAAGAGCTCGGGGAACTTTTCAGTGACAGGATGAGGAGCAACGGCCATAAACAAAAACATGAGTTCCACCTCAACGTGAGGAAGAACTTCTTTCCACGGAGGGTGGCAGAGCACTGGGACAGCCCCAGGGAAGGGTGGAGTCTCCCTCTCTGGCCACATTCCAAACGTGCTCCTGTGTCACCTGAGCCAGGTGGCCCTGCCCGGGCAGGTGGGATGGACCTGGTGATCTCCAGGAAGGCCCTTCCAACCTGAACTTTTCTCAGAGCTGGCCAGGGCCACCTTGTCCCCTCCCAGTCCCAGATCCCCGCATCGGTGGGAGTAGGGGGGGGGGGTCTGAGCCACTTCTTGGGGTCCCGAGGGGGACAGAGGAGCGTGACACGGCCGGTGGCGACCGCACAGAGTTTATTGAAACACCTCCAGCACAGCACAGGGATGCTCGGGGAGGGGGAGCCGGTTGTTGTAGAGCGTGCAGGGGGGACACAGAGACGGGGGGCGGGCACCCCGGGGGGGCCGCACGCAAGCGCCATGCTGCCGACGGCTCATGCGGGGGGCGGCGGGTTGGGGGGCACGGGGAGGGAGGGGGCTTCAGATCCGTTCTCCCCTTCCCCGGCTCCTCCGGCTGCCTCCGGGGCCGCGGGGCCGGGGACTCGGGCGGTGCAGGACGGCAGAGCAGAGAGGGACGGGACACGGGGGGCACGCCCGGGGTCCCCCACGCCACCGCGGTGTCTGAGCACCCCCCGTCCCCCGGGAGCAGTTCAAAACCGGGGGGTGCTTCCGATATCTCCCTGAACCCCCTGGAGTGGCCGGGGAGCCCCAGTCCCGGCTGGCAGGGCCGGGGCTCCCTGGGAGCTGCTTGAACCTGGGGCGGGGGGACGCGGGGGACGCCGGAGGGGAAGGGGGGTCCCGGAGCAGGGCAGAGCGCGGGGCTCACGCCAGCGAGGACGCTGCTGCTCGGCCGGTCCAGGAGATGAAGGCTTCCTCCTTCGGGGCGCACAGCGGCGCGGGCTCTGCCTCCTCGCCGAACCAGCGTCCCGCCGGCTCCTTCCTGGGGGCACCGCCCGGCTCCCCCGAGCCCACCCGTGTCCTCCACCCACCGGCGTCCGTGGGAGAAGCCCCCGCGGGCAGCGCCCGTCGCCCTGCCCGGCCCTGCCCGCCTGGGCCCCTTAACGCCCCACGCTGATGTTGCACGTCTTGCAGCTGGGGTCCTTTTTGGCGTTGGCGGTGGAGAGGCTCATGAGCTGGTGGCCGCTGATCTCCCCCAGCACGCCGAGGCTCAGGTCCACCGGCTCCGTGTAAATGACCTCCAGGATGCTGTCCTGGGCGTGGCGGTACACCAGCTCGCCCTCCTCCACGCAGCACGTCAGGAACTTGTTGGAGGAAATGTCCAGCTGGGGAAGGCGCTCCCGGCAGAAGAGATCCCCGGAGGAGCCCTTGGGCGCCAGGACCAGCACGACGTAGTGGTAGGCGGTGTACATGCAGTAGAAGTCCGCGAAGTAGAGGTTGGTGTTGGGGTTGAAGAGGCGCTGGGCCGGGATTTGGAAGCGGTACCGGCCGTAGGGCGAGTCCTGCGGGGGCTGCCCGGTGTTGAACTCGGTGTTGCAGCTGAAGAAGATGCCGTGCAGCATCCCGCTGGTGGGCGAGCCGTGGCTCCCGCTGTTGTCCTTCAGCGACGGCTTCATCACGTTCCCGCAGTGCATCCTGCCACGAGGAGGAGGAGGAGGGACACACAGACAGGCACAGGCAGGGTCAGGGAATGCGCTCGGCGAGCGGGGAGCGTGGGGAACGGGGCTGGGGGTACCTGACGTGCTGGAAATACTCCTTGTGCTGGTTGCGGTAGAAGACGGAGAAGCGCAGCATGCGGCCGGCGATCAGCTCCGCTTTCTCCTGCAGCTGGGCTAGGTGCTCCTTGGCGTAGTCTGGGGACAGGCACGGGGACATCAGGGCGTCTCCATCCCCCTCCAGCAGCCCATCCCTGCCCGCAGCTCCCCGCACCTCCTGCCTCCCACTCATCAGCTGCCGCTCCAACCGGCCCGGCTTGTGCCAGCTCCCGGCATCGCCCCCGTCCTCCTCCGGGCTCCCAGCTCCCAGCATTTCCCCCTTCCTCTCTCCCGGCTCGTGGCTACCGACATCATCCCCGACCGACCTCCCCCGTGGCTCCCAGCACTGACCCCCTCTTGCTTCCAGCTCCTGGGATCGCCCCTGTTCTCCCTCCCAGCTCCTGGAATCTCCCCTGTTCTCCCTCCCTGCTCCCAGCTCTGACCCCCTCTTGCTCTCAGCTACTGGGGTCACCCCTGTTCTCCCTCCCTGCTCCCAGCTCCAGGCATCATCCCCGTCTTCCCTCTCAGCTCCAGGCATTGTCCTCTTTCCCCTTCCATCTCCCAGCTCCTGGCATCGCCTCTTTTCTCCCTCCCTACTCCCAGCACTGACCCCCTTTCCCTCCCAGCTCTTCGGTTCTCCCCTGCTCTCCCTCCCAGCTCCTGGAATCTCCCCTGTTCCCCCCCTTGCTCCCAGCTCCAGGCACCATCTCCATCCTCCTTCTCAGCTCCAGGCATTGCCCTCTTCCCCCTTCCATCTCCCAGCTCCAGGCATCAACCCCATCCTCCCTCCTGGCTCCCAACCCTGAGCTTTGCCCCCTTCCTCCTCATCCTCCCGGCTCCCAGCACTGCCTCCATCCTCCTCCCAGCTCCCGGCACCGTCCCCATCCCCGGCCCAGCTCCCCATTCCAGGAGCATCAATCCCGTCCTCCCTCCTGGCTCCCAGCATCGCCCCCGTCCTCCCCCCAGCTCCGGGCTAATGGCATCGCCCCCATCCTCCCTCCGGGCTCCCGGGGACGCCCCCACCGTCCCTGCCGGCCCCGCTCACCCCCGGTGCAGAACTCCACGGTCTCGCTCCAGCCGGACACCAGGTACTCGCCGTCGCTCTGCTTGACCGCGGTCTGCACGGCCACGCTGTACTCGGTGCGGGGGCTCAGGAACCAATGGCCCCGCACGGTCATGGGCAGCGGCACCGCCTTGGCCACCAGCTTGGTGGGGACATCCTGTGCCGAGCGGCGAGGGTCAGGCGGGACAGCATCCTCCCGCACGCCCGAGTGCTGCCGGGTACCGCACACCCCGAAATATCCACGGAGACCCCCCCCAAAACACCGTGGGGACGCGTCTCGGGCCGCCCCCCCCGCTCTGGCCCCGCAGCGCTGCCCCGCCCGTGTCCCCAAAGATGTCCCTGCTGCCATGGGGACACAGGGTCCCCCAGGCGGGGGTGGTCTCGGGGTCCCCCCGCTGCCGGTGGCATCTCGCGGTGTCAAGAGGCCACGGAGCAGCTCCGCAGTGCAGAGCCGTTTCTGTGGCAACGGCGGATGCTGAAGTCGGGAGATAGAGGGGAAAAAAAATATCCCACCCCCCACCCCCCCCCCACCCCTTATTATTGGGGAGGAGAGAAAAAAAAAATGTTAAACATTAAATAGCATCACCGTGGCAACGGCGCTGCTAAAAACGGCCCGAATTAGTGACTCGCAGCACGGGGAGGGGGAGCAGGAGCAGCTCAGCTCCCCCGCGGGGGCTCAGCGGGGTCCGTCACCCCCCGATCCCCGTCCCAGTCCCCTCCGCCAGCGTGTCCCGTGACGGGAATGACCCAAATTCAGCGCTAGAGAGGGCTAAGAGCCGGCTCCTCCCTGCCAACCCCGTCTCCTCTCCCCGGGCAGGGGGTCCCGCGTCCTCCCCCGGCTCACCCGGTGCTTGAACTTGTTGGAATTCTTGTTCTCCTTCTTGTTGAGGTCGATGAAGTAGTGGGTGACCCTCTCCAGGTCCCCCTTCTCCATAGCCCAGGAGATGCGGAAGGAATCGCAGGTGATGTTGTTGATCTCGATGTTTTTGGGGGTGGACAGCAGCTCCATGGCCGGAGGGGCTGAGCTCCTGCGGGGGGCACAGCGCGGGCTTTTGGGGGTGCCGAGCCCCCTCTGGCTGCCCACGCCGGCGCTGCCAAGGCCGCCCGCGGCGGAGCAGATGGCACCGGGGTGGAACAGCGGCCGGGAGCCAGGAATAGGCAGCGCAGGCAGGAGCAGGCAGCGGGACGCCGGGAACAAGCCCGGTCGGGTGCGGGGGCCCCGGCCGCTCCCCCGGGTGCCGCGAGGCCCCGGCGCGACGCCAGCGGGCGTTTCGGGGTTTGCTCAACACCGGGTGGGGAAAGAAAAACAAGGGGAGAGCCGAGGGAGTTGCTGGGAGAGGGGAGGGTTGGACGCAGGCACTGGAAAAGCTGGATCCGCCTTTGCCCCGGCCCGTGCCTCAGTTTCCCTGCGCCCCCAAGAAGGCGCTCTGGGGGTGGGCGATGCCCGCGGAGGGGGGACAAGGAGTCACAGCCGTGCCACCGGAACGGGGGGCTGGAGGCGAGGGTGCCCCCCCAGCCTTCGGTGCCAACGTGCCACCGCCCCCCCGTGTGCCCACGGCCACCCACGCCGCGCGTGTCCCCGTCACTCGGCACCCACGGCCACCCACGGCCACGTGTCCCCCCCCTCTGCGCCCCAAAGCCGCTGTCACCCCCCGGCAGAGCCCTCGGGCACGGCGGAAGGTCACCGCTCCGGGGACACGGTGCCACCTCGCTGCCCCGTCCGTCCCCGTGCCCGGCGGTGGCGCAGGAACTCCGCACCGGGATTGTGCCAGCTGGATCGTGTCACCGTGTCCCCTAAGAGCCCTCGGGACGCCGTGCCCGCCGCGTCCCCCTGCCCTCCGAGCATCCCCCGGCCGTGCCACGGGCACGTCGCCCCCAACGCCACCGGGGCTCGGTGGCCGCTCCGGTGTGGCCGTGCCGGTGAGGCCCTTACCTGGCCGTGCCGGGGGGCTGCCGGGAGGCGCGGGGGTGCCGGTGCAGCGGCAGGGCAGGACAGAGAGCCCCGGCGGGGCTGATCCAAGCGGGAAGGACGGAGGATGCCGGAGGGACCGAGGTGGTACCCGGCGATGCCGCGTCGCTGCCTGCGGCTGATGCGACTGGGATCCTCCCAGCCAGCTCGGAAATAGCAAACACCCTCCAGAGGAGGGAGAGGAGAGAAAAAAAAAAAAAAAAAAAAAAAAAAGGGGAAAAATAGATATCCAAGGAGCTGGGAGAGAAGGGGGAGGAAGGAAAAACCTCCCGGTTCTGCCAATGGCATGGAGGGATGCGTGCGGCGTCAGGTGATGGAGGCAGAGTGGGATGTGGGTGCAGATTGGGGGTGGGTGGTGGGCAGGTTCTGCCTGTTCCCCCCATTTTTGGGGCCGGGAGGGGGTGTCCCAATTGTCCCGCAAACGGCACAACCGGGACAGTTCCCCCCCGGCCCCAAAAATGGGATGGAGGATGGAGGAGGTGCGTGGGAATGCTGGTACCCACACAGGACCCCCGCGGAATGGGGGTGCAGAGCCCAAGGGCGGCGGACGGACGGACGGACTTTTTGTTTTGCACGTGGTAAACACCCTTCTTGGAGGGACAAAGCTTTTTTGCGGGTGGGGGGGGTGGCAGAGCACCCCAAAAACCTCATTGTTCCCCAAATTTCTGCGAGGGGGTGCCCACGCATGAACCCTCTCTGTGGCGGTGCCGGCGGGCCGTGGGGCTGCAGAGGACCCTGAGGGGGGGGGTCGCACTGCAGGACTCCCGTGAGGGCGTTAAATAAAGGGCTGAGTGACCCCCCAAAAATGTCCCCCCCAGCGCTGCCCCCGGTGCCCGGTCCGGAGAGCCGGGAACTGCCCGTCACAAAGATGGCGCCACCGCCCTCACATAGGGATGGGCAATGCCAACCACAAAGATGGCGGCTCATTGCCAAGCCCGCCGTGCCCTCAGCAAAGATGGCGGCGGCAGCGTCGCGCCAGGAAGGGCGCGCCGTGCGTGACGCATGCGCAGTGTGGGCGGCGAGCCCGTGGCTGCCCGGGCAGGGTGAGGGGCGGCGTGGCGGGGGAGGGGGGGGAAATTTGGGGGGGTCCGCGGGGTCCTGAGGGGTGCGAGGTGGGGGATGAGACCCCTGGGGAGCGAGGGGAGAGGGGGCCCTGTTTGGGAGTGTATGAGGGGGTGGGAATGCTGGGGAGAGGGGTGAGAGGGGGTGAAGGGGGGCAGGGAGGGGGCTGAGATCCCTGGGGAGGGGGCGCAGGGCGGCCATGGGGGGGGGGGTGAGGCCCGTGAGGAGGGGGCTGAGATCTCTGGGGAGGGGGCACAAGGGGGTCCTGTTTGGGGTGTATGGAGGGGCTGGGAAACCTGGGGAGGGGGGACAAGGGGGTCCCGTTTGGGATGTATGGGGGGGGCTGAGATCCCTGGGGAGGGGGCGCAGGGCGGCCCTGGGGGGGTGAGGCCCGTGAGGAGGGGGCTGCGAAGGGGATTGGGGGCTGCGAGGGGGTCATGGGGGGCTGAACCCCTGGGGAGGGGGGACAAGGGGGGGCTGGGGAGAAAGGGAGGGACTGAGAACCTTTGGGAGAGGGAGCAGGGGAGGGGTGGGGACTGGGAAAGCTGGGGAGGGGGCACAAGGGGGTCGGGGGGGGTGCGGGGGAAACACAACCACCCTGGGTCACGGGGATCTTGTTTGGGGGTGCAGGGGGTTCACCGTTGGGGTGGGTGCAGTTCTGAGCCCATCTGGGGGTTCAGTGTTGGGCTGGGTGCAGTTCTGAGCCCAGTTTGGGGGTGCAGGGGGTTCAGTGTTGGGCTGGGTGCAGTTCTGAGCCCATTTGGGGTTCATTACTGTGGCGGGTGCAGTTCTGAGCCCATTTGGGGGTTCATTCCTGTGGTGGGTGCAGTTCTGAGCCCATTTGGGGGATCAGTGTTGGGGTGGGTGCAGTTCTGAGCCCATTGGGGGTTCACCATTGGGGTGGGTGCAGTTCTGAGCCCATTTGGGGGTTCATTACTGTGGCGGGTGCAGTTCTGAGCCCATTGGGGGTTCATTACTGTGGCGGGTGCAGTTCTGAGCCCATTTGGGGTTCATTACTGTGGCGGGTGCAGTTCTGAGCCCATTTGGGGTTCATTACTGTGGCGGGTGCAGTTCTGAGCCCATTTGGGGTTCATTACTGTGGCGGGTGCAGTTCTGAGCCCATTTGGGGTTCATTACTGTGGCGGGTGCAGTTCTGAGCCCATTTGGGGGTTCAGTGTTGGGCTGGGTGCAGTTCTGAGCCCATTTGGGGTTCATTACTGTGGTGGGTGCATTTCCGAGCCCAGTTTGGGGTTCATCCCCCCTGAGCGCGGCCCCTCCCCGCAGGATGGCCGAGGGGGGCTCTGGCAGCTCGGGCTCCCCGGGCAGCCTCCGGCCGGGGGGGGCCCGGGCGGTGCTGGGCAGGCGCCCCCCCGCGCCCCCCCTGAGCCCGGGCCGCCTGCCCTCCATCCGCTCCCGAGACCTCACCCTGGGCGGCGTCAAAAAGGTGAGACCCCGCCCCCCCCCCTTTCCCAAATTGGGGTCACCCAGTATCCAATCGGGTGACCCCCGTGGCAGGAGAGATGGTGAGGAGAAATTCATTGATATTAGAAGGCGAATTAATTTAATGATATTAATTTTATTAGCTAATTAATTTAATTAATTTAATTGTTTAATTATATATAATATAATATAATATAATATAATATAATATAATATAATATAATATTATATTATATTATATTATATTATATTATATTATATTATATTATATTATATTATATTATATTATATTATATTATATTATATTATATTATATTATATTAATAGTATAATACAGTATAATGTAATGTAATATAAATATAATGTCATACTGTATTAATTATATTATATTATGCTATATCTGTTGTTAATATAATATACTATAATATAATATTGTGTTATAGTATATTAGATTATAGTATATTATATCATACTATATTTATTATTTATATTCTATTCTATTTTATGGTATTATTTCATTTTATTTTATTATAATCATATTACTTTATTATGCTATATTATATTATATTATATTATATTAATTATATTATAGTATAGTATAGTATTTTATAGTATATTGTATAATATTATTTCTTACTATATTTATTATTAATATACTATACTATAATATAATCTACTATAATCTACTATAATATTATAGTATACTATATTATAGTATATTATATCATACTATATTTATTGGTTATATTATATCATACTATGTTTGTATATTATATTATATTATATTATATTATATTATATTATATTATATTATATTATATTATATTATATTATATTATATTATATTATATTATATTATTACATCTAAACTGGATTTGCTAAGTATTTTAACTTTGCACACACCTGCACAGATTCTCATGACTTTTAGCTGACAGTCCCACCTCACACACACACTTGGCCCTGATAGGCCAAGGCAATAAAACACCATCACTTTGGGGGAACCATTTTTATGTTGTATTTTACTTTTTGCACAAACACAGGCACAGCAAATGAGATAAGAATTGTTTTTCCTTTCTCTGAGGTTCAGAGAATGTGAAACCCAGAAATATTCTTGGCAAGAATTGTGCCTTGCTTTCTCTGTGAGGAGAAATGTGGTGACACATTTCACATCTCACACCCCGTGTCCCCAGAGTGGCTCTGGGGTGGCTGTGACAGCTTGAGGGATTTGGGGATGATTTTTTCCCTCTGTTTTTCCCCACAGAAAACTTTCACCCCCAACATCATCAGCAGGAAGATCAAGGAGGAGTGAGTGGTGCCCCTGGGTGACGTGGGGGGCACAGGGGTGGTTTGGGGTCTGGAGCATCTCTGTGAGGGGAGGGACTGTGGGAGGTGGGGCTGGTTGGTCTGGAGAAGGGAGGAGTGAGAGGGGATCCCACTGATCCATGGAAATACCCCAAATACCCATGGGAATTCTCAGATATCCATATAAATATCCCAAACATTCATGTAAATATCTCAGATATCCATGGAAATTCTCAGAAATCCATATAAATATCCTAAATATCCACACCAATATCCCAAATATCCGCACACCAATATCTCTGGGTGATGTGCAGAAATCTCTTCCCCAGGCCCCATGTCCTGGCAGGGGACAGGGGGCAGGGCTGGGGGCGATATGGGGCTGATGTGGGGCTGATGTGGGGGCAATATGGGGGTGATATGGGGGTGATGTGGGGGTGATGTGGGGGCGATATGGGGGTGA
Organism: Molothrus ater; assembly: GCF_012460135.2. Lineage (NCBI taxonomy): Eukaryota > Metazoa > Chordata > Aves > Passeriformes > Icteridae > Molothrus > Molothrus ater. The sequence continues at coordinate 1,743,986 of NC_050505.2, read as the reverse complement.
TATGGGGCTGATGTGGGGCTGATGTGGGGGCAATATGGGGGTGATATGGGGCTGATGTGGGGCTGATGTGCCCACTCTGCCCCAGGCCCTGTGTCCTGGCAGGGGCAGGGGCTGGGCTGGGGGCAGCAGGGAGGGCTGAGGGCAGGGGGTAGGGGCAAGGGACAGGGGCAGGGGACAGGGCTGGGGGTGATGTGGGGCTGATATTGGGGTGAGGTGATGTGGGGCTGATGTGCCCACTCTGCCCCCAGGCCCCGTGTCCTGGCAGAGGCAGGGGCAGAGGCAGGGGCAGGGCTGGGGGTGATGTGGGGCTGATGTGCCCACTCTGCCCCCAGGCCCCGTGTCCTGGCAGGGGGAAGGGTCAGGGGCAGGGCTGGGGGTGATGTGGGGCTGATATTGGGGTGAGGTGATGTGGGGCTGATGTGCCCACTCTGCCCCCAGGCCCCGTGTCCTGGCAGGGGCAGGGCTGGGGGTGATGTGGGGTTGATGTGGGGCTGATGTGGGGGTTCTGTGCCCGCTCTGCCCCCAGGCCCTGTTTCCTGGCAGGGGCAGGAGGAAGGGGCAGGGCTGGGGTTGATTTGTGACTGATGTGGGGGTTCTGTGCCCGCTCTGCCCCAGGCCCCGGGAGGATGTGGTGGTGAAGAAGGAGAAGAAGGAGCGGGAGCGGCAGCGGGACGGGCACGGCCGGGGCCGGAACCGGCCCGAGGTCATCCAGTCCCACTCCATCTTCGAGCAGGGCCCTGCTGAAATGATGAAGAAGAAAGGTAAGGGGAGCTCCCCTCTGGGTGTTTTTGGGGAGTTCCCACCTTGGGGTGACCCTGGGCTGCTCCTGTGTCCCCAGCAGGCTCCTGGGACAGGAGCGTGGACGTGTCCGACTTCGGCCCTTCCCACATCATCAACATCAAGAAGGAGAAGAGGGAGACGGACGAGGAGACCAAGCAGATCCTGAGGATGCTGCAGAAGGATGATGTCAGTGGGCATGGAAGGGGTGGCTTTGGTGCCACTGGGGTGTGCTGAGTGTCCCCTGTGCCTCCAGGGCAGTGCTGAGTGTCCCTTGTGTCCCTGCAGTGGTGCTGAGTGTCCCTTGTGTCACTGGGGCAGCGCTGAGTGTCCCCTGTGCCACTGGAGTGTGCTGAGTGTCCCTTGTGTCACTGGGGCAATGCTGAGTGTCCCTTGTGTCACTGGGGCAGCGCTGAGTGTCCCCTGTGCCACTGCGGTGTGCTGAGTGTCCCTTGTGTCCCTGCAGTGGTGCTGAGTGTCCCTTGTGTCACTGGGGCAATGCTGAGTGTCCCTTGTGTCACCAGGGCAGTGCTGAGTGTCCCCTGTGCCCCCCGGGGTGCTGATTGTCCCCTCCCTGTCCCCACAGTTCCTGGATGACCCGGGGCTGAAGAACGACATCCGGAACAAGCCGGTGCAGCTGCCCCTGGCCCACTCGGGCTGGCTCTTCAAGGAGGAGGTGGCAGAGCAGGAGGACACACAGCCATGGCTGCCTGCAGCCAAGGAGGAGAAGATGGAGCTGGACCCACCAGCAGTGAAAGGTGGGGCTGGGCTGGGCTGGGCTGGATTGGGCTGGGTTGGGTTGGGCCAGGCCAGGCCAGGCCAGGCCAGGCTGGGTTGGATTGGGTTAGGCTGGGCTGGGCTGGGCTGGGTTGGGTTGGATTGGGTTGGGTTTGGCTGGGCTGGGCTGGGAGAGGTAAAACCACCAAGAGCTGCTAACTCTTGTATCCGAGTATAAAACCTCAGTCTCCTTACTTTCAAAGGATAATAGTAATCCAATGGTTTTAGGAGCCACTCATCTTGGTGCAAGCCCAAGTGAAAGTAATGGGCCTCTCACTGGTCCTAAACACATTCATACTCTTTACCCAAGTAACCCTCTCCACCCCCATCCTATTTCCTCTTCTATCCAACAACCTCAGAAACACTCCCAGCACAATTACAAACACAGTCAAAGCCTCCTTCTTAATCAGCCTAATCCCAATAACAATCTACATCCACTCTGGAGCAGAAAGCCTCACCTCCTTCTGGGAATGAAAGTTCATTATAAACTTCAAAATCCCCATCAGCCTAAAAATAGACTCCTTTACCTTCTTCCCCACTGCACTGTTCCCATCATGATCTGTCCTACAATTTGCAACATGATATATGGCCTCAGACCCCTACTCACCGCCATACTCATCCTCATCATCACCAACAACTGGGCTGGGCTGGGCAGGGCAGGGCTGGGCACACAGCAGGGACAAGCTGGGGGTGTCCCCTCTGTCCCCTGCCCTCTGCAGTGAAGGAGGAGCCGTGTGAGGAGGATCCCAAGCCGGCCCAGCCCAAGGGCCCCCCCGGGTTCCCACGGGATGTGTCGGCGGCTGAGCTGCTGCAGAGGCTGAGCCTGGCCCAGGAGGAGGAGCTGCTGTTCCTGCAGCTCCCTGACACCCTGCCCGGGCAGCCCCCCAGCCACGACTCCAAACCCAGCAAAGCTGAGCTGCACAGCGAGGATGGGCAGGTGCTGCTGGTGAAGCAGGAGAAGAGCCAGGTAGGGGCACGGGGGGGTGTTCTCTCATCCCCTCCCCTTCTGTAGTGTCACCTCCAAGCCCATGAGGATGTCCCTCCATCCCACGGTGTCCTTTCCACCCCATCCTGGGATGTCCCTCCATCCCATGGTGTCACTGTTCCGCCATCCTGTGGTGGCCTTTCTCCTCCAATCCTTTGCTGTCCCCTCATCCCATGGTGCTGTCACCCCCCATCCCATGCTGTGATCCCAATCCTACGGTGTGATTCCAGTCCCAGGGTATGATCCCAGTCCTGTAGGTAATCCCAATCTCACAGGATAATCCCAATCCCGTAGAGTGATCCCAGTCCTGTGGGCTGATCCCAATCCCAGGGGTTGCTCCCAGTCCCAGTGGGATGATCCCAGTCCTGTAGGGTAATCCCAATCTCACAGGATAATCCCAATCCCATAGAGTGATCCCAGTCCCAGGGGGGCTGATCCCAGTCCCAGTGGGATGATCCCAGTCCCAGGGGGGATGATCCCAGTCCCAGGGGGGATGATCCCAGTCCCAGGGGCTGATCCCAATCCCAGTGGGATGATCCCAGTCCCAGGGGGGATGATCCCAATCCCAGTGGGATGATCCCAGTCCCAGGGGGGATGATCCCAATCCCAGTGGGATGATCCCAGTCCCACGGGCTGATCCCAGTCCCAGTGGGATGATCCCAGTCCCTCTGTGCTGTGCAGGAGGCCAAGCAGGCAGAGAACATCTGCACCCTGGCCGACCTCCCCGAGGGCCAGGTGGGGAAGCTGCTCATCCGAAAGTCAGGAAAAGTGCAGCTGGTGCTGGGCAAGGTCACCCTGGACGTGACCATGGGCACCCCCTGCTCCTTCCTACAGGTATGGAAGGGACACTGGCACCCAATCTGGGGAGTTTGACCCCAAAAGAACCCCACTGGGGGGGGTCGTGCTGGCTCTTGGCCATGCTGACAGTGGGGAAGGGTCCTGCTGGTCCCCTCTGGGAGCAGTGGGGTCTCCCAGGGGTTCCTGTGGCTCAGGGCTGTTTGTGCCCCCTGGAACAGGAGCTGGTGTCCGTGGGCATCGGGGACAACCGCACGGGTGAGATGATGGTGCTGGGCCACGTCAGGCACAAGCTCGTCTGCTCCCCGGATTTCGAGGCTCTCCTGGAGCACCGGCACCGATAGCCCAGGGGGTCTCACCCCCCCAGACCCCAGGATGGACCCTCAGCCCCTCCAGATGTGCCTTTGGGACGTGGGCAGGGGGCTGGGGCGGGTGATCCCAATCCCGTGCTGGGATCCCGAGGGATCCAGAGCCGGCTCCCAGCTCCCTCCAGCCCCGCAGGTGTCCAGCCGTGTCCCCCACACCAGTGGCTCCCCCCAGTGCCAAACAGGGATCTCGGGGTGTATGGGGGCTGTGGGGTGTCCCCCAGCTCTGTGGACATGTTGGTGGGAGCAGGACACGCGTCCTGGGGGAAAAACCTGGAATAAAACCTCTTTTCCCCCTGTGTCAGTCTGGTTTTGTCACCTCTGCTGGGCCCTGCGAGGCCTTGGGGTCCCTGGGTGTGGCTGCAGCGGGTGGGGGGCACTGGGTGACCCCCACCCTGTCCTGGGGGGTGACAGGGCTGTCATCGTGGAGCCAAAGCTCCCTGGATGCCACCAGCCCCGGGGCAGGGAGCAGGGATGGGGACACTGACCACCAGGGATGGGGACACTGACCACCTGGGCAGGGCTGGGCCTGCACTTGCCCCTCTCACATTGATCTCCCACCCCATCCCATCCTAAACACCCCCCCCATCTGACCCTACTCTCCCAATTCCATATTATCCCAATTCCATATTATCCCCAACTCCTGCCCCATCACACCCCATCCCATATTACCCCTGCTTCCCATCCCATCCCATCCCATCCCATCCCATCCCATCCCATCCCATCCCATCCCATCCCATCCCCACCTTCCTGTCCCATTTTACCCCTCCAATTCCATCTCATCCCCCCTTCTGCCCCATTGCATCCTTCCCATCCCACCCCATCCCCTTTTACCCCTTGAATTCCATTTTAACCCTCTCCTGCCCATCCCATTTTACCCTCCCAATTCCACCTTAACCCTTTCCTGCCCATCCCATTTTACCCTCTCGAATTCCATCTTAACCCTCTCCTGCCCGTCCCATTTTACCCCCAATCCCATATTATTCCCCCCACCCCTTCTCTCCCCCCATCGCGCCTTCCTTTCCTCCCATCATGCCCGCTCCCTATTTTGCATAACCCCGCCCATTCTCCCATCTGACCACGCCCCCTTTCCCACCCCCGCCCTTTCCTCGCCCGCTTCCCTCCGCCCGGGCGCGCGGCGTTGTGGGCGTGTCCTCGCCGCCGCCCAATCAGCGCCGCGTCCGCTCGTGGGCGGGGCCGCGCGTGCGCTCGGGGCGGCGGCGGCGGCGTGGCCGCGGCTCCGGGCGCGCCTCGACGGGGCGGCCATGGACCCGCCGCGGCCCTTCCGCCCGCCCGGGCCCGCCGTGCCCATGGCCAGGGGGCTCCGCGGCCTCGCCGCCTTCTCCCCTCGCTTGCCCTCGCCCGGCCCCGCCCAGCCCCGAGCCGCCACCTCGCCGTTACCTGCGCTGTTCCGTGGGCTGGGCCTGGATGAGCGGCCTCTGGAGCGGCCCCTCGGTAGGTGCCGGTGGTGCGGGGGTGCGGGGGGCCCGGCGAGCCCCGCTCCGCCGCTCACGGTGGCTGTGCTCCCGCAGGCCGGGGCGGCGCTGGCGATGCGAAGGCTGCGGCTCCGCCCGGCCCGGTGCAGCGGCTGACGGAGGAGAAGGACAAGGGGGCAGCGCTGGCGGCGCTCCCCACGCGTGGGCAGTGAGTCCCCCACAGGCCTGAACCCCCAAACCCTCAGTGCCCGCCCTCCTCTGCGCCCTCCTGTCCCCCTTCATCTTTCCTGTCCCCCTTCATCTTTCCTGTCCCCCTCTGTCTTTCCCTGTCCCCCTCCATCTTTCTTGTCTCCCTCCATCTTTCTTGTCCCACTCCATCTTTCCTGTCCCTCCTGTCCCCTTCTTTGTTCTGCCCCCATTCCTTCTCCCCCTTCATCCCCTCTGTCTCCCCCTGACCCGTAAATCCGCCCTATTCCTTTATTCCCTCTGTTTTCTCCATCCCCCTTTCCCTCCCATCCCTTTATCCCAAAATTCAGCTGTTTTGAGCCCCCAGGCTGCTGTGGGGCAGGAGGAATAGGGGCATTTCGGGGGGTCGGGCTCGTCGCTGGGGGTTTGCAGCCAGGCCACCCCCAGTGTGTCCCCAGCGTGTGCCAGGGCTCACCGCAGCCCCCCCTGGGGACGCAGGATCCTGTGGAAAGGCAGAGGGGACACGCTGCCCACCCCGCCTGGACGAGCCGTGCCCGCCCCGTGCCCACCCAGCCCCCAGCCCTGCCCGACGCCCGTGCCCTCCCCGGAGACCCCCCCAGCTGCTGCCAGGCCGTAAGTGGCGTCCCCAGCCCCCCGTTTTGGGGTGCAGGTGCTGCTGGGTCGCTGCTGACCCCCTGTCCCTCGCAGGGCCCACGGGACGAAGGTGGTGGCCAAGGGAGCCACCATCCCCTTGGGGCTGAACTTTGTGAAGATCCACTGCCAGAACGAAGCTGTCTACCAGTACCACGTGACCTTCAGGTGATAATGGGGGGCCGGGGTCCCCCACAGCCCCTCGAGGGTCCCCCACAGCCCCTCGAGGTGTCCCCAGGCAGAGCCCTCTGTGTCCCTCCTGCTGTCCATTCTGCCATGAGGTGGAGCGGCCCTGGCACAACAAAGAGCTCTGGGTTTTTGCTTTCAGGGGGGATTTTTGGGGGGCTGAGCGAGGTCTGGGGGGGCAGAGGAGGGAGAAAAGGCCCTGTGTGCCCCCAGCCCCGAGGTGGAGTGCAAGGCTGCCCGCTTTGCCATGCTGAAGGAGCAGCATGCTGTGACCGGGGACGTGATGGCCTTCGACGGCTCCATCCTCTTCCTGCCCATCCAGATCCCCAAGGTAAGGGGTAGGGGGGGGGGTCTCCCCCGGTTTGGGGGTACGGGGGTGCCCCTGTTTTGGGTGAGGGAGCCCCCTCTGGCCCTGCCAAAGGTCAGCCTGAAGGCTCAGAGGAGCAGCGACAGGGAGGAGATCTTCATCAACATCCAGATGACCAAAATCCTGGAGCCCAGCTCGGATCTCTGCATCCCCTTTTACAACGTGGTGTTCCGCAGGTGAGAGACCAGAGAGACCCTCCCTGAGCTCCAGGGACAAGAGCCCTTCCTCCTCCTTCCTGTCAGTCCTCATCCAGCCCTGCTTTTCCTTCCTTAGGGTGATGAAAATCTTAAACATGAGCCTGGTTGGGAGACATTTCTTTGAGCCTGCCCAGGCCACCACCCTACAGAAATACAGGTGGGTGCTGGCACCTTCCTTCCCACAGAGTCATCCCTGTTTCCCTGGAAACTGGGAAGTGTTCCCAGGTCAGCCTGACTTTGGCTGTTCTGAGAAGTTGGGAGCTGGGAAATGAATCCCTGAGTTTTGGGGGGTTCCTTGGCTGCTCTGGGCTAACCCAGGCCTCTTTCCCTCCGGGCACAGCCTCCACATCTGGCCGGGATACGCCGTCAGCATCCGGAGGAAGGACGGGGGGCTCTTCCTCATGGTGGACGCCATCCACAAGATCATCCGCAGCGAGTCCGTGCTGAGCTTGATGTGAGAGCAGCAGCAAAACCCCACAGGCTCTGGGGACAGGGGTGTTGTAATTTTGGGATGGCACAGGGGGGGAGCATTCCGTGCCTCTCCTCTTTTCCCAGGCAAACCATCCACTCCCAGAGCCAGAGGACGTTCCAGGACGAGTGCACCAAGCAGCTGGTGGGGAGCGTGGTCATGACTCGCTACAACAACCGCACCTACCGCGTGGATGACATCGACTGGGACAAGACCCCCAAGGACACTTTCACCCTGGCCAGCGGGCAGGAGATCACCTTTGTGGAGTACTACAGGTGAGGAGCAGCTGCTAGAGCTGGATCATCCCCTGGGAATGGGCAGGGGCTGATCTGAGGTGGGGCAGTGGGAGCAGGGAGGTTTCGCTGCCCATGGTGGGGGTTTGGGTTTCCATTCCAAACCGAAATTCCAGGCTTGTGTGACACTGCTGTTTTTCCAGCAAGACCCACGGGATCACCATCAGGGAACTGGACCAGCCCCTGCTCGTCCACAAGCCAAAGGAGAAGCAGACACCAGAGGGGATGGTGAGCCAGGCACAGAGATCCATGGGCTGCTCTGGGCTCCTCCAGCCCCGAGAGATCCATGGGCTGCTCTGGGCTCCTCCATGGGCTGCTCTGGGCTCCTCCAGCCCCGAGAGATCCATGGGCTGCTCTGGGCTCCTCCAGCCCAGAGAGATCCAGATCCATGGGCTGCTCTGGGCTCCTCCAGCCCAGAGAGATCCATGAGCTGCTCTGGGATCCTCCAGCCCAGAGAGATCTATGAGCTGCTCTGGGCTCTTCCATGAGTTGCTCTGGGCTCCTCCATGGGCTGCTCTGGGTCCTCCATGGGCTACTCTGAGCTCTATCTATGAGCCCAGAGAGATCCAGATCCGTGGGCTGCTCTGGGCTCCTCCAGCCCCTGGGGAGAGCAGGAGTTCCCAGCCCTGGAATGCTGACGGTGCCTCTCCCTCCCTGCAGCGCCAGCTGAAGATGGTGCTGCTCGTGCCAGAGCTCACCTTCCTCACCGGCCTCTCCGACCTCCGCAAGAACAGTCGCATGCTGAAGGTCAGAGCCTGCCTCGTGCCCCGCTCCCAGCTTTGCCCGGGGTTTCCCAGGGTTTGTGGGGAGCCCTGCCCTGCTCCCAGCTTTGCCCGGGGTTTGTGGGGAGCCCTCCCTCACCTCTGGGTGTTGCTGCTGCAGGAGGTGATGTGGGAGATGATCCAGAGTCCCCAGCAGCACTACCAGCGCCTCACCGGCCTCCTGCGCCGCATCCGCGACACCCCGGAGGCTTCCCAGGAGCTGCAGCGCTGGGGGCTGGTCCTGGCCACTGATATCTACAGGGTAAGGGCTGTGGGGCTCCTGGGCCTCCCCTGGGCCCCAGGCAGAGGAGGCAGCTCCGGAGATTCCCGCTCTGCCCAGACCCAGGGTCACATCCTGCCCGTGGAGCGCATCAACCTCCGGCACCGCTCCTTCCTTCCCGCCGAGGAGCTGGGCTGGCACCGCGAGGTGACGAAGGAGGTGCCCATCGCCGTGGTGAGCAGAGCCTGCCCCGCTGGGCACAGCTGGGCTGGGTTTTCCTGAGCGCTGGCGTTCTGCCTGAGCCCCTTCCAGCACAAACCCTTCCCTTGTTTGTGTTGGATTTGCGCTCCAGCCTGTTTTTCCAGAGGAGTTGGAGGTATGTGGCTGTGCTGTCTGCTTTCCCACCTCATCCCAGGGTGGAGGGAGCCTTTCACATGCAGGAATTGGCTGCAATTCAGTCCAAATTTCTCTTGGGCCACTTTCCCTTTTCCAGATTCCCCTCTGTGCTCCAGATTTCTCTTGGGCCACTTTCCCTGTTCCAAATTCCCCTTTGTGCTGCAGGTTCCTCTTGGCCCAGATTCCCTCTCCCAAATTCCCCTTTGTGCTCCGGATTTCTTTTGGGTCACTTCCCTTTTCCCAAATCCCCTCTGTGCTCCAGATTTCTCTTGGGCCACTTTCCCTCTCCCAAATTCCTCTCTGTGCTGCAGGTTCCTCTTGGGCCAAATTCTCTCTCCCAAATTCCCCTTGGTGCTGCAGATTTCTCTTGGGCCACTTTCCCAAATTCCCCTCTGTGCTGCAGGTTCCTCTTGGCCTGAATTCCCTCTCCCAAATTTCCCTCTCCCAAACTCCCTGCTGTGCTCCAGGTTCCTTTAGGCCCACTTTTCCTCTCCCAGATTTCCCTCTGTGCTTGGTAGGTTTCTCCTCTCCCAAACAGGAACGTGCTGCATGGACTGGATTGCAGAAACAGCCCCAAACCACGGCCTGTGCTGGCTTTTCTCCCAGATCTCCATCAATTCCTGGCTCCTGATCTATCCCAAGAGGCTGCAGCACCTGGCCAAGGACCTGCTGGCATCCATGAGGAGCAGCTGTGGGGCCATGGGGATGCAGGTGGGACAGCCCTCGGTGCAGGAGCTGCGGGATGATCGCATCGAGACCTACGTGAGGGCCATCCAGAGCTCCCTGGGGAGCCAGGTGAGGAGCAGGGACAGCCCTGGGGGATCACTGGGAGGGTGGGATGGGAGTCCAGAGCATCCAGAGCTCCTTGGGGAGCCAGGTGAGAAGCAGGGAGATCTTTGGGAAGGTGGGATGGGAGCCCAGAGCATCCAGAGTTCTTTAGGAAGCCAGGTGAGGACCAAGGAGATCTTTGGGAAGGTGGGATGGGAGCCCAGAGCATCCAGAGCTCCTTGGGAAGCCAGGTGAGGAACAGGGACATCCCTGGGGGATCTTTGGGAAGCACTGGAGGGAAGCTCAGCCTGCAGAAGAAGAGGCTCAGAGGGACCTTATTTTTCCCTAAAAACCCATGACAGGGGTGTGAAGTCAGGTGGGGTTGGGAACAAAGGACAGGACGAGAGGGAACAGCCCCAAGCTGTGCCTGGGGAGGCTCAGGTTGGACTCCAGGAGGAATTTTTTCATGGAAAGGGGGGTTAAATACAGGAAAGGTGGTTAAATTTTCTCTCATGGAAAGAGGGGTTAAATACAGGAAGGGTGGTTAAATTTCCTTTCGTGGGAAGGGGGGTTAAATACAGGAAAAGTGTTTCATGGAAAGGGGGGTTAAATACAGGAAAAGTGGTTAAATTTCCTTTCATGGGAAGGGGGGTTAAATACAGGAAAAGTGGTTAAATTTCCTTTTATGGGAAGGGGGGTTAAATACAGGAAAAGTGGTTAAATTTCCTTTCATGGGAAGGGGGGTGGAATCCAGGAATGGGCTGCCCAGGGAGGCAGTGGAGTTCCCGTCCCTGGAGGTGTGGAAGTGGCACTTGGGGACGTGGGTCACTGGTGACCTTGGGTTTGGCTCAGTGCTCCAGGAGGGCTTTTCCAACCTGAACAATTCCATGATTCCCCTCAGGACAAGGTGCAGCTGCTCCTGTGCATCATCCCTGGTGGCCGGGACGACGTCTATGGGGCCATCAAGAAGCTTTGCTGTGTGCAGAGCCCTGTGCCCTCCCAGGTGGGCTGGGACCCCCATCCCTGCCCATCCCTGCCTGTCTCCAGCCTCACTTTTCCCTGAGTTTTCCCTCTCCACAGGTCATCAATGCCCAGTCCCTCGTGGGCCATCCTGGCAAGATCAGGAGCGTGGTGCAGAAAGTTCTGCTGCAGATCAACTGCAAGCTGGGCGGGCAGCTCTGGGGGGTTGATATCCCTCTGGTAAGGCAGGAACACCCTGGCCAGAGGCCTGGGATGAGCCTGGAAGCTCTAGAGGGGTTGGATTGTTGTTGGATTGTTGTTGGATTATTGTTGGATTATTGTGGGCTGGATGAACCAGCTGGAGAATCGGGGTTGGCTTCTCTTGGGTGCTCATGAGTCCCTTGGAGCTGGAGGGATCCAAGCTTGGAGGTGCCTGTTTGATCCCTAAATCCCACTGGCTGTTTTTCCCCCTTCCAGAAGCAGCTGAGGGTTGTTGGCATGGATATTATCCCTAAATCCCACCTGCCTTTTGTTGGCATGGACATTGCCCCTAAATCCTACCTGCCCCTGTACCCTCAATTATCCCTAAATGCCATCTGCCTTCCCCCTTTCCAGAAGGAGCTGAGTGTTGTGGGCATGGACATTATCCCTAAATCCCACCTTTTTTCCTGTCTTCAGAAACAGCTGGTGGTTGCTGGCATGGCCATTCTCCCTAAATCCCACCTGCCTTTCCCTGCTCCATTATCCCTAAATCCCACCTCTCTTCCTCTCTCTAGAAGCAGTTCACAGTTGTGGGCATGGCCATTATCCCTAATTCCCACCTCTGTTTCCCTCTCCAGAAGCAGCTGATGGTCATGGCCATGGCCATTATCCCTAATTCCCACCTCTGTTTCCCTCTCCAGAAGCAGCTGATGGTCATGGCCATGGCCATTATCCCTAAATCCCACCTCTGTTCCCCTTTCCAGAAGCAGTTCACAGTTGTGGGCATGAACATTGTCCCTAAATCCCACCTGCTTTTCCCTGCTCCATTATCCCTAAAACCCACCTCTGTTTCCCCTCCAGAAGCAGCTGATGGTCATGGCCATGGCCATTATCCCTAAATCCCACCTCTGTTTCCCCTCTCCAGAAGCAGCTGATGGTCGTGGGCATGGACATCCACCACAGCAGGAGCCAGGGGATGCGCTCTGTCATCGGCTTCGTGGCCAGCATGAACCAGTACGTGGCTTCCTAGGAAAGAGGGGAGGTTTTCCTTCCCTGCCCTGGCAATTTTGGGATTTCCCACCCCAAATTCCCCTTTCCTTGGCCAGGAAAGGGGTGAGGGTGCTGCTCTGCCCGAGCTGCAGTGCTCAGCCAGGTGTCCCCCAGCGCTGGGGAAGGGCTGGCAATGCTGATCCAGGGCTGGTTTGGGGTTGTACAAGGGCTCAGTGGGCTTTGCCTGGTGCTGTGGGGGCTCCTCCAGGCTGCTCATTCCCCTTTTCCATCCCCAGCATCCTCACCAAGTGGTACTCCAGGGTGGTTTTCCAGATGCCCCACCAGGAAATCGCCGACAGCCTCCGGCTCTGCCTCTCCCAAGCCCTCAAGCGCTTCTACGAGGTGAGACCGCCCAAAACCCCCCTCCTGTGGCTCCACATTCCCCCAAAACCAAGCGAAAACCTCCCAAACTTCCAGCCTGGAGACGTGCAGAGGAGCAAACCTCCCTGGCAGCCTTTGGACTGCACGTGGAGCTGGGCCAGCTCATCCTTATCTGGGGACGTGGTTTGCTCAGGGGGAAGTGCCACGTTACAGCTCCCAGGGGCTGTCCCTTGTCCCCAGCCTGGGACAGGGCAAGGGCCAGGGAAATCCCTGCTCTTGGGATTTCCCAGAGAAACCTCATCCCTGCAAGTGTCCAAGGCCTCCTTGGAGCACCCTGGGATGGTGGAAGGTTCCCTGCCATGGCAGGGATGGGATGGGATGGGATGGGATGGGATGGGATGGGATGGGATGGGATGGGATGGGATGGGATGGGATGGGATGGGCTTTAAGGTCCCTTCCAGCCCAAACCATTCCAGAATTCTTTGATTTTATTTCCCCATCTCTCTGTGGATGCTGCAGGAACAGCCCTGGACACTGAGAATTCGCTGGGCAGGAGAGCCTGGAGGGACAGGGATGGATGGGAGATGGGGAAGGAATTCCTGGCTGGGATGGAATTCCCAGAGGAGCTGTGGCTGCCCCTGGATCCCTGGAAGTGTCCAAGGCCAGATCAGAGCACCCTGGGATAGTGGAAGGTGTCCTGCCCATGGCAGAGCATGGAATTGAGATGATTTTAAGGCTCCTTCCCACCCAAATCAGTCTGGAATTCTGTGATTAATTCAAACACATCCCTCCCCAAACCCACCCCGAGCTGCATTCCTGTGGGGACTCATTAAATTCCCAGCTCTGTCCCAACACCCAGACTTCTCCTGCCCAGGGAATATTTCCCCACCTCCCTCAGCTAATCCTGTGCATGGCAGGGAGGTAAAAAGGAGCTGATTTTGTCCATTTCCCCCCAGCTGAACCATTCCCTGCCCATGAAGATCGTGGTGTACCGGGATGGGGTCTCTGACCCCCAGCTGGACACAGTGCTCAAGTACGAGGTGCCCCAGCTCCAGAAGAGCTTCCACACCTTCCAAAATTACCAGCCCAGCCTCGTGGTCATGGTGGTACAGAAGCAGCTGAGCACCAACTTCTACTGCCTGTCAGGAGAGGAGTTTGTGTCCCCTCCCCTGGGCACCGTCATCGACCACGGCGTCACCAGCTCGGGCAGGTGAGGGACAGAGCTGGGGCTGGGGTAAAAACCACCCTGGGGAGGGGTAAACAACACCCCCAGGGGAAAAAATTAACCTGGGTGTAAAAAAAATGGAGATGAAAATGCCCCAGGGTGGAAAAAAATCCACCCTGAATGTGAAAAAATGGCTGTAAAAGCACCCCGAGGTACAAAAAAATGGTTGTAAAAATAGCCTAGGGTGCAAAAAAAAAACCTGAGTGCAAAAAAAAATTCCCAGGGTGAGAAATTGTAAAAATAGCCCAAGGTGTTGGAAAAAATCCAGCCCAAGGTGTAAATGGTGAGTAAAAGCCCCTCAGTTTGCAAGAAAATGGCTGGAAAAATACTATAAGGTGTTTTATCATTTATTGTTTTTACAAAATAAGGCACTCTGGGGTATACAAACATCTTGAGTGAAAAAAATTGTTATAAATGGTTAAAAATTTTTATTTTGCACCCCAGGGTGCATAAAAAAAAATAACCAGAGTGTAAGAAAAATGGTGGCAAAAACAATCCAGGGTGCAAAATATTCCTGTGGAGTGCAAAAATTAAACCCTTGTGGTTCAAAACCACCGTTCTGAGGTGTAAAAAACAGCTCAGTCTGGGCTTCAGAGCACCCTGAGGTGTAAAAATCCTCATTTTGGGGTGGAAAAAAAAAGAGAATTGGGGTTTGTTTTGCCCTTGCAGGGAGGATTTCTTCCTGCTGGCCCATCACTCCCGGCAGGGCTGCAGCGTTCCCACGCGCTACATCTGCATGTGGAACACGGCCAACCTCAGCTCCGAGCACCTCCAGAGGTAAGGGGGGCCCTGGCACCCCAAAATCCTCCCTGGGGAGTGGAGGAGACCCTTGAAATCATCCAGAGGAAATGCAGGAGTCACGGGGTTTCTGAGATCCTGCAGCACCCCAAAGTATTGCAGAGGGAAGGGGAGGGACCCTCAAAATCATCCTGGGAAAAGTGCAGGAGTCCCAGAGTTCCTGAGATCCTGCAGCACCCCAAAATCCTCCCTGGGGAGTGGAGGAGACCCTCAAAATCATCCAGGGAAAAGGGCAGGAGTCATGGGGTTCCTGAGATCCTGCAGCACCCAAAAATCTTCTCTGGGGAGTGGGAGAGACTCCCAGAATCCTCCCTGGGCAAGGGGGGAGACCCTTAAAATCATCCAGGAGTCCCAGAGTTCCTGAGATCCTACAGCACCCCAAAATATTGCAGAGGGAAGGGGAGGGACCCTCAAAATCATCCTGGGAAAAGGGCAGGAGTCCCAGAGCCCCCCAATATCCCACAGTCCCCCAAAATCCTCCCTGGAGAAGGGGAGGGACCCTCAAAATCATCCAGGGAAAAGGGCAGGAGTCCCAGAGTTCCTGAGCACCCCAAAATCCTCCCTGGGGAGTGGAGGAGACCCTCAAAATCATGCAGGGGAAATGCAGGATTTCCTGAGATCCTGCAGCATCCCAAACTACTCCAGAGGGAAGGGGAGGGACCCTCAAAATCATCCAGGGAAAAGGGCAGGAGTCATGGGGTTCCTGAGATCCTGCAGCACCCCAAAATCCTCCAGAGGAAGGGCAGAGATTTCTGCAGCTGCCCAAGATTCCACAGCCCCCCAGTTCCCTGGGCAGGATTCTTACAGCCCCCCAAAATCCTCCTTTGGGAGTGGGAGACACCCTCCAAATCCCATTTCTCCCTATTCCAGGAGGGCTCTGGACCTGGCTCCATCTCCTTTTCCAGGAATCCCAAATCCCAATTCCCTCCCTGTCCCAAGGACAGGGACAGCTGGAAGCAGGTTCTAGGAGGGATCTGGACCTGGCTCCATCCCCTTTTCCCCAAATCCCATTTCTTCCTGTTCCGGGAGGGATCTGGACCTGGCTCCATCCCCTTTTTCAGGAATCCCAAATCCCATTTCTCCCAAGGACAGGGACAGCTGGAAGCAGGTTCTAGGAGGCACCTGGACCTGGCTCCATCTCCATTTCCAGGAATCCCAAATCCCATTTCTGGGACAGCTGGGAGCAGGTTCTGGGAGGGATCTGGACCTGGCTCCATCCCCTTTTCCAGGAATCCCAAATCCCATTTCTGGGACAGCTGGGAGCAGGTTCTGGGAGGGATCTGGACCTGGCTCCATCCCCTTTTCCAGGAATCCCAAATCCCGTTTCTGGGATAGCTGGGAGCAGGTTCTGGGAGGGATGTGCACCTGGATCCATCTCCTTTCCTGGAAATTCCAAATCCCGTTTTTGGGACAGGTGGGAGCAGGTTCTGGGAGGGATCTGAACCTGAATCCGTCCCCATTCCCAGGAATCCCAATTCCCTCCCTGTCCCAAGGACAAGGGACAGCTGGGAGCAGGTTTCTGGGCAGGATACATCCATTTCCCAGGAATCCCAAATCCCATTTCTGGGATAGCTGGGAGCAGGTTCTGGGAGGGATCTGGACCTTTTCCAGGAATCCCAAATCCCGTTTCTCCCTGTCCCCAGGTTGACCTTCAAGCTGTGTCACCTGTACTGGAACTGGCCGGGCACCGTCCGTGTCCCTGCCCCCTGCAAGTACGCCCACAAGTTGGCATTCCTGGTGGGGCAGGTCCTGCACCACGAGCCCAGCGCCCACCTCTGCGAGCAGCTCTTCTTCCTTTAACCTGCCAGGACCCAGGAATCCGGGATTGCACCGGGAAATCCGGGATTGCACCGGGAAAATGGGATTGCACCTGGAATTCCCGCTGCTGTTTGCCCCCCTTGCCAAGGAGGATCTTCCTCAATTCCCTGTTCTGGTGTTAATTTATTCTTTGTTGGTTGCAGCAGCATCCCAGGGCTGTGGGGTTTTAATTTGGGAATTATCCCCATGGGGATGACCCCAAAGGAATATCCTGATGGTTTCTAGCCCTCCCAGTAAAGGGGGTTGAGTTAAAGAGCCCCAAAAGTGCTGCTGCTCCCACAGCTCATCCCTGTGCAGGTGCTGGATGTAAATCCCAAAGATTTCAGGGTTTTTTCCCCCCCAGTTTCTTGCATTTCCACGCAGGTTTAAAGTTTGGTTTTGTTGTTTTTTTTTTTTCCTGGGCTTTTCCAAGCTGCTGTTAAACAAACCAAAGCTCCAGTTTGGCCGGTTCTCCCGTCCTTGAGGAGTCACTGGTTTTCCAAGGAGAATTCTTTGTGGATTCAGGATGTTACCCCAGGGAAAGGTTGGAGTTTTCACCTATTTTAGGTGCTTTTTTTTAAGTTGGAATCCCCTCCTTTTCTCTTCCCTGTAACCAGTTTTTTGGTTCTTTCCAATAAAATCGTTGCTGGCAGCTGCTCCCCTCGTGGATTTTTGGGGGGGTGCTGGTGACCACATCCTGCCCCTCATTTTTTGGGGGATGCCAGGATGGAGCAGGGACACTCGGGGGGAGTCACAGCAGCGGTGCCACCGGGGCTGTCACCTTGTGCCCCCGGGTTAATCATTTACCCCTGTTTTATTTGCCGATCCCCACGGACTTTGGCAGCGTAGCCCAGCCTGGGGTGGGATTTAGGAACAAATCTTGGCCCTGGGGGTGCTGGGCTGGGGTTTTGGGGGTCCCCCAGCTCTGCCTGACCCCATCCAGCAGCACTTTCTATCCCAGCTCTGCCTTTTCCTTGTCCCTGCCAGCTCCTCGGCACAGGGAGAGGAGCCAGGATGGCTCTGCCTGCCTGGATTTGTCCCCCCACCCTGGGCTTTCCCAGGGGGTCCTTGGGGTCCCCCAGCCCCACCCCAGGGGATGTTTGGTGCTGGGACCCCTCGGGAAGGGCTTGAGGGGGGATCCCAAGGGGTGTTTGGAGGGTCCTTGGGGTGCCCTGTGCCCCTAAAGGGTGTCTGAGATGCCCCCAGGGGGATGCTGGGGGATCTGTGGGATCCCTCAGGGTCTTGTTGCCCTTAGGGTGGGTGTCCAGGGGTCCCAGATGGGTTTTTGGGGGGTCCCAATGCTCCTGGGGTGTGTTTGGGGGTGCCCGTGCCCCAGCGTGGGTGTTTTGGGGTGATCCCAGGGGATGTTTTGGGGCAGTCTGGGGGGTCCCGAGTGGGATTTTTGGGGGTCTTGGTGCTCCTGGGGTGCGTTTGGGGCTCTTTGGGGGTCCCAGTGCCACAGAGAGGGGTGTTGGAGCAGCTTGGGGATCTCAGGTGGGATTTTTTAGGGGGTCCTGGATGGGATTTTGGGGTTCCTGAGTGGGGTTTTTTAGGGGACCCTGGGTGAGATTTTTGGGGAGTCCCAGATGGGGTTTTGGGGGGCTCCCGGGTGGGATTTTTTAAGGAGTCCCAGACAGGGTTTTGGGGTTCCCAAGTGGGATTTTTTTCAGGGGTCCTGGGTGAGATTTTTGGGGGTTCTGGGTAGGGTTTTTTAGGGGGTCCTGGGTGAGATTTTTGTGAGTTCCTGAGTGGGATTTTTGGGGTCCTGGGTGAGATTTTTGGGAGTTCTTGGGTGAGGTTTTTGGGGATTCCCGGGTGGGATTTTTGGGGTCCTTGGAGGGATTTTTTTAGGGGGTTCTGAGTGAAAATTTTGGGGATCCTGGGTAAGGTTTTTGGGGGTTCTGGGTAGGATTTTTTTAGGGGGTCCCAGGTGAGATTTTTGGGAGTTCCTGGGTGGGATTTTTGGGGGACCCCGGGTGGGATTTTTGGGGTCCTGGATGAGGTTTTTGGGGTCCCAGGTGAGATTTTTGGGGGTCCTGGGTGAGATTTTTGGGGTCCCGGGCGGGATTTTTAGGGGCTCCTGGGTGGGGTTTTTGGGGGTTCCCGGATGGGATTTTTGGGGTCCCGAGTGGGATTTTTGGGGGTTCCTGGGTAGGATTTTTGGGGTCCCGAGTGGGATTTTTGGGGGTCCCGGCGCTGCGCCGCTGAGGGAGCGGGGCCTGAGGCGGAGGGGGCGTGGCCGGGGGCGGCGGCAGCCAATGGGAGCGCTCCCCGTGCCGGCGGCCGCGCATGCGCGCTGCGCGGCCCCGAGCGGCGGCGGCGGGAGCGGTAGCGGAGGTAGGACCGGGATGGACCGGGACAGGCACGGGACAGGCACGGGACAGGCACGGCAGCCCTGCCGTGCGATGGGAAACCGGCTGCGGGAACGGGCCCCGCGGAGAGGGAGGCAGCGGAGCGGGGGGAGCGGGCTGGGGCCGGCCCCGAGCCCCGGATGGGGATGGGGGATGCAGAGAGGGATGAAGGATGCAGGGAGCGGCTGTTTAGGGTTTGGGGCCTGTCCTTGGGGCAGCCATGGGAGCTCGTTTTGGGACAGGCCGTGGGGTCTGGGGCAGAGGAGGGTGCAGGTGGAGGAGGGGTCGGAGGTGCAGGACCCTGTTATGGAGTGCAGGACTCAATTTTGGGGTGCAGGCCCCAGTTATGGGGTCTGGCACCACCAGTGCAAGCTCTGGGACCACGCAGCGGCGGTGGGATGGGGAGAGGGGTGGGATGGGGCAGGGAGCGGGCGGCAGCAGCTGCTCCGGCCCGGGGGGCACTGGGCAGGACTGGGGGGGTCCCTGTGGGGTGCGATGCCCGGGGGATATCCCGGTTCCGCTGCCCCTCTGCCCGCCCCGGGCTGGGATCACGGGCAAGGAAAGGACAGGACTCCGTCCGGAGGCTCCAGGGTGTCGGTGACCCAGGAACGGGTCCGCTGCCAGCCCCGGGACAGCCGCAGGGCACGGAAAACCTCCGGCTCCTGGAGCCCTCCTTGCCGCAGGACACGTGGAGCGCGATTGCTCCGGAAGGCCCCGCGGGCTCCGGCCGCCCCCACAGGAGCGCGATGGCTCCGGGGCTGGAATTCGGGGTCCCGCTGGCCCTGACCCCTCCCGGTTTGCGGCAATCCCCGCGCGGGATTTCGGGGCTGACGTCGCCGGGGTCATGCTCGGCTGTGCCAGCGGTTCCCATTCCCGGCCTCACCTTCGGGGATGTGCGGATTGCGGCCGGGACCGCTGAGCTCCGGGAAATGCAGCCCGGCGAGATGGGCAGGGTCTGCCCGGCCTCGGGAGCTGCGTGCTGCTGTCGTGGCATCGCTCCCGGGCACATCCCTCTCGGGCAGCCGTCCCTTGGCGTGGCAGCGCTCTGTCCGTGCCCCAGCCCGATAAAGTAGGTCAGGCGCTGGCTCCGGGCTCCCGGAGCGCATCCCGGAGCGAGAACGCCCTTGAAGGTAGCGGGCAGGAGGTCGGGGGGCTCCGCGGGGGTCGCAGCTGGCGGTGGGGATGGCGAGGCTCGGTGTTCTTTGGTGTTTGTCCCGGGATGCTGGGCTGGGTGTGCTCGGCACCCTCCTGCCTTGCCCCGGGATTGCAGCAGGTCGGAGCCCCCCGGGATGTGCCTCTTTGGGCCCTTCCCTTCCGTAGGGGCGGCTCCTCCACCTCGTTTTGCCCTAAAACGGAGCGAGCCTGTGCAGCCTGTGCCCGGCTCTGCCCTTCCTGCCTTTCCTTTGGCAGCGGGGGGAAAGTTGAGGTCCGGTTTTCCAGCCTGGATGTATCCGGCTCAGCCCAGCTTTGGGAGAAACCCCCGGGAGGGGTTTTGGCAGCGGGGAGAGCTGCGTGCCTTGGCACTCGTGTGCTCCATCGGTGTGCAGGGAGCAGGAGGGCTCCCGGTGGCACCGGGGATTTGTGGAGCACCCGGCTGGAAAGGGCAGCGAGCAGGACGTGCAGCCAGCCGGGACAAACCTTTGGAACGTTGGGCTGTGTGCCAGCACCTGTGGGAGCCTGGATGTCCCACGGAGCCCAGGAGGACTCACCTGGAAGGGTGGGTTGGGATAGGGAGGCAGAGGAAGGGTCTGGGCTCGCTGGGAGATGCTGAAGAGGCAGAGATCCCTCGGGTCTCCCCACCCAGCAGGGTGTTCCCAGCAGCAGCACCACTCTGGATGGGCTTCCTCCCTCATTTTGGGAGGAGAGGGGTTAAGTCAAAGCATCCAAGCTAAGCCCCGGCAGGAGAAGGCTAAAAGCTGCCAGAGAACAAAGCTCACAAAGTGGTGGTAAGCTGGTAAAACCTGTGGGAATGTGGGAGCCTTCAGGGGCAGTGGGGTCCTGCATGGGGAGCGGGGTCCTGCGGGTTCCCTGCAGCCCCTTGGCATGGAAATCCTGGCCCCAGGTTATTTTTGGAACAATTGCTTGGCCGGGCCTCAAAAATGTCCTGGTTTTTAGAAGAGACTGGAGCCTGTGAGCTGTCAGCACAGGCCAGGCACTGTGGGGTGTCCAGGGCTGGGTCAGGAGCACCGGGAGCAGCTCCAGGGGGATCAGGAGGTGCACCTGGAACCTCACACTGGGACTGGGATGGCTGCTGCATTGATGGAGGCAGCAGATTTTTATTTTCTCCTTGCCAATCCCAAATTTGCCATCCACCTTTCAGGGAAACTTTCCCAGGAAGGCAGCCTGAGCTCCAGGCTCCTGGGAGCCTCCCAGGGTGGACGTGCAGGTCGTGCCTGGCGTCCCCTCCTCTCCCTGCGCCCCTTCCTTTGCACCCCGGGGCTGTGCCACCCCTCTTTTATCAATTCCCTGCACATATGAAAAGGACAGAGAGGGCAAGGATTGATTCTGGGCAAACACTATAAAGGCACCTACAGTTAGAGCAGGTAAGCTCACTCGGTTCATGGTAATTATCCTGGTTAAATTATAACCTCATGAACAGGCCACCTCTGTCCCCAGGGCTGCCTTGTCCCTCCGAGCGCTGGCATTGAGGCGTTTGTGTCCCAGCCTCGGTGACACCGAGGGGACCCACGCGTGGCCAGGGCTGGAGAGTGACTGCTCACCCCCCCAGAGCTGATTTGGGGCTGGCACAGCTGGGTTTTGGCACAGCCCTGCCTGCTTCCCGACCATCCTGCTCTTCCCAGGGACCCCGAGGTGCTGTGGAGCTGGAGAGCCCCCAGGAGCCGTGTGCTGGCAGCCCCCCACGGTGAGTGAGGGGCTTGGGGTGGCTCAGGGTGGAGGAGGAGGGGGTGGTTTTGCATGGAAACATTGTGGAAAAATGCTGAGACCTCCTTCCCCTGAAGATAAATCATGTTCCCCCTTTCCCTGAGGATAAATCCATCGGTGGGGTGGAGCAGCCGTGGTTGGAGCGCTGGGAATGCCAAAGCCAACAGCAGTGTGGTTTCTCTCCCAGCATCCCAGAGGCACCATGATCCCCAGCGTGGGCCCCCGGAGCTGCTGCCTGCTCCTGCTGCTCTGCCTCCTCCCCTGCCCGCAGGTCCGGGCGGGCAGGGACGGCCCCGGCGTCTCGGCAGCCTCCTTCCTGCAGGATCTGCTCCAGCGCTATGGGGAGAGCCAGACCTTGAGCCTGAAGGAGCTCAAGGCCCTGCTGAACCGCCTGGATGTGGGAGTGGGACACGCCAATGTCTCCCAAACATCTCAGCAGCGCCTGAACCTCTCCCGTGTAAGGAGGGGACTCCCAAAACCTCCCTGTGGGCCCCCAAAACTTCCCTGCAGATTCCTGAAATCTCCCTGCGAAGCTGTGGGGATCTCAAGGCACATTTCTGTCCCTTCCCTCCCGCAGTGCTTCAGCTCTGTGGAGCTTTTTGCCATCCACAACCTGAGCGAGGGCTCCCCTGTGGGGCACAGCGAGTTCAAGGAGTTCTGCCCCACCATCCTGCAGCAGCTGGAGTCGAGGGCGTGCGCCTCCGAAAACCTGGAAAATGAGGAGAATGAGCAGACAGAGGAGAGCAGGCCCAGCTCAGCTGAAGGTAATTGGGGTGCTGGGGGGGGTGCTACAGACACTGCCTGGTTCTGGAGCTTGGGGACATGAGGAACAGCCAGTTCCCACTCCTGGGAGTTCCCTCCTCCAGCAGCCGGCAATCCTGACCGAGTTTTCCTTGCTGTGGATGGTGTCATGGTGTGGTTTTGCTGGGATAACCTCTGTGCCTCCAGGATAGCTGGATGAGGAGGGGACTCTGCTGTGGGTTCCCCTGAGTGGGAGGGGGTGACCTGGAGGGACCTGCTGGCCTCCAGCTGCCGGTGGATGCTCAGCCAGCTCCCGCCCATCCCGGTGCCAACGCTGCCCAAGGTCTTGGATCAGCGGCCCTGAGCACAGCTCAGCTTCTCCCACGCTGGGGCTGGCTGGGGAAAACCTTTTCCAAGCAACCCCCTGGCTTCATTCCCACCTTCCCTGCAAACCCAGGATGGTTTTGTCGCAGCTGGAGCACCCGGAGCACAGGGAGCTGCCCCGGAGCCTTTCCCACCCGCCCGGGTTCGGGCTCTCCGAGAGCCTCGGTAATGTCTGGCCCTCGTTTCTTCTCGTTCCGCAGTGTGGGGCTTTGGTTTTCTCAGTGTGTCCATGATTAACGTGGCCTCCCTGCTCGGAGTCCTCATCGTGCCGTGCTCCCAGAAGGCCTTTTTCAGCCGGGTGCTGCTGTTTTTCATCGCGCTCTCCATCGGCACGCTGCTCTCTAACGCGCTCTTCCAGCTCATCCCAGAGGTGCGGTAGAACGTCCCTGCCTCTCTCCCGTCTCCGGGGGCAGCTCCGTGGGCGCCCTCTCTGCCTCCACCCCGCCGAATCGATCCGACCCCTCATCACCCGAGGCTCAGGGCTTGGCTCAAGGGGCTGTGCAGGGCTTTTCTCACCCCTCTGAGCACCAGGAAACCCTCAGTGTCCTCCGTCTCTGCCACGTCTGAGGAGTGGGAATGTGCTGGGAGAAGCTGTTTGCTCCTGCTCTGGGTGTCCAGGAGTTTATCCCTTGGAGGGATGTGCTGAGCCACATTTGTGGCAGCAGTACTGGCATGAGCCAGAGGGGAAAAAAATGTGAACTATCCATGAAAATATGATCAAATATCCATATAAAAACACAGAGAGCAGCCTGGCTTCCTCTGGAATCAGCCAACTTTTAAAAATCCTTTAATTGCCTTTTTTTTCCTCCCCTACCTGATTTCCCAGCCCAATGTTCCCACAAGGGTTCTGCCTTCCATGAGGTATCCTGGTGCTCTGATGGGACCGACAGAAATATTGCAAATTAATTGTGTTGTAATTGCGCAGTTCTGGAGCTGAATAAATCCACCCGGATTGGAAACCTTTGGAATGTGGTCCAGGTGCCTCCTCAGAGCATGAGCTGGATTTGGCACATCCAACCTTAAAATTCCAGTGGGTTTTTCCCCCTGGTGTTGCCTGTTTGCTGCCAGGCAGTGAACGCCTCATCCGTGCTGGCAGTGGGATGTTTTTCCGAGCTTTTCAGCTCCAGAACTGCAACTTTTATTTGCTGGACATAAAAAACCAAGCGCCTCTAATTCCTGATCTGCCAGGAATTGAAATGCCAGAGGTACCCTCCAGCCCTGCCAGCACCCGGAGCACCCCGGCTGGGACTGGCTGCAGGATGGGGCTGAAGCGTACGAGGTGCTGGGGGGACCCAGGAGCTCTGTGGCTTGGGAACGGCCCATGGAGCAGAGCTGGAGGCTGGCTGGGCCATGGCCTGGCTGCCAAAACCCAGCTGAGATTCCCAAAGCCGCGGAGCGCCGGGTTCGCCCTTTGGAGGTGGCGCCAGATGAACAACAATCACTAATGAATGTCCTCTTCTCTCCCTCCCTCCCTCCTCTCTCTGTGCTGTCGGTGTGGATTCCTCCCCTGCCCATCCCCACGTTGATCTCGTCCCTTCCCGTCTCCCGTCTCCCGGGGTGGGTTTGGCTCTGCCAGTCTGGGGTTACGGTTTCCTCTGCGTCTCCGTCATCTCCCTGTGCTCGCTGGTGGGAGCCAGCGTGGTGCCCTTCATGAAGAAGACATTTTACAAGCGGCTGCTCCTCTACTTCATAGCTCTGGCGATTGGAACTCTCTACTCCAACGCCCTCTTCCAGCTCATTCCCGAGGTAGGGAGAGGACTGGCGGGTCTGTGCTTTTCTCTCTCTCTCTCTCTCTCTCTCTGGGGCTGTTTCTCTCTCTCTGGGCGCTCGCTGGCTGGAGAAGGGGAAGGCGGCGCCGGAGGGGAGCCCAGAGCGAGGTATGGAGGGCTGGAACCCACTCGGAGCTGGAGTTTGGAAGGGAATGGCTCCAGGGAGATCCCTGGTTTGTTTTATTGCCTTTTCTGGCTTTTTCTAGCCCTGGAGGTAGGTCCCAAATCGGTTTTGGCATCCCTGCCCCAGGGCGGGTGCTGGATCCAATGCCTCGGGGCACAGCCGGCTTGGAGGAGGGAGTGAGGGAGATTAAAGGTGCACAAAGGTGTTTCCTGAGCTTGTCCCAAAGCAGCTGCTCCTCAGAGAGAGCTCAGAGCTGTGTCACCGCTCCAGTGTCACCCCAGGGGCAAAGGCAGATGAAGGACACTGCCAGGGCCTGCTCCTCATCCTCTCCTGGGTCCCCTCCTGCCTGCAGGCATTTGGATTCAACCCTCAGGAAGATTATTGCGTTTCCAAATCCGCTGTGGTGTTTGGGGGCTTCTACCTCTTCTTCTTCACAGAGAAGATCCTGAAGATGCTCCTGAAGCAGAAGGACCAGGTGAGGTGGAGCAGGGGATGGTGAGGTGGGAAACAGCGGGAATTTTGGGATGGAAGGGTGGGAAACAGCAGGAATTTCAGGATGGTGGGGTGGAAACAGCAGGGATATTGGGATAGTGGGGTGGGAAACATCAGGGATAATGGGATGGCTGGGTTGGAAAAAGCAGGGATAATGGGATGGTGGGGTGGGAAAGAGCAGAAATTTCAGGGTAGTGGGACAGGAAAGAGCCGGAATATCAGCATGGCAGGGTAGGAAAGAGCAGGAATATGGGGATGTCTGACAGCCCTGAATCCCCTGATCCCACAGCACCACCATGGGCACAGCCACTACGGCCCTGAGGCTCTGCCCTCCAAGAAGGACCGGGAGGAGGGGGTCACGGAGAAGCTGCAGAACGGGGACATGGACCACATGATCCCACACATCACCAGTGACCTGGAGTGCAAGCCCCCCCCTGGGGATGACAAGGCTGTGGTGGGCTCCCTTTCTGTCCAGGTGAGCGCCTCATCCTGTGGCATTGTGACAAAATCCCAGCTGTCAGTTAAAACCAGTTCTGCAGCCCAAATTCTCTGTGTGTGGTGGGACCTGTGACCATCAGGGGTCTGAGGATGAGGGAGGAGACGAGGATCTGACTCCACGTTTCAGAAGGCTGATTTATTATTTTATGATATATATTACATTAAAACTATACTAAAAGAATAGAAGAAAGGATTTCATCAGAAGGCCAGCTAAGAATAGAATAGCAAAGAATGATAACAAAGGCTTGTGGCTCAGACTCTCTGTCCAAGCCAGCTGGGCTGTGATTGGCCATTAATTAGAAACAACCACATGAGACCAATCCCAGATGCACCTGTTGCATTCCACAGCAGCAGATAACCATTGTTTGCATTTTGTTCCTGAGGCCTCTCAGCTTCTCAGGAGGAGAAATCCTAAGGAAAGGATTTTTCATAAAAGATGTCTGCGACAGGACCGAACAGCTCCGCTGTGCTGGTTTCATGATTAGTGGGGTGGTTTTCCCATCTGGAGGAGGGATCAGTGACCCCATTTGGGTGCTGATCCCCATTTTGGGGTGCTGTGGCAGGACCTGCAGGCCTCCCAGAGCGCGTGCTACTGGCTGAAGGAGGTGAGGTACTCGGACATTGGGACTCTGGCCTGGATGATCACGCTCAGTGACGGCCTCCACAACTTCATCGACGGCCTGGCCATCGGCGCCTCCTTCACCGTGTCTGTCTTCCAAGGGATCAGCACCTCCGTGGCCATCCTGTGTGAGGAGTTCCCACACGAGCTGGGTATGTGTCTCCTTGGGGCTGCCCCTGCTCCTGCTGGCTCTGGAGTCTGTCCTTTGTCCATCCAGAAAGGCAGATTTGGGGTGGAATAAACAGTGATGCTGCTGAGAGGGGGGAGAGGGAGGGCTGTAAACTGCTCTGAGTAATCGCCGCTCTAAAAATAACGAGGTAATATGATGTCTGAGATTTAAATTTAGATGGAGGCATCTGAAGACAAAAAAAACCCCTCAACACCTCGTTGGTTTGGGAGGGGGGAGGCGGGTTTGGGTGGGAATGTCTGAATTTGGAGTGGTCAGTGCAGGGGAAGCAGGTTTGGGTGTGAATGTCTGAATTTGGAGAGGTCAGTGCAGGGGAGGCAGGTTTGGGTGTGAGTGTGTGGGTTTAGGGACAGCGCTGTGGTCAGTGAGTGGGAGGTGGGTTTGGGTGTGAATGTCCAAATTTAGGGGCAGATGAGGAGGGAGGTGGGTTTGGATGTGAATGTCTGAATTTAGAAATAGTGGAATGGTCAGTGAAGGAGAGGCAGGTTTGGGTGTGAATGTCTGAATTCAGGAGTAGTGGAATGGTCAGTGAAGGAGAGGCAGGTTTGGGTGTGAATGTCCGAATTTAGGGGCAGTGTGATGGTCAGTGCCCAGTGCCAGCAGCCACAGGGAGCCCACACTTGAGCTGGCACATGCTGTGATGTTTGGGGTGTTCTGTGCACTCCAGGAGGGATTGGACTCTGATCCTTTGTGTCCCTTCCAGCTCGGGATATTCCAGGTTTCTGTGAGTTCAAGTCGGTGCTGTCCCAGTGCTGCTGACAGCCCTTCCTTCCTTCCTCATCCTCCCATCTTCTTCTCCCTCAGGGGACTTTGTGATCCTGCTGAATGCTGGGATGACCATTCGCCAGGCACTTTTCTTCAACTTCATCTCTGCCTGCTGCTGCTACGTGGGCCTGGCCTTCGGCATCGTGGCCGGCAGCCACTTCTCTGCCAACTGGATCTTTGCTCTGGCTGGAGGGATGTTCCTGTACATAGCACTGGCTGACATGGTAAATCCTGAGCCCCAAATCCTGAGCCTGGAACCCTGAGCCCTGGGATTTTTTCCTAGGAAAAGCTCTGCTTGCTCTCAGCCTGCAGGCACGGCGGGGTTTGCTCTGTCCCCTTGGCACATGCAGATCTCTCTGCTTTGGCTGAAATCCCCAGAATGGGAGGCTGGTGGGTGTTTGCTGAGGAACAATGGGGCTGTCACTGAGCCCTGCCATCCCAATGTTTCCCCCTGCAGTTCCCTGAGATGAACGAGGTGAGCCGGGAGGATGAGCAGAACGGCAGCGCCCTGATCACCTTCGCCATCCAGAACGCGGGGCTGCTCACGGGCTTCACCATCATGGTGCTGCTCACCATGTATGCAGGGCAGATCCAGATAGGGTAGGACCAGCCCGAGCTGCAGCCCTGATCCAATTTTTCCATGGTGTTTTTTTTTTTGGGGGGGGGGGAAGGGTTTTTTCTTTTTTTTTTTTTTCCTTTCCTTTTCCTGCTGCAAACATACAACAGTACCTGTGCGGGCACTGACGTCACACTACAGGAGAGACATTGCTTTGAAAGCTATTCCATGGATTTTTTTTCTGGTTTAAGGCTGAGGAGAGTGGAATTCCCCTTCCCATAGGACTGACCTGACTTTGTCCAGTGTCATATCCCTTCTCTCCTCGCCTCTCCCAGGAAGGATGGAATGGGGAGACAGGAGCTGCTCCAGCCGTGCTGCTCCTCTCGTGGTGCTTGGAGCGTTCCCATGGCACATGAGGCTGTCCTGACCCCTCTGGGGCTGTGTGATGGGGACAGACAGGGACAGACCCTTCTCAGAGCGCTCCCCACAGCCAGCCCTCAGAGCTGTGCTGAGGATGAGGAGGATGTCACCATCATCCAACTGCTTTTGCTCCGTTTCAGCCCGGACAATGCCCTGGCAAGAGTGGGGTGAAGAGGGCAGGGGTTTTAAAGCACATTTTGGGTGTCAGTGCTCAGGGCAGAGCACACCAAACTGGGTTGGAGTGACACTTGGGCTGCTGGGAGAAGCCTGCCAGGATGCCCTGACCCTCCCTTCAGTCCATGCTGCTGGAAGGAGGGGAAAGCCCAGCTCCTTCTCTGTGAGGGCTGCTCAGAAGGGGATGAGAGCAGAGCCCTGCCCGGCCGCAGGCTCCAGCCCAGGGATTTCTCCTCAGGCTGTGTCCAAGCTCACGGTGACACCCAGGAACAGCCACCAGTTTTTAAACAGTGCTAAGGTTCAGGGTGGGGTGGGGGGTGTTTTTAAAAGCAAAACTCAGACTGTGAACCTCTTTAGGTTGCGTGTTCCCAGCCTTAGGGAGTAGCCAGAGAAGGGTGTTCCAGGCACTTCCCAGCTCTGCCTCCGGGCTGGCGTTCCAGATTCACTAGGTGAATTACTTATTATCATATTGATAAGGTTGTCCACCCCACCTGTGTTGCTTGAGGATCCCTCACACCCCTTTTTCCCCCTCGTCCTGTACTTGGTGTAAGCTTGTGGCCGTGTGGGTTCAGGGGAATCCCTCATGGTTTGGTGCTGGATTGGGATGGAGGAGAAGTGCAGGTGTTTGTGAAGTGTTTGTGAAGTGTCTTCCTTCACTGCCCACCTGTGCAGGTGTGTGGGGTGTGACAGGGTGGTGGCACCGTGCTGGAGCTGAGGCTCCCACACCTTCCCTTTGCCCTCTGAGGAAAGCAAACCTGAGGCTGTGCCAGGTGTTATTGCTGCCCATCTCAGACAGAGGGCCCTGGCAGCGTTGTACCCTGGCTGGATCTCTGTAATCCCTGAATTCCTGTAGTTCCCAGCTGGGTGATGTTCCTCCTAAGCTCCCAACAGCTGTCACCGAGCCCGTGCCCTCTGGCAGTGCCAGGATCCTCATGGATCATCACCTGCACTCTCAGTGGCTTTTCTAGTCTGGCCATTTGTCCCCTCAGCAGCCCTGGCTCTTGGCTTTGTCCTGCACCCCAAAACCTAAATATCAGTTCTGGAGGGAGCCTTTTTGGGATGACCTGAAGGTGCCACACAGTCCTCGGGTGATTCCCTCAAGGAGAGACAGGCTCTGCTTTGTCCCATGTGGTGTCCCTTGTGGATTGTCACCAAAAGTCTCTTTTCCCACTGGAGCAGAGCAGCGTGGCCTGTGCTGGCTGGGGCAGTCATTCATGGCAGGCATTCCCTGTGCTGCAGGTTCCAGGACCAAAGGGGCATTGGAAGCTCTTTTTCCTTGCTTGAGAGAGCTGCAGCCCCAGCTGACTGACTGGATGTGGAAAATCTGAGTCCTTTCACTGGCACAGGTGCCCTCTGCTCTCTCTCAAGGAAGCATTTGGAAAACACCATGTGGCTGGCAGGGCACAGGAGCTGCATCCCGGCTGGAAAAGCCTCCCTGGGGGAGGACAGGGGGCAATGGGGGGTTTGTCCCCTCTGGACTGTGCCTGGGAGGTCCCCAGGAGCTGGGAGGTGGCAGAGAGCAGGGCTTGGTGTCCTCAGAGCTGGCAGGATTCACTGTGGCAATCACAACTCTGCTGTCTCCTTGTTTCCAGTTTATCTCTGTTTTCTGAGGAATCTGCAGCCCGGACATTTGGGATTAGGGGGTGAGAATTGAGGCTGCCCTGCCACCAAGGAGGGAGAGCTCCTGTTCCCCCTCTGCAGGGAACCCAGAGATGTGGGATTGAGGTGAGAATTGAGGCTGCCCTGCCACCAAGGAGGGAGAGCTCCTGTTCCCCCTGGGCAGGCTGGCACCTGCCAGTGGGAAAGGGATGGGAACCCACCCAAATGTAGCCCCTCGTGGATTTGCATCCGTGTCTCCTTCCCCTCGAGTTCCATCTCAGTATTTCAAATTATAACTCAGGTGTTGTAGGAGAGAAACAAAGAGCGTTAACTTAAATGTCACGTGAATTGTACAGATATTTGTAAAATTCCATAAATAAAATATATTCTGTAATGACGGAGGGTCCCAGGCGTGCTCGGCAGTGAAATCCTCCCTGCTGCTGGGGAATGGAGGGGTGGGAGCGCTGCTGGCTCAGGATTTTTCCAAGGGGAAGGCTTGGAGTCGGGCTGGGTGATGCAATCCCGCTTTTCCAGCTGGATTTCCCTGGCTGTGCAGTGCGGCGCGGCTGACAGAAGGTGGCACTGACAACCCCCAGCCTGCCCGCATGGCACGGCCTTTGCGGCTCCAAAAACCCTTCCTTAATTATTTATATATATATTTTTTTAAATTATTTTTCTGAAATATATTTCCAGACGGTGGTTTGGCTGGGAGGTGTGGGATGCTGGATTTGTCCCCAGCTCACACTAGCCAGGCTCCTGGCAGTGTTTTTGTCCTTGTTTTCCTACCCTCCATTAGGGAAAAAAAAGCAAACTTTGCTTTTATACTTCCCTCTTTTTTGCCTTTTTCTACACCATTCCCCCCCCGCCAGCCAGCTCTGAGCAGCAAACTCAATTTTTAGAAACCCTGTTGCAGCTAAAGAAACCAAATCTTGATATTCTGAGGTGTTTTATTAACAAAAAATAATGTTTTATTAAGCAAGGAAGGTCACAGTGAGCATTGGACTTGCTCCTGCTCATCAGCACTTCCAGGGGGGCTTTGAGTGGGCTCTTTTCCGCTGCAAAATCCTTTTTTCTGCTGAATGCCTGGAAGCTATTACCTCAGAAAATGCTGCAGGATGGGGTCATGGAATTCCTGGAATGGTTTGGATTGGTTAAAGCCCATCCAGTGCCACCCCTGCCGTGGCAGGGACACCTTTTATTATCCAAAGTTGCTCCATCCTGGCCTTGGGCACTTCTAGGGATCCAGGGGCAGCCACAGCTGCTCTGGGAATTCCATCCCAGCCAGGAATTCCTTCCCAATATCCCATCTAAACCTTGTCCTCCTTCATCTTCAGGTGGTAGACACAGACCATCTTCTGTTTTGCCTTTCCCCCAGAAATTTTCTGTCTAAGGAATATCAGCTCTGGAGCCAGGCTGGGAGAGCTGGGGGTGTTCAGCTGGGGAAGGGAAAGCTCCAGGGAGAGCTCAGAGCTCCTTCCAGAGCCTGAAGGGGCTCCAGGAGAGCTGGAGAGGGGCTGGGTACAAGGGATGGAGGGACAGGACACAGGGAATGGCTCCAAACTGGGAAAAATGAGACTGGGGTGGGATTTTTGGAAGGAATGAGCGTGGGAGGGGCTGGGATGGAATTCCCAGAGGAGCCGGGGCTGCCCCTGGATCCCTGGAAGTGCCCAAGGGAGAAGAGAAAGTTCCAGGGAGAGCTCAGAGCCCATTCCAGAGCCTGAAGGGGCTGCAGGAGAGCTGGAGAGGGGCTGGGGACAAGGGATGGAGGGACAGGACCCAGGGAATGGCTCCCAGTGCCAGAGGGCAGGGCTGGATGGGATACTGGGGAGGAAAGTCCTTTCTTAAGGACATTCAGGCACCTTTTTCCATGTCCAGTCTGGTTTTTTTCCCAAATGGAAGACACTGAAAAAGTGTGTGGGAATTTTACACCCCTGGTGTGACACTCCCTGAAATGTCAGTGTCTGCTTTGTGTGGGAACCTCCCGGATGTGTTTCAGGAAGAAACTTGGGACAAGGGATGGATTTCCACTGCCGGAGGGCAGGGATGGATGGGATACTGGGGAGGAATTCCTGGCTGTGAGGATGGCGAGAGGATAGGATAAAATCCCCAGAGAAGCTGGGGCTGCCCCTGGATCCCTGGAAGTGTCCAAGGCCACCGTGGGATAGTGGAAGGGGTTCCTGCCCACAGCAGGGGAGGCACTGGCTGATCCTTACAGTCCCTCCCGTAGCATCGATGGCAGTGCCCGAGGCTGCCCAAGCACCCCCAGCGCCATTCCCGCGCTCCCCCCTCAGCGCCGCCGCCATGTTGCCCCCCCGTTGCTTAGCAACGCCCCCTTCCCCTCCAAGATGGCGGGCGGGGCGGGGCGGGCGTGGCGCAGGCGCGGGCGGGGGGGGGGGGGGCAGAGGGCGGAGGGCGGTGTGGCGGCGGCGGCGGCGGCGGCGGGACGGGACGGGAGCGCAGCGCCGCGGAGCCGCCGCCGGGGCAGCCCAGCGGGTCCGCCGGGAGCACCCGCGCGGCCCCCGCTCCGGTGAGGGGAGCGGAGGCGGGGCACGGCGGCAGCGGTGCCGCCGCCGCCACCGCCACCATGTCCGGGCGCGGCCACAACAAGCTGCCGACCACCGAGCGCATCGTCAAGGGTGAGGGGGCGGCGAGGGCGCCCCCTGCCTGCGCGGGGGCGCGGGGGGGGGCTCGGCGAGGGGGGCCGCGAGAAAAGGGGGGCGAGCGAGGTTTTGAGGGGGTCCCCAAGCTGGGGGAGCCCCGAGAAAGGGAAGGGGAATCTGCCTGCTTTGTGGGGGGGCTCCTGGTTTGGGGGAGGCCGGAGAAAGGGGGGGGCGAAGCGTGATTTATGGGGGGATCCCAGG